>NC_140297.1:23530646-24275528 GCF_964211825.1 Aythya ferina | reverse complement strand
AGATAGGGATCTGCCGAAAACTGTGATGTAGGCAGTTCAAAAGGCAAAGTCTGCCATATGATAAAGGACCCCATGGCAGCACTGAGCTATTCAGCTGGGTAAAACATAAAGAAAAATGAAATGAGTAGAATGAAGCTATGTCATTAATACAGAATGATGGACATTCTATTTGGGTAACAGGGAGTAATGAATATACATTTCTAATTCATTAGATATGGTGATAAGCGATCTGTTTCCATTACTGCCAGGGTATATATATTTGACCAATCTAAAATCTTCAAAAATTAAGCAGATTTAATGCATTTTATCCACTCCTCTTCCCCCTCCCCACAACACACACCCAGACCAAGTCCAAACCTTCCTTGTTTTGCAGATGGAAATGCACCCTGAGCACTGGGGTTCCCACAGGAATAAGGTATGATGGACCCAGCGCTGTACACAGACCACATTTATCCCTGTTGAGACAGAATGCTGGGGGAGGCTGACATGGATTATTTACCTTAAAAGGTAAAATGTGACCTCATGTCTGCCCTTATCTGTTTTCTGGTTTAGGTTAAATGAAGGAAGGGCTGACAGTGCTCTCTGTTTACTTACTGACTACTTTCTGCTGGAATTCTGTTGTCTTTCAGAAAATTTGGGACATACAGGACACCTATCCATCATAACTGCACACAGTCCGTATACAAAAGCAAGCGACTACAAAGCTAAGTTTCTTCACATTCCAATCTGTTTTCCACCTGGATGTGCACTAAAAGCAAAGAAATCACTGGCTTTTGCAAAGAATTCACAATGGGACTGGGTGTGCATGTGCGTGCGTATATGTGTGTGTGTTTTACACATCACAGATTCAGTAACTGTGCCAAAAGCGCCAAACACAGCACTGAAATTCCTTTTTATTACATGGCATTTTTTCCAGTGCCACAAAATAGGCTATGAACTTCCAAGAACGTGGTAAGTAAAATCTGTGATCTACAAAATTTATATCCCAGGTCTCAGACCTTAGAATAAATACAGTTAATAAACGAAGGAAGAGATAAGTGAGAGAGAGGGCAAAGCTTCAAACAGTTCCATGACTCCTTCAAACAGGAGTCATGGAACAACTCATTTTACGTATGTTCACATATTAATCATTGTGGTTTTGCTTTTTAGTAGTATCCACTTACCCTTAGAACATAACCTTATACATGTACTGTGTTTGCTTTGAACTTGTAGACTATTTTAGACTAAAAAGACACTGTCATTTTTTGCTTCAAATACTGAAGATCAACCATCTTTTGAGAAACAGATCTTAATGTTAAGAAAAAAATGGACAATATGTTTCTAAAATCCTCTTTCCCTCCCTTTATTTCTCGACCACTGCATGCTTGTAGATCAATGTAAGATGATCAACTGTTTTATCGTCACAGTCTAGATTTATTTATTTATTTATTAGGAGATGGGGGTTTGTGGTGGGCTTGTTTGTTTAAATTTATGCATTATCATGGTCACAATGCATAGTGGATTAACAACAGAAAGTCAGAATATACCACAAAAAGTATGCTTCTCTCAAAAATGACCTGAAAATTTTGACAATTCCTCAGTGTTAGCAAGAAACTGAGTTGGTCTCATACAAATAAAATAGTTTAGAAACACCAGACAGAAAAAGAAACTTTGCAGATATTACCTGGTGGACCTCCTGCTTTTTTGCCCTTTTTTGCTTTAGCTGATCTTGGGTAGAATTTCTTCCTAGAGTCTTACAAATGGAGGTGTTTTTCTACCTCTTGTGCTTCTATAAGGACTCATGCATTCAGATTGAGTTCTATTTACTCTCTGTCTTTCACAGTAACTCAGGGAAAGAATTAGATTTCTAAACCACTCTGTTCCACTGAGGTACATTTCAAACATCTTTCCAAATCCCCAAGTGTGTTGTGGTTTCTCTATCCTGCATTTAGGATTCTCACAAAAGGAGAGAGGACTACATTATTCGGTCTTGTGAAATAAGCAATGTTGTGACTTACTGGTAGCCTTCCTACTTTTGATACCATGCAAATTAGTACAGTAGTTTCCTGGAAAGCCATGAAGTTGGAGATGATTACAGGAAATGAGCAGTACAGCCTACACAAGACAGCAACTACAGTACTTGAAAATTCAGAAATTCTCATCTTCTAGTGTCTTTGAGGAAATATGGCAAAGGTTAATGATCCAAATCAATGTTCCATCAGCTAAGAAAGTAAAAATCAAGACTTATGCTTAAAGTTCCTGGTCAATGATTTTGACAGGGTCAGGTCAAGAAGTCTTCTGTGTGCCTTACTCTATCTAAACATACCTCCTAAAGATTTTAATATATATGTAAATGGCCTTTTAAGATATTTAATGTAGGGGTAGGACTTGGTTAAAAAAAAAAAAAACGGTGTAAGGCAAACTCTTAGAAAAAAGATTTTGAGATACACATATCGATTTACTTCAAAAAGCAGTTAACAATTCAGATGGAAAATAAAATTAGAAAGTGATTGGTATTAAAGCCATGGAATGCAGACAAAAAAAAAAAAAAAGAAAAGAAAAAGGACATGGCTGAATCCTAGGTTCAATTTAAGGATTGTTTTATACTGCCCTATTTAATTTGAAACATAATACATAAAACAAAATTTGAAATTTTACTGATTGAACTACATTTCATCAACAACTGCTCATATTACATAGAATTGTTTAGATGACCTTGGGCCTTACTAAATTTTTCTACACATCCACCTCCTCAAAAAAAAGACATATGCAATTCATACTGTGTTTTTACACACAAATGATGATGAAAGGAGTGACTGACATGGACTGTGGACTGCATGCTTGAGCTCCTTCCTGGCTATAAAGTGATTCACAAAGATGGGTAACTTCACAGAATGCACACTAGCAGGTTCCAGTGATGCCTCAGAAATTTGGAGAAGAAAAGAAGAGATACAGAAATGGGATGATGAGTATGTGATTCCCTCACTCACTGCTGCCGCCTGATCTTCCCTAGAGAGTCAAGGAACAAAACAGGATTCATTAAGGACAGAAAACTCAGGATTTGAGTGAATGTCAAAGAACTGCAGGAATGCTTTCCTGGTAAGTTTGAGGGACAGTCAGACACTTACTCCTTCCTTGCTGCTATTCTTCATTTGGATTATGAAGCTCCTAGAAGCTAAGAAATCACTGAATCAAAATTGCAAAACCAGAAGCCATCTGGTTAAAATAAAATAAAATAAATAAATTAAAAAAAAAAAAAGAGGAATAATGGCTAAATTCCTTTTTCTACTTCAGGCTACATTTCTTTTACTTGCAAGAAAATGTGGATTTGAGGGGAATATTTGCTGTCTAACTCTAACTACATTTTTCTAGTTCTGAATGACAACTTCTTTGGTTGTGAACACAGGACATGTACAGGTCTGTGACCCACGACACACAGTCCCAGGAAGAGAGGTTATCTGTACTTGCCTGACTTCCTAGCCAAAACATTCTTCTGCACATGTCAAAACAGCTGCTGCCAGATGCAGACAGACACCATAGGTCCCTCAAATATATCTCAGGGTTAAAGTCTAGCAGGTCTACTCAGGTTTGAGTGGTTACTGATCCTTGTCTTTACTCCATTGAGATAACCTACTTGGAGATTTTTAAGAAAACTTGCTCTCCTTTCATAACAGAAGTCTAATTTTCAAACTCCATACAAGTAACTAGCATATCACTTCCCCAAACAAAGCAGCAGTGCAGATACTGAGTAATGGATACCTTCTGAACTCTTCAAACTCATTTCCAGATTTTTACTTAAACGTTAGTTGAGCATCTGGAGAGCTACCCAAGGTGTGAAAAATTCTCTCAGGGTATCTGTATAGAGGATATTTTTATTCCAATATTCTCCTCTCTTTATTGCTTTGCAAAGGACTGAGGCTGTGCATTCATTAGAGCACACTATGGCAGCCAATATTCACAGTGCGATTCTGAAAGAACTTTGCACTGAAAAGTTATCTGAAAGGTAAAGAATGTCTGTGCTTACAGTGCTTTATTAACTCTTTGTTTTGGCAAACTAGCAGACTGTTAATGGCAAGCTTTTTATATGAAATGCAAAACAGAAAACACTCATCTGTAAGTCTCTGTACAAATATTTTGATTAAGACAGTCTTTTCAAAAAATCTGATTCTGATTCACATTAGGTAGAGAAAGGGAAATTCAACAGCCTGTGGTTACTCAATAAAACAAACCCTGGCTACTCCATTGCTAACTTGAAATCTTTGATGGATGAAATAAAATGAAAGCTGAAAAAAATAATTAAGGATCAGAACATTAAGCAAACACTCCTCAGCATTTAACCAAGAGACTGTATAAGCACAAGACCGAAACTTCTGAGAGACATCCACATTTAATATATAAAAGAGAAAATTCCTTAACAAGAAGAGATATAGTTCACAAAACAGTTCATCAGGAACAGCTTGCAGCCTTTAAATCTCATTTACTCAGCCCGCAATGGTACTGTTGTGTCTAGGTTAGTTTTGATAACAGGGCCAGCTCCACTCCCACCAAAGACCATGGCATTCCCCCATTGTCTTCAGGACAAGCAGAGCTTGAGTCAGAGCCTCTAAAACATACCATGATAAAAGACTCTGGAAGGTACCATGGTCCCATACTATGTTTTTCACATTTTTGAGAAAAGTAATGGGGAAGAAAATCTATATAGTTCATTAATACTTATATGAAAATACAGACCAGTGAAACAGTTGAATGGTTAGCAGCATGAATAACCACAGGCTAGCTATAGCGCCTGGAATGAAGAGTTTCCCTGCAGTGTTACCATTGCAGAATGTCTCAGAGAAAAAATAAGCATTTTGTAAAGCTGATATTTTATATAAGCATTCTTTTAAGTCTCTTAACAGTCATCAGACCTTGTACTCTTCATTTCAGATTAAATTTCTTAAACTAAATCTAAATGCTTTATTTATTTTTAAATCCATATTTTCTAAGAGTGTGTAGTCTTTCCTGGAAATTAAATCATGCAACTGGAATTGGCTTCTGATTTTATGCATACTGACTAAGCTTTAAAAATGAGATATGTTATAATTCAACTTGCAATAGAAACATGTCTTTCTACAACAGCTGCTTACAAGAAAAAACCATCAAGGTGCTCAAAAAACAAAACAGTGTCCCGTGTCAATAACGAATGCAGCTCATATCTACCACGTTCTGTTAAATTGCTAAAATTGCCCAGATAAACCATTTGAGAGTATGTCAGGTTTAATTAATACAACATGACCTGATCATTTCCACAGTTAGGAAGAAAGAAGTTCACATGCTTTAAATCCAAAGCTCAACCTGGAGATTATGCTAAGTTGCTTCATTCATAGTCCACACTCCTCCGCACATGTCAGGAGGACAGCATTTGTCCCCTCTAGTGATAAACAAATTATACATGAAATCAATTCCACTTCACAATAATTTTCCCTATTGGGTATTATCTTTCCTCCTCTGCTCCCTCCAGTTAAGCTTGCATCCTGTAACTTGCTAATGAGCTGGGGGCTTTCTGTTCCAGGTGGCACCCCCTGCCTCGAAGTCATGACATTTCCCATTTTGAATGCTGCTAGCATTTTTCAACAGCTCCTGCTAACTAGCCTTTTTGACCCGCACTAAGAGGAACTCATCTGATCGAATCCTCTAACCTGCCAATCATTCCAGCAAATGATCTTCACAGTCACTCCCAAGGCAGGAGGTGGGGGGAAAAGAGAGAGAAAGAGAGAGCAGGAGATGGAGAGAGAGGGAGAAAGCTAGCACGAGAGTGATGGAGCAGGCAAGCAGGCAGCCTCTGCAGCTACCTAATGAGAGTGCTTTAGGTCTCTGAGGCAGCTGAAACATTGAAAAACTGGTGGGAAAATTAGGGCAGAACTGAATGCCTGGTGCTGTAATTACTGATTTCTTTCCATCCTGAGATCATTTTGAGAGCAATACCTCCGAGATGTGCCATTTTCTGAAGAGCACAAATTAATTTTACCATATAAATAGAAAACAGATATATCTTTCCCTGCCACCATCAACATGTAAACCTCATAATTCTGCTCTGCCAAATGGCATTCTTTACAGAATTAATTAGGAGCTGTAAGCTTGTTAAATGAGTGTCTTCACCTAGGGATGATTATGAATATTTTTTGTTGTTGAAGTAAGCCATAAACAGCATTTTTACCCTAATTTAAATGCTGACAACAGTTACACCTCTGTGTTTACAAGCATCTGCACACAGATACATAAAACAACGAATACGATATCTACATAGTCTGGATGTGACTTTGTGGGCTGAAACCAAGCAGAGTTATGATAATGACTAAGTTATTTCAATTTTGTTCTTTTTATGATGTGACAGGTTACTTACTGTTGAATCTTTCAAGCCCACAAGAAGAGATTTAATTGTGAATTTTTTCTGCCTTCAGATAACTAGCTTTATTTTTCACCAAACTTAGCAGATAGACTGTTTACTAACTAGATTTTAACAGACATGCAATGCATATAGTGAAGATGAGAGGTACTAAAAGCAATTGCAGAGTAAAAATTTCATGAAGAAAATTAATAACATTGCTTACATCATGACATTACATGCTCTGACTGTATTGTTAGAATACACGTGCCAGAAAGTATAATGCACAATTAGTCCTTACATTAACTTCAAAAGAGTTATAGAAATGGATGTACAGAATTAATTGCAAGGTACTAATAGCAGAGAATGATCACCCATAATTCCCAATACAAAATACATTTACACTGAAAAACAACATTAATAATTTATAAGTGGGACATCAAATTACAGAAATAGCCAACTTTGTCTCAGGTTCGTAAAATATCAGAACAAACGGATTCAGTTATTCCTTTGTATCACCTATTTTTACATCAGAGATTTTACTATTTTTTCTGATTTTTTTGTTGTTTGTTTGTTTTCCCCCCTCTGACTTTTCATACTGCTTTAACAATGGAGCATGTGGGACATCCCCTTTCCACTTGTACACAAAAACTATGGGGCAGAATACATCCATATATTTTTATTAGCTGAGTTTTAAATTATCGCTGCATTTTTGCATTATTAGGCAAGCTTCTCCCCACAGCTAGTATTCAATACATAAATACTTTCATTGGGGCTGCCTTCAGAAAGAATTTTGCACTGGTTGGTTTAGTTCCTTTGTTTCACAGAGAATCAGGCAACATAAACTACATACTCAAAATACCAACATAAAGCTCTCTCCTCGCAGAAAAATAAATTGGTATTATGCATTATATATATATGCACAATATATGGCATTACTATTTTTTTTTTTTGACTTTGCTGAAAGTAAAATGTTTCGTTAATTTTGAATGCTGCAAATGATGCCTCAGAGGCAATGCCTCTCATTAGCTTTGCTGTCTCTCTAGGTTACAGGCCGTGTGTCAGCACTGGAAGACTCTGCTTTGTCTGGAAACCTCAGTTTCTCCCCTTCAGTGGTTCCACTTTTCCTCTTAGACAAAGCCTAACTGAGGAGTCACGTGATGAAATAATCCTAGAGGAGAGATGACTGTCCATGGGAGAATAGGGATAGTTTAGAACAGCTTTTGCCTCCCTTCCAGTCATTGTCATTTATACATTGTCCCCTCTGCATTCAAATGTCATCCCAGGCTATCAGCCCACTTCAACTCAAACCACCTTTTATGCCTAGACACTTCTTAAAGCATCAATGGACCACAAAGCCTGTCTAGTGGGAATCGCTTGCTATCCTAATATTAATAATACAATACAGTGCACTTCTGGCATAGAGAGTTCCACCTTCTGTGTCCTAAACAATCTGGAAAGACAGAAAAACAGCACTGCAACTGAGCACATGCATTCATGCAAATATCACTAATATATCTCCTACAGCATAAGCAACTGTTAAATTAAAACCTCTACACTAAAAATGATTTAGAAGTGAATCTTCACAGTGCTGAAGGCAAGTTATCATGCATTAGAAATGAACTAAAAATAGGCTCCAGACTATGCAATGGTACAAGAAAACATGATATTGTTCCTTGAAAAAAGTTCATCTGTAATAGTATAATGCTTCCTTTTTCTCCTGCCAGCTCTGTAGCTGATTTGGCCACAAAACGCCGCAACTTAAAAAAATCATGCCAGTAAGTATGCAGTCAGTAATTTCATGCAGAATGACATAGGGTATATAATTGCAAGGAAGATATCAATCTTGCCTAGCTATGGAGGTTTGAAATACTTGTCCTACCAAGTGTAATTGGTAACAACAAATGTGAAGTTGCTTTCTCTCTGTCCTGCTCACTTTCTTTTCTTTGCCTTCAGCCCTAAAGAAACTCCCAGACTAATTCTCCACCCAGAATCCTTTCCATGTTTTTGGAAATCCCATTAATGCTTCCTTATTTCCATGCAGCAGCCTTCCCCTTTCCTCAAATCCCTTTTACACTCTTCCCATGTAGCTCAGGACACCCATGAAGAATGCTCTTTCATTCAATAGGTGTATGCCAGATGGAGGCCACATCCTACCCAGACAAATGTTTTCCCAAAACCTTTCCAGAGTCCTCTGACCTTTCCATCATCACAGCCTGATGATGTGATGCACTTCAGCACTCCTGTTGTGAAGTGTTGCTTCTGATACAGGAATTTCAGGCACAGGCGCTGATGTTGTCCTGACTTTTCAGGCTGTGGATTCAAAAGGCTCTGAGCACTAGTGTTCAGACAGCCTAGAGAGACCTCAAGAAGGCCTTCACTGGTTCACCTTCCCCAAAGCTGTGCATTAGGTTACCTGTTCTCACTAAGGACTTTTTATTATGAAAGCCAAGAGTGTACTTCCCCCTGCTTCTTGGTATGACAGTGTATTTATGGCTATTGTCATAGCTGACAGGAGCTGTTACAGTACCATTAAACTTATTTTCAGGTCCCCCTGGCTCCTGGGTCAGGTGCTGGGTGACCCTTTCCTGCGGCACACTGTGGGCAGCTGGCAGACTTCTGTGTGGGCACCAGCTCCACCTTCCATCCCCACGTGTGGCTTAAGGGAGACGGGGGTTTTATATGACAAGGGCCTTGCTATGCCCTCAGTCTATTTCACCATCTGCACATATTCTACTGATGACAGTGGGATTTTCTTTATGGCTGAAGAGGGCAAAACTCAGTCTATAACTCTTATTTTAAACTAATAGGAATAAGATAATAAATTCTCAGATATCAAAAGGAGAATGTAGTCCAGTGCCTGGAGTTTTTCCCTTGTGTGTTAAATTTAGGGCATATTCTATCAGTGTGGTGATCTTATTCTTTGATATTAAGTAAAACACAGCTGGAACAGTCTCATAAAACCATTATGTTGTTAACATATGAAAATAATGGCACTAAAAGTATCAGAGAGCCAAAAAATGTCTTGGATCCTGCAGTTATCTTTCACAGCTTAGCACTAATTTAACATTTTACAAAATTGATGTTACAATTTCAACTCTGTTTAGTACTGTTATTACTGGACTCAAACCCAAATTGCTTTCAGCTGCCCACCACAACTGCATCTTATTAGCCTTTTCATGAAAGCCAGATTATGCAAATCCAGTATTAGTTAAATAATTAAACTGACCCTCAACATTCATGTATAGACATTGTCTGGTACTAAAAAATGCAGGAGAAATTTAAACCTCCCATCTTCAGTACTTAGCACTTCATCTTTTTCAAGCAGTACAAACAATGCAGCAGCACAATGACTGTACACATCTACTTGTGTTTATCTATTAAGAAAAAAGTGCATTTCAAAATGAAACTTAACTGCTGTGCTCTTAGGCTCTGCTTTTCTCTCATAAACCAGGTTTACACTGGATTTCAAAATCTAAAAAACACTGTTGGCTACTTTTGGCTTTTGATTAAATCTACAATGACAGAATGTGGCTCACATACAGTAGATGAGTCCAGGATTTCCCTTTTATGCAGACCTTCCTTCATTATAATTACTATGGTTTCATCCCCTGAAGCTGGACAGATGAAGACTTAGAAGCACAGTACACTGTTTTCTACAGTGATTCAGCAACGCTGGGATACCCAGGACAGACTAAAAGCAGGCAAGTGGTGAATTAGAATGACTTTCCAGCACTGCCTGCTGACACATACACTGCTAGGCGATAGCTTCCCTGCAGCTTGGCTTGGGCACAGCAGGCAAAATTCGGTTTCCCCACAGCAGTGCTAAAGAGGCATTCTTACACAATTTGTAAGTGCAACATTGAAGATTTTAAAAGCTCCCCCCCCAAAAAAAAAAAAATAAAAATGAAACAACGTGGATAGGGCTACAGCAGTCACCTCTGCAGCTAGCAAGAAGAAAAGGGTAATTTTACATAGTGGTTCTGGGCTTCTGAGCACCCCTGGTCAGAAGAAAGGAAATCAGACAAGCTCTTCAGTAAGTAGCCCTTTTTGCCATTATACTGGTAACTGTCACCTATTCAGCTTTATTTTGTTTTACACAGCTGAGCTGACCCGAATGACGACATCGTCCCTTCGATTGACTGGGCTTGTGTCAGTTGCCAGCTCGAATGGACACAGAAGAAAGAATTCGGCATCGTGCCATTGAAATTCAGGACCGCTCGGACGCATGTGCGCGTGGTGAAGCAATACAAATAAAGACCACTTTTTGTTTTGCTCCAGTGAATTGTCAAAGAGATTTCGAAAGCCAGGGGATCTCATTATGATAATACAGGTTAAATACTTTAAAAGCATATGGTGTTACCGTCCTGAATGAAGCTGTCCCTGCCGACTGCGCGAAGCACACAATAGGCCAGAAGCACATCTCGTGTCTCTGCCCAACCAATGGGAGCTAGGGATTATAGATCACCACGAGAAAACACGGCGTGCTATCTAGTATCAGGTCCTGCTTTGTCTTTCCCATTACAATTTGACTCATCCTTCTCCGGAGAAGAATAAGCTCTAACCACATATTCCACTGGCCAAAGGAAAAAGTAGCTCTAGAGTTTGTCATGGTCCAGCCTAATCTTGATAAAACGCAACACGTAGAGATGGGTGAAGATAATACACAATGTATCTCAACAGTACATCTAGAACGCTTCCACAAAGATGCTTCCTGTCCATTGGGAAACAAAATACAAAAAAAACAACCAAAAAAAGAAAATACCATGAAAAACAAACAAACAAACAAAAAAAAAACCCACAAAACAAATAAACAAACAAAAACAACCAACAACAAAACAGTGAAAACCAGCAGGCACAATTTTTTATTTATTTATTTTTCTTTTGCATTATCACAAAGCTTTAAAGATACTTGGATATGGTCACAAGATTTCTTCCCTTTCTCCCTGAAACACTAATTCACTGCTGACTGATTCCTCTCTGTAAAATTGAGCTCATTACTACATATTTACTAATTTTCTCCAATTGGGCGCAGTCTGAAAATTGACCTTGGTAGCTTCAAATGTCATCTCGTTCCCTGTGGGCACTGAAATAATGTGTTGTCTCTCTCCTGGAGTCCATGACAATGACACAATTTAGTCCACAAATACCCTATTAGCAGTAGAGGTCTGACAGGCATTATCGAGGTTTTCAGAAACATGTCTCAGGTTACTGCTATTTCAGGGATTTTTTGGATTTGTAAGCAGCTATGCTGCAGTCAAGCAACTGAAGCACTACAATATTTTACAGAGTAAAATTCTCAGGGATGCACCAGTTTCTTCAGCTGCTCCTTGAAGCTATTTCTGAGGGTAGCAGATGAGCTCTAACAAACGATGACACAGCCATTTACGAAGTTACTGCCTTTAGCTCCTCTCCTTCACCAATCTGCCAGAAATTGCTGCTTCCAAAGTTGGCAGATGCTGATGTTTGCCAATGCCTCAGCCACTCCTGGGCAAAGCCTAGCCTCTCTGCTTTCTAAAACCTAGAGAAAGGTGGATTTAATTCAGCGGGTGCACTGTTAGGGCAGTAGCTTCTGGCAAGCATGTGGAGAGCACAGCAGGAGGTGATAATTTCTTAAATTATCACAGCAAGATTTGGCACTGTTTGTTTGTTGGAGCTCTCTATTTTATTCTCTATTCTGCCCTGAAAAATAGTAAATGAGGAAGAAAGGACTGGACTCAACAGACAAAAGACATAAAACTAGAATTTTCTTCTGCACCTCTGTGCTTCTGAAATCAGTTGAAGATGGTTCCTTTTTTTTATTGTTATTATTATTATTTTGCATCTGTCTTCTAATAAATTCCAATACAATGTATAAATGTGTAAAAAAAATAATACATATATATATATATATATAAAGACAGAACTATTCCCCCTCCCCCACATTTTCCCCATCACCTGAGAGGATTTAGAGATCAAGTGCCTAAAGATATTTCTCTTTAGCAGCTTCCTGATGAATACTGGAACACTTCAAAACATTTGCAATGGAAATACTTAGCTGCTATTTTAGATGCGAACTATACAAATGAACTGGACTGTTCATACTCCAAAATTCAGGTTCGCTGCAAACACAGTCAGGAGCAAGGATCCTATCCCTTTGACAAGGCCATCATAAATGCTCTGCTGTGTTTTCATGTGCACCAGTCATTCTACACCTGGATACTGAGGCACTCAGATATGTTTTGAAAAAAGGCTCCTTTTTACACCATGTAGTAAGGAACAGTTGCTTCAAAAGTGCAATTTGTTGGATCTATTTTAGATGCCTTCTCTGGGACAAGAAGACCCAAGCCCCAGAAGTACTTTTTTCTCTTTAACTGCAAAGGATAGTCTAGCAATTAGCTCGGATGCAAACATCTACCTACAGTTAAATAGATTCCACCCCTTCCCAGCTTCCATACCAACACTATATATGCAAAGTCTGTTCAAGAAGTTGGGTAAAAATATGTCCAAGAGATGGTCTATGAGTATTTTGTTCCCTCTGCTTTTTTCATATTCTGATTGGCACTTTTTCTTTATCCCCACTGGGTGTGATGTTATCCATCATTCTCACTGATACTTCAACAACTTGTTGTTTATCTACTAATCACCTCACCTACCTGATACCTTCATGGGTCTGTTTTTTCTGTGTTTTTTTTGTTTGTTTGTTTGTTTGTTTTTTTGTTTTGGTTTGGTTTTGTTTTGTTTTGTACGTCCTGTTGCTTCACTGAGCCTTGTGAATGGAGACCTTAACTGAATATCTCATAACAACATCCTACTTGTCAGTCACTACTTTACTACTTAAAATGACAGCCACCTGCTACTCAGATTAAGCCTTCAGCAGACCTCCCTTTCACATTATCAAAACTTCAGTCTTTTTTTCCAGCTCCGTTCACTCTCAGCACTGAGTGTTCTTTCTACTTGCTTGTTGGTCTCATTCCTTTAAAGGTTTCCATTCATCCTAATGATTCCTTAGCAAGGTCCAGGTTCCATGTCCACATTGCTTCTGCCTCCCCTAATATTCTAATTTCATCTGATCAAGCCCCAATTCTCTAAATAGTATAAGTAAGAGGACTTTTATTTTGAACAGATACTCTTCAAGTGTTACCTGTTTTCCCCCATATTAAGGAACAAATCAAATACTGCAATCAGGAACTGGTCTTTATTGCATTGTACACACCTAATACAACACAGTCCCAAGCCATGATGGAAAACTGAAATCAATAACGTACACAAACCACAACTTAACATTTGTTAAGCATCTCCAGATCTTATACAATAAAAGGTGCTTTTCTGTATTAAAGCTGTGGTTGAATAGTCACAACAGTACAGCAATGAACATCAAAGGTACACATGGCTCTCTCTTTCTGCTTACAGATAAAATTTTTAAGAGTCGTCTGTGTCTGCTTAAGCAGATTCAGTAGGAATGATCAATCTGTTTTCTTTTGTGTTATCTTACATGCTGGTTTTCAAATAAAACTTTTTATTACGTATTTTGTATAAATGAAAAAAATCATTTGTTTGGAGGCAACAGAAAGGAGATTCTGTACATTAGGAATGAGATTCTGTACTTAAGCTTCCACACAAAAGGTCTTTAGCACAGATGGGCACATTCTAAATTTACTTTAGATGAATGATATGTCACGTTAGAACAGACAAGGTTGAAGAGATGTCTGCAGGGACACAGCCCCAGGAAAAAGTAGGGATTAGCTTGTCAATAAAGATGTAAACAGACTGCTCTGAGGCAGCCTCATTTCTGACATTAGAAAATCTTAAATGGTTTGCTGCCAAAGAGCATGTGCAAAAATTGGGGCAGTCTGTCAAGACTGAAATCTATTCATTTCAGTTTTCAGCACTTGTCTGCCAGGCAAATGAACTCTTTTACATTACAGGGTTAAAAAACATTGCATGTAAACATACAGCAGTAAAAAAGTGAATATAATTCATTAGGGAAAATTACATCTGATACCATAACAAGCAGACATAGCTGAAGATAGACTTCATGCAAATATAAACCACATAAATACCAGAGTATACCTTTCAATAGGTACAAGAGCAGCAGAAGAGAGTTAATACTGTGATATAACAACCACTCCCTGCCTTAAGTCAGTAAGCAGCCCCACTACTCACCTGCCCTTCTCTGGTTCTGTTCTATTATCTGAACTTAAATTACATGCTATTTCACTGCTGAAGAACTATGCTGAAGATGGGGTATCAAACCCCCAAGGGGTATCAAAGCCATCCAAGAACAAGAAGAGTTCAAGCAGATCCAGCGATATCGATCAAATTTATTAACATGTCAACACTTCTGTCTCCATCAAGAACATCCTTCTGCTATCAAGGCTACCGAATCTACTATTATTTTTTTTGTCCTTGCCCTCAGTTTTAACTAGAGAACTGGAAAGAGGTATTTTATCTTTCCTTATCCTACTAGGGGAAAAAAATCAGTCCAAATTAAAGGCAACCCAATGTTTAATCTGCTGGCACTGACTTCAGCAATGTTTCCTGTCAGTCACACTGATCCTGCCCACAAGACCAAGAATTTACACTAATTTTATTGACAAATCTATACTGCAAAAACAGATTATCTGCCTGATCATGTGTAATTTAAGAAATGTGCAGTTCAATTTTATATTGTGTCTTCAGAAAACTAAACAGTATTTTCAAAGATACACCTTCCAATAATCATGTCTTACCTGCATTATCTGTTGTGAACATAGGTATTCTTCAATGTTTGCTGTTTGATACACCTTTGCCGTAGCTATTGTTTTTTCCAAAGACTCTCATACTTTCTCCAGTCTCTGGTTGTAATCTTACATTCGGTACAGTAAAAATAGAAGACACTGCAAAAAAGAACATCAGATCAGAAACTCTGATTTTTCCCCAAAAAGTAGCAATTTAAAAATAATTAGCTAATATCTGTGGCAAACACAATACTGAATAAATCAATACAGCTTTTATATATACCATCAATTATGCAAACAAGAACTGTAAAAATTCTGAATGCAAAGGAATGGTATGTATGATGGAGGCTGTATGATGCACATATTTTCTATTGCTTAAGCCTTGTTTTAAAAAAACAAAACCAAAATCAATCAACACAGCAAAATGAAATAATAAACAAAACAAAACAACAACAGCAAAAAACACAACTGGTTCCAGGGGGAGTGTTTGCTAGTCTTTGCACTGCTTTGTAATTCATATTTTCCTTTTTAAAATTTCCTCTCTGACAGCGTTTAGGAATAAGTATGAACATGAAAATATACAGCAGGGTTTTGCAATAATGTGACATCACATATTCCGTCTTCCAAATCTTAATGCCAGTAGAAATGAGTTATTAGACTTAATGTTATTAAGTGTTAAAGACAACTAGGTTTGTTTAAAATATTCCAAAAATTCAAAAAGCTTTCACATAAAGCAAATCCTTCTTGCATTTCTACGTAACACCAGGCAACTAATTAGTAGTATACATGACATTAATCATAGGGATCTAACTACAAATGGCTAAGGACACACACTGATTATATGAAAACTCCTTTTTACTTTGGATGCCTCAAAAAAGATGGGGAAAAATGGCTGGTTTTCAGTATCTTCTGAGAGCAAATGTCCATACAAAAATATCCTCAGATAGCTGCCAGTGAATGACTGCATGAGGAAATGTTAACAGTCTGCTTGTTTAAAGAATTAATCAGGGCCATAGTACTTTTTTGCTTTGTTTTGTTTGTCTGCTTGTTTGTGTTTTCACTAGTATAGCTGTAATTTTGTGGAGATACTTTTTATTTTTTTATGTACGAGATCTTTACACCATATTTTTGACATCTCATCTTGAATGTCCTATTCTGCTGTCCTTGGTAACATAGATTCTGAATTACATATTCTATCCAAATAAATCAATAATATGAGCTTTCAGGTATGAAAGCAGAAAAGGGGAAGGACTAAAATTACTATTTTCAATAGAAAATAACAAGAACACATATTTAGTAACAGGACTTAATCTACAGATTAGTACTCAGGTCTGAGATGAATGAGGGTGGCGTTACTTTATAAACTGTACCGTATTCACAGACAATTTTTTTTTTTTTCAGAATTGCAAAAGTCTTGTCTTTTTAATGCAACATTTTAAAAAATTGACAGCAGCTAGATGTTAGATCTTATTTGGAAATTGAATTTCCAAGCCAATTGAAATTATGCCTTGGCTCGAAACCAAAAGAAACCAAAAATCAAACTTTTTGTGAATAAACTCTCAAATCTTTCAAATAAATTTTGCATATGTATTTAAAAATAAAACACAAGATCAAAATGCTATCCTGTAAAATATTACAGAGAATATAAATACATAGTACTAAAGTCAAAACAGAAAGAGACAGGGTTGTTAAGGTTGTGGTTTTTTTTGTGTATGTGGGGGTGGTGTTGTTTTTTTTTTTACATATCTGATTTAGGCAGAGTCACTGTACTTCTGTACTATGATTCCAAATAAACAATATTTTCTGATTGAAAATCATACGATCTTTTTTTTTTTTTTTCTTTATCTTTTTCTTTTTTCTTTTCCTCTCTTCTGCTTCACCTGTGAGTCTTTCATTGTTTTTGGTTCTAAATCCCGATATTTGCAGTTCAGCACTAGGATGAAATTGGACAAAACAGATTCCATGATGAATACTATCATGCACATTTCCATCGTGCATGAAGTCTCAATGTATTTACACCTGCATTTAATGAATTATCATTAGCAAGTCCTTCCCAATGTAAAATATTAACCCAGAGAACTAGAATTGCAAAAAGTGGTAATTTCACGACACAGTAAACATTTTCCCATCTCTCCAAAGTATATGACTTCTTTGTTTTGGAAATATGTTTACAAGTATATCCAACTCATACTAAATAGAAATGATTGTAGTATTTGATACTGGGATTGTCCTTTCTTGCATCTGGATTTATGCTTCATAATGATTATCTACTAGCCACAGAAATAGTCTTTCTGTAACTCAAAATTTTACTGGAGGCATTTAGAAGAACCTTGCTTTAAAATATAATGATTTTTCATCTTTATTCTCCCCCCTTCAAAAGGTTTCACTGCTCCTGATGTTTAACGTTATGCAAAGACGTGTTTCTGCCAATGAATATCGCCTTATGGTTATGCTTCTGCAAATAACCTGCTGTGAGCTGATAAAAGGATTAATGCAGCCAAAATTCTTAATCTGTGAAATTACAAATTAAATTCTCATATTAAAAATACCACCCTGAGGTATTTTTTGTGGTTTTAATTCCCCTCTGGTGTTCTGCATACATTGTGCTTGTTAATGACTAGGACAAGACTGTCTCTGTTGGCAGCCTGCTGCAGAGTGATAATGTGTAGGCATTTACTTCACTGATAGAACTGGATTTAACCACTGACTGATAAACTAAGTGGCAAGTGGGTAATAAGTCCATATTAACAGAAAAGTACTACTGCAGAATTCAGAATTCAAAATCCTGGCTAGACTGAATCACACAGTCAGAAGGATTGAGATGTCACCAGTGAAGAGTGATTTTTGTTTTCCATTTAGTGGAAAAGGATAAATGAACTGGCATTCTTGATGTTTCATTAGTCCTGAAGAAATGAATCTCTTTGCATCAATTTCAGCAAAGACAGACTTTCAACAGTACCCTTAATTTACACTGCACCTTTTGAATTTTCAGCTTGTGAAGTGCCACAGTCAGAAAACTGAGTGGTGTGGGCAGAGGAGGAAACTATGAATCTTTTTGCAGAGCAAGGACAAGGTCTGTGATGTAGCCTATGCTGTACAAGAATTGGTATTGCCAGTTCAGTTTTAATGTTCACATTCTACAAATGGGGCAGAGCAGAGTCTTTAGAGCAGAGTCAGGAGTAGGGTACTTGGAGTGCCAGTCCACAGTACTAGCTCAAAATGTAACCATTACAGATGTTGAGGATGGAAAAGCTAAACTTTTGGGAAATTAAAGTTTTCTTAATGAGACTGAAGTAAACAAAATCTATTGTGGATTAATATTCAGAATGTGAACTCATTTTTTACAAGCAAAGCTTTAAATTAGCCATAATTAAACACACATTATGTTGTTGCATATCTGAAAATTTTGCTTTGACGTACTGGATTTAGATATTTTGCTAATGAGAGTATGTTGGAAAGGAGAAAATAGCAACCACTGTTCTAATGAAAGCATGCTTCCCTTCCTTATATTGTGCTAAATCAAAATAGTGATTGGTATTCCCCTATGAAACCTATTTTTAATGCCAGAATCTTCATCAAAAATTTCATGCATGGTAATATTTTTCCACAAAATAAATAGTAGTGAATTTTAACACTCTGGAAAAGGTATGGACATATATGAAATAAATGAATTGCAAATATTAAAGAGATAACTGACAAAATACATATCAATAGGATAATATTTGCCAAGTCAACTGGAAAGCATTTTGTTTAATAAAATAAATTAAAAGATGGATATAAATTCTGAAAGCTTTCTCAGTTAGTAATATCATCTCCCATTCTCTTCTTACACTGTTTAATTCAGGAAATTAAGCAATTTTCTACTTTGTGTTTCTCAGACTTCTGAATGCCAATCTCTTTCTTAAAGGTTACTGTTAAAACAGATAGAGATTCTGTGAATCAAACATAGCTGGATTTTTATCCTGTATGCTGCAGCTAGTTAAGAAGTACTGTATGTTATAAAGTGAAAAGCACTAAATATGTAAATTGTATTTTTCCTTTTGCTTTATGACAATTCAGATAATTCTCTTGGCTGCACACATAATCAAATACAAAGATAGCTAGCTGCAGACTGCAGAGTAGAGATAGCAAAAAAAAAAAAAATCCATTTTTTCCTGTGTCAAGCTAACTATGTAATTTCAAATACACAATTGCTGTCACGTATTTTGTGTGTGGATGTGCAGGTCCACGAAGGAGTTTGCATGTGAGTGTTAGCATACATACAAGTATACACGCATGCATCTGTGTGAACTAGTGTCTTTGTTTTCAATCGATTCAGAGGTGGTTATACTCACTATCAGTTAACTCCCATAGCCGTGGGGGCAGATCACTGAAATACTCATGGCTCAGGGCTGCCTGTGCTGACAATCTGTTCTTTGGGAAACACTGGAGTAGTTTGGAGGCTAGATCTTCTGCATGATTCACATAGCTGAGCCTGAAACACAAACAAGAAGGTTTTTTCTGAAAAACAATCTCATTATCCTGTTTACTAATACCATCTGCAGTCAGCACAGTTGAAATGAGTCTTGCTAGCCAGTATAAAGACAAAGTCTGTTTGGGGGTGCTACTGGGAAACACATTCCTCAGGTTAGAAAGTCAATGAATTATTTCTGGATTGACAGCACAAAATTCATGCACATTTTACATATATAGAGCACCTATTATACCATATCACAAATGCCCTACCTAGTACCCTAAAGGATTGTGAGCAACAGCATCTAGAAAGCAACTGTTCTGATTCCTTCATTTACATTTTCTTCGAGCATACTGACAGGCTGAGAATTTACAGCACTGGAGACAAGCGTTTATTACTATCTAAAATAATGAAATCCAAGTTTAAAATAACAGTAGTATTTACCCAACTTTGTGAAGTATCAGATTTTAAAATTCAATGATAATTAACATATAACATCAAGTTTCATAAAGACATTTGTCTTTTGTGAAGTGTTTTTGATTTATTTTTGACTTACTTTTCATATATTCACATGGCAGAAGGCTGACTCTTCATTAAGTGTAAATACAATGCAAACATTAAATTGTAAGTGAATTATCTTTTCTAACCTACCTAGGGAATTCTGATAAAACGTAGTGCTTTACTGACAGGTAAAGCACTACCTCCCCATGTTTGGGGGTATTATATGAAAATAGAGACTAAAAATAAAAGATTTAGAGGGAACAGAATAAAATGGTGATAATCAGGATGTGGCTTTGTTCTACTATTCTACAGCCACCTCCTAAATTTCCAAAGCCACCAAACTTCTTGTAATACACAGTCCAAGAAGAAGTGCTGAATCTTGTAGACATCATGTTGCTACTATTAGTAAGTAACTGTATAAATTCAGTCATGCCTTTGCTCAGTAAAGATCTTTTGTCAGGTAAAAATGCTAAAATATATTAAAGGTCTTCTATTTTCCACTGTGCTAGTTTACCAATACAGATATAGTAGACTGCAGTCCAAAATATTTCAGTATTTGAAAAAGAAGGTGTTGGCATCCTCTAAAATCAGAAAACCTACAGCATTTTTCTTGCAAATTCTCGTTCTTGTTCAGTTCAAGATGGCTTTCTGGAGTAGCGTTCAATGAACATGGATTACAAAGCAGTACTCATATTTTCATGCATTTGAATTGCATAAGGTATAAAAATATACTTTATACTTTATAGGATATACGATTAGGTGAAAACCCTGCAACAATGAATAGACAACATTGAAAATTATAAATGAAATAATATTAAATTGTTATTCTACTGAGAGATTTAAGTCTCAAATGTCATAGACACAGCCTTTCTTGTCCACACTATGTATGAAAAAAAAAACACAAGTCAAAAGCATCTCCTCACATTTTGCTCTTGAGATTTTTGCACATAGTATAGTAGTGCAAACCTACTAGTACATATACTAGTAGGTATAAGTGATTAGTAGACTAAATCATGTGCTAACATATGTATAACATGCCAACGTTTATAATGCTTCAAAAAATATGCAATTGTCTCTCTTCTTAATTTCCAGCAACTGTATGCTGTACAGGAATTTTTGACTACTGAACATATCTGATCGGGTCTTGAGAACAGACAGGATATTTATCCAAAAATTACCCAGGGACCAATTGCCCAGAAATGTTGACCACTTTAAGCCACTACTTCTCATCAGCCAGAGAACATTTGGATGCCCGATCCCTGGAAGTTTCAAGGCCAGACTGGATGGGGCTTTGAGCAACTTGGTCTGGTGGGAGGTGTCCCTAACCAAGGTGAGCAGTGTGGAACTGGGTTTAAGGCCCCTTCCAGCCCAAACCATTCTGTGATTCTGTGATACGATAATCTTAAAGAAGTCTCAGGGTTTGGATTTGTAAACATTATTCTAAGTTAAACAGATGCAAAAACTCTAGTGTTCCTGATGGGCATAATTTTTCTGTGGTGCTTTTTTTTTTTTTTTTTTTTTTTTTTTTCAAATTTTCAGTTCATGACAAAATGAAGGCATCTTGAATGAGACAGTTATTGCCTATAAATTAGAATCTAGAAAATAATTAATTCCAGACTCCTTAAACTACCAGATTGTAGAAATTCCTTCACTCAACTTTTTTCAAATCACAGGAAAGTTCATTATAGAACACAGCAAAATACCAAGAGAAAAGGCTAGTCTCAACAAAGAAAAGGAAAAAAGAGGGCTGAATACCCACGGAGAATTGGCATTAATTCTTCTACACATCCAAAATTCCCATGGACCAGTTATTATATTGAGTCAGTGAGGCCTGTCTTGTGTCCTAATCCCACCTGCACCAATTATTTGTCAAGAGATCCTGGCAAATCATTTCACTATTTTTTTTTTTTATTTTTCCCACACAGGTGGGAGCTTTTTAGTACCCAGCGTATACTTGCTCTGTCTTGAATGAAAGGCAATATTAAAAAAATGTGGTCACTTATGTAAATCATTAAATATTGCCTTCCAATGTAAGAAAAAGAATTGTGCCATCCTTAGCTAATCCGTAGGCATAGAAAAGAACATTCAAAAATTAATGAATTCTGAATTGCAGGTGAAATCATGGGTGATGAAATGCTACTTCCTTAGTGTTCTTGAATAAAGTAGTACCATTGTTTTGACTGTATGAATGGTAATCAAAGTATCTGGTGCATTGCTGGCATTTGTTTAAAAAGAAAATAAGATTTACTAATAAATTTAAAGTATTTTGAGGAGGAATGGTTTAGGAAGCCAAAGTCACCTTCTCAGTTCAGAAAGCAAAAAGGTATCAGTCAACCAAAGTCAATCAAGAAGTCACAGATAAGTATCAAGTAATCATCAGATTATACATAAATGCGATATAAAAACAACAAAAGTATCTAGGGTTGCAACATAATCACATCCACTAACGAAATCATTGTGAATAAATCAGTCAAAAGTAGAACCAGACTTAAGAGTCAATAAATAGAAAAAAATCATCACACAGCCTGCAAAAATAGTTCTTTCTGCTCTAATTATTATATTTCCTTGACCTGATAATAGTCCAAGTAGGGCTGTGGTGGGTTAGTTGTTTATACAGTGCTTTGAAGATTCCAGTTGGCACATTATTAGCATCAAGTTTCCGAGCATTTATAGATTTTAAAGTCAGAAGGGACCAGAGGGATCAAGTCTCACCTCTTGTGTAACACAGGCCAAAGAAGATCATCCAAGTAACTCATGGATCAAATAATTACTTTTAACTATGCAAAGTTCTACATAAAAGTCTTAGCTTTGTTTATAGAGATTTGAACAGCAATGACAAAATTCTCCAAATAACGTGTCTTCTGCTAAGGTCATTTCTGGACACTGCAAAAGTCATATGCATGCTGAATCCTAAGGCTGTCAGTCTTCAAACTGATGCCTTAGTGGAATGCATGACTAATTTTGCTGCTTTGTTTACAGACAAGCTATTCTTTCACTTATGAAAAATGCACTGTATGATCATGTATTTAAATTACCTCTACTATATCAGAATTGTTTGGAGAAACCCATTTAATGTATCAACTCAGTTGTTTGGAATGTCAGAACGCTTGGTTTTGGTGTTTTGTTGTTGTTATTGTTTGTTTGTTTGTTTTTGCCAATAGTCTCTTTAAAGTCTCCTCCTTCAAATATTAACTGTTTGACTGATGTAAGTTGGTAACATGATTCCTCAACAGGGACAAAGGCTGAATGTTCTGATGGGGTTCAGTAGTTAAGTATCTAAGACAGAAAAAGTTAACAAAAAGAACTAAAGAAAAAAAAAAGATTTGATTTTTAAATACACCTCCTTCAGTATGTGACAGGATGGAATTTCATACAATATGGCTTTGTGTCTAAAACATAATAGCATGTTTTGTCTCACAGCAGTTGGGCCATATAGTAACTTGGCATGCATGATATGGCAAGTCTCAATATTCACGCTTCACTTACTGTCACACTAATCACTGAGGAATAGTTACTAGCCATGACAGCATACATACATGCTTTCAGAAAATGTAGCATACAACAGAATACAGAGAAACCTTTGGCAATGAGCATTAGATAACATGTAGATGCTGTTTTGAGAAATACTAGGAATATTTTTACAGACCTACTCTGATGACATTTGCAAAAACACTCTGATTTTCAGCTTAGTCTCATATGCAATATACTGCCTTAGATGAACAAAAACAAGCACTATATGAACCTGACTCACTTTAAACATATATGAATCTGACTACACTTGAGCAGTTGTAAATCTCATTGGATTACAAGAATTTGATTTAATTTCAGAAAACAGGTTTGGATGTCTTTCTACTGCAAAGAAAGGTCAGTATTTGGTCAAGCAGAACATGGCTAAGATCACTGAAGTTTGGTTTAAGCTCTTGAGAAAAAAAAAAAAAGTTTGGGGCATGTGCAGTGAACTTCTGAACTTGGGGTGATTTGCTTTTAAATGCAACAAAGAATGCAGCTCAACTTCACATTAATAATTAAGACAAATAGGCATTAAAACAAATGGAAATAATATGCTGTCTATGTACTCCTAACAGCATGAGGTAAATACTTCCCAAAGCAAAAATCATTTACTGTGCATATTTTCCATTTCAAGATACAATTCTCACAGCATATCATTAATTCATTTCTTGACTGGAGTTTACAGCATGGCCTGGAGGAGAGGCACCTAACTCCCTGTGGAAACCCCAGCTCTGCTTCTTTATTCAATGTAATCCCTTGTCACCTGAAGTGCTGAAAGACAAAACAACAGTTAACTAGAACAATCACACCATTTAGTAGAGTTTAAAGTTTACAGGTATTTTACCTACAGTGGCATGGCTGCAAGGGCCATATCCCAGTTTTAGGATTTTCACCCAAGCCTGCTTGAGGCTGGCAGTCTTTCCATCTTCTCTCAGGCTCTAAGCCTCTGCTGACACAAAGCTGTGCCAACATCATATGGCACAGAAAGCAGTCAACATTTTCTTTGCAAATACCTTTATCTCCCAACCAGCTGATGCTCTCTGTGCCTCGACTGTTTCACATCTCTGGATATGTGTTTGACCCTGCTCAGAACAGCTACACAGCACATAGGCCAGAGCAGGGGCTACCTCAAGTAACATTTCCTTTTTTCCTTAATATCAGCAGTATTTTCTGTTGCTACAGCCCTGCCAAGAACACCTGCCATCCTCAGAGAAGCTGCATGGCAGCCCTAGCATGCAGAAACGCACTTGGGAGCTGCATCCCCAGCACACCTGGCGTGCCTCCGCAGAGGTGCCACGGAAGTAATTCAGCCACCACAAACCCTGCAATAAACGAGCACCAGTTTGGATGCAACGCTTTTAGCTTTTGGTACAAACGAAGGCACAAAGCGTGCACCTCAGGGTGGGAACCTAACAAAGTAAAGAAGGTATCGTTTTTCTCTATGGTTTGCACAGAGGGCACTGAGGACTGAAGGTGATGAACAAAGAGAGACTAAAGCTTTTGAAGGCTCATTGAAGCCATATTTTATTACTCAGCCTGGTTGATCAATCACGGTATATAGAATTTGCTCTACAGCACAGGCTAAAGTTACCTTAAGCCAAACTACACACTAACCTTTCAGCCTACAGGCACGGTCACAGGGCCCATATTTCAGTTTGGGGATCAGCCCTGTATCAGCTTGAGGCTGCCATTTAGTGCTGAGTAGTGTGCTTTAGAAGTGGTGCATCCCCAGACATCTCAAGCCCCTCTTGCTCCCAACAAACTGGTGCTGGCAGCAGTTTAGGCTCAGAACCACTGAGCTCTCTGTGCGTGCAGTGTTGCAAGACAAGCTCTCCAGGCCCCATAGGCAGCCAGTTCAATTGCACACGAAGCAAGGTTGCCACAAGTGCAGTATCCTGTTCAGGCTTCTTAGATCAGTGAAGCTGGGACAGATCCTGCACTAATGTGGCTACACTGCTACCAGCATCCTTGGCCTATATCCTTGCACACCACTGCACTCCAGTCTTTAGGCCTTCAAAGTCTCCACACAGGCGTATGAAACAATCTTTCTTTGGCAATTTAGAAATTAGTTCAATCCCTTTTAATTATATGTGTACTACAGTATCAGCAGTCTTATCTGCTGAAGTATTGAAAAGGTGGTCAAAATGTTTATTATTACAATAAAAGCCATGACAACCAATGCTGAGCATTCTCCTCAGGATATTTGCATACAGCTAGAAGTATCAGTGTTTGATTCTTCAGTATTGCTGTTGAGATAGATTAGAAGAGGTGAGAGCCCTCTTTGGGAAGCTGTGGAGGTAAGTTCTTTCAGTGCAGTCCAACAAGGTAATAACCCTGACACACCTGAACTAACTCTCACTTGACAGTTGCCCAGATGCCATTAGCAGGAAAGCCGCCAAGATGAACAGCATTTCTTGAAAAGCGTGAATGCAATGAATGAAGGCTCTAACATTACAGGCAACTTTTTATTACTGTTCTTTTAGTTTACTTTAATTACTGTACATTTACCACTAGCTGTGTCATTCCTATATACTTGGTAAATTCTAAATGGGATCTACTGACCCTGTACATAAACCATTATTATAGCTGCAGCTCCTGAACTGCCCAGAATGAAGAACTATGATGTCAAATCTCTTTTTTGAGAACTGTTAGTTTTCTCTCAAGCACAAATATGTGTTAACTACCAAACCCTGTAATGTTTCAGTCCAAAAGAATCAGGACAGGATAATCCTGAACATCTCCAAACAGCAAAGTTGATCACTCTTCCAAGGCTGAGTCACATAACTACAACATTTACGTGTCCCAATTAAAACCAATAGGGAAGAAACAACTCCAATAGCTTCAATGGCAGGAAGCAATAGCAGCCTGCAGAGCCTTCCTCCAGTGGCAGGCCGGGCATGCAGCTGGGGACAGGTGATCGGATCCTGCTGCTTCAGCACTGAGGGTTGGCTTGCTTCTTCCACAGCTAGAGATGATTACTACTTAGTCCCAGTGCCCAAGCAACTTTGCCACTTGCTGTAGTAAAACGGGTTTACTTAAACTGTTTGTGAATCATGTGAGGCTGCAGAGACACAGTTTGGTCACACCTAAACTAGGCAATGACGCAATCCAGACCCTCACAGCAAGTCACATTTGATAATGACTATTAAGCTCAGTCATGACTAGATCATAAAATCATTCAGATCTGTTTATGTGGGTAATCACTGAATATAACTCAGGACAAAATTTCCACATGAATCTATTTCTCCCTGACTCTTCCTGCACTATATGTGACTTTTTAGTGTTGTATCACATATATTACTGTATTTCTACAACATGACATTGCTTGTGGTATCCTGTTTGAAAGGTTTTTTTCATATAGGAAGCAGAATATGACATCCCTACAGAACACAATGCCTTTAAAAACTGAATTTGATTAATTTGAACTTTAAATATTAAGCCTAAAGAGAATCAGTCAACATACAACAGACTTAACAGTACCCTGCTTTTTGTCTCCCATAGCCTGACATACATCCAGCCTCGTTCTTGCTCTGATGTCTCCAAATAAATATGTTGGAACACAAAACTTTCCGAAGAAACCCAATACCAACTGTTGAGAGCTTAATGCAAAAAAGATACCATCATGACAATATTGTGTTTTTTGTCCACTATTCTATGCCATTTACATAAAGGTTTAAACATTTGATACTAGGTATCTTTTTTGCTAGTATAATAGATGCTGGAGCATTAGATGAAGTGAGTGAGAACTGAGTCTGTGTGGCCAATATTAAAGACAGCATGGAGAAGAAAAATAAGTGCATTTAAGCAGCAAATATACATTATATGTCAAATGATAGCATACTTCAAGCCACACTTGTGAGTGTGGCTTTCCATGATATGATCATACCCTTTCCTTAATTTTAGGGAAATCTCAGGTTGTGATATTCCAAATAGTGTGACTGCTGGGTACTGCTGCTGCTTAAAACCACAACAAATTATTTGAACACTAAATATTTTCTACCTTAAGTATTTCATTTCCATTCATTATTTCACCCAGTTTTCAGCAGATTCATCTCAGATACATATATTTCCCAGGGAAAGAATTTCCTAAGAAATTTTAATTAGAACATCCCTTACCATTTTGCCCTACAAAGAATTTAGCAACTATTTTTTTTTATAAAAAAATATTATTATTATTTATTTTTTTACATGCCACCAACAATCAGGTATCTATCTAAACTCTTTCTGCATCCCAGTAAGCCCAGTACTAACAATATTCATTATGGAAGATATGGTATATTGCACAATGACAGACTACTTCTGAGTATGCTGGATTTACAGTTTACTGCAAGGTCTTTGCTTGCTGTAAATGTAATTAATGAAAAACAGCAACATGGTGGTGACATCTAATCAGGAGCTTTTGATTATTTTGAAATTATTTAAAAGGCATTAATCTTATGATTAGGAGGATGCTTTTTAAAGGCTTTCTTCATGCACCTCAGCAAGCTGAACAGAATATCCTTGGAAAATAATAGAGCTAAAAATAATTACTAACACCTCAATCATTTTATGAGCTATTATTTCACCAGAAAATGGGGAAAATATATCTTTAATCCCGAACAAAAACTCTTCAAGGTTTATGTTCTCTATAAACCTTTCACTGAGAACTGAAAATATAAGTTAGTAATGCAATAAATGCCCTAACAAATATATCAGATTTTTCACTTAATGCTTTTTACAGGCTTAAACCAAACTGAGTGAAAGAAAATCACCTTTTAGAGTCTGACTCTTAAAGGAAGAATGCCTTTCTGTTATGCTTTTTAAAAGAAGGCATGGTGAATTTATATCAACTTCACTGAATCTTGGGGCATGATAAAAGGAAGAAAATACGGCAGTGAAGTTAACATTCCATAGCATTCTTTCTTCACATATTTATTTCCTCACTGGCTGGACATGAGCCAAAAAAGAGGAGGGAATAAACCCCCCCGAAACACAGAAATAGCTGAAATAAACCTTTGGCACACGACCCAGTCAAAGCTCTGTGCTCTTCTTCCTCCCACCCTCAACAACCTGGATTGTTTCTCTCCAAAAAAAATCCAAATAAAAATACATCAGAGGAAAGCCAACCAAACTCTGGATTTCAAATTTGTCACTGGGTGCTCCTGTTAGAGCAGTAAACAATTTTTTCCTATTTTCCTTTATACTACAGAAGGACAACCCAGCTGTCTTTTGGACCTATTACTTTTTGTAAAGTAAAAAAAAAAACAACCAACCAAACAAACAAATGAAAAAAATAAGTTCTAGTAAATAAACATTAGCACTGCCCGATAAATCTCTGCCCTCTCATCCAATATTTTATTATCTTGGTTTTGAGAAGTCTTAATTTCATTCTAATGTAAATAAGAACTGGTCTGTTTGCTCAGTACTTCCCCAAGAATTTGCTGCAACGTTGCAGCATGCCGGCAGTGCCCTGAGAAGAGTGACCTCGCTTTAGTCAATGAAGCCAGAGATCATTTATCACAGTTAACCTACAAATCTGTCTTGCTGGGGCCTCAGGTCTGTCAACCACTTGGAAGCAGCTACTTGTCCTGTCCTCCCACAGCTCCCTCAAACACCAGATTGGTCTGATATTTTCTATTATTGTATACCTCTCAGCTAATAAAATATATTTTTATGGATATGGAATGATCAAGAGTACTTTGTATTTATTTATACAGCTCATTAAAGGTGGATGGAGATTTGGAGGCAGAGAGAATGCCCCAAGCCTAGAAAGCTCATGAAGACAGACCCCAGGCATATGCATGCATTTAACTTTATGTATATGAGTTGCCTGGTTGAACCCAATGAGACTAAGCAATTACATGCAAGGAGGCAACCTGGTCTTTTTGGAACTACACTCCTAAGCTAAGACATGACAGGGAAATGATGCAGACCTAGTAAACACTGAGAGGAGTAAACCAAGATTATTATAACAAGAGCATATGGGCAATATATTCAAAGCTATGCAGTCAAAAACACTTTATTACATATTATTACATATATATATAGATAGATAGATAGATATTATAAAGAACAAGCTGCACCTCCCTAACCCTCAGCTACCTGCTTCTGGTGACACTAGAAGAGATCACAGAATCAGGAAGCCACATTCACACCAACACCATTGAGCAGAAGGTGCCATTCCTTCTTCAAATTTACTCTCCTGATTTAGCACACTGCTATTTCTCCTTACACTACTGGAAATGCTTTCTAAAAGGAACGTTGGTAATCCTCCAGTAGGGAGAAGTTGGCGGATTGAAATTCCAGGGCCTGATATCGATACAGGCAGCAGTAATACTTGTTAAGAACAAATATGCATGTGCCAATACATTATACAAGTCTGAATTTAACTTTAAACTTGGACAGGGAAAGACTGAGGATAATTATTAAAGAAGTGTTTCTTAGGCACAAAAGACCATTATAGAAGAAAACAGCGACCGCTCTTCAGTATGCAATTTGGAGAAAAACTGAACATAATTTTGAACTTGTTATTTTTTAAGTGAAACAGTACATATCCACATGTACCTGTATGGAAATATTTTTTAACTCAACAGCCTATGCCTTTTTAATTATAAACAGGTTGGAAATGACTGACCAACCCACAAATTCCATATATATTAGCTATCAATTACTGAAACATGTGGACTGTAAGTGCTTGCACTCACATATGTATGAGGATGCAATGCTATCTGACACTCAGAAATTGGCTTGCAGTAGGGAAGGACTCAATGCTGAACTATTTTTGCAAATCCTAACCTGTCAAAGTAGCATGAAAGAGATACAGCTAAGCAGGGAGTTACTGCTATTAAAACATAAATCAGCATAGGTGATTTAAGAACTAAAATCAAAACCGTTATCTATAACAGTGACCATTAAAGGTCAGATTTCCCAAAGAGCCAGCTATCACTAAAATTGACTGCCAGAAGAGCTCAAGCTAGTTCTAATGACCCAAAATAAGCAGGTGGATTTCCAAAAGAGTTTTACACATGTGGAAATGTGGAATCCATGGAGCTCTGCTACACAGCTGGTCATGTGTACTACCACCAAATCAGGACAAGCAGGTAAATATCTGGGTCCCATTTAGGGGCCTAAATGGATGTTATGCTTTGCTGGAAAGGAGGCAGATTTTAGGCATTCAAGGTAGACAAGGGCAAGTCTTAGCAGCTTCCATGCTGAGAACAAGAAGCTTGGAGAAAAGGACTACAAACAAGTGGTAAAAATGCACTGCCTGGGCACACAGCAATGTGATTCACAGAAAAGATGACAGCAGTTGCAAGTCTGTCAGAAGGATCCAGGGGATAGAAGAAGGACTAAATATGAATGAGAAAATAGTGGGAGCTTGGTGAAGGGAGAAGGGAAGAGGTCTAATTATGGAGGATTTTGAAAAGGGTAGAAGCTGCTCAAAAGTGACTGAATGAAACAGCCAGTGTTGGAAGGGGAGCTAAACAACACAGACACGCACACAAACAGATGGGTGTACAGGCTGTTTCTTATATGATTTGAGGAAGGGTGTTAGTCAGGAGAGGATATAGGAAGTGTATTATGATAATCAAGAAAAAATTGGATGTCAAGATCTGAATGACAGAGCTGATTGGGGAAGGAAAAAAGTATCTTGGCAAGAATGTATAAAGCAGTCTGGATGCAGAGGATAAAGAAAGGAAAGATAAAAACACCCCGATGGCTTCAGGTCAAGGTGAGAAAGGATGGTAGCATTATAGAGAGAGGAATGTGGGAAAACTTCACTGGGAACAAGCTCAAATGTGCAAGGGGCAGGAAATATTAAGAATCTCACCATTGAAGCCTGTGCCAATGACAAGCAGGGCTAGGGAGAAAGCCTGACCATTCACTCAATTGCTGAGTGTTCCCACTGCTCCTTGGATAATTTTGACCCATGCCAACCAGCATGATCCAAAACCATTCCTGGGCATTGTTCACAGGGCAACCCATGCCAGGAACCATTCCAAACCTTTTTTGGAACATGCCAGCCTCCTATAAGTGGGGCACACAACACATTTTCTTCAAGCTTATGCTAGAAAATACAGTTCCTGTGGTCTGAAGCATGGTTCTTGGGCTATTCTGGAATTTTTGAATTCAAAACCTAATACCAAACAGCCCCAAAATAATAATTGCACCTCCAGCTGCATGGGAACCACATAAAACCCTCAGGAGATGCGTGCCCAAGCGTTACCTAGTACAGATGTAGCTAAGGTCTGCCACATGGCCTCAGGGCCAGAAGATAGTCCCTGGCTCTGCTTTAGTTAGCAGTAGAGACATAGGCTGTATCTGACAGAAAAATGATATTCACCAAACACTATCTGTCAACATCTCAGGAAAGATTCATGCCCTCATGGTTGCAGAATAAAGCTTGACTCAAGGGCACTTTAAGGATCAAATATGAAAGAAATAAAAGGAACAGAACACCCTAGTCCACAACAGTCATAATGCTGAAGGAAGGCCAGTAATATTCCGGGGCATGATTTTTTATATCAGCGTGGTAAAATTAGTTGGAGGAAGTAGAAAACAGCTTTAAGATTGCTATAGAATCTAACCAAAGAAGGCAATTCAAAAAAGAATGGTCCATTCCTAACTTCTGTGTTCCTAAATAAAAGCAAACAATACATTTATGTATTAACAGATGTAAATACAAATCTTTTTTCCATTTAAATTCTTTGCAGTAAGATTCTGAGATTACAAATTCAGCATGGAAAATTAGAGCTTTTATTCGTTTGTATTTTCACCCTCCTACTGCAGCAGTGATCATAAAACACACACAGCTGGCATCTTTATTATTTTATTCACTGAAGGATTTAGCTGGACAAACATCACAAAGATGGTGGCTGCTTTCATTGAATTTATGATCAAATATGCTTCAGCATAAGATCAACTCCGTAAGATCAATTATTATGAGATGTGAATAATTTAACAGAAAGTTGTCTATTTGTAAATCAGATCTTATGGATATAAATTCAGCTGAAGTAGCAGACAGTGGATATATACCGTATTATACATTAAATTATTTAAAAGGATGCAGTTATTTTTTATTATCTTTTTTGTGATTTCATATCCACTGATAAACACCATAATTTACATTTTGGTATCCAGCAACCCACTAATTCAGACAAACAAAATTTCAAAATTTTATTTTAAACCTCATTTAAGTTTATCCTAATCAGAAAACAACTTAACAGCTTTAGTGAAATCTTTCAGAATTACAGAAAGCATTTCCTATATAGGCTTAATTTAAAAGAATACACGAACCACCATCACCCTCATTTTATGTTTTCTTTTCATAGATTCTCACCAGAGTCTGTTGTTCAGCCTAATACCAGGAGAGTTATAATAATTTTAGCGCAGATCATGTGCCTTAGGATATAGGATTGACTCAATGCCTAAAAGAAAAAGGTCAGTTCCCTTTGGAACCACTTGCCTCTTTGCCCTCCAGCAATGACAGGTGCACCAGTCCTATGCTGAGTCTCTTTATTCACAGCGTATTGCTGAAGATATATAATCTAACCTCTCCATTTTAATACAGCAGCAAGGATTATTATCTCCTATCTTCCCATTTTGACAATCAGGTCAAGCAGACACTGAACCTATATACATGCTGATTTGCCTGCAGCCAACATCTTTCACAAATTCTCAAACAATAGCTTCAAACTTTCTAAAATAAGCTTCTGAAAGACATCAATAAATTTAATTATGAAAACTGTTTAGCTAGCAAATAAGTCCAAGTTTTGAAGCAAATCAATGTTTTCCACTAGTCTCCTACAACACCGTATGTCTTTGTACCTTCAATTCAAAAACACTGCATGAAAAAGCAACAATTCTAGTTTCTTAGTCCTACATGGCAGGAAAGAAGTGCCACAACCAGAAACACAGGAAAGGAAGCAATGGGGAAGAGGCGTTTTAAGATTTTGTGGTCAAATTGCAAAAAATTTTGGGAGAACATCGCAGGAGATAGTGATGGAATGGTAATATCTGAATAGCTGTGATTACCATTCTACTGCACAAAAGGTGGTGTATCAAATCATCATAAAAGTCATTAAAATGAGTATTTTAAGTGAAGATACTTTGTGATGTTTTTACTAGTGCAGAAACCTTAACATAAGTCTTGGCTGGCAGTTGAGCCAAATAGCATGGGTTTTGAGATTGCCTTAAAGTATTTGCAGAGGTGGCAAAATCCTGTGGCATTATTGATATTATAGCACTTATTGCCTCTCTGCACTGTATCTCAAAATGATACAAATTTCTGAGACCCTAAGGTAAGAATCACAGAAACTGTTCAGTTGAAGAAAAATTATCTGTAACACATGACAATAAGCAGTTGAAAATGTCAACCCGCTTACACCAACGACAGTTGCTTTAGTGCTAAGCATTTTCAAATGCCAGTGCAATTCTTAAGATGCCTATCATTTTGGCATTCATTTTGGAAAAATCTTGTCTGTAGCGGACACACACAAATAATGACATATCCAGCAGTAAGGTCTACTTCATTTACATTATTGACTTCAAAGTATGTCTTCAGTTCTTCAGGCCAATATTTTCAAAACACATCTCAGACTAAATTTTGTCAGCAATGTCATTTTCTGGAGAACAAAGATTTTAGCAGAGAGTCCAACAGTACAGAATTGTAGCAACAGGCCAGACTTAGAAATATGAGGATATAAAGATGCTTGGTGCCTCTGATCAGAACATATTAGACTTCAAACCAAGAAATGAACACAGACACTATGGCAACACATGAGTAACAGACTACCAAAAACATAATTCTGAGAAATTAATAAAATGTTGGCATGTAAAAATGCATAAGGAAAAGAAAAAATACACAACTGGAAACATCTGAAAAGAGTTGATCAGTAAGTACTCAAAAACGTTAATAAAGAACATACTTTGAAAAAAATCATACCTGGAAACACCAAATAAACATGTCTATCTGATATATGTCTCAATATCTTTAGGAATTCTTACAGAATTAGTAAGGATAGCAAACAAATGTAAGGCACCTTTTGTTTCTTTCTATGAAATACACAGAAGAACAGTTTGCTCTCTTTCTTCATTTCTCTTTACAGACATTGCTGTAGATAAGTGACATTAGCTAAATTTGCACTGCATTCTGAAGTATTTTACTAGAGAAAAAAATCCTTCCTTTCTTGTTTTTCAAATAAGGAAGAGAATTTTGACAAATATTTTGCTGGACATTGACATGCAATATAGTAGCAAAAGATAGACAATAAAAACAAAATACAGACACTATAGAAACAAAAACAGTTTTAGGGAGAAATGGCTTTGTAAACTCTTAGACAAAATGTTGATCAAAAGAACAGATTACTAATGAGCAAGATGAACTGATTATTTTTAAAAATTGACTTTATCTTTGGTGGAACAAAGTGACAGGAGACAGTGTTTGACGCAGTTTCTCTAAAAATCTTGCTCTGTAGACAAACTCAGAAGAGCTGGGATGTGATATACTATCTCATAGACAGAAAACTGGCTGACAGACCATAAGGAAAGGGTAATGATAAGTGGCAATGTACTGAGTTGGAAGGGAAGTGTCCAGCTGTGTGCCAGAGGGATTAGTGTTAGTCACAGTTTTATTTAACATCTTTATTAATGAACTGGACTAACGGATACGCTGCATACTGAATCATTTCTTAGATGAAACTAAATGCTGAAGACACCAACAAAGACAAAAAAAAAATAGTACAAAGAGGCTAATAGAAGTGAGATACATGGGCAGAAAATCTACACACAGGATAGAGGATAGATAACAATAAACAATTACTTTCAGGGAAAAATAACTGAAAATATGGATAGGTTCAGAGATAATAGGACAGATATAATGCCAAAAAACTCTAGTCCAATGCCAGAAATTGAATTAGTTGTTGCATAACAAAGAATAACCATATAATTTAGGGCTGTATTTTCACAGTTGTCACAGTTAGGAAAGGTATAGGATGGTAACAATCTGATTATACTGAAGAAACAACCTAGAGTTGGTAGAATACAGAAAAAAAAAAGCGTCATATTAGAGAGGACAAAGGCTTTTGTTGTCCAGTTAGGAGGTTTATTATTATTTTTAACTGGGCCAGGAGGATGTAACACAATACATAAAGCCTATCAGCATCACAAAAGAGCGGGAATTAAGGGAGAAGCAAAAATAAATTGAATATCAGGATAAGCATTATGACAATGAGGTCTGTTAGGCTGAGGAATAATCTCCATCAAATGTATAGAAGCTGTAACATTTGAATAATTTACAATTAGAATGAAAGAAGCATTCAAATATAAAGATTTTTTCATCTTGGCAGAGGTATAAATAGAGAAACTCTATCTGTCTTTCTCAGTCATTCGTTTCAATCAGTGTAATACAATTCATAACCATAAAGCTCACAAGACATACAGTGCATTTCAGATATTGAACTTAACACTCCTGAGCCAGGCTGGGAACTCTGACTTCTGCACTTGAGCCCCTTTATGATGCCAGAATCATAACAAATTGCATTGAGTGCAATGCATAGTAACAGACACAAAAAAAGACACGTAAGTGTAAACAAGCAACTTCATCCCCCCTGAAATTAATTTAATAAACCCCGCTAGTTAGTGCAATAAACAAACCAAAAAAATAGCGTTAGGAAAATGTAACAAAAATTCCCCGCTGCTGAGGGTCTCTAACACTAGAGGAGCGACTGCTGGGTCAGCTCAAGCGCTCCTCCTAGCGCAGAGAGCTCCGCAGTGCTCCGGCTGGAGCCCACCCCACAGCACCCTCCTGCTGGCCTCCTCTGCCAGGCTCTGCCTAGTCCCAGACTGTGGCTGCTGCACAGAAAGGGTCAATCGGCATGCTATCAGATCCCGGAGAATTTATTTATTTATTTAACAAAATAGCATAATAAATTTACTACCTGTGAAATGACTTTTTTTTTTTTTTTTGCATCCCATATTAACATAGGTTTTGCCACGGTATGCTTCCTAAAGTCCCTCGGGGATAAGATAATGACTGATAAAGGGGGTATTTATGAGAAACATGAAACATAATAGGAAATGGAAAAAAAAAAAAAAAAAAAGTACAGCAATATCACACCAACCAAATCATCAGGAGACAGAGGCAGGTTTATATGCCTCTAAATCACAAATACTTCTACAAAATCTTCTCTTTTTGTGCCTGGTTTCCATCCTCACCCCTCCTCTCAGCTTGGTTCCTGATCATTCCTTAAATGCAAACAAGGAGACAGCCCCAGCATAACTGCAGGACATGCTCCAACTGCACGGGCGTGTAGATATATAAACCAGCCTGGACCAGAATGCACCCCAACTTTTGCACAGGCACAGTTTTAAACCATTATTGCTTGTTTTTGTCTATCAGAAAGGTTTTCCTAACAACACTGGACAGTTTTTTTGCTCCTGCTGTGCTTGAGATCTTGAATATTTTTCTGGCAGCACTACAGACTCCACTGCAATGAACAATGCTGCTTATGGGGCATGGGGTGAACAAGATAAAAATGACAATGAGAAGAGAGTTTTGTCTTTACTCAGAACCTCACTAAGGCAAAGATTGCCTCAAAAAAGCAAAGCAAACTAGCAAAAAAAAAAATAAATGAATGTTCCCAAATCTCAGCTCTTAACAATTCCAAAGTCTACGTCAGGCTTGAAATGAAATACAGATTCAAAGCAAATGCACTCATTTCTTTTCACTCACTGCTTTCTTCAGGAAGTTTTCACAGAATAACAGTCCCAAAACAGGCAAGCCCATCCTGGAATGCAACTTTCAAACAGTGTATCCTCCAGAAGAGAGGTCTCAAGCACAGAGGCCATTTTGTTGGAGGATGAAATCCTCAGCAGTGGGACTAGCTGGGAGAATAAAGTCTTATTTATATAATAAATACAGCCATTTGGGGGAATTATGAAGTAGCAGTCCTATTTATGCAGAGCAGAATTTGTTTTCAATTGCACCTTTTCTTTCTAACCTAATTTCTCACAATGAAACCCATTATGACAGAAGGATCTGAAAAAGCTTTTTATGTCCTACCAAATATACCCAAGGATAATTAGTTCTCTTTTGTCATTCTTCTGGAAGTTGTTTTTTTTTTTTTTTTTTTTTTTTTTTTTTTTTTTAATTGTGGAAAGGCTTTTGCAAATTGAAAAAGGTTGCATTCCATTCTGAAGGTGGAGCTGTTCTTGGTTTTTATTGTTTAGATGTAATTCAACAGATTTTTTTTTATAATTTTTTTTTAAGGTGAAAACATAATTCACTGTAAGCTCTATAGGAAGATCACATTACTGCATCTTAATTATTTTTGGGCCAGTATTTTGTAAACACATTCCACAATGTTAGGTCATGCAATGTACATGAAGCTTCATATTAGAGAGAAGCAAATGTCAATGCAAGTTTTGTTTCCAAAAAAATGTTGGAATACTTCCAACATCATATGAATTTTCCACAAAACTTATAAATCACATCTTACCTAGTAAATACTATCTTTATAATTTTCAGATATTTTCACAGTCAGTGAGAAAATTCAGTCTCAAAAGGATTTAATGCACTCTGAGTGACAGTTATATTACTTCCCTCAAACACTTCCCAAAAGTAGGATTAAATGTTGACCTATTCCATTTAGGGGATTTTAGGAATCTGACTCCTTATATAGTAAGTGTGGGTTTCACTTTGACATTACTCTTACATTCCACATTTTTTGCTAATTTTCAGTGAGACTGAAAATTAAAGAGCCACTAGATTGTGTGCATCATTGTTCCACGGCCCAGCTCTGGCTTTACACTTCACATCTTGTGGAAGCTGGTGTAAGCAATCAGGTGCAATTATTTTGTCTCCAATCTACCAGCTATGGCCTTCTGGGAGGTCTTGGATTTGTTGTGGATTTTTTTTATTTTTATTTTTTGTTTCTCTACCTTATGTACATGAAAAGCAGGTTCTACGAAGGTTGGATGTGCATTATCCTTCCTTCTAGTAACTTATCCTTACATACATTATAACTTATATTTTGAAAGTCTCTTTGAAGACTTCTAAACCCATATTCTTCTATGTCATGGCCTCAAAAGATAGACACAAACAAGATAAAGGGGTAGACTGTGCTTAGTTTTGAAAACGCAGTAACTGGTAAAACTTCCTTGCATTCAGAAAGTTGAAGATGTTATCTCCTGATTTGGGAGCACCATGTTCAATCATTGCACTGTTTTAGAGTTTCTAAGGCAGTTTTCTCTGTGACAAATTCCTTAATATCTTTGTACTCAATCCCCACAATAAATGCAGTAGCAGGCAGGACTTCACCTCAGAGAAGCACTGTGAAGATAAATATATTCACCATTGGAATACAGTTACAGATAGGGGCTGTTGAAACTGTTCAGAAGAGTTTCTATTGCTTCCGTCTGTTTGTAAGCCTGAGGGGTGCAGAGTTGAGCAGTCATGGATTGCCACAGCCCTGTCCCTGACTGTCATGCACCTGCATTGGGCAGAAAGATTTACTGCAGCTTGATCCTGCAGAGATTCATGGCTGCATTAATGGTAAACCATTTCTAGACAATCTTTTCTCTTCATCTAAAAATATTGTTTAAATATATAGTTGCATACTTACAAAAGTCATCCTGGTATATACCTTAGAATATATCCATAAAACATTTACTTAACACTGTATAGTGATTGCCCCAGAGATTTTCTAAAATACTTTCCTGTTGCAAAGGCCAATGTCCATGCCAACCTTGAATAGCAAGAAGTTATCTCACTGAAATTAGTAAGTGTATACATCAAATCTGAAGTTTAAGCACACATGCAAAACCTTCCAAGACCATTAATATTGTTCTTTGAAGTGTATCTTTCAAAGGTATAAGCCAACAAGAGAAAGTATCTTTGTAATAATACCAACATATGTTTTTCTTCATGTTTTAGGTCTCACACTTATCCCAACTGTCCTTAAAACAACTCTATTTTAAATGGGACATCTTTGCATCATCACATCTTCTACATATTAAATCAGGATGTTAAAAGTGTATATATATATACACACACACATATATATGTATACATATATATATATATATTTTAGATTAGATATTGCTGCTATTTGAAACATCCTAATAAAGAAAAAAAATCTCAAGTATGAATCAGTCTGTTCACATATTAAGTTTATAGTTGAATTATAAAGCCTTGGGAATATGCTGTCTATAACAGAAATGTTTATACATCCTTAACTACAGTTGTGCAAGCAACAGTACTCTAATATAGCACACAGATAAAGACTTACAATAGGAAAAAAAAATCCTTTACATTCTGAATGTAAATCATACATAATTAGGGGGCACTAAATATTTTGTATTATAGTAGAACTGCACATATGGAGCAGCGAACTCCGTGCATTGTTATTGCTTTCAGTCTTTCGATTCCTTCATTTATGCTGAAAAATTGCAAATCCTTTATGCATGGAACATTGCAAATGTGTAAATTTGAAGGGGTTTCTTAGAAATGAAAAAGCTCTGGTCTTCTTTGAATCAGTCTGTGGTGTGATCTGTGGTGTGGTGTCAGTTATGAAGTCTCGGAGACTGAGGAGTTGTTTTACGCAAACTGAGCTTTGTTCCTTTTTGGTATTTTAAGAAAACAGAAATTTCATGCAACGTTCTTAAAAGAAATGTGAGGTATCAGCTTTTAAAATTCAAATCTATTGTTGCCCTGATTCATATACAGGAGATACTGCTAGGTCTAATTGCTGTTAAAATATGGAAAAACAGTCAGCTCGCTCCTGCAGAATGGATGGAATAGTGTGCCAGTATCTATTCACATTACTCACGTATGTATATGCCCCCAAGCAAACACATTCACATCAGTATTAGTTTCCTTGTCCCTCTTTCCCAATCCAAATCTAATTGCCTGTGTTGTAATATAATTGCCTTTTCCAAGCTTTTGGATTTCATTAACTACTTTCAAAGAAACGATGAACTTGCAAGTTTGTTCCTTGTTAAAGGACAGAAAATAGATGATTTTATTAACTTTTTAAAATGAAAGCTGTGACTTTCAGGGAATTACATCATTCCAAGCAGCTAGACTGAGGTAGAGTCAAACACTGCAAGATGCCTGCAATGATCACTAGAACTGATAAAATTGCTTTGAAATCTTCACAAAAACTAACTACAAGAGTAGCTAATCCTTCTATTGCTCCTTCTATAGTAAACAGGACAGTAAACATCTTCTATAGTAAACAGCCTCTTCTACAAAGGTCACCTAATAAGGTGTCAGGAAATTCTCTACAGGCTATTGAAAGTTATTTGACTTAGGTAGGTTGATGACACTCAACCTTCAAGAAGGTCTGTACTGGCTTCAGTTCTGCTAACATTGTCTCCCCCATTACAGGAAAGAACTCCTAATGAAGGATTCTGTAGTAATGCAGAAGAAGCTATGTGGTCATGACAGTCACCTGACACTGTAGAAATGAAGGTTCTGACTCAACAGGTGTAGATTTGATGGTATCACATCCAACAACTAGTTATAGCAATGATCCTGGTACATTAAGAGATTTCTCCTTTCTCATTTAACCATAATTTCAAAAGTTTTGTTGTTGTTTTTAAATGAAGTATGCCTTTCCGGTTGAGTCCAACACGTTGAACCAAATTGGGATGGGAAGGAGCAGATGTAGAAGGAATAACAGAACGGCAAAGTGAGCATAAACCTAATTACATCTTGGGCAAATGACTGTGCTATGAATTTCAGAGCTGTACACACACACACTAGTTTTAATAAATTACGGTATTGAAAAAGAATTTGGACTTTTACTCTACTAGTAACCATTTTTCCCTTTTAACAAGGATGCTCTTTCACCAAAATATTTAATTTCTTCAACTTCAGTGGTAAACACTGAGGAGGAGATGCTTCAGACTCCTGTTGATTTATCTCTTTGAACTTCCTGGTAAACTACCAACAAGACAGCCAGTTGGTACCAACAGTAAAATTCGGAATGAGTACCAGAAACAAACAAACAAACAAAAAACGGTAATGCTGTTGCAGCAAAGGCTTAGCCCTGTTCAAAAAAAAAAAAAAAAAAATAATAATAATAATGGTCAAAACAAGGTAGACAAAATTCTAAGATTTTTTTTCTAGCCAGACAAATTGTTGAAACAACTGTTTATCCTACTTATCCAACTGATACTGTGTATGATTTCTTCAAGTAAGTTAATATGTTCAAATATGTTTCTTCGAATATGTTAATCACTCAAGACAGTGCTGCCCAAATATTCTGCCTGAACAGAAACTTCATATGCTGAGAAACCTTCTATTAAGTTTACACAGATGGTTGGCTAGGCATTCCTGGTTTAGTAGGCAACCTTTCTAGATTTTGAGCACAATACATTTATATTTTACTCCATCTGATATATATGTGTCAAGTATCAGGAAACATTAAAAGGAAAAAAAATAAGGTGAATTCACATTGACTTTTTCAGTCAAGATAATTAAAATATACAATATGGTTGTTAGCTCACAGGAATGAGCAGATGGACCTTGCAACAGGGGACAACTATTTGGAAACAACATTGCATTCAAAGTTGATTAGAAACAGATTATTTAAAAGTCTCTTAACCTCTATACTTGAACAAAGAAAACAAGATTCAAAACTGATGGTCTAAAGTAATACTATAACATGTTTTGGTGAGTTCGATATTCTTGCCAACTGAGATCCACCCCCAAGAATAAAACTGTATGCTCTGCAGTTTCTATCTATTTACAGAAAGCTAGCAATTCACAAAACATTCAAAGTTGAGAGACATGGAAAAGAACAATACTTTTACTGTAATTAAAATGGTTAAAGTCATTTTAAGTTATGATAACTAGAAGTTGGCATTCCTTAAGAATAAAAAGCAATAAAATAATTAATAATAAATAAATAAATAAATAAATAAAGACTTACTTATTCCATGCTTGTCTAAGGTTTTTAGGGCTGTACTGTGTAAACCGTTCTGAAAAAAAAAAAAAAAAAAAAAAAAAAGAGAGAGAAGAGAAACGTTCAATTATTTATCCTAAAACCAGGATTCTTTTTTCAAAATTATTTATTTACTCTCAATTTTCATCATTTTTATGTAAGCACTGCAGCTCAAGTCCCAAGACAGGGCATGAAAAACAGCATAGGAGCAAATACCATGGAAACACAAACAAAATACTTGTAAACAAACAAACAAACAAAAAACAATAAAGACAAAAAGGCATTGTGGTAAAAAACTCACTTACCACAGCATCACCAGAAAAGGTAATTTTTACAGTATTTTTTAAATACTTTCGACTGCTAGGGAAAAATAGATGCCTAAAATCTACAATTAATTTATTTTTTCCTTATCACAAATACAATTCTCTGTAACCTCACTGTCACTTTTCCCAGGAGGTGTAAGAGTAAGTGGGGATCTGTGTGGCACTTAGGGAGGCAGAAAACATGAGAGCTACATAAGAGTTCATTATCTAAAGAACATATAACAGATAGTCAACAGAAGTAACAAAGTATATGGGGAGCTCATTTCACCAAACATTGTTCTTAAGTTCAGATATAAGCACTTTCCCTCCCAGATCCAAGAAGATGCTTGCTCTGCATTAGGACTCTTGTTGGCAGAGAATGATGCTATGAAAACTGCTCCAAAAATGAAGAGCTCATACTCTGTTAGTCCTTTGAACAGGACATATGTGCAACTCAGGAAGGAACAAATGTTATCTGTCTGGAAAAATATAAAAATATTTTCCACAAATCCTCATCGCACCAAAATCCTACCATGTAGCCTGGTACTCACCATGGCCATCTAACCTAGTGTGATGGCATTAGTTGCTGTGAAGAAATGCTAAATTTGCTAAACGTCCCCCATAAAACCACAGAAATATTTATTTTTTTCTCCACTTCACTCACAAGAATGTCAGTTAATAGATGTACTGTAGTTATCCTATACTGAAACCAGGATAAACATTATGTTTACATGTATATGTACACACAGTACACACAGTATGTATACACCAGTTTTGTTGTTGTTGTTTTTGCTTTTGTTTTGGGGGTGGGGAGGTGGGGAGTGTGTGTGTGTGTGTGTGTTCAATTCCTGTATTTGTATACTTCACTTAAGGCAATATAGTTGGTTTCAAAGATGCAACAAAGCAACAACCTATGGCATATTCAAAAACCTAGTGTCATTGTGGATGATTTTGCTTCTTATGCATATTTTCTTTTCTTTCTTTATCTAAAAAAATGTATGCGAAAACTTCAACTCTCATTGACTTTGTTATCAGAAGTTTTTGACAAATTGCAGACCTGCAGACTTTGAGGGCCACTACACATTTAGAAAAGTTGTTGCTTTAATCATACTGATTCAGTTAAAGCAATGAAATCACTCCATATTAGATAGATCTGACAAGTGAACTGGGAAGTGGAAACTACATCACCATAACCAATTTAAACACTGATATAAAACATAAATGTAATTTCTGTAATATTGTATCTAAATTTATGCAAATAGACTTAAGCATACCATTAAAGACTTTTAGGTATAGATGAACGTATAAAACAAAAGTTTGAAAGGCTTTCAGTTTTTGTATTGCCAACAAAAAGTTGCTGCACTTGGAAAATATGTGACTATTATAGATAACCATTAAAGCAGCACCTAGTCAGCTTCCCTATGTTAATTTCACTATGAAACAAACGAAGTTCTTTAGTTAAAAAGAGACAACTCTCAGTGACTCTCAGATGTGCTGTCATTACACTACATTAGAATGTAACTAAAACTATTTGGTTGAATCACACCTGAAGCATCCAGATTAAAACTACAGGAAATGCAAATTTCTTTTTATCCCTGTTACACAATGCATATACTACAGGTATGACAATTCCTAAGGGCAGATCTTTAAAGCAAATGAGCAAAGTAGTCAGGATCATTACTAGATGCAACCACAATTCGGTACCAGTAATGTGGCATAGGACTTGTTGCCTATCACTGCGTTTACAGATCTAGGACCACAAACCTCAGGACTGAATTAGTTGTCCTGTGGTGAGTAGTTTAAGCATCATGATGGCATTGAGGACATGATCCAAACTTACAAGAGCGAGGGGCATTACAGTTGAAATTTTATCTGTTGTTTACTGATTCAGCTTCTGCTCTCCAGAGAAGTCTGAGCTCCACAAAGGTCAACAGACGACTTGCACTGGCCTGAGAAGGACCTGAACAAACCCTTGAATTTAAGTTTACAAATGGGAATTACAAACGTATGTGCAATCAGATAAAATACATACCCATAAAAACTACAAGAAAATGAAGACATTCTATACTTTATAAGTAAATAGTCCAATCACAACACCGTGCATTCCTTTGCGACAAAGGACAGAAAAATTACCTGCAGCTAGACAGCACTGTATTCCAATGAGGTTGAGATACACATGGAAGTTTGGCTAATAAGGGTGCAGAAAAGCACTATGTGGAAAGAGAATTGAACTGACCTGAAGCATTGCTGAAAAGCTAACCTAAATCTATGGAAAGACAGATCTTGATTTTACCCCTCATTTAGGTTTGGCCAGATACTAAGCTGGTTCAAATTGGCACAGTAACCCTGATTTCAACAGAGTTACATCCACTTAAATATTTGAGAAATATCATATCCAACATTATTTCTTCAAAGCACTGTCAGAAATTCTTTCTAATCAATTTAACCTATGAAACACCTGTTAAACGTGGTGTCAGCTACTTGGCCAAATTGCTCTAAGACCTTAATGTCCAAAGATCTGCTTCAGTTCTGCAAGAAAATTAAAAAAACATTGCTATGCCAGATGAGTTTTTACTAAAAAAGGGAAACATTGGAATCAGTTATGTAAATGCTGCTATAAAGAACATGCATAATCAAAATGAATAATCTCAAAGTGATCTTCCTTCTTCCCCTGCCTGCTGCCCTGCTCTAAACCTCTTTTTAAGTAAGTATCTTTTTCATCATATGTATCAGGCAATGAGTAGAAGAACTAGGGGAAAATCACAGTAAGGGTGAAGTCCTTTCTATCAAGAGACAAATTTTAGTCCTGAGTCCTTAATTTCAAACTTATTTAATTTGCCTTGTGACTGGAGATCATGCTTCTCCTAACCACTGATGTGAACTCTTTTCCCTTTACTCCAAGCAGATTAGAGGATGCTCTCTTTAAATTCTGGAAGGAAAACCCATCAATACAGTTCTCATTTTTCTACACAAATTTTTGGACATGCCTCCAACCAGAAGCTTGTTAACCTTCACAGACTAGATGGGACTACTGTGGGTAATTAAGCCAGTCTCATGAACATCCCAGCCCTTAGTACTTTTCTGAATTAATCCTTCTTCAGAGAATAAAACCAAAATAACACAACCAGCTGATTCTGATTTTAGAGCTGTCAGAATTGAAAAGCTACAACAATCTTGTCCTCAAGTTTCTCCATCATGATCTATTTTTTTTAAGTCCTGAATTGTGTCAACACAATATAATGTACCTATGAACACCAATCTGATAGTCAGAGGCAATAAAGAGGTAAAATGACCTCCTCCTCACTTTTATCTGTGAAACTCCTGTTTGTGTCCAATTAATGATAATTGGAATTCAGTCTCACAATTACATCTCTAAGTTTTCCTCTGAGTTTTTTTTCAGAGTGAATTACTCACACACCAATATGGATTCCCCTGCTCTTTATTACTGATGAATTTAACACAAACAAATCTAAAGCTACACACATGTGACTGTGACTAACTGCATGAAATTATATTTTACAATATTTTCAAGTATATAGTTTTGGTATTTATTTTCCAGATGCTCCCATTGATTTGACCATAAAAATTAGTAACATCAGCAGTAGATCTTGACTGTTTGTGAGATCCTGTAATACTGCAGAACTACCTTGAATGCTCCTCAAAAACAAAAACAAAAAAAAGAAAAAAAAAGAGGAGAAATCTTTGCCTTATGAAAAGCAGCAGCATAGGTGGTCCAAATCTTAGTCCAACCATATGGAAAGAACCCTGCGTAGCCAAAATGTACTGCCACTCCTGCAGAACTGAAAAGCAAATGGGCACAAGCAAGAATTTCATACACATATTCACATCATCACTCAACCATGTAGCCATGCTTCAGTACATACAAATAACTGCCAAGTATGCAGAGCTCACCATCTTTATGTATATGCCCAGTCTCTACATCTAGATTAAAGAAACCTGAAAAACTGTACAGATTAAGACTTGGTTAACAGATTAAGATTTGGTTTAAGGTATATTTTGAATCTTTGTAATTCAAACATTTTCTGATTATTTTTACTAAATATGCTTATTTTAAACAAAAACATTGGAAGACTGACATGGCAAGCTTATCTGAAATTTGAAGTAAAAATCATGATTTTAATTTATGCAAGCAAATAATTGCAGATCTTTTGGGAACAAATTCAGGAAACAAACCTTGATCTTCTGAATTTTATCCCACATATATAGTTGTCCGTCTCACTAGCTACCATGTTCTCACTGTTACAGAGATTGCTATTCACTTGGGTGTTGAATTTCACTAGCCAAAGGTAATTTTACATTATGTGTAATGAAAGAAAGGAGACTTCACTTTTTCTTTATATCTCGCAGCACCTAAACCTGTTTTACCATTTGCTTCTTAGAAGACCAGTTTAGCTAAATCTTGATTCAAGTGGTGTGTTCATAATCAAATGCTGTCTAAAGAGATCTCTACATAGGACCACATAAATGAACAAAAATATAGTATTAATATTCCTTAGTGGAAAGAAGTACCAATCACACAATCTTCCTGTAGCATACCATTTACTCTTAAGATGGTTTAAAACAGCATAGACAAAGAGTATGCTAGTGTACTACATCTGCGTCTCCAGAAGACCAGCCTCGGAGCCAACAGTTACTGTTCTGCGGGGCACCACAACTGACCCACTCAGAGATGCTGGGTACAGTTACACAAGGTAGTTTTGTATAGTTTATTCTACACAACTTATTCTTCTGACAGTGAACAGGTTTTATTTTATTTTATTATTATTAATATTATTATTCCAGACCTTATAGCATAGCTTACTCAATGCCTGTTGTGCAATGGAGGATTTTAAAACTATGCCCCACAAAGAGGAGCATCAGTGAAACTACTGGAAGAAATAACTACAAAATGGAAGCAGAAGTGAGCAGCCAGAGGTAGGAGAGGGAAGAAGTTTCTTCTGCTGGTTTGTTTGACAAGCCTGATGCATCAGAATGTATGCCCTTAGAGCAACTGCTCTTAAATAGTACTCAGCTTGAAGACATAGAAAAGAAAAAAGAAAGCGCATGCCAGAAAGCTCATCCATTATACCCAGCTGTATTAACTGGTCTTAGAAACAGTGGCATTTCTACAAAGCTTGCCTCTTATTTCCTTTAGACAACTCCTGCACAGCAACTCTGTTATATATGCATACTTGTGTGCCCACATATATACCTATACGCTCTCCACTGCAAACATCATTATCTGCCTGATAAATACGCTCCATCTGACAGCCTTGCATCAAGGACAGGTTCAAACAGAAGAGAATTTCAGCAGAACTCACTAGTGAGCTTATTAGCAGACCACGGAAGAATTATTGGTTTGCTGTGAGAACTGAAAAAATAAGCACTTGCATTTTAAGTAACATAAAATACCATTAGGTTTTATTCTCCTTTATCTGTCAGAAAAACACGTGAACTATTACACCTTTTGCACATTTGCCTTGAAAGAACCTAGAAGAGGTAAGAGCTACATAAGGAATTAGAAGCAGACTACATTTTGATTTTTAGCTCCTTTTTAACACTACTGATAATCAGCTTCTTGTCTAAACCAAAGAACTTAAAATACAGTTTGACTTCAAGGCATTTTTTATGTTGCTAATCAAAACATGCTGGCTAATATGCATTCCTTGATTAATGTTCTTCTCTATTTAAAACCAAATGTGATTAGCTTAAATGCAAATATTTAAACATCACTATAATTAATATTTTGAAAAGTCTAATGCACAATTTCTTTAAATGGGTTTTCTTTATATTTCTTTAAATTAAATGTCTAAAGTGACTGTCACTGTATTGTGATATGGAACACTCAGATATGCTATTGTTACTGAAGATTTGATCCTAAAAATATGAATGTTATGTTAGCTTAAGACACAAAGACAAGCCTTCATGCTGACAAGCAAAATTTTCAAGCCCTATTTGCAGCACTAATTTGCAATTAGAATTTTTACTGAAGACCATTCAAAACTGGGGTTTTATCACAATCATTAGTTAAACTTGGCTTTTTTTGTATGTGAAACATCTTGAGAAAAATAACCTCTATTCCCATCACTCCTCCTCTCCACCTCTCCCTTCCAACAGCTTTAGCAGAGCACATGTTGTGCAAAGAGGAGGGAGAAAAGCTATTTCTAGTATCTCTGCTAAACATGAACAGAAAATGTAGTTATATTAGCTTGCATTGTCCAAAGCACTGGACTACATTACAGTGTAGCACTGGACTACATTACATTCAATGGCTCTACCCTTTAGCAGTGTTCACACAGGCTCCCTTGCATATGTACAAGTTACTTTAACTTTTCAGTTTGATCAGTTTTATTTAAAGAGTGATGAAAAAACTGACAACTCTGCTTCTCTTGGGTTGTGGATACCAGAGACTTGAGGAAACACTGCATATTACAGTTTAGCCAAAACTAAAAAAAAAAAAAAAAGGAAAAATTTGAAATTATTTCTCCTTTTCAAATTCCTCTCTGAGTCAAGTACTCAAATTCCTTCAGACTACATCTATAGCAGTAAGTTAAATGTGCCTGGGACTGTTGTCTGGCCAAATTACCACCACTGTCCTGTGTCCATACAACCACAGCACACTCCCAATTATGCTTTCCAATATATGTGTGAGGCATACTCCTTACTGGGAACTGTCCCTAGTCCATGCTAACTTAAAACATGTCTGGGAATTAATTAGTTTGAAGTTGTCATGAGCTAAATGCAAGCCAGAGACTTCTCTAACAGTAGAGACTCCCACTTTGCCTGGGAACACTTGTCATCAGTCTAGATGCAAACAGACAAGATATTGATTCAGTGTGTAACAAAATGTTGACAGCCTTTGGTGAAACTCTGTAGGAAAAACAGTTATGCAAGTTTGAAAAGCCATATGTGCTCATATACAGTATTTGCATGGATTTGTGTCAGAAGAGTTTATTCTCTTAATCCATCCCTATTCTAGATGAAAACTTAATCTTTGGTTGCAAATCAGCTGTGAAGATGCAGGTAGATAGATCATATTTATAAACCAAATCTATATTTATTGATCACCTGTGAAGCAAAGCAGAATTCCTCAGTCAGAACACCGACTCTGCAGTGGTTTTGTCAGGTACATACTCAGGATTTTTTTAATAAATCTACGAAGTACCTGTCAGTCTCTGGCTGACTCCAAATTATGCAGTATTTCCTATGAATGTTGTTTTCCCTCCCTGGTTTCTTTTGGTCTTTTGCTGTCTCCTTAAGGAGAGTCTCTTTCTTTTAACTCTTTTCACCCTCATCTTATGGATTCGCTTTTAAAAACAGTGCTTAGTGGATGTTTCCATTGTCTCATAAAAGGACACAGGTATATTACTTTTTATTACATCTGATAGTCTGTTGAACAACTGAGTGAGATTCAGGCTCCCACACCATCAGCCTATGATGAAATATTTAACTTTCTTTCACCTAGAAACAGCAATGTATGGAAACTGAGGCACACTGAACATTGCAAACCATTCTCATATTTTCTCTACCTTACTTGTTATCAAGTTATTTCTTCTCCTTGACAGTTAACATCTCTTAATGTCCACCATCACCTCATTTATCTTCTGTTCTGATCACATCTTACCTTCTCCCCCTTTGCTCATTGACAGTATCTTCTGACAAATATCTATTTAACTTCCCAGGACAGAGGTTACACAGTGGCCATCCCAGACATTAATTGAGAATGTAGGAAAACCAGAAACTTAAGTGCAGATGTTGATATAAAAGGCTTATCTTGCTCAATTATTTGGACAGGACTCTGAATCCAGGAGATATGTCTGGAGCAGAGGACAACTCCAAACTAAAATAAATGAAAGATCTAATGAAGATGAAGAGAATAATACACAGAAATGAGGAATACTCAGACATGAGACTAGTAAGGAAGGAGCTTGCTTTGGAATACTGCTCTATCTCTACTCGTGCAGACATAATAACTGCATACTTCCATTTTGTTCTTGGAGACATTGCTCCAGCAATACAATCAGTGGTTGAATCTGTTTTAGAGCAGCAAATCTACATATTTCTTAAAGTACTGTAACAAAATATTAATATTGAAGATCTGCTCTCCAAGTCATGTGTCAGAGAACAATTTTTATCATTTAAAGTGTCTCTGACCAATAACCTCTCGCATAGGGCTTCTAAGCTGAATGAAGACTCAAAAGTTTATTGAAACTAACTTAGAATCACAGAATCGTTTAGGTTGGAAAGACCTCCAAGATCATCAAGTTCAACTTTGTCATAATTTACTCAAACTGCCTTCTATTTGAGAGCAGATAAGTTATTTTCACAGTGAGCCTGAATGGCTGGGTTTCTTTGTCTGAACACATGAAGTCACTTTCAAGATTACAGCAGTCATGACAGCTTCAAAGTGAATCACAGAAGTAACCCTGACTTTTGACATATTTCAGGATTTTAAAATGCATATTTTAGATCATCCATGGAAGTAATTTACTAAGCAGGACATGTGTGCATGTGTATTTGTGTGCACGTGAATATACACATCTGCAAACTGTGAGGGCTGAGGCACAAAGAAATCTCAAAGAATTGGCCAACTTTTAGAATTAAGTATCTCCTGTATTACTTCCAGTATTTGTGAGATGGACAACAATCAAAGATCTCAAAGCAGGCAGGTAAAATATGAGTTATTTTCTTATTTTGTTAATGGCAAAACAAATTATGCCATTTTATTTTCAGTTTCAGGCTGTAAAAATTACTGAAGTTAGGAGTTTAGCTCATGTAGAACTACCCATAGCTACCCTTAGAAATGCATCTGTAATTCAGCATCAGAAAACTTCTTACATATCAAGATGTCAGAGGTCATCATTTATGCACTGGCTGCTTCCCAGAATAATCAGACCTTTGGCCATTCTAGTGCAGAAGTAACTAATGCCATGTTTTTCAGTCATTACTTGTTTCTTCAAGTAAAATGTGATTAGTTCCCTGCAGCAGTGGAGTGTGTCCTATCAAATCACAGCATGAAAATTAGTTATTTAAATCTATGCAAACAGGAAATACAATGACATTTTGTTTCTGCTCTCATTAGTCTTCCCAACTCCACAGACAGTTAATGTGCCCTTTCCCAGTACTTTTTTAAAACAAACAAACAAACAAACAAACAAAAACACAACTATAGTAACTATCAACTATTAATACTTTCTGTTCAAATCCCATCCTTTTATGCTTACATAGGTCAGTTTATAGCATCAAAGCCTTGCCTGAGTGGATGTTGATATCACCAGTGCTGTCTTAAAATTCCCAATCCACACAAAGACACATAAAGCACAGAAGTTATTTAACCACGTTATATATATTCAAATGCAGTAATTTTACAAATTTTAAAGAATAATGGAATCGATTCGAATTGGGTGAGACATTTCAGATTCCCTCCTGCACTCTGGAGCTAATAAAAGGAAAAGATTAAGTTATCTTAAATGTACTAATCTAAAAATTAAATGAAAGCATTAACCTCCAACTTTTGCTCCAAATAAGTCCATCAGGAAAGAAGAGTCTTTCAGTCCTATACACTGAGAACATTTTGTCTAGAGTGTAACAACAATTTCAGACCAACAGGAAGGGAATCATGGCTGGCTGAGCATCTGTGGATGGAGACAAGCAGCCTTGCCATAGCCAGAAAACCTCTGAACACAGAATGATATGAAGGAAGGCTTTTTTTCTTTTTCTTGTTTTCTTTTTTTCTTTTATGTTTTTTAAGTAGCAACAGAGAACCTGGTATCCATGACTAAACAGCTCCAGTGACCCTAACAGCATGAGCAAACAGCATAAATCCAGCACAGTCCATAGGTCAGAGCACTATGTGCAGAGCCTGCTTTAGATGTTGGCATTCCAGTGTGATTCCAGAAGTGATGGTTTTGCTGCTCTCACAGCTCCACATTTTACCAGCAATTACCCAGTTTTGGGGTACATAAGCCAAATTTGCTTGTCTAGTTAGATTATTCTTCTGTAATTTCTAAAAATCAGTGAAAAGAAACAAAAATACTATTTTTTTTCTTTCTTTCCTTTTTTTTTTTTTTTTTTTTTTTTCCCTCCCCAAGGTGATGCAGGATAGGGGTTTTACAAAGGGAGCGTAGAACATAATATGTATTTCAAGCAACTACAGAGAAGGGCTTTTTCCTTTGGAGTGCTCTCAGACCTCCACAGTGTATGGGAATTAAGGAGCTCAGCACTTTGCATTAACAGGCCCTAGAATCATTAAATAATTGCCAGCCAGGATAATAATTACTCTGACTTGCTAATCTACATATTTTACAGAGGTGGAAAGGATGTGAGAGAACAAAGAGTACACCAGCGGAAATCGTGAAAATACCAAGTGACCATTATCTGTCTTAGAGGCATCTTTCATACTTTCCCCATTCCGCATTTTTATAACTATTATATATTTATAGCTGACAAAATCCCCAGTCTGGGACAGAGAAAATAAAAAGGAAGTCTAACACAATGCCTGTCTAAAATTTAGATTTAATGAAGTGCCTACTGTGGATTTATTTCCTGATGTTCTTCTGTGGTAATAAACCCACATCCCTTAACACACTTGAAAGACAAACAAAAATTAAACCAGAAAGTTTCTTGGCTGCCATCTGCTGTTCAAAACTTTTCTTTAACACACAGAAGAAAAAGAACAAATCCAAAGAACATACACCAATGTCTCCAAGTTTTCTCCTTTGCTTTACTTTCCTTGGATAAAAACAGTGCCTTTGGAATGCAGTTAAAAAACACTACATTTTGTAAGGATTCTGCATATATACTCAATAATTAATCAGAACCATGAATGAAGAAGGCAAAATCTTGAACACTTACTGACACACTGGCTTAGGAAAAATACAGTGAAAAACTGTATTCATTAAAAAGTTCTCTCTACTTTCTTTAAAAGTTCTTTCTACTACTAAAAGTTGCAGAGTACTAGAGAACGATTTGACTATGCAGCAATAAGACTGCATTAGGGCAGATACTGAAAAACAAAATATAAGCAAGATGTCTGCCTCCCCTTTTTTCATTGCCTTGCTTTATTATCAAAGTAAGCCTGACAAGATATTTATTTCATTCTCTTTCTTTTTCAGAACTACCTAGATATCTCCTTTTCAAATCCTGTGCCTCACTTCCCACTTCTCTGTCCCAGAGAAGCCACTATGATACTGGGAATCTAATGAGTAAGACAGGTGCAATGAAAGAGGAATCTTCTTTACATCTGACATAAGAGGACTTGGAAATTAGTCTTAAATGACACAATGACAAGTTGTCACAGTTTATGACAAAAGCTGAAGGGACTACCATCTGCAGTAAAGCAGAACCAGGAGTATACAGAGAGACCTTAGGCATGCAAGGAGTAAGACATCTGAAATCATAGAATAATAGAAAATTTAGGGTTGGAAAAGACCTCCAAGATCATCTAGTCCAACCATTTCCCTACCACCAATACCACTAAACCATGTTGCAAAACACCACGTGCAACCTCTCCTTAAACACCCCCAGGATGGTGACTCCACCACCTCCCTGGGCAACCCATCCCAATGCCTGACTGCTCTTTCTGAGAAGAAATGTCTCCTCATTTCCAACCTGAACCTCCTCTGGCACAACTTGAGGCCATCCCCTCTAGTCCTATCACTAGTTACCTGTGAGAAGAGGCCAACCCCCAGATCCCCACACCTTCCTTTCAGGTAGCTGTAGAGAGCAATAAGGTCTCCCCTGAGCCTCCTCTTCTCCAGACTAAAAAATCCCAGTGCCCTCAGCCGTTCCTCACAGGACTTGTATTCCAGGCCCTTCACCAGCTTTGTAGCCCTTTTCTGGACACTTCCCCCCAACTTGGTGTAGTCTGCAAACTTACTGAGGGTGATTCCCGGGCCAATTCTGTCACCCATTTCCTTTATACTGATAGAGGAGGTCAGGCCCTATATCAGACTTCAGTCATATAGTTATTAGCTGAAGACTCATCTAAAATTTGCTGGGAACCAGTTAAGTACTTTATATGAAAGCATATGAAAGCATGAAGATGCCAAACATCTCTGGAAAACCAGTTCCAGTATTTGACCACCCCAACAGTCAACATGTCTGTTACCTGTTCCCATTTAGCATGTTTGAAAAACAGTATTTCTAAGATTGCCAGTCAAAAGGTCACAAGACTACAACATATATATGCACGCATAATTTGACCATGTACTTCTTAGTCTTCAAGAAGCAAACTGTTCACTTCTTCTTATACAAATGTATCACATGATAGAATAACTTTCCAAAAATGGTCATAGAGTGTGACAATTTAAGATTACAACACACACACACACACACACACACAAAAAAATGGGCGTAGAAAGGTACTAACAGATGGTTTAGTAGTAGCTTCAGCTTTCACTAAGTCTTTCCCCTATTCTTTGGTTCCCTTCGGTATTCCTCAAAGTTCAGAGTAGTCTACGGGAAAGTAATGCTAATCTAGAATCAGCCTACCAAGGTGTATGATACTCGGTAAAACATGGCAGGAGAATGGACAGGGATCCTTCTGTACTATACAGGAGAAAAAGCAAAAGGAAAAAACAAACAAACAAACAAACAACAAAAAAAAACAACTAACCAACCAACCAAACAACCCCCTGAGCACAATAAGAAGTGAGCAGCGAGAAAAAGCTCATCATGGTTTCTGCACTGCATTCAGATCATTTAGAAAAACACTGTAGAGGTTCTTCAGTAAATTAAGAGCTGCCAAAAATACCAGTGGATGTCTTCACAAGCCAGCTCCCAGACTGTGGTCAGAAATGTAATTGTGTCCTGTAGTTCCAGGAAAAGGAAAACATGGATGAACTTGGTACTTAGACCTACCTGGTTTGAAATGGGGTAAGGAGTGGACTCCAGGCCATGTATCTTCATTTGGTGTTCCAAGTACCTGTACACAAAAGGAAAAAAAAAAAGAAAAAGAAATATAAAACACATGCTGCTTTAGTGGAATAGCACTGCATTCTTCCAAAGAGTTCAAAGTACCTTACAAGCTAAACTTTAAATAGGCTTAATTATTGGGGGTACAAAAAGTTAAATAGTTTCCATGTTTATAAGGTACCAGTGGAGTCAGTAAAGGACATAACAGTGCTGTGTTTATGTTAGATTGATTGTATGACCTATACATGTTCCCACTGACAAGTTCAAGTTATTTATATGTCAAAGAATGCTGATGTTACTGAGGCTAGATTTTTACCTCAAAATAATTTCAATCCCTGTAAACTTTAATAAGCTGAACAGACACCTAACAGATGTCAGGATAGACACACAAATGGTCAAGCAGATGACCAAGAGCATGGCATGAACAAAGAATGCACAGAGAAGGGCTGTTATTTCAAACTGATAGATTAACAATAAAACCAGTATATTTTTAGAAAATACAGACATTATTGACTCATGCATTGTTTCGTTTCTATTCACTTAAACTATTCTCCTTGTAGTATATATGAGACTAACTTTCAGCAGCAGTGCTGAAGACTTCTCATGTACATCGTACATACACTCTGCTCACATGAAAAGTTCAACCCCATGCATCTTTGGCACAAATAAAAATGTAATTGAAAGAACTGCTATAATTAATTCTTCCAGAATGGTTTTTGCTTTATGCAACATAACTGACAAGAGTTGCTTTAAGTGGAGCTGGGAAGAACATCTAAAATAGCAGCTCTAGAAGTGGGTTTCTGCGTGAGATGGGGAATCTGTTATTTCCCCAGAGTTTCCTTGTTACAAATCTTCATACAATTTCTAATGTGAATGAAAATTCTAGGGATTGTTTTCAATAGTTACTATTGCAAATAGTAATAGCTCAGGCCCTGGAATAAAAGGCTGGTATTATAAAGTGAAAGCATTTCACACCAGTAGGGCACTTGTTTTGCACTGTCATAAACGTACAAAAAACTCTCTGCAAGCCCTGTCTCTACTTGCACTGCAGATCTTCTGAATAAATCTTTTGGACCTGCACAGATTGCATCGCTGTTACACTGTATGGTCACTTAGACCAGCATAAAATAGCTACATAAACATTTGTTCTTATCTATAAATTAAAGCTTAAAAAATTCTTAGAAGGAAGACTAGGAAGCTGGAACACAAATAAAAGTCTCTTCACTCTGCCAGAAATTTATTTTATAACATTCTGAAATTGGCTTAAAAACTTAAGATAGAAGTAGTGACTTCTTAAACGGAGGCAACTCTTACCTGCAAGGTGAGTTCTATGACTCTAGAAGTTTGTTAAGCAGTTTACAATATTAGCATGTTTCTAATATAAGACGAATATTGTGAAGATGCTTCATAATACCACAAATACAAGAAACTACAACTAAATTGAACTGTTTGCATGAATAGCATGAATTGAAAGTGGAGCACCAAGGTGTCAGAGAAACAAAGACAACAAACACTATCAGTTAAATTAGACAATATGTGCTCATGTGGTTATTTGGATATGCAAGTTCACTGATTGTATTTGTAAATATTATTTCCAGGACGTCGCTTTCAGTACTTGTGAAACAAGACTTAATCATCATTTGAATAAGGTAAGCCTGGCCCTTCAACCCTGATTCATCACAACACCCCTATTCTTCTTCATTATTGCTATTAAGGAGAGAATAGTGCTCTGATTAAGCATAAAAGAAGTTCAGAGATACTGTTGACCCACTATGTTATGATTAAATCAATTTGCTTTTGCAAATAACTTTCACCTGGCTTCTGTATAAATGAAGCTGCTGGCACCAAGCATCTCCCAAGCCAGGAGAGGGAGCCCGTGTATTAGAAACAGCGCTTCTTCATTTCTCTCAGTTTAAATTGAGAAAAAGTCATCAACTTTGCAGCGCCCCTAGCAAGTAAAAGGAATACTCTCTCATAACATGCTGTGAATATAATAAAATTAGCCACGTCTTTCCAAATGCACTCTTGCGATCATCTCGTATTTTAGATGAGACTTAAGCAACTAAGGAACTGTACAGATGAATATTAAGATTTGCTAACAAAATCTGAAACTTTCAGTCAAAGGTAGAATCTTTATCAGACCAATTTAATGTAGAACTTGCCGATATGAAATGAATTATTATGATGTTCAAAGTAACATTAGGCATAGCAGCAGAAGGCTTGATGGGAGATCACTTTTGTAATGACTCAGTTTTCAGTGACTCATAGGGTTTGGTGGTGGTTTTTTTTTGTTTGTTTGTTTCACCAGTTTTCCAATCCATTTCTTTAATAATATTCCAGCACATCTGCTGTTACAGTGTTTAAGAGCCAGCTATGAACGAGTTCTGTGCAATGGAGTATTCAAACTGCCTACAACATTTATACCTTCTGTCAAGGGTACCAGTCAGTTTAGAAACAACCAGTTTTTTCTATCATCTAAATGCCTATCATTTTCAGGTAGGGCCAGCTGGTAGTTCAGGCAATGATCCAGACACTGTATTTCAATTCTTTGTACAAACACTATGAAGATCATCCTTATTGTATTACAATTTTTAACATGTACAGTGCAGATATTCACAATATGTGACTATCAATCAACCAACAAGGAGAAGGCAGCAGGGAAACAACGGTGTTTTTAATAAGACAAAACAGTCTCTGCCCAGAGGTATGTCAACATAAAGCAGTTGGTAAGCAGCACCTTCCACAAGTGTTGCTTCTAAGCAGCAATCAATCCACTTTTGATGAGGTGGGATTAGGCGATTTAAAGCAATGAGTTCTGACACCTGCTATAAACAAAGCAATGTGGACTCCACATAACACCACAGTGGAGAAGGATCTGCCTTGGCTTGCAAAAGATAATTATGGGACCAACATGGAAGAGGAAAGGAGAGCCCAATGATCTTCTGGTTTTGCTCTAAAACACTGTCCCTTAGCAGTTAAGAGTCCAGACCTGAACACGGGCAACATCTTGGCACTGCAGAAAGGCATCTAACCAATTATATGAGGCATCTGGCTGTAGTGAACCACTAGCCAGCTGGTGCCTGAGAGCAAACCTAACCTTGCAGCTCCTGGTGGAAGATACAGGAGATACAGCAGCCTGGGACAGCCACCTAACACCAGGAGCTGTTATTTTATGGTTGAACTTCCAGCCCCCAACTATCCCTTCATGGGCAACCACTTCTCATCCCAAGCATGCCACCTAGAATTCTCTCTCTTCTACATTTTAACACTTTTTCTTTCAATTTCGAGCCTGTTTAAAAAACATGAAAATAACTGCTGCTGTCACAGCATTCAAGCCCAATGCAAGATTGGAAATAATCTTTTATTTACCACTGGGAATTGTTTGGAAAAAATAACTTGTGTACTTTTTCTACTGATAATTTGCATATCAGCAAGGTAAACATTCAACTTGTATGCTTTTATGTCCTATTTTTAATTGAATTACTTATGCAAAAATAACCTACAATTCTCAAATTTGGAATCAATTTAGTGTTTGCCACAGGCCAAGAGGGTTATGGTTTCTGTAATGAAAACTCCAGACCCTCCTGGGATTTTGCTGTTCCACAATACACACAATTATAACATGAAGCACTCTGGACTCATTTATTCCCTAACAAACAAGATAAAATGACCTTAATTTGTCATTTGAAATTTGCTGTTCAAAATCAGGATCAGATTCTGATCTAATTTGCATGGTGCGAAATCTATTTATATGAAAATAACAGATTTACAATACATCAGGGTGCTGAGGGCCAAATACCCTCACTGCCAGTTGACATTGTACCGGTTTGGCAGCAGCAATATACAGAAAGTTACAAAAACAGAACCTGCTGTTCAAACCTCCATATACAAGCATAATATAGAAAGATTGTCCAGAAAACACAACACAAATGTGTTAAGGTCTACTCTATTGCTGTAACTTTTTGATAAAGGAAAAAGTCTTGCTTGTTTTTTCCATTTGATTTTACAAAGACTCATCATTCACCTAATTAACATGCTCCCTTGTGTCCAAGGGAATCATTATTTTATGGTAAGCATTATACCAGTCCATCAACACAATTAGTCATGTTGTCCTGCATTCTGCTTCGAAAGCATTCCCTGTTACTGCCATGTAATAAGGTCTTTCTGGGTAACAATTTGTCCGGAGAAGCCATCTGAATTGCTTGTGAGATGAGCAGCAGCATACATCTTTCCCAAGTACTGGCATAATAAGTGAAGAATAAGCTTTTCCATTTCTACTACAACTTTTGAATATATGAAGCTGTATATTATTGAAATAGTGCTTTAATTCTTTGTTAAATATGGCAATACTCAGGAAAGGCAATGGTCTGGATTTCAACAAGACAAAGAATGTGCAGCCAGTGGTATTATTCAGGGTTTTCTAGCAACAGAGCAGGATGAAAAACAAGATCAGCATGCAAATGAGATGCTTTTCCTTAGACAAAATTTATGGAAATCAGGCTGAGCAATTTGCTGAATTTTCAAGTCTTTTTTGTTTAGGTCAACTTGGTGAATAAATAAAGTTCAGTCAAAAAATTTCAGGACAGTGAATTCTATTTTTTTTTTTCAATAAAAATATGCTTGTGTTGAAAAAGACCTTAGAATTTTAACTAGAACAAGTTACAAGCTGCATGTAATTTATTTATTTATTTATTTTACTTTATTTTTCCTTCCAAAGGTCATCAAAGTTTCTGTTCCAGTCTTCTTGTTTGCCAAGTAAAACATATTGCATTTAGGGCATGCCCTTGGCTCTGAGACACCATAGTAGATTGTATCTGTCTAAGGAGCTTAACTAAATAAAGAAAGCAAGAGAATAAGTACAGCAGAGCCATTTCCAAATCAGCAATCTCTTTCTTTTTAGTGGGATTTGGTTGTTCTATTTTTCAGCAAAAATCTACTATTTTCTCCCAAATCATACATTCCTAGTTAAACTTTAACTTATTTTTTTTTCTTTTCTTTTTAAAACTTTTCATTTTAGTTAGACAAAAGTCAGTTACTGGTTTAGATTTTTGAGAAGCTGTGCAAGTCCAAGGTTTCTCAATAGCTTCTCCACCATTCATTGAGCTAACTCTGAAGATGGAATTCCCCATCCATTCCGGAATCTCGCTCTCTGTCAGCCTTCCATGGTGATAAGTCATTTGCACTGGTGGTCCAACTAGTGCTGCATTCCCCTCCTGAGGCTTCCCTGATAGGTAGACCTCAACCATAACTTCCACCATCAGGAAAAGTTCTGTATTACCATCTGATAATGTCACCTAGCACAAAGAATAGTTGTGAGGACTGAAAGAGGAACTTCGTCCTTCAGCTTAGCATTCTGCCTAATGGGTAAAAAAAAAAATTCAGCAACTATTTGTGTATTATGCATGCTGACTCAGCCTCTGCTGACTGACAACTGCAGTTATGCTCCCTTCAACACTCTGCTGGGCACACTGGATGACAGCTGAGTGTCAAGTTTAATATCCAAAAGATAGAGACAGAAATGGAATTGTCTCAGTACCAGTCTTTTATTCACATCAGGAGCTTAGCTCTTTAGTTTCCTTAAGGGAAAATAAATCTATGAGGTTGTGTAATGCACTTGTATATTTGTTAGAGGATGAACATATTTTAACTTAGGATAGGCATTGTTTTTTCCAGGATTCCTATCTGGAATGAGAGTCACCCTACTTTTATCTACAGTAAAAGTCGATCAGCTAGGATAACAATATATTTATTTGGATTCCCCAAAAATAAGAACCTATTCATTGTTCTTGAGATTTAAAATATAGAAGCCCTACTTCCTCAAATAAATGGCAAAAAATACATACAATCCCTCATCTGGGAATTCACATAAGTTCAAAATTAAAACAACTAAACTGAGTGTGTGATCAAGGCACAGTCTCCTCCTCCCCCCTCATGGAAAACACTTGTTCAGAGCCTGAAAACTGTATTTTATTTTATTTTTTGTATTTTATTATATTTATAAATTTTGGTGTTATGTTTTTTTTTGTTGTTGTTGTTGGTTTTTTTTCCTCTCCCAATCAGTTGTCATCAAAGCATTCCCTCATTATTCCTATACAGGTGAGAAAGAAAATACCAGCCAAACAGAGATGCAACATATTAAACATACAGCAAATGAAGTAATGTAGCTGAGCTCGCATGATTCCTCTCCAGAATGAAAGTGGTAAAGAAAAAAAAAAAAAAAAAAAAAAGAAAAGAAAAGATCTGCCAATTCTTTACTGACAAAATAAGATTTTCAAACTCTTATTTTTCTGTATAAAACGGGTTATATTTTTGGTTCCTTATGTCCCTTTAAAATTACAAAATCACAAGAAATCCTAAAGAGATGATAGCTAGTAAAAGGAAAAATAAATTCAACAGCCACCATTTTGTATGTAATAAGTAGTAGAATATATTTAATGTGATCTGCATTCATTTTGGACTTCAAATGAGAATACAGAATTTAATAGAAAAAAATGGTTAGAAAACAAGTTGATCAGAGTATTTATTTTGCAAGTTAATTTGTGAATGATAAAAGCATTGTGTTATCAAAAACAAAGAAAAAAATAAGCATTAAATTATTTCAAGAAAAGAGAGAAGGCACAGCTCACCAAACTAATAAGCCTGCTTCTGCACAATAAAGTGACACTGTTTTATGAAAACCAAAAGTTCCCAAGGCTTATTCTCTAAGGTGGAAAAAGAACCAGCAAAAACAACCATATGCACCTACAATCAAAGGCTGACTCCTTCAGGCATTAAGTGGAATATCATCATTCCATTATAAAAGGGTAATAAAAACATTTGCTTTGAGCATATGGAGTGATTTATGACGAAGCTAGCTTCAAAAACATTTAGGTAATGTGCCAGTATGGATGCGGGAAGCAAAACATGAAATTAATATCAACATTCCTACAAAATCTTAACAAAACACATTAATTAAAAAAAAAAAAAAAAATCACATCCAACTAATGTTTGTGCTTTTTAGCTCAGTCAAGGACCAAAAATGAGGTATTTGAAACAGTAAAGGACCCAACTGTTCTTGACATGCTTTTCCCCACAGAGGTAAAATGCGACGAAGTCTTGCCTGGAAACCTATTTAATATGTGATTTTTTCCAGCCTTACTTTGTGTATTTAAATGATATCTGAGTAGTTGCCTGCACTGAACATTTAAATTTTCTTCAACGCTGTTTCCACTCTCTTTGCAGCACAAGTAAACAAACTCCAAGTAAACAAACTTCATCCCCACCATAAGCAAAGCTCCCTCTTTTTGAGAGGCACTAGCAGAGACCATTGCAACTGTGCCAACAGGAGGGAGAAGCCAGGGCCTGGAGACTTCACAGGCACACTCCTCTGCCTCTGCAGAGCCAGACTGCACCTACTGCCCTGCACTCAGTGGAGAAGCAGGAACACAGCAGGAATCAGGACAGACCAAGCACACTGCAGACCATCAGGACAGGATTAAATGAAATCCCCAGCCATACAACAAAACACTACCAAGGTTTGATTTGTCATTGTCCTTAACTGCTCGGCCAAAACTCACCAGGTATGAGTTTTGTACATCTAGTAGGCCCTTTCTGGAATAAATATTTTCTTTTGAATGACAGAAATAGCTCTGTCAATTAGATGACTCTTAGAAAGGAATTCTGTCCACAATCCCATCTAAACTGGAGAGAGAGAGACCAGAATCATTCCATCTAAATTTCACAATGAGACAAAAAAGCCAATGTGAAACAGCTTGTACTGGGCTACAGCATCCTCTTCCTAAAGCTTACCAGCACACATCACAACATCCTATTCTAGTAACCTTCCGCTTTCATGAAGGTTCACATGGTGGATGTGAATGATGTAATTCTTAATAAAACATTTATGTGAATGACACAAGTACCAAGAACAGTAAGAAAACAAGATCTGACAAACTTCTTGTGAAAACAAAGGGGTCTATGCTGTAGAGAGAGGATCTGAAATTATCAGTAAGGGGTGGGAAAAAAGTCAAAGTCCTGACAGACTGTACTTTCACTCAAATCAGTGAAAACATGCAACAATTTAATTTGAAACTGTAGGACATGCTAAAAGGAGACACTGTGTAGCTCCAAAGTTTAAAGAGGGCTCTTTGTGAGGGCTGCTTGAGGCCCAAATGGGATGAAGCAGCAGAACTGGGATCCTGTCCTCCTAGCTTTCCCAGCCACCTGTGCCAAGATAAGTCAGTGAAGTGGCTGAGTCTCCCCCATCCAACAATCAAATCGTCAAAATAAAAAATCCTAGACTTTTAAATTATGGCATCTGTTTTAGATCTGCAGAAGATAAATCAGCTTGATAGGATGAGTAAAAAGAGAATTTGAAAGCTTTGTGTGCCTTGAAGATGTGGATGGGGATAGATGGAAAGAGAACTCATGGATAAAACTACAGCTAACCTCAACAGATTCCTCTCCCCTTCTTCCAAGGAGAGAAGCTTGCTCTTCTAGCATGGTCACTTGTGAGCAATCCAATAGCAGAGATGGAAAGACTTCACTAAGGAAGACCTTCATGACAATACATGTGAAAAAGCACCTGCTTCTGATTTCTGTGTTGATAGGTCTCTTCCTTACCATTTGGGAACAGAATTGTTTCCTTCAGTGTAAAGGAGGAGCACAGTGATTATCAGAAGAACCCCCTAGCTCACAAGTCATGCTTGTTTATGTATCCTCTAAAATCTGCTCTGATTTACAGTGTACTGAAAGGTATGTATTATGCAGGTCTGATTTGCTATCCTGTTTAAGTTGTAAAATCTTTGGAAGAATACATCCAAAGACAATCCTCTCTGAAATATGGTCTTTAAAGATTTCAAAGTTTTTTAGATTTATTTTTTTCTGACTTTTTTCTTTAAACCACAAAAGAAAAAAAGAAAAAAAGAAAAAAAGAAAAAAAAGAAAAAAAAAAAAAGAGAGAGGGAGAGAGAAAAGAAAGCCATAAGCCTGTGGGAGGCTTTTATGAAACACACTTCCACATGCCCTGCTGTGCTGGCTCAGCAGCTGGTTCATTTGAATTCCTGGTATGCACTATACAGTTGTTTTTTGGTGTTGTTTTGTTGTTGTTGTTGTTTATTTATTTTGAAATGCTGGCTTGTCAGAAAAACAATGCTGCTTTTGGAGCAGGTATCACTGTCCAATCTCAGTGGCGTGAGCAAAGATACACCCTTTCTTTCGGATACCTAAAGGCTTAAAGCCAGACAGCTTATTTAAATAACAGACTGAATTTATGCAAATTCCTATGAATCACCATAAAATTAGTAAAGAAAACATTTCTATTTAAAATAGGATGGCATTTCTTCAGTATACCTTTGTTTAACTAAAACTATTTGACCAAATCAGCGCATTCAAGATCAGATCCATTCCTGAGAAGTACCATCACCACACAAGGACCTGCCCCAATGGTTTAGTTTTCACAGAAACCAATCTACATTTTCCCAGAGCAAAATCCCACTCCGAGCAGTGAAGTACTCTACTTCTTTGATACTGGAAACCCTTCCTGTCTGGCCTGATGCCCAGCCACAACACATCTGAGGAATGAGTGTATCTCGTTATGACACTATACCAGGACCTGTCATTCCTCATGCAAAGGCAACAACATATGCACGCACAATGGAAGCTCATTACATGACAGAAGTACATTTGCAGTGCAAAGGAAAGCTGCTGTACTAAGTCAGACAGAATATCATAGCTGAGCTAAATGAACTGCTGAGTTCAAGGTCTGGAAAAAAAATGGTGATATTGAGAAAATTCTTTTTCTCCCCTAAAAATCCTTGGGAGATAACATACACTGAGACCTGCATATTTAGCCTGGTGCTCAGCATCACAGAAAAGCACGATACTAGAACCAAATCAGATCAACCAGAAGTTTTCCAAGTCCTTATTTTGCCAACTAAGGTCTTGATTTTGCAATAATCTCAATTTTGAATAGATCTATGCAGCCACATGGTGCCCAGTGAAGCAGTGGGTATTCTGTCAAGATTTTTTTAGGCAGCCATTTATTCAATCTGCAGTAAATGAAGGCAGCCAGTCATGCTGCCATTTGAAGAATGTGTGGGTCCAGGTGTTACAATATTTCTGAAACAGCAAGTGCATTAATAATGAGCTCCAATTGTGTTGGGTAGATGTGGCGGACATAAGTGCACTTCTGGATGTCTAAATATCCTGCTGATTTCCTGCACTGAGCCTGAACAGAATTCCCAATTCAAATCACTTTTAAAAACATCTAACCTTATCAGTAAAAACCACTTCAAGTGATTCAGTTTCAAGTGTGCCACCTACACCAAACTGCAGCACAATGCATTCAAAATTCACTCCAAACAGCAATGTTTGCTCCTATAAAAGACAGAGTTTTATACTTCTGACTGTCCTTCTGAATTGTAGGAACAAAATAGGCAAGCAGAATGAAAAACATAAGTCTCCAAGTAGTGTAGAAAATTCTAAGAATAAAAAATAAAAACTGAGGAAAATGACAGCCTATCTTGATGGACAGGTGCTGGCCAGAAAAGCAGACAGAATATTTTAAGTAGGATCAGGGTAGAACATGAGGAAGATGCTAATTCACATCCAGAACACAGTAAAATAAACAGGAAGGCTGTGGCTGAACTTAACCTTTATCTTCCACTACAGCCTAATGAGCTAGCACACTATACTTCAGACAACATTGCAAGTCTCCAGTGAATTCTTCTCTAGAACATCTACCCATTTCCCTGGTGCCTTCTTTAGACACTTCCTTGGAAGTCCAGTAAGCATGATGGGCTCTTTTCCCCGACACCGTGCCTAGATGTTCACATAGGTAAGAACCTGGAGACATACCAAATACATTACACAACCACAGTAACATGGAGGTCCAGAACTTGCTCGTAGATGACAGATGACATGGAGTCCACTACTCTGTTGCTGGATGCTGCTTGTGACCAGGATGATCAGTACATCCCTTCTGGATTGCTCTCTCCTCTCCATAACACCAGAAGAACCCTGCTACAGACTTCCCCAGTCTGACCAAAAAGCTCTGAGTTTTGGACAGTCAAGAAAGAGAAGTGATACCCACAGTAACACCAAACACCTTGTGGCTGAAACTGAGGTGATTTTAGCCAATTATGTTTCTGTTTACCATTAAGTAGTAATTTATCTGTTGTCATATTAAAGTGTTGTTTCATTTGAGGAAAAAACACCATGTTATATGGTTCTGAAATAACAAATTGAGAATACATCTTTGATGAGAAATTCAAGGAGGGAGGGGCTAGAGGAGGGTAGAGATACAAAGTCAGTTTTGAAAGAGTGCCAAATTTTGAGACTCAAATTTCCTGAAAATTGGGAACTGTGAGATTTAGCAATTTATTGATTATTTAGCAGCTGTAGTTTTAACAATCAGTTGGCAGGTGGCCTAAGACTTTTCATTTTGATTATTTAAATGAAGGTGGAAGCAGGTGTCACTCAACTGGAAGAGGCAGCTGCACTCACAGCTTCAGTAAACCCATTTTTCTTTGACATTGTTTTGCTCGGTAACTTTGTGCATGAGTTCTGAGCTCTCCAAAACACCAGGCAAGAGGAATTAGGGTGTAGTCATATACTGTCTCCATTTGAACATGCTTTAAGCCACACACAAGCCAGCCACATTGGCAGTCTTTGCTCTTTGCAACCTCTCTTTTGGGCAAAAGGGAGAGACTTCCCTTGAGCTGCTGAAAAGCAACGGTTCCTCTCTACTCACCAGGGAAGGAGTCTGTGAAAGGCAGCTGTGAGGACTGGGGAAGATTTGTAGAACATACTGCTTACAATTCCAAAAGGAATTTGGAGGGCTTGCACCAAAACAATCGATGACAACATGTGAATGAATGAAGGCATATCCTGCTGCTTAACATATCTACGTATCCAAACCTGCTTAACACCTGCACTCCATGGTATACTCTTTCTCAGAAAATAAAACAAAACAACAACAACAACAAAATATCTAAAAGAACAGACAAAGAAACAAGCAAAAAGCAGAGGGAGAAATGGATAGATAAGAAAACAAATACTATATGCAAATTCAAAAAAGAAAATTAACATAGACATGACAGAACTTCTGAACCACTAATAGTCAATAATGAGGGAGAGGATAAGAAAGAATGGAGTTCTAGTTGCTTATCCACCACCCCCAAAATATTAAGGTCCATATATATGTATGGCCTGAAATACTGACAACATGAAAGGCTGAATAATGATTGGGGGTCAGGAACAAGAAAATTCAAATGGCTATATTCATTCTTTAACATGAGCAATGCTGCAATTATAAGGGAAAAGCACTACATTTCATAGGCCAGTTTTAAAGACCTCACTGAATTAGCACAAAGGGACATGTTATACCAGTGAAATAAGGGTAACCAACTACACAAGTTAAAGAGAAAAATCAACCTCTCAACAGTGTAGATGCAGTTGATCTCTTGAACTATGTGAGGAATGCTGATTAGCAGCAGGATTTTATCATTAGGAAAGTTAAAAGGCTGCAAAAGCAACAAAAACATAAATGCACTGGAAGATAATGTAAGGCAAAAGTGGTAGGAAAATACTAGCACTAAATGAAGTCCAAAGAAGAGATGACTCTATTAGGAAACAGCAGTTTCACTATTCTGAATTTTCAGCTACATTCACTGGTCTGATAAATATTCTTTATATGATACTGTACTGTGTGGATTTCATGGGGGGAAAAAAAAATAATAAACTACACAAAACAAACAAAAGAGGATTTACCCAGGCTGCTGCTACCCTGCTTGGAATTGCTGAGCAGTTGATAAAGAGCTCTGATAAAGGGAGGTCAGCAGGACTGTCTCTCTACCCATCCCTGTGAGAAAGGAGCAATACTGGTACACTCTAACCAGCTGGTTGAGCAGCACAGCAATGTTATCCACCAAATGTCGTAGTCATCAGCCCAAAGCAGACTGTACCAAAATGCCCAGGATCTTGAACAGCCAAATTATTGAGGCTTCTTTTTAAGTAACTAGGGCAACTTGTTGTATGTATGCATGCATACATACATGTTGTATGTATGTATGTATGAAACATAAAGGATAGCTCACAGACTGACAAAATCCCTGTCTGCATTCCCTCTGATTTCACTGATACAAAATTTTAGTGATTAAAAATTTCCGAAACTTTCCTTTCTCTTCTGAGAGGAGCACAGTTACCAGCTGCTGTAAAACAATTACATCTGGATATAGAGGGGGAGGGAAAACAACACATGTATGTTCTATGCTGAAAATGAAGTACAGTACAATTAATCCCCTTTTGAAGAAGGTTCCTCTTACATCCTTCTATAAAATTATCTATTTATCTATCCCTGTGTTTTTTTCCTGAATCTTTCTTGAACAGAAATAAGCTACTAGAAAACAGAAGTATCTAACAGCATATAATACAAGGGAAAATTAAAGCACATCTGTTTTTAAAGGTGATTCCGAGTTCCTCCTAGAGCTATTTGACACTGACACTTGACTCCTTTCAGCCACACAGTGAACGTGCTGGCTGAGTACAAGAGCTGATGAACAGTACTTTCTTAACAGTAAACATAACCTTTTCATACACGAGAACAGAAAGTAACGTTATGAAATTGTGTGAGAAAGGATGGACACAGTTCCATATTACCAGCTGAACACACTTAAACTTACCTAAAGCAACCCTGCTGATTTATATTCCTGGCAATGGCAACTCTCAGGAAAAGCAGTTGACACTAAAAATGCTTTCAAAACAAAACCTGACTCAACGACCTCTCGAATCTCATTGAACCACACACAGCAGAAGATCTTCTGCAAAGGAGGCCTACAGGATGAAAAGATTAAGGAATGGAGGGGCTGTATTCTCCAACACTATTAGAAGATATACTAGAAAAGTCTGTGAACACAGCTATATAGAATCTAGATACAGCTTTTACTGTTACCCTTTTTTATTATTTTTTTAACTATTATTTATAGCTTATTAATTTTCTAATGCTGTCAGCTAAATATGGGCAAAACCATTCTTGCATTGGCATACTCAAATCTACATCAGGGCTTCTGCCAGCCTATAAATGGAGCCACAAAAATAACACCCTTGTAAACAGACAATGCCATGGCAGCAAAACTGAGTGCTACTTAAGAATGTAAGAAAATTTTACATGGTTGTAGACTACAAACAGAAGTGGACTCTTGATGCTGTACTGCCCTGTTTCTGCCTACTTAACCTCAAAACTTCCGATTGGGAGGCAAGTATTCAATTTTCTGTGCAGGAGTGCCAGTGCCAGTATAGGAGAGAAGAGGCATCCAGCCAGGGGTAGGACAAGATATTACCACAAGCCTTTGGCTTGATCTAATTTCAGGTAGAAGCCTTAAACAATCCCATCCATCATGGAGTGCTTTAATAGATCGCTTCATGCATGAACCATTGCAGAAAACTAACCCAGCAAAAAGGTTTAGATTTTTTTTAACAGTTTAGTTCCAGGAAACAGGAGGTCACCAACATCAGAAAAAATGGCAGAGCCAGAAGGAAGGTGTGTTTGAATGAAGAACTAGAAAGAGAGAAAAAGAGAAGGCAAGACAGTGTGATGGCAGCGACAACTTCTGTTTGCCTGAATCCCAATGACAGCACATCTTAGGCATCCTACATGTGTTCCCCCACATACTTCTGGGGAATTGGATCAGTTCAGACCAGTGTCCTAAACACACAGACTTGTACTACAGGCATACAGTTATGGCTGGTAACACTTCAAAAATTAACTTAGTAAGAATAACTGCAGAATAAATATCATTAAAGGAATTAAGCAAATGTTAACGTAAAAAACAATAAATATAAAAATAAGTCCCTCTTTATGACACAGTAAAGTTTAATCAAGTTCAAAGTTTACATGATCTCTCGCCCAACATGATTTCTCACCCAAAAAAAAGCTACAGAAATCCAATCTAAAACTTTCAGCATAATAAACAGATGCCTCAAAAAATTCCTTTTATTTCTCTTCTGGACATAATTATCATGAAGGCTACCATATTTCTGTGAGAACATACCCACTGTGCCATATACAGTCTTTGTTAAGAATTTATCTTTTGCTTTTATGCACCATCACTGACAGGTTTTGAAGTTTACACCACAGATATTTGGATCATGTTGTGCCCAGAAAAAGCACTGTGAATAATTCTTGTTATGTTCTCACCATATATATTATTAGTTCTCTCTGATGTACTCAGAAACAGACCTCAACTGCCAGAAATGCCGCTATGCAGTGATAAATATATGCACTCTAAAGACAAATAGTGAAAAGTGGGCATTTTTCTTCCTGTAATTGACAACTAGAGAATCCAGTTTTGTATTGCCTGGGACTTATTTCAAATAGGGAACTCAGAAGACTATGGAAGGAAGAACAAGAGCAACAGAATTAAACTTAATAATGTATACTCTGGTACTATTTATTTCATATTCACTTAAAAATACCTAACACATTAAGAGCCTAGTCAGGTAATTCTCCTAGTCTCAATTCCTGCATGAAAGCTCTTGTTCTGGACATCTTCTTATGAAAAGAATATATTTTTCTTTATTTATTTTTTTTTATTTCTTTTTTTCCACTTAAAACTGTTTTTGTCCATTACTCCCCAAGCAGTTCCAAACTAATGCAGCTTATTTTCAGTTGGTTACTTTTCTCTTATAGTAAAAAGACAATAACAATAAAAAGGAAACTAGAAAAAAAAAAAAAACAAAAAACGGAGAGATTTGTTCTCTTGATTTTTTGTTCTGTATGCAAATCACATGTATAATGGCAACACACAAACAGTGAACACAGGGATTACCTGACAGCATTTTAATATACATATTTAAAACTCAGGTGAAATTATATAAAACTTTCTATACAGGTGAAATTAAATGCATAGGTTATTTAGCCACAGCCACTTAACCAATTAGAAAAGCAGCTGACCTAATCAAGGCAGACTAATGTTAGCTTTTGAAAACCTGAAATCTCTTTAAATTGCTAAGCTTATCTAAGATTCACATTCAGTTTACAGAAAGATACTGAGAATCAGCAGCTTGTAGAAATGTCAGTGATAGGTGACGACAACCTTTTCCCAAGTGCTCAGAATCTTTCTAAATTAAGACATACTCTAGGGCACTGATTCAGGGAACACTTAAACAGGTATTAAAGTCCATCTTTATTCAAATTAGGCCTTACTGCAAACTAGACTTCTGGCACATGCATGGCTCCTACTGACTGGGCTTAAAGGGAATGTTTCCCTGAAATGCAAACCATACAATGAAAATAAAATTCTATATATTTCTATCAGTTCTTACAAGAGGAGGGGAATTAACTATTAGTCTTGACGTCTTTCAGGAAACATGCAGACAGGTAAGACATATCAATCTTATGTTCTCATAACATGTCTCTAAAAACATCATCTCAAATTGCCTCACAATGATTTTTAAACATTTCCAACATTAAGAATGTCTGAATTTGAACTACAGATTATAAGCAACAATTTTGACAATCAAGATACTCTTCAGAAAACCCACTTTTGGCATGTGAAATGCAGTTTAGATACAAGTGAAAGAGGGAAGGGGAAAGAGAAGTTTCTGGTGTATTAAACATTGCTCCTTTATTTATGAAATGGAAAGAGAAGATAATATGACTACTCAATGTATGACCATTTATTATCTTCCCTACTATATATATAGCCAGCATATCAGAACAGGTTTATGAATAGGCCTTATGAATATGCTTTTACATGGCACAATATTGTCCTGCAGAGTAAGATTTTGGATAACAAAAAGTTTGGACAACCACTATGGTTCAGAACAGTCTTCAATTCAATTTTTAATACACACAAATTGCACTTTTGTTCAGTGTTACCAGCATCTTAAAAAGTGTGAAATTACAAACTCTGTAACACATATAGACACAACCTGCACTGAGAAGGATTTTATGTGGGCAGTTTGTTTCCATGGTGTATGGAGCCAACAAGGAGGGTGACTGCAGTGACACACATGTAAGTAACTAGAGCTGTGCTGATTTACACCAGTGGAGTCTCAGCACATTTTTTCAAAGTATTGCCTGTAACCACTCTTTTGAAGGCCAGAGGAGAGCCTGGAAAAGAAACAATACTTCTTTATAATTATAGCTCATTTGTCATTCAGCAACTGAAATATGGCAGATACTGAAGAAACATTCCAATTCCAAAGAAAACCACAAAGCCATTGTGTTTCACTGAACCATGTCTTAATTTGTTTTCTTTTTCTGATAGCCAATTACTCTTCACATTTTGCACTACCAAGCTGATAATGAGCCAAACTCTTGCAATCTCAGCCACGCTCAGAGTTTGGCTCAGTGTTAGCAAGCTGGATGAGAATAACTTCCCACAAGCAAAAGATGACACCTACGTTAAAAAGAAGCCACAAAAACCAGCATAGTTGTGTGACTGGATGGCCCAACATCCAGTCACCCCTTGAAAGTCAATGATAGGGTCATACATTAATTTATTTTTTCCTTCCCCCTCTTCACTCCTGCTGCTAGCTGGTAGTTTCCCTGGTGTCCATCATATTCTGCTGGGTGTTTTTATCACTTTAAACAGGGATGAATGGCAGGTTTCTTGTCACCTTTTTTAAAAGAGTGCAAGGTATAACTGATGCTTTTTAAAGCCTCCTGTCCTGACACAATATTCCTGTCCAGGCAATATCTCTTAATGACACTTTCTACATTTTTTAAAGATTACTACCATTAAATCTGAGGTTGAGTTTGCTTGCCCAATACCACATGTGTTTAAGAAAAGCACAGATTATGTCTACCCAAACATGGTGAGGACAGAATTTTTTTATAGGCGGTAAGTGCAAATTAGCATCAAATACCTTGTGCCCTATTATAAGGGAAAAATAATATACATGCAGCAATATGATAAACAGTATATTGCAGTTGGAGGGATAAAATTGAGCTGAAAATTCTTTTTAAAAAAACTCTTAAAAATCCACAATCCTTTACAACACATGAATAGATAGATTTTAATTTTTAAATGACACTTGAAGGTTAATTCTCCTCATACTAGTTCAGAATTATTTTCATTTACAGTTTGGCAGAAGGCATAAGGCAAAGCCCAGACAATCACAGAATGTCTTGGGTTGCAAGGGACCTCATAGATCACCCAGTTCCAACCCCCCTGTCATAGGCAGGGACACCTCCTTCCAGACCAGGTTGCCCAAAGCCCCATCGAGCCTGGCCTTGAACACCTCCAGGGATGGGGTACTCCCAGCTTCTCTGGGCAACCTGTGCCAGTGTCTCACCAGCATCTGAGTGAATAATTTCCTCCTAACCTCTAATCTAAATCTCCCTTCTTTTAGTTTAGAACCATTCCCCCTCATCCTGTCATCATCCAATTGAGCAGAATTGCACCTCATCTTTTTTTGTAAGTCCCCTTCAAGTACTGAAAGGCTGCAATGAGGTTGCCCCAGAGCCTTCTCTTCTGTAGGCTGAACAGCCCCATCTCTCTCAGCCTTTCTACATAGAAGAGGTGCTCTAACCCCTTGATCATCTCTGGGGCCTTCCTCTGGACCCTCTCTAACAGAAGAACCACGTAAAAGTGGTATCAGTGCAAAACCTGCAGGCAACTACTACAAAATACTAAATAAGTGTTAATGACTTCAAAGAGAAGACCTACAGCTCAAGGAGCCTTTTATTTATGCAATTCATTTCAGTGTTACTGCAAAGAAGTGAAATATTTTGTGTATTGCTATAATAATGTGAAGCGTAAATTCCTTAGCATGATATAACACATTGCACTCCTCTTGCTCTACTTACACATTGTTTTAGAAGAGAATTCACCAGTCAGGTTTCTACTAAATTATAGTTTCAAAAAAATATATATCTTGTTTTCATCATGAAGTCATTGGTGGAAGGGAAATGGAGAGAAATGGGAGGAGAACAGAACTCCCCCCACCAGGCAAGAACTATCCATTTCACAAAGATGAAGAATTTTTATTGAATGCGATTCATCATCTGTAACATATAAGACACCAAAGACACCATACCTACACAAAATTAAATTTCAGTTCAGGTTCAGCCTCACAAATATGTTTACTCTATTTGATATGAACGAGCTGAATTTCAGGACCAAACTGTTCAACAACTGACAGAAAAAATGTGCACGGAATAATGAAACAAGAATAAAAGACCAATAAAGGAAACTAAACATCTCATTACTCAGGTAAACTTCAAAAAAATAAAAATAAAAGTAGTTAAAAATACTCCTCTCTTGGGCATTGTTTGCTTCCCAAAAGACGTCATTAACACAACGTACCATACAGCATGGTTCCTATGTGTCTTTCATAAGCTTAAATGAAATTGAAGCCTGTTAAAATATATTATTTTTGACTTTAGAGAATGTACCTGACATAGAGCAACCCTTCAGATACAGAACTACAAAGATGATGCTCTACAGCTTCAGAAATGCCTGTTACCATTTGAATCTCAGAGGAAACAGTGTCTGCAATCCTGCATTTCGTGACACAGGACACTTCAGGCATGTAGCTATAAATATATATTAAAGAATATAATGCTAGCCTTTTAAATCTTCAATACCAGACGTAATAGTTACAGTTCCACTTAAAAAGAAAATGCAATTTTTTCATAGTTACCTGAAATCACAAACTGTTGTGAGTCTTTGCTGTACAGCTCTATGAAGAAAGCAATTTTGGCATCACCCTTTGGAATACCAGTCTGCTAGGCTCAACAAATGTATATGATTCTCTTTTAATTGCTTTTTAATACTGTGCATTACAGCACCCAACAGACCAATAGCATCTAGTAACAGAGTGGAATTCTCTCTTTTTTGCAATATGCATGTCTGGAAGGAGAGGAGCTGCTGGCTGCAAACTCTGCTCCCCACTGTGCCTTGTCACCTACGGCACAAATCTCCCACATAGTGCACCCATCCAACAAGCCTGTTTGCAGAGTGAATGCTCAATTACAGATAAAACATCATTTAAGTGCCGTTGCCCTGCCCGTGCAGAGACCTGCAAAGTATCAGGAGAACTGCTTGTGCATTACTCTCCCAGTGCAATGTAATTTTTAGTGTAGCTGGCACCAAGACTGAAGTTCAGCCAACACACAGATTATTCCCTTATCAGGAGGGCTTCAGAGCCTGAGAGGAAAATTCACTTTGATCTGTGCTAGCTCACAGAAACCTCACAAAAATTGGAGGAGACAGAAATACCTTCCCACTTTAAAAATAAATAAATAAATAAATAAAATAAAAATCTCTAAAAGAAAAACAAAGCTAGCACAAGCAATTCAACGCTGATCTGGTTTGAATCTGTTAGAAGCATCGAGTATAAGAGCATGTAAAAGCATATCCTTACATCAAAACCAGAGCTGTAACCAAGCTGGTGTTTCCAGTGTGGCTCAGGGTAGGGCACACACAGGCAGACCACACGCTTCCCCGTGTAAGCAGCTTTAACACTCGACTAATTCTTGCTGATCATCACCAGATCCAAGGAGCTGTCAGTTCCCCAGGGAGTAAGGCTAATGTGCAGGCATTTGGTGTGGCTTTTACTTCTAGACATAATTAAAGCCATATTTGCAACGGCAGGTTCTCCTTGATACAAGAAATCTCTCTTTGCATTTACAGAAATGCATGATAAATGATCAAAAGGGAAAAACTGTTGATAAAGAACTTAGCTACTCTGTATCAGAAGCCCAATAACATTTCCCAGTTTTGTGCAGCTTTATTTGATCCAACAGATTGCCTCCCAGTTTTTTCTGTTACCAGGCCAGAATGGTTTCACTGTTCACAAGTGCCTGAATGAAGCTTCATGGTTCCTAGGCACATATTACAAGACTAAACAGTGGTGCTGAGATTATCAGATTGTTGGTCCAACAGATCTGGCACCTTGCAACAAAAGTTCAAGCCACTTATCTGAGAAAATGGCAAAAGAAACAGTTTTCTGATCTCACTTATGCTGGAATACACATAGGGAACGATAACGAAACATCACTAATGTTATACTTCGAGGCAAAAGATTTGTTACCTTTTACATACTGTAATTACAAATTTCTCTCTCATTTTGTACGATGCAGTTCTATCCAGGAAGTAACCTGAGTCCCAATAAGTGGGAAAAAAGTATGAGTAAAGATGAAACAGTATACTTAAGCCAAATCACCTCTGCATTAAGACATTTTATTCACTGTTAAAGCTCTTTGAAAATGCAACACAAATGTGTGCTTTCTCTTTTATTCCCTTTAGGAGGAAATTCTTCACTCAGAGGATGGTGAGGCACTGGAACAGGTTGCCCAGAGAATCCCTGGAGGTGTTCAAGGCAGGCTGGATGAGGTCCTGGGCAACCTGATCTAGTGGGTGGCATGCCTGCCCATGGCAGTGAGGTTGAAACTAGGTGATCTTTAAGGTCCCTTCCAACCCAAACCATTGTATGACTCTGTGATATTTAGTAAATACAGTTTTGTTTTGTTTTGTTTTTAAATATTCACACTTTTAACTATATGTGGGAAAAAGAGTTCTTATTATTAGATCCAAACTGTGACAATAACAACTTGCAGCTTGCTTGTTCATAGTGTCAGTGCCTCTTTTGTGCTCTTCTGTTTCAGAGAACAGATGCTGGTTTATAAATCAAAAGTCAGGAAACATGCTCAAATAGATAAGTTCTTTAAGATAACTGAAAGATCAACCTCTTTCCCTAATCTATTATATACAATCACTTAATTAAGCCATTGTTAAACATAAACAAACATCAGTCATAACCAGGAAGAAATGTATGTGCTGTGCTGCATGGGATCTACTCTTGCTACGTAGATATGTAAGGAATGCCTACCGCAGAGATATGCAAAAGTATTTACAGAATCTCTCTGACTTGTGCTTGATAATCACTGAAATAGCACACAATATATTTTAATTTTATTTACATAACAATGGAGAATTATACAATAGGAAAACAACCGACAATTAGGAATTTTAAACTGTTACATTAAATTATGTTCAGTTTTCCTGAATATTATTTCTTATGATATTGTAACTTTTCCTAGTACAAAGTAACAGGTCCCATATAAGTCCTGATCAGCAGCCTGGATTCTTAAGGGCTATGGAAGTCACTGTTAACCATAACTGGTAGCAGTGGCAAGAGATATGAGACAGATTAATGCACCTTTTGTTGCAAATGGTACCATTAGGAGAGGGCAAGAGACCAAAAGAAGTGCTGATGCACCATTTTCAAAGACTACCCTTCGTTATGAGAAAAACACATGGACGCTGAAAAGGTGAACTACAGGAAGACTTTGTGGGAAAAATCTTTAATTGGTTGATCTGGTCCTTTCACAGCTGTGTAAGTGTTCACTGTGGGGAAGCTAATTGTATTAGTTATCTTGTGTAACAACCTGATTAATTTTGTACTTCAGGGCTATTAACTACCATACTGTACATGATTCACTGGAGAATGGATGAATTTAATCCTTCTGTTCAAGTACAAAAGCAAACAAGAATAATCCTTAGTTTTATAACTTTTAAATAGATAACTTAAATTCTTAATGATGCTTAGAGTATATTAGGAAGGCATTCACTGAAACTATTTAGCTAAGGATAACTAGGCTCTTCCATTAGAAAGCCTAATTAATTGGGATTTTAAAATTAACTCTGATTTACAACAGATCATAAAACTCTTCAGTACAAAGTTTTATCTTTTTCTTCTAAGGTTTGTAAAAGATCAAATTAAAGAAACAAGATCAGTAAATTATCTCTTGCTATTTCAACACTGTTCTCAGTATTTGCAGCTGCAGTTTGAAAACAAAATTAATAAATTGGCAGGCCTCAAAACTCATCCTGGGAGGAAATTTCATCCCAATAAGTGAGAAGCATAATAATTTTTAAAAAGCAGAACTCTAAAACTGGCCCAGTAGTTGCTAGCTTCAAATACACAAGCTGGCAAACCAAAAAAGCAATTTGACATGTCACAGAAACCCTTCACAACAGTTTCCTGTTGGGTACATTGCAGCACGGCTGTTTTTCTTTAGCAGAGAACTTTTCACAGTATTAGCCAAGTGGACAGAGTAACAAAATATTTTATGTAAAATGAGACATTTTTATATCTCAATCAATTGAGGTCTTGCTTTATAGAGTTGTTTGTTTTTTTAGTACCTCCTAAAATAAATTGATAAATTCATTGATGTCCCCACAAAAGAGAGATAATACAAGCAAGTCTGTATGAAATGAAGAATGTAAATTTTATAAACACAATATGAAAGATTTTTTTTTTCCTTCTCATGGGCTAAAAAAGAATCTCAAATAAATCCTCTGCATTTGAAATCAATGGCTTACGATGGATTAATCTATAAAAGCAAGGGTGTATTCATGCTTCCCTCCTAAATTTTTGGTCAGAATCAAAACAGAGATTGACAGGTTGAAAGAAGAAGCTGCTCTTAGAATACTTTCCCCATCATGTAATCCACTTATATTGTTATCCACACCTTATGAAGGGCCCAACTAGTCTGCAGAAACAGCAGCCAAAGACTCCCTTTGAACTTCAATATAATAATGATTTCTGATTTCCCATTCTGTTTCTCACCTCATTTTCTATCTTGCTTTTCCTTTTCATAGAATCATAGAGTCACATAATATCCCAAGTTGGAAGGGACCCATAAGGATCATCAAGTCCAACTCCTGGCACCACACAGGTCTATCCAAAAGTTTAGACCATGTTACTAAGTGCACAATCCAATTGCTTTTTAAATTCAGACAGGCTCGGTGCAGTGACTACTTCACGGGGGAGCCTGTTCCAGTGTGCAACCACTCTCTCAGTGAAGAACCTCTTCCTGATGTCAAGCCTAAACTTCCCCTGCCTCAGCTTAACACCATTCACACAGGTCCTATCACTGGTGTTTGCAGAGAATAGGTCACCTGCCTCTCCACTCCCCCTCATGAGGAAGTTGTAGACTGCAATGATGTCCCCCCTCAGCCTCCTCTTCTCCAAGCTGAACAGGCCCAGTGACCTCAGCCACTTCTCATACATCTTCCCCTCTAGTCCCTTCACCATCTTCGTCGCCCTCCTCTGGACACTCTCCAACAGTTTAATGTCCTTTTTGTACTGTCGTGCCCAGAACTGCACACAGTACTCGAGGTGAGGCCGCACCAGCGCAGAGTAGAGTGGGACAATCACCTCCCTCGACCAGCTAGCAATGCCGTGCTTGATGCACCCCAGGATATGGTTGGCCCTCCTGGCTGCCAGGGCACACTGCTGGCTCATATTCAACTTGGCTGTCAACCACAACCCCCAGATCCCTCTCTGCGGGGCTGCTCTCCAGCATCTCGTTGCCCAGTCTGTACGTATTGCCATGGTTGCCCTCTCCCAGGTGCAGGACCCGGCACTTGCTCTTGTTAAACTTCATGAGGTTGGTGATCGCCCAGCTCTCCAATCTGTCCAGGTCTCTCTCCAAGGCCTTACCACCCTCATCTGAGTCCACAACTCCTCCAAGTTTGGTGTTGTTGGCAAATTTGCTCAAAACACCTTCTAGTTCTACATCCAAATCATTTATAAAAACATTGAAGAGGACTGACCCTAAAATGGAGCCTTGAGGGACCCCACTAGTGACCATCTGCCAGCCAGATGTGGCCCCATTTACCACAACCCTTTGAGCCCTGCCTGTCAGCCAATTGCTCAGCCATTGTATGATGTTTTTGTTAAGTTGTACACTGGACATTTTGTAGGATCCTATGGGAAACCGTGTCAAAAGCCTTACTGAAGTCCAAAAGGTCACATCAGCTGGTTTCCCTTGATTGACTAGATGGATGATCTTGTCATAAAAGGAAATAAAATCTGTTAGGCAGGACTTACCCCTCATGAACCCATGTTGGCTGGGACCAATGACAGCATTGTCCCCCAGGTGCACCTCAATAACTTCAAGAATCATCTCCATAATTTTACCAGGCACTGACGTGAGACTGACAGGCCTGTAATTGATAGGGTCTTCTTTCTTACCCTTCTTGAAAATTGGCACAACATTTGCCAGCTTCCAGTCTACTGGGACCTCTCCAGATTCCCAAGATCATTGAAAAATAATTGAGAGAGGTACCATGATGACATCAGCCAGCTCTTTAAGCACCCTGGGATGAATCCCATCCAGACCCATGGACTTGTATGGATCCAGGCAGAGCAGCAAATCCCACACACGTTCAGGGTCAGTTGAGAGTTTGTCATTCCCATCATCATGGTCCTCTAGCTCAGGGCATCCTGGGTCCCGAAGCCCATCATCAGAGTTGAAGACAGAGGCGAAGAAGGCATTTAATGTCTCTGCCTTGCCTATGTCATTGTCTGTGAGGAGACCTTCCCCATCAAGTAGTGGACCTATGTTTTCTTTGGTCCTCCTTTTTCTGTTCACATATCTAAAAAAAACTTTTTAATTGTCTCCCACAGACATGGCCAGCTTCAACTCTAGTTGGGCTTTGGCCACACAAATTTTCTCCCTACAAACACGAACATCATCCCTGTATTCCTTATATATTATATTCCTTTTATATGTCTATCTCACAGAAGGATACTTCCCATTGACATTACATTAGTATAACATTAAAAGGGCAACCAAGTTCTAATTTTTGATCATTTGCAAAGCGAGCAAACTGTTGTAATGAAAAAAAAATTTAAAAAACTATGTCACTCTTGGCTAAAAGAAGGACAGGGAGAACAAGATGACTCTGTATTTAAAACTCAATTTCCACTAACTTACATTGGGAAACTTTTTTTTTTCGTAACTGTATAAAAACCCATCTGTGAATTACTTGAAAAACATTTACTGAAAAAAATAATATTGCACAAGATCTGAACTTACTACATAGTCCTCAAGAATACACAAACTGCACCTCGTTAGTGCACTAGGCTTCTGTCCTTGGCTCTGTCAGCAACTTAATTAAAAAATAAAACACAAAGACATATATGAACATTTACCAATCAATCTTCGTTGTCTTAGGTATATTACTTCAGCAGTACAGAACTCACCAGAAATATCCTTTCAAGTTGATCTTGAATGTCCTTCATTCCTGGAAAAGCGGCGACCCCTTGAATCATTTCTACAAAGATACATCCCACTCCCCTACAGAGGGAAAAAAAGAAAGCATGCACCTTTAGAAGGATTTATCTTAGATTAAACAGTTATCAACAATGCTTTTATCTCCATCACCAATATTTAAATAATGTATTTTATTATTATTACTTTTTAAATCAATGCTGTGAAAAATAATATACAAAGTGATTAGTTCACATTTCAGGTGTTTGAAAGCTAAGTGTAGAGATAGGAGGAATATGGATGAGTAGCTGTTGACACCAATAAAGGTATAGCAGCAGATTCCTGTCTGTATGAGTGCTTCCCAGGCAGCACACTCACACTCCCAAATAAATTCTGTGGATATGGGAATGGCACTGAGAGAGCACCCTTGGGAGCAGCCGAACAGGGATGGACTGCAGCACAGAGGCGCACTGGAAGGGATTGGAATGGAGACAAAGTCTGGGGAAAAAATGAGTAAAAAGGGAATGTAGTTGCTCACAGCCACTGAACTAAGCTACTGCCCGTATGCTGATGACTCCTGGTATGGGCTTGCAGCCACAGGCTCCCTCCTCTCACCACCGCGACAGCCACCTTGTTACAGCTCCTTTCCCTAGTTTCTACAAAAGCTACTTCACACGGGTTCCCTCACCCCACTCATTTAAAGCCACTGGCAAATCAGGGGAAAAAAACTACACAGCGCAAAGAACAGATTAATGGCTTCTTAAGATTTGAGGAAAGTTTCTGCAGGACTTTAACCCAGATTTCAGATTACCTGTGGAGTTCCCACATCCAAGAAGCAAAAGTAATTATGAATTTGTATTTGCTTCTTTTCTGGATGAAAAGAGTTCAACAGTTTTTTGTTCCATCAACAAAAATAATTGCAAATTGTAGAATTCAGTTATATATTTTCACTTGTTCAATTACTATTTTCCATGTATGTACAACTTACACAAGTAAACTACTATGTATGACATATAACCACACCTGTGTAAGTAACCACATGAAAAGTCTTCACCCAACACAAATACCAAGTCAATAACTCAAAATATATATTTGAATGAAGCAAGAATTCCCAAAGCTAACTACAGTACCACTTTTTCCTTAAATTGTGAGCTGTCCTTTAACTCTGAAAATCCCAACAATAACATCTGGTTTCACTTTGGTTTTTGAAGTAAATTATTATAACGAAGATTATCAGAAGATTAACCATGTTTTACTTATCTCTGAATGCTTCCACCACTACCAAATAATGAAATAATTTTATGTTCCAAGACAATGAGTGCTGATAGTCAAATTTCCTGACAAAGAAAATTAGACATGCATCACTATTCTCTAATTCTACATCCCAAAGCATAGATACAGTAAGCAAAGTTTCTCCCTAGCCATTGGAAAAGTGGAAGAAAACTTTGGAAGGCATAGCTCTGGTCCAATTCTGTAAAAAAATCAGGTGTTCATAAAAGAGAAAGGTTAAAATTTATGTTCCATATGCTGCTACTGGTTACTGAATGAATGGAATTGATTAAACTGCCACTCATCATTCACTCTGGTTAGTGCTTCATTAGGCACAGATAGGCACAATATGTCTTAGTCAAATCCTTACAAAGTATCAGGATCTCAGACAAGGAAAAATTCAAGATTTTAGTCAGGAGCCATTTATTCAAGATAAGAAATAAAACAATTGAATTTAGACTAAAGAAAAGAGGATTAATGCTCTATTCTTGCAACCAGAAAGCAGGCATTTGATTAAACCAGTTTATCATTTTAGGGCATGTACTGCTATCTACAGAGAAACTACAGCTAGCAGTTTGACCGGAAATACTGTACAAGCAACATGCAGATTTCGCCGGATTGTTTCATATTTTTTTCCCAAAATCTATTTGCAAAATTTTCCATTTCTAGTGGGTCAGACGCAAGTGTGAGCCAAGAACTGCAAACAACACCACTGAAGAAAAATTTCCTGCTTGGAAAGAAGAATTCTATTATGTGGCTTGGACTCTTGTAGAACCTAGTACTCCATTTAGTCATAAGCTGAAATGAGGAGTTAGATAAACAACTACTACAAAAAATGAAAAGGTTATTAAAATCGTTGAAGAGAGAAACATAAACAAGCTTCCAGGTTTGAGCTGGGGGACTGCTGTTCACTTTGGCTCACTTGAAAACTATGCTTTGTTTCAAAGCTTATGGCACTCACCCAGCACACTGAAGAATAAGCCCGTGAAAAGATTAAATGAATAAAAAGAGAAAGAAAGGCGGGGAGGGAGGAAAAAGGAATATGATATCGAACTGATATGAAATACCTAGAAAGCTGTGATGTCACAAAGACTTTGAAGGGCTGGAATGGTATTTTAGTTGCCTTAGAGTTCTCCGTGAGTTTTGTCTTAGGCTCTTAGCAAGTAGAAACTAAATATATGGTAGGATCCCTGCATCACAAAACTTAAATGCACACACTTTGAACATGAACAGAAATAAAGCCTCTGCAAGGCCTTTAACTTGTTTTTGTAGACCTCACACACACCATTAAACAGGTTATAGAGATTTTCGAGAAAAGCAAAGCTTAGTTACAGTCCAGAACTGGTTTGTAATGAAAAAAAATTTAAAAAACTATGTCACTCTTGGCTAAAAGAAGGACAGGGAGAACAAGATGACTCTGTATTTAAAACTATGCAAAATGAAGGACAGGAAAGAATTGATTGGGATTTTAATGGTTCCCAGAACTGTAGGTAGGTCCAAGACAGTATAACCAGAAATAGGAAAATGCATTTAGGAAATGAAAATTTTAGGCTATGTTAGAGAAATACACTTAACAACTGTGCTATACCCCAGTCTCCCACAGGACTGGGAACTCCATGGTTGCAGTCCCGTGAAACCAGACAAGCTGGAACACTGAGGAATATTCTTCTGGGACTAGACTTGCATTAACAGTAGGGTGGATAAAATGATCTCACAGATCACTCCCATCTCCAGTTTCTGCGATGTGAACATTACATCTTGAAATATGAATTACAACCAATTAACTTGGCTGCAATGTGCATGCATCTCTGAGGATCCGTTATTTATGTATCATTTGTGTACACATAGCAGTGTACAATGCCATTTTCAGGCAGCTTTTCAGAAATCATTTGTGTGACAAAAACCATTAGCCTAATGGCTTTCAGTACCTTCAATCAAGTTTTCCTACTTTCTTTGCAGGACTTCTGATTTTCAATAAATAAGCCAAATGCTGCTAATTCTGAGACTTTTTTTCAGAGATCTTCCCAATGGAACTGCATGGGATAACCTTGCAAAGTAAACGTGACAGCCATTTAATGTTGAAATGTGTGGCTTCCCCTCTGATGACAAAAAGCATGACTAAACCTATTGATGTATTGATGAGACCATATGTGGCCATACCATCTAATATTGCTCTTCTATTGTCCTGCCTAATTTGCTGGGACTCCAGCTGTCACTGAACAGCCTTATAAGGAGTAAGAGTTAATAGCAGAGCTAAATGAGTTACTTTTGCATTTGAACTGACATAGTAAATGAGCCTGTAAAAGTTAAGTTAGATGCCTCACAAAACTGCTTTTTTTCTTCCTTTTTTTTTTTTTTTTTTTTTTCAGCACAACTTTTATAATTCAAGAACTTATTCTCTTAAAATTAACTTCTTTACTGGGAGATTGGCTTTATATTTTGGGTTCAAGAATTTCCATTCATGTCTCTTTGCAACAAAGATCCTTATTGCAACAAGAAGAATCTACAGCCTATTTGTAGTTGAATACTACAAGAAAATAACATAAAAGCTCTGGTGAGGCACAATCTGTAAGATTTTTTATTTTTTCCCCTTCAGTTAATATTCCATTTTTTTCCTGATGGATTTGTAAAAGAGACTACAGACACACTTTGGAATGAGGAATTGTTTCCAAACTGAAATTTATTTTATACTTAAATGGAAATTATAGAAAGCCTGAGTGGAAACTCGAGGAACACTTACTATATATGTTAATAACTGTTGAACTTTTTGCCCTGAACAGATTTGCAATGCTTTCCAACAGGCTCATTGCAGGTGATGACATCTAGCATATTCTTCATTGCAAAGTTGTATATTTGCTCTTCAGATAAGATTTGTATCTGGTTGTGAAGGCTGTTTCAGTGTGAAAAGTTTGGATGAGGAAAGCATTTTATGAAAGGCAAGTAACTGCTTCCAGAATTCCTCCTGATAAGATTTCTGAAATACAGAGTAACAGCAGAATTTTCATACAAACTTTCCCAAATTCATGCAGATTGCACTGCTAAATATACCATAATAAAAAATAAATAAAAATAATAAAAAATAAAAATGATTAAAAAAAAAATAAAAGAAGCCTGCTTGGTTTTATGGACTCATCACAGAAGCAATGGTGGAACTTCTTCCATTAAATCCACCTGTTAACATCCATGTTTGAAGGGCACAGAGGAGGCTTTTATCTTGTCAGATTTATTCAGAAAAAAAGTTACATTCCTATATGATCCTGCTTACGAACAGAACTATGACAACAAACTCTGGGGAGAAAGGAATGAAGAGCAAGGGACTTCTGTGTCTTTAATTGACCAAAACCTGATTTTGTTTTGTGATGGCACACTGCCAGAACAGAATGGAATCCCAGAAAGGCCAAGTTTGGAAGGAACCTCTGGAGGCCATCTGATCCAAGCTCCCCGCTCAAGCAGGGCCACCCAGAGCAGGGTGCCCAGCGTGTCCAGGCAGCTTCTGAAGATCTTCAAGGATCTCCAAGAACTTCACCACCTCTCTGAACAATCTGCGCCAATGCTCTGTCACCTGCACAGTTAAGTACTTGCGTATGTCTAGATGGAATCTTCTGTGATCCAGTTAGTGCTCATTGCCTCTTGTAAATGCCATGGATACTGAACTTGGTTGGACTTCATCTTTTGTGACTGCTTATCTGATATGTGAAAAGCAATATACCACGAGAGATACAGTCTGAGCAAAAAATGGGGGCATAAGGCAAATGAATTACTTCCCATGTGAGAATTGTAATGAGTGAAGCAAAATTTCCCTTCCATAATGACAAAGAACAATATTAAAATTTCCACAGAAAGCAGATACAATGAATGAAAAATAAATTCCTCAAAAGTATGGTAGTTCACGGTATTTCTTGAACCAACTGTAATTACAAATGAATAGGGTGCTCATGTTCTTGCCTGCATCTCCAAACTACTAGAAATAAAAGCTCTGGAAAGTGTTTTTGTCACCCAATCTTCTGCATAGAAACTTTCAATTTCTATATTAAGAAATACTATATTCATGAAGGATTAAATTGTACATAATTATTTTTTGCTACGATCTTTCATTTAGACTTATTTCCTCTGTAAAAGAAGAATGCAAAATAAAATAAATCAAGAAAATCACTTTTGAACTTAAACAACATCCTGCCATAAGGTATTTTCCTGTTCAACACATTCTTCCTGGTTTTCTTTTTCTCTCATGGATCCAGATACTTCTTATGGAGTACTTTCCTCACACACATATGCTACATATTTTTAGCTGTGTGAAAATGATAGTAAATCTCACGTTTCAAATGGATAAAAGTAATTTTTAGACAGGAACTGAAATGCCTTTCCTAGAGACAAAAATTGTTTCCTCACACACGGTCTTTCTATGAATAAGACCCCATGAGAATTTTCCAATCAAAAGCTAATTCAGCTCAAAAAACTTTTGAAGAGATCACTGACAATGAGAGAAGTTTAATTAACAATACCCTGACAGTTACCACAATACCCTCACCTTAATATCCTAATCCTGAAGATTAGCATTTCTTTGGAGTGGAAGTCATAATCATAACGAACATTAAAGGCAAAAGAACTAATTTATCCTACACTGTTTTCTCTCCTGGGCCCCAAGCAGTATTTCTTCAGTGTGCATGGGGACTCGTACTCTCAGATTTGTTTCACTGCAAACTGTTTACAGCAGATATGGGATAAAGATGCCTTTGTAACCTCCCCTGTGTAAAAGCATAATTTGGTGCACCTGTGTCTAACACAAGATTCATTTTTATATAATAAATAACTTAATTACTGTCATAGGTCTTCATTGGTCAAATATTCATGAAAGCATGCATGGAATTACAAGGAACACTCAAATCTATACTCAGAGCAAGCTATTTGTGAAAAGTGCCACGTACCTGAAAAACAGCATTTATTTTTCTAACAATAGAATGGAAAAACTTCATGTGAATAGTTTTCCCTAGATATAGGTCAGAATTAAGACTTTGCCTATCAATCCAGATGTTACAAAGTTAAATAACAGTGATTTAATAAGCAATTTCATAACATTTGACCGGCCTAGTTATAAGCAATTTCTTTCACAGCACTAAACACAGCTGATGTTAGTAAGAGTGATTAGTTAATAGGACTGAATTTAAAAAATAGCGTGGCCAGATTACCTGAATTGTGACTAAGAGTGTATTTTTTAAAAGAAAAACAGGATATGCAAAAATTGCCAGCTGTTAGCAAACACAGTTTATAGCCAGCTGCACTTCAAAATAAAACATCCCTAGTGACTTCCTGATCTAAGGAACCCAGATGTAGCAGTACATGCATTACCAGAACCAAAAATGATTTAATAACCTGTTAAAATTACTTCATTTACTTATACTAAACTCCTTCTGTAAGGAACAAACAGAATAGGTTCATTCTGGGATTTTCCCTATGTTTCTGTATTACCTATTTATGGTTTTTAGTAATTTATAAGCCCTTTATCTATTGAAGCTTATTTTCCTTAGATTGACTTTCAAAGGACTGTAAAATTCAAGGATTAGGAAAAGTTACACCAGAGGCAATGCAAAGCCATTTTCATAAGCTACTAGTAAGTCCTCATCAAGAGGAGGAAAAAAAAAAAAAAAAAAAAGCATATCAAAGGTTATCACAACTCTTTGATGCAGTCTTAGGTAGCGGAACACATTCACACAATGCCACTGTATCAAATGCTGTCAGCAGTAAATCACAAAGCCCACTGCATTGATTTCCATCACTATTCTGACACCACTAATGCATGTATGTCTTCATTAATATTATTTTATTGCCAGTGGCTATTTAAAAAGAAAGCAGGAGAATGTAATACTGTATGTGGATCATTAGCTTTTAGTTACTAATGCCCTACACCGGCAAATGAAGTGTAAAAATAGCCTACAGCCTCTGCCACCTGCTTCCTAGCCGCTGTCCAGTGGTTAATATTTGGACTCTTTTTTTTTCATGCAGCTGGTCTTCTACTCAATAGGAGCCCCACTTTCCATTCCTTGGGAACCACCATGAAATGTCATTTATCACGCCTACAGCAAAGACCCTGTTGTGTATTTTTTTTCCTAAATGGAAAAAACAGCTGTGCTTTGTGCCTCAACGTTATTTAAATATTTAGTGAAGTGGCTGCCTCATTTTGTCATAATGTAGATTATCAATAAGGACACGTGAGAGCACACAGTATCTGCCATAAGGACATAATGCCAGTAATTGCATAAAAATGCTAATGCTACAAACACACTTTTGATAACAAATTACCAAATTATCTTTTTATCTGATGGAAGATAGGTTTCTCCATGTCTCTCCCTTCCTCCCACTCTGGGATATCGCTAAGCAGTTTTAATGTAATTACGGCCCAGCTATGTACAACTGTTATATGAATAAAACCCCAAGACTGCCAGAGCTTCAGCAGAGCTCCCTGCGAGATGTACCAAACAAGCATCAGTGGCCTGAAGACAGAACGACACCTCTCGCCACCACTCTGGAAGAGGTGTTGCAGACAACCCAGCAAAGCATAGAAGTAAAAACCTAAAGCTCTTTTGTCACATACAATATACATTTGTTCTAACCTGACTTCTGACATGGCAGTATCTCAGCCTTTACATAAATTCCTACCATGTGAAAGAAACTGCACTACTAGTTTGTTTTTTTCTAATGTTTCCATAGTTCACCAGTTTGTATGGGGCAGCAGAATCTTTCATCAGTGATACAAATCTAATGAAGTACAACTTAATTTTGCATTTGAAACAAAACTCACTGCCCTCTGTCCCTGAGCACCTGGATCTTTTTCAGACCTATATGAAGTGTTCTGTACAAGAGGACATCATTTATTGATATTGTTGATGTTGATATTGTTGATTCAATTATTATGTTCTTCTATAGTTTTCTTGCCTAATTTTGAAAGTCCTTTCAAAAAAATGACCTTCATTCCTGAAGCGGCATTTAGAGTCCTTCCTTGATGTTCCCTGCTGCCCATAGGATCACAAAGGCAATGTCAGTCTGCATTTATAGTAAGTTTAAAATGCTTTTAATTATCTGCATGACAATTTGATCTCTATCTTAGTAATACCACATAGTTTGACTGGACCTTTTAGTAGCTCTTTTACAAAACTGGTTATTGGCAGGAATGATAACAGATCTATTTTTGAGCTGTTAAACTTTTGAGTGAACTACTTTTCTCCATGGAAGAAGCTTCAGTGAGAATCAAAAATGTTTAAAAATCTTTTGTTTAGTTAAAAAAAAAAGAAAAAAAAAAAAGCCTTAATTGCTAAGTGTAATTATTTTTGTGAAAAGTTAACAACAGCAAAAAAAAAAAATGTAATGTCTATTTTGCCTAAAAAAATATGTCAGGACTTATAGAGTAGTTTACTCTGTTAAAGCATTTAATTATTTTTTTAAAGTGGTTTCCACATTTTCTGTCATTGTATTTGTATTTCAGAAGTTCAGACATACACATACACATATACAAAAAGATTTGTGACTGAAAAACTGAGCACATGCTGACTGAGCTATAAGAAGATGAGCAGAAAGAACTATTTATGTCTACCTCCTATTACCCTAAGCAAGTCGAGCTTGTTGCTGAGAATATCAGAGGTGTATCTGGGATGACTGCAAAACGTCAGGAGCAGATGGGATGCAGAGATTGCATGCAGTCTGTGAAGACATCAGGTTGAACTGATCTTTGGGAAAACAGGACAGTTTTAGCACAGATGAGAAGCTGAGATGCAGGGAAATGTGATTTTAGATCTAGGAGGTAGAGAGTGACTTGAAGAAAACCAGACAGTAGATACAGGCTGCCTTTGCCTCTCTGCAGTTGCAGTATCACAAGGTTCACATTTGGAGATGTTTGCTCCCTTTCCTGCCTCTTGATAAACCAACCCTGCAGCTAGAAGCCCAGTTATATTAAATGTCCTCTTCAGCATTAGATATTCTATTATTTATTTGCTGTAACCCCTCCTCAACTGAAACAATCCTGCTACTTCTAACGCCTGCCTCTAGGAGTCAATACTTCTAGTGCTTTAGGGCAAAACTAGATGAGATTTCCAGGAAAGTAGAGCTTTTCATTCCACAATCTCTGACCTCACCTACAGGAACAAACACAAGCTCGTCATACTTAGTTTCTTTTGTCAACAAAGAAAATACTCCTGCGTGATCACTGGTTTCAGTACTACTAAACAGTTCAAGATTACCTCAACAAATATTATTTACCCACTGTTAAAGCCTTTCTGAAATACATATGATCTTTTTTATCTTATTTTGCCGTTACCTCTAGATTTTACAATAATCGTAATTCTAAATTTAGGCTACACAGATTAAACAAAGGTACTTCACCAAGCTACAAAACAAATCATTATACTTTTTTTTGAAACTCGTTCAGTACATATTTTTTCCTTACAATAAAGTAAAATAGAGTTCTGTAATATCTGAAGATTAAATATACATTCAAAACAAATTAACTTATTCCACAACAGGAGACTTTCTTGGTAAATACATAATATTCTTCAATTATTCTTGGTAAATAAATAATATTCTTCTTCCAGATTTCCGTTTCTTGAATCAGAGTGCATTGCTTCTAACAACAAAGTTGATGTTCTCACTAACAACAGAATGTGTACAGATTAAAGAGGTTTGTGACCTCAAAACCAACAGGATAAACAAAGAACCTTCACCTTGGTCTCTGACAGTCAAAAAACCACACACACCTCCTTCGTTCAATACAGGATTAAACGATGTTATTAAAAGCAAGGTATCGTATTCTTTACGCAAACTGTTCTTTCAAACCCACAGGTCTAAACAAAACCTGTAGGTTTGAACAAAAGTTTTCCAGCAACGTGTCACATACTGATTTACTGATAACTAGTAGATCAGATTAAGAAGAGAGGCTGTATTTTTGCACCCAGAGTATCCTGGGTCTGTCCTTGCTACAGCTGGGAAGATCTGACAGACATGGCAAAATTGGGCAATTCAGTCACAACTGCAATGCTCTAGCCACCATGCTTTTTAGCTGGTTTTGCTAATATAGTATTAGACACCATGTACTGTATCATGCATTCAGGGCAAGCAGTTGTTTGCCAAGGAACAGCAATCAACAGCCACTCATCCAGTCTCTTGAAAAGCACTACTGGCTCTGCTACTGGTGTATCAACACTAGGTACCCAAGCTGTGTGTTGCAGGAGGGGATTCCTTTAAGGAAATAAGTGAGTCAACCGCACAGAGATTACTACACATGAGCTATACTATTTTAACTTGAAGCTTTAATTATACCACTGATCTTGCCACATATTTGTTTTACACATCTAAACAAAATCAGAGCTAAAACACCTAAATACAGTCTCAGTAAAGATGCTGTACTGACCACATATCGAGGCAGGTAGAATATTCTGTTGATCCCAAAAGGACATCTGGAGGCCTGTACCATAGGGTTACCACTTCATTAGAATATGTATGGCTGGGAACTGATTTAGCTCTTGCAAGACCTGTGGGGTAAATACAAAGAAATTAATAAAAACAAAATGAAGAAACTGTTTGCTGTATGTTTACGATCCTAAAAGGATACGTGGGCCCACATCATATAACTTGATGTCATATTTGTCGTGGTTTAACCCGGCTGGCAGCTAAACACCACGCAGCCGTTCGCTCACCCTCCCCCCTCCCTCTCTGGGACGGGGGAGAGAAATGGAAAGTGAAGCCCGTGAGTTGAGATAAAGACAGTTTAATAAGACAGGAAAAATAATAATAATAATAATAATAATAATAATAGTACAATGATGATAATAGTACTACTAATAATAATATGTACAAACAAGTGATGCACAATGCAATTGCTCACCACCCGCTGACCGATGCCCAGCTTAACCCCGAGCAGTCCGGTCCCCTCCCCCCGGCTAGCCACCCCTATATATTGTTTAGCATGACGTCAGATGGTATGGAATACCCCTTTGGCTAGTTCGGGTCACCTGTCCTGGGTCTGTCCCCTCCCAGCTCTTACTGCACCCCCAGCCTGCCTGTTGGCAGGACAGAGCGAAAGTCTGAGGTGTCCTTGGCTTGGTATAAGCACTGCTCTGCAACAATTAAAACATCGGGGTGTTATCAGCACTCTTCTCATCCTAAGCCAAAACACAGCATTCCACCAGCTACTAGGAAGAAAATTAATTCTGTTCTAACTGAAACCAGGACATATTGCAAGTATTTTTTTCTTCTAGTATTGAAATATGTTGCTTAATGAAAGAACATGGTAGTTTCTATCATCTAGCACCTGGCTAAAAAGAGCTGTGGTTATTATGAAAGAATAATAAAATATGATTTTCATACTGACAACCACAGACCCAGGAGAGATGCAAAGATACATTGTGGTGTACCTAAATGAAAGACAAATAAATAAAGTTGTTCATTTCCATTAACTACTCATCCTTGGGCATCAATAGTCTTTCATTTTAGTGTTATTCAGAAAAAAAGAAATGGAAAGGAAACTCCCAGATGTATAGTGACATACTTGAGATTTATTTTTTAGGGGAGCCTAAGAAAACCTTCCACAGTTTACATTGCAAACCCTAGTCTGCTTATTCAAATTTATATCTGAAAGTAGTAGAAACACTCAGACATTTCCATTCAAATAAATATTAATATTGCTGTAATACATCAGAAAATGGTATGTGCAAAATTCTTCTCTCTCAACAAATGTATGTTGGCAGTGCAACAATCTCAGAAACAGAAATCATTTCTATGAAATCTGTGACCTACTAAAGATATACTATTTACAATAATTGTCTTTCAAGCTTGTCAGTCAGTTAAAATAATTCACATAACTGCATAACCATATATCTCATGTAAATTGGAAGGATTTTAGGAGAGATCCTCATGTGCTAAAAACAGCAGTAATGAGCAAACTTTTCTAACAGTTATCCTACAACAGCCTCACTCATCCAGGGACTGGAAAAAAGATTTTCAGGACTTTGGTGCCTGTTCCCATCATGTGCCTGCAAATACCTTTTCCAAATAATTTGTTCCTTCTCCATGCCTCGAGACTCCCTCACTGGGAACACTGGACGAGTAACAGAAATCAGGAGAATACACCACTGATTTTTGTCTTCCTAAACAAAGAACTATCAATCTCCCTTTCACACAAAAAATTAACTTACTAAAATAGAAGGTCGTGTCCTACACCACAGAGAAACCAAAAAGCAGTCACACGCTCCAGAAGAAATATGCAACATGAGAATTCACATAAAAGTGAAGATGAGAGTCCTTTGCATCTTTATTCTCAATACACTGGAGAAGCTATTTAAGAGCAGTTAATCTCAGTGAATACATCTCCATAGTAATGATGGCAAATCTTGCCAGTAGATTGCATTATCAGCTGATTATAGCAATTAGACCAATGTAGGGGAATAATTTGACTTGTATGCCAAAATTTCTTTGAAAAAAAAAATCAAATATGAATAATCTTTTTTTCCTTCTTCTTTTTTATCCAGCTTTTTGACTTCCATCTGCTTTGTTCACTTGGTTAGCAGCTTGACCAACACTTGGTTCAAGCAGGCGATTCAAGGTTGGCAAATGCAGTACAACCCCAAAGAGGAGAGGTAACCTCACACTGTCTGCAGTACCTCTGATCAATGTTTTTGCTTCTACTAGAAAACCAGCAAATGCTCTAACTGATGAATAGTTCTTATTCCTAGCACAAAATTTACAAACAAGCTTCAGTTTCTAGGCACTCACATGCCACATGACCCATCTGAAGTAGTACTCCCTGAAGGCATGAATCTGGATTTGCTATTATTATGCTAAATAAGAATGATGAAAGGATTTGAAAAGCCTGGATGGTGAGTGTCCCCTTCCAAAGTCCCTTCACTGTTGCCTAGGAAGACTGAATTTGGTTGCAGACTCTTACCTCTCTAATCTTCTTCCTAGCTTTGGTAGGAGAAAAGACCCAGGCAGGCAGGGAAAAGGCACTTTTAAGAAGCCAGCAACATCATGTGATATGAAGAAAACTGGCAAAAAGTTTTAGAGTTTGTGTGGTGATAAAGAAATGCAGGTCTCCATGACACAAAGTGCCTGACCCACAGACTCAAGAAATCTCCCAAATAGGGAGGAATAAATAGCTAACTTGCCATACCAGAGATCATACTGCAAATAATACAATGCCTGTGCTTACCACCTAGTTTCTGCCACCTTGCTGTCCAAGACAAAGCTTTGCAAGTGCTGTAGCCTACCCAAATATGTCTTTCCTCTTGTTCTGCGACCATTCAGCAAGAATCCTGTCCTCCCATCCAGTAGGGACTGCTGACCATCCTGTTTCCTCAGCTTACCACCTCTAGATCTCCTCTACCTCTAATCTGGTCCAAGCTAAGATCCATCAAATTTTCAAAGTATGGCCCTTTTTGGCTAATCCCAGATGGTTGGACAGCTAAATGTTTTTTCTTCATTTCCAAAAAACCATGAAAGCCTCACTCGAGGTTAGCTGCTCCATCTGGTTTCTCAGTTATAAGAGGATCATTACTGGAAAGGAGAAAGTTATTAGCAAAACTTAAATTTGTAAGAGCAAGTTGAAGCCATACGTTGACATAAAACAGCATCAGTGCACCAGGTTTAAGGTTTATGGGTACAGGCCATATGTTTTATGTAGTGGCCAACTGGTTTCCTGCTTGTGCACTTAACGCTACTTTGCAGACTAAATGGCCAAGTTTAGCAGAAGTGAACAACCCACCAAGGATAAAATTTGGCATAGGAAGATTTGGAACAGTCCCTCTGTTTTAGTCAATAGATCCTCTAGTGCAGAATTCAAATATCCTAAATTAGGCTAATGCCTTGGAGGAGCTGCTTTGTCTCTGGAAGGGTACAAAGTTTGCTTTTTCTGAAGAACGTTCTGCGTAAATAAGGCACTTCCAATTATGAGCACTTTCATTTGAAGATTCAGAATTAATGTAAATCTCTCTCAACACAACTGAGGCATGAAAATATCCTCATCTTTCAGATGTATTTACAGTTTAAAAGCAGCAACACTATCTCTTTCTATATATATGTATAAACACTAACAAGACACTGCATTTCTTATTTTGATGTTCCAGATGCAAACAGTTGACAGTTACCAGTTGTTGTTTTTCCAAATATCCTTCTGCAGGAAAAAGATGCTTTATATTTCATACCCTTTTGCACCTCCAAATATGCTTACTCATGCAAAATTTATTTAACCACATCCTTCAGCTGAAAGAAAACTGAAGGGTAGGATTAATTAGCACAGCATGTTCGATCACTTTCTTTAAGGGTTCCCTGTCTGTTTCCATGGTTACTCTACAGGAAGAGTGACGATCTCTTTTGAAAAAGACAGAGCTTATGGGCGATCATCAAAACTTCAAATCTTAATAGATGATGTGAACAAAAGTCAAAAGGTAAATGACGAGATCACCAGGTGAGTACACAGCATTTACATACTGCTGTTTGCACACTTTTTGCCTGTGATGGTACAGTGGTGGTGTGCTGACAGCTGTTGAACTCCTTTCTAGGTCCTACGTTTTCCAGAAGATAAAAGGTCAGCACGCGTCCTGCTGTTACAGCCTCGTTTGGAAAGGAGGAAGCCAAGCGTAAGGCACGGCTATTAAAAAAGTCAGGTTGCATCAGCCCTGCTGCATATAATTATGGCAAGAACAGACACTGGTTAACGTTCTCCAGGCAGTTACTTCTTTGGCCATTACCCAAACTGGAAGAAGAAACTGTTCTCACACATCACACGCCACAAGTCTTCCTCAGCATCATCTACCTGTGCTGTGCCACAAAGCACAACTTCCTTTTAACTCATTTGAAACCTCAGGAAGGGAAAGAGGAAGGGGAAGGGAAAAGGGAAAGGGAAGGGGAAAGGGCCACACAAAGACCATTTCAACTTTCTGACCCCTTCTGGGCTGACCACAAGCTGAAGCGTGTCACCGAGGGCATTGTCCAAATGTCCCTTGAGCACTGACAGGCATGGGGCACCACCTGTCTCTGCAGGAAGTCCGCCCAGGTGTGTGACCACCCTCATGGCACTGACATTTCTCCTCACACCCAGCCTGGCCTTCCCCTGGCACAGCTTTGTGCCCTTCCCGTGCCCTGTCATCACTTACCAGGGAACAGAGACTGGCACCTCCCTGTGCACCTCCCCTCCTTGGGAGGCTGCCCAGAGCATATTTATGTGTCTTTAACATATAAAAACTCCTTCTGCCTTGTACTCCAAATTATAAAAATAAAAATTAAAATTAAAAAAAAAATGGCAAGGTGATATTTTCTTCTGTGGTAAACACAATTTTCTCTGCTTTGTCTGGATCTATCTTTTATCTCAGACCCAGAGGTTGTATCTGATCTTACCTAGCATCAGTTATTGACATAACACATTGCACTGATTTATCACTGTAATTTTTTTTTTTTAATTGTATTTGGCTTTTAAAAGAGGCAGTAGCTATATGCAGCCACAAGATCTATTCAATACACGCACCTTTGGCTATGAGCATAAATATTAATATTTGATATCTCTTTAGCTGCAGGATAGCTTTTTAGTCAAGTTCATATGACAACCAGGAAGCCTTTGTTCACAGAGAGCATCATTCTGCAAATGAGAAAAACAGTCACGGTTGCAAAAATGAGGGCTTGCCAAGAATGTGCATTGTTCCCTTTTCCATTATACCTTAAATGTATTTATTTGTTTACTATTTTTATTTAGAAATAACAAAAAGAGCTCTAGTGAGGCATATTGCAAACAAACAAAAAAAGTTTTGTTTTGTGGTTGTTTTTTTTTTGCCGTTTTTCCTTGATTTAGATTCTTTCATACTTCCTTTCTTAGCTTCAAGTTTATTTATTTTAATAATTTACCTAGAGTTTGGGATAAATGGCTTATAAAAGTATACCCATTATTCAGTAACTATATTAAAATGTTATTAATGCTGTCTGTTGTAGATCATGAATTGTCAAGTTCATTTAATCTATTTATCCAGCTACTTATTTTCCAACAGAGGCATATTTATTTAGTGAATACCTGAATGGCAACAGAACTGAAGTAAAATAGGTGGAAACATTGCCACTATTTTGACAAAGCAGTCAGCTCTCCACCCCAGAAGTCAGTTCTTGGCAAGGAAAAGTGTACTGCAGCCTGTAGGTCCCTCTGCTGTCCATGTGAATATATCTACCCCTAAGATCACAGAATCACAGAATCACAGAATTTTCTAGGTTGGAAGAGACAGCATTATCAGAATATCTGATTTAAATTCCTTTCAAATATGATAAATTGCCTACAATATCCTATGTCTGAGTCCTAATGCAGACACCAGATTATGGTAGTGATGTTCATTTGCAAAAGCTACCCACTATTAGGGAGAGCCTAATCAGGTTCCCCTATTAATATTCCCCAAAGGCACTTGGACAGTGACTGTTCTTCCAAAGCTGAGCGCATGAGTCAACCTTCTAGAGACAGGCAGCAATAAGTAAGGCAAAAGGCATGTGTGCCTGACAGCCTGCTTTTTCCAGCAGTATCAGTAGGTCTAATAAAGGATGATTTCTCCCTGCAAATCTTATCTCATGTACGCCGTCAGACAATCACTTACAATAATGTAGATGATAATTATTCTGGCCTTTGAAAGAGACTCGACTATCAATTTGACAAATACAAGATACAAAAAGGGAAGATAGAGAAGTATTTTTTTTTCTGCTAACAGGAAGTAAGAATTTAGCCCCCATGAAAAGTGTTTTTATTTTTTCAAAAACTCCAGCATCATCTGTTTCAACTGCCTCCCAAGCCACCCAAAAGATCATAGGCAGTGGAAAAGTGGGATAAGGAAAAGTGCTCAGCTGTTGGCTGTATATTAAAGACCTCTTTGATTAATTTGCCTGAAAGCCATCCTATCTATAAAGCTGATTATTCCTCTGCTTTAAAACCCATATAAAAACTTTCTGACACATTGAAAAAGCCTACTGATGCTGAACATGTACCATGACTGTCAAATTCATTTATTCTTCATTAGCAGAAAGGAACACACAAATAATTCTGTTCCAATCAAAAACTAGGTGGCATGGAAGTGCGAAGGAAATGCATGTTCCATTTTCAACACAGTAAAATTATATGTATTCCCATGACCTTCTGGGTCAGTGTGAACATGTTCAAATTGCCTCTCCTAGTCTAGAAACAGAAAAATAATGGTGTGGGCAGGAAAAAAAAAAAAAAAAAAAAAAAAAGAATCCACACCGTAAACATGCACTCAGCCATGACAGCTAACAGAACTCAAGGACAGCAAGCAATTTCACATCAAAGATAACTTCTGTATTAATGAAAAGACCTGGATTCATTATGAATATGGGATACGTGCCCACGATTTTTAACAGTTGACTGATTCAAGTCTTGCTTTCCAGTTTCTGGATTTTTACTTAATGATCCTCATTTAGTTGTCTCACAGAAAAAATTCTATATGAAAAACGATGACCTCTCCTCCTAACAACATCCCAGCATGAACACACCACTTTGCTAATAAGGCTGTAAGTGAAAATATCAGAATTGCTCATTCCAGTTATTAAGTTTGAAGCAAATAGTTAACAATGCCCAAACAGATGGTTTTAAATTGGTAAGATCTGCAAAGGACGGGGAGGAAGTTCTAGAAAGGACAAAGAGGCAGAAAATAATTCTCCACTGTAAATGAGAGGTAACAGCAGAATATTTCAATACTCCCTAAGAAAAGAGAGAAAACTGGGAAGCAGCTACAAATCAATGAGCACAGCGCTAGGGAGCAGTTTGAGTTTAGAATAGAATAATAGTGTATATATTTTTTTTTTGTGGAATTTTAAGACATATGCACAATGATCTTGCTGAAGACAAGAAACTTAACAGACTACTTTCATACATTTTTGAGGAATAATGTTCTCGTTATCTTTCCCTAACAAACCAAAGGAACTGAGAAAAGAAAAAGTTAAGTGCTACAAACCATTGGGGAAACTGTTCTATCAAAACAAACAAAGAACTATGGATGTACAATTTGATGAAGTGTAATAGCTCACCAAGCAATGGCCACAGAAGTCAACACCTCACCGCAGTGCTATTGAGTATTAAGTTAACAATTGACTGTGTTCCCCATCTGCAAAACTAAAAGCATGACTGCAAGAGCCAATTTGGGATTACTCCATCTGGAGTCCAAGTAAAAATGAACCAATCTTCATCAACTGGTATCTTGATAACTTATCACTTGATAAAATGCAGTAGGTACTTGACATATTGCATGAGACAGGCTAAATAAAACATACTGGCAAATAAATAAGCTTGCTCTGTGCTGTGCAAGACTTATATTAGCAGAAAATCATCATGTAGATGAACTGCCTTCCCCTTTGTTGAGGTGCTAAGAGGACTGAACACACACCAGATTCAATCCCTCTGTATACAAGACAGCAGTACCATTTAAATCCTTCTACTGCAATGCTTCATTAAATCTGACAGCTGAAGAACTGTTAAATAAGCACGTTTTGTTGCTAGTGTAGTGATTCACAGTCATCCAAACAGAAACACAGAAGCTAAGTTTCACTGAAAGTTTTATATTTGAACATCTAATCCCAGTTTACACTCAGATAATTTTGTTTCTTCAAGGACTATACAACACTGAGCCTGACAAGGTGATGCCACAGCCAACACGTACTGCTTTTCCCACTAACAAGGTCCAAAATTCAGTGCAATGATTCTGGGGAGTGCCAAAACTCTGGTCAAATGCAAAGTTGGTTGCATGACTATTAACATGTTGCTCAGTGGAGTGGTTTATGCCAGTGGCATAACACTACTTTGCTGATTCATCACTTATAACTTAGAGGTAAAATAGCTAGAGAAATTTAATGATGATAGTATTTAAAGTAATGGTCAGGTAAAAGCCTATTTAAGTGACTGTAAATTTACTTCCAAACAGGTAAGATTCCACGAACTAGTCTAGGATAATTTAATAAGAGCAAGGCTACATCTAGAAACAAGTGTTTGAAGAGTATTAACATCTACAAGAAATACACTTCTGAAAATCACATCTAATAATTATTTCAATTTATAAATCCAACAATAGGGCCATTTGACATTACCATGCAAAACCATCATGACATGGGCATTGAAACGATCACTTCTTACAGTACAATGTCTGACATTACATGAATGGCATAACTCCTCAGCTAACACCTTCACCAGCTTCTGGCCTCTATGCTGCACAGCCAGTGCAATTTTGATGTGCCCATGTTTCCAGGCAAGATGTCACCCCAGCACACACTTCCCTCCTGCAGCACACAGCTACACTTGTTCCATTTCACAGCCTCATCTTCTGAATTACAGCCGCCCTGACTGGCACCAATGGTTCTGTAGCAATCAAGAAGTTTAATCCAGGCTGCTTCCAGGACCCACGACAGACTAGTTATAGAAAACGAAAATACTCAGTTAATTCTTGGTATCGCTGCCATACATTATATTCTGCAGCTTACATACTTTCTTAGCATGTAAAACACTGTCTTGGCCATTCTGCTGAAGAACTCCAGTACATTTTGTATGTGTTACCACACCAGTACATACATTCACATGCTAGATAATACCCACAGTATCTAAAAACACATCTGTTTGCAGTGGCAGATGAAAAAAGTCCGAGAAAAATGCACTTAATACATCAGTACAATACAGTACGAGCACCAGTACAAAAAAAAAAATCTAAGTTATTACAAAGAACAAAATAACTACAACAGACCTAAAGATTTCACTAAATTATTTTTTTAATTTTCACTTTGCTTTAAAGTGTGAAAACATTAAGAAAACCCACGTAAATATGTTTGCTTCTGTAAAGCAGCATTATAGAGCAACATATTATGAAAGGGATCTCTGGAGTCTCAGATTCACCTGTTCAATCGAATCGCTCCTCAAAACTCATTTAATATCTATGTCATCTTTAATTAGCTGAATCACAAATCTACAAGGAGAGTTTTGTGAGAGGCATTCCAATATGCTTAGGTCTATATGATTATTTGACTTTACATCAGTAGTCAGGCATCTGTATTCCTGCAGAGCCACCTAATCAGTTCATAATACAATTTTGTCACATAGAAGGAAGAAATGAAAACAGACAATTTCATTTTTAAAAAGTTACATTAGAAAAGCATTAAGGCTGTGCTTTATACAGTAGGATTCTGGAAGCGTGTAGTTAAAAAGCAAATGTTCCTCATGTGGCATCTTTCTGTATATTGATACTGAAATGCTGAAATGCCACTGCCAAGAAAGCAAAATTGGAGCTATAGGACCATATCTAGTCTGTTATATACAGACGTAACGCTACTGATTCAGGGGAATTGCAAATCCCTGTATCATACCTCAGTAAAACAAATGAAAAACTGTTAGTACTGAGGCTAAACCATTCCTTTCTCTATTATTTCAGTTAACTTAAGGACTATTGATGTGCTTCTCTGTGCAGTGCTTGATTAAAACCTGATTCTGGATTGCAAGCAAAGTAACCCTAATAGTATTTTGATCATAGGCAAAATACTACTGCCATATTATTAGTAACTTTGGAACTTTTCATGCTTTATATAAACCATTTCCTATTTCAGTTTTGCATGTATGAACATAAGTACACAGGTGAGCGCATCTCATTCTGACAACCCATTCAGCATCACGTCCTGCAACCTATATGGCAAGAAGGTAAATTAGGAGTTGTTGTTGGTTTTTTTTTGTTGTTGTTGTTTTTGTTTTTGTTTTTTTTTTTCATAAAGTGCATTTCAGTAAGACTGTGATTTTAAAAAAATATATATTTTTTCCTAAGGTCAACACACAGTTCAAAACTGAATCAAATTTTCACCCTGCTTGAAGAGTACAGAACTTACCATCAGCAGTGACAGTACTGATACAATGAGTCTTTTCCTTATAGTGCCTCATGCTTGGTATCTGCTTTTATAATCAATTCAACCCACTACAGTTAACAGCTAACTTAAAGACCACTGCAATGAAATATCCTTAAATGCAAATATAGCCACAAGAGTGAATACTGGGAGAAAAAAAATAAAAATAAAAATAAAAGTGAAAAGTGACCTACAAATTGCTGAAATAAGAAGGATAAGAAGAAGGATAAGATGTGCATAGCTGGGGGTAGGGATAAAAGAGATGACACCTGAATATCTTCTTCTCCCTTATTTCTAATGGTCACTGGAAAAAAAAAAAAAAATACTACATCTGATATGTTATATAAGGCATAAAAGCCAAGGGTGAGAAAAGCTGAAAGTGACGTTGGAGGAGAGCTTGGCCACCTTTTAACAAGGTGAAGATCTAACCAGATTTTTTCCCTAATATGTAACGTGAAAATCATCAAACAGCACTTCCTTCCTTGTACAAAGCAGTTGTCAATGTTGCTACCTCACCCACATCAAATGCTTGTGATTCCTGAGCTCCCACTTTTATCATCAGTAACTTAGTTCCTGATGGCTTCTGGATGCCGTGGAGGTCAGTGGCTGCAGCAAAATTCTCCTCTTAACACATGAATAGGAATCATGCAACTATAAAAAATATTAATATATCGAGCACTGTATCCTTCAGAAAGACTGAAAATAAACCCTACACAAATTATTAAAAATTACCTAGATAAAAAGTGGATCTGTTGCAGTAAGGTTTTACACCATTTAGGACAAAATAAACCACGATATAGATTACAGAGCAATCATTTCTTTAAAATGCTATCTCAATGATGCAATTATTTCATATTGAGTTAAACAGCACATTTCTCTTAATGAACTGCCATTCTCCTTTCACATTAATCTTTTTCTTTGCATATCAATACTTTTTTTCTGACTGGTGATAGTTTCTTTCTTCTTTAACCCATACCGCTTCCCAGTTATCCTTTAATTTCCACATAGCTGATTATTTCCTGTGTAAAATAAATATGCATAACTATTAACACATCAATGAAATTTAAATGATTACAATTTGGCATAATTTTCTCCCATTATAATATAGCATGTTCTCCTAAATAAGGAAACATTAAACAAAAGCATAATCAGACCAAGAAGGCCAACAGGGAAAGTACTAGGGAATCAACCTGGATGCCTATATTTTACCATGCTTTACCATGACACTAGTAGGCTTTTGAATATAGCTACACTGACAAAAGCAGTTTGCCATTTCTCAGGCAGGAGGAAAACTACTAATGAAATATCACCATGGACTGAGACACTGGAAGCACCATTCTGACAAGTTAGCGTGGCTGCAGCTGCTCAACACTTGTGAAAATCTCACGTTATGTATGAAATTTCAAAAACCAGACTGGCAATGCAACACACTGAGGTGTTTCTCAGTTAATTCCTAAACAGGGAAAGGAGGGGGAAGCACATCTTAGCACATCTTAGTCCAAAAGTCACACTTCTGATTACTTTTCCCATTCCCTTTAAAGTGCCACCATCACAGTAACTACATCAATTCCTCCATTGATATTTTTTCCCTGTATCTATAGTATCAGAAGTGAGCAAAGAAACTTTGGAAACATAAAACAGGAGCCTATAGCTACACTATTTACTAGACTACAGACTGAGGCTATAGAAGAAGCAAGATGTGTAGGAAGAGAAAACTGACATGAGATCATGGACACATGGCTGGATAAGGTTTTAAGTTTTTTTTTGCAAGGAAAGCAAAAAGCTTGTCACTGCTGCCCAGATTTTAAATACATCTACAGATTCCTTTGGCTTGATGGGCCTCTCTTGTGGTAATAATGCAAGATCACAATCAGCACTGAGCTAGCCGCATTACAGATGACATCCAAATCCCACATTCTTCCTAAGCACAGAACACTGAAACAGATTTTCATCACAGTTGTTTTAATGGTGTCATAACCAACTTCCTTTATTGCCCTTAATGGATAATTAAGATGCTTTCCTCCTATTTAAAGGCTCAATATATCTCTAACTTGTAACAATTTGAAACTGGATTGAACCCTAGGTAATCTGAGAAGCTTTTAACAGGGGACTCATTTAATGACTCAAACCAATCTCCAGTTCCTTATTGGTTTAAAAATAAATTATTATTTTTTCCTTGTCAGCCAATAATCCTACACAGTGCTTCTTAGTGGGAAGAGCTCAAGTTACAGTATCTACTTATTAATATAGCTGAAAAGATGGGTATTTTTCAAGAATTTTAATTTCAACAATTAAAAAACAATCGGTAGAGACTGACGTGGACATAAAGTCCAGTTTGTCTCCAAAAAAACTATGTCAAATCTATTCATTTTCCATAAGCCAGCAAACCCGTTTTCCAGCCATAAGATACTCTTCCTGCATCAACTCTCACAATGGCAATTTTTAAATTAGTTTTGCCTAATTCCTCAATAAACCCATCAGATCAATGAAACAAATTAGACTGAGGTCCATGACAGGAACAGCAAGCTAAATAGATATGAGAAGCAAAAGGCATTTGCACAGCACTGGACCACAAATTCTCCTCCAGTTTAATCTCTAAAACAATGCACAAAAGAATTAATCAGCCCAAGCACCAGAAATTAAATCTACCTCTTTGCACTGTTGTCAGTTGAGATTTCCTGCCACCTATGCATTTCATCTCACTCCCCACATTTTCTGGGCAAGATACAAGAAGCTTGGGAAAGCATCACATGAAGCCATTACTTCTAGGAGGCGAGGGGAAGGAGGCAGCTTTGGCTATTCCCTGACAGCAGTCTGTTGTACTGTTAGAAACCAAGAAGATCTGGGGTGGAGGGACAGCTTGTCATCTGGGGGAAACAAATAACCGATACAGCAGCTTGTAAAGGGTCTCTGGGTCCACAGCACCTGCAGCTTTAATCCTTCCTCCAAGACAACATATTTGAAGGTCCCCTTGCTACCAATGAACTTAGCTCCTGAGCTCTGGGGTCCCTTTCTCTGGTGCCAGAAAGCAATGAGCCCATAAAGGCATTTTTCACTGAGTTGGTAGCATGCATTCAAGGTTACACCAGGCCAAATATACACAGGTTGCTCTGCTGCTCCAGGCCTCGAGCCCAGGTGTCGAAGTGAATAGCACTCTCAGTTTCTGCTCTCAACAAAAATCACCGTGTTACAGTTACAGAAATTACGGTATTTTCTAAAGACCTGCAAGCTAACTCAAGCTTGAGCATCTTAAGATTTCACTTTCCAGGTTCCTACTTCCTTTTTTTTTTTTTTTCAACTCACAACATTGTGAACCATCTTCATTACTTGCTATTAATACAAACATTATCAATACCCCTCAAAGAAACCTATCCTTGCAACCTTCCCTGGGGCTATGAGAATGAATTCTTCAGGCTGGAAGGCTATTATCAAAGGGGACCAGGCTGCACCTGGGGAAACAGCAACCTCTAGCAGGAATATGGGAAATAAATGCCTTTTTCATTCTGTTCATTTCAGATTAGGTATTTGAGGAGTCTGTGGACCTACATTTTGGGTATGTTGGTTCCCTTCATCACCAGCAGCAGCCTTTAATAAAAACATTCAAACATCTTCCATGATTTCTCCAGCCCTGGCACAGCCTGTTCCTGAAGCAGCAGGGGTTTGTGGTGGGTCAGCTACCTCCAAAGTGACCCAGGCAGCTCCTACAGCTCATCCTCAAACCATACAACTGCAGCTACCCAGCCTGCTGTTTCCTAAAGCCAGGAAGGTTAGAGGTTAGCAGCCCACAGCTAGAAACATTCCCTGAGGAGTTTTGCAAACAATTATACCAAGCATCACCGAAAATGGAAACTTCCAGCACCATGACAACTCCATATACTGATATCTTCAAGAACTGATACTCTGTGGGCCATTCACACAGAAAAACATAGTGTGAGCAATCTTTTATGCTATCCAACATTTCATATGAATGCATATAAAGAAATTCCTTATGGGACTCTTACTGTGAAAAAAGAACTATTTTTTCAAGTTATCAACATAGCTTTAATCATTTTAACAGTAAACTAACTATACAGCAATCGTTTTGTCCCTCATGACATATCTCCAACATGCTCCCTGCAGTAAAATCTGTATGGAAATTCATGGAAACATCCTCTTTAATACTCAGCTGCAGTTTTAAACTGCAACTCTATGGAGTACAATTCTCTTTATTACAATCCTCAAGCCTCTTTGCTCCTGTTATCTATTATTAATCATCCTATATATCCAAGAGGATGCAAGGCTCGATCATACCTATTTGATACTGTCTTTTCTTACATCACAAAGTTTTATATCAAGAAAATTCTGAAAGTGTAAGGCAGTATTTCCACCATGATGCTAGACCTCCTGCAGCTCCTTACTCATCTAAGAAGATCCCAAAAGATAACAAAAAGCTGAATTGAAAGGCTTTAGGGTCCGCGTTATTTGGAAGACTAAAGCAAAGAAATTTACATGAAAATTCTTCTGCCATTTTTCTTTCCAAAGCCCACTCCCACAGACAAGAAAGAGCAACTGTCTGACTGCAGGAACAAGCCCCAGAACATTAAAATACCTATTTCCTAATGTTCTTTCACACTCACCTTGCAACACTAGAACTCTTTGGGGCATTACCACAGCCTGAGGCTTTTTTAACAGACTGAAACTTAGAAGAATCAGTGGAGGGAAGGGGGTGAAGGGGCAATTTCTATGCAAGCCTTACAAAATGTAATAAAAAATTAATAATGTTAATAATTTAATCAACAAGTTTTCCTATCCTTTCAAATTACAGTCAAGCTAACAATACCTTCTAGACTTTCTCTTTCACACTTTGAAATTATATTTTGCACATCTGCCTCTTGGGTACCTGCACAGTCACAACCATACACTGTGTCTTGGAGCCATGGCATAGCAAGAAAGTCAGAGTACATGCTAAAAAGAATCACGCCCCAATTAAAAGATGTGATTACATAGGAGATCTTTGCACTTGAGAAAACCACACAGTCCAAAATGCAGACCAAACAGATCTTCAAACTTCTCAACCACACAACTGGTACAGTTCACCTATACTGCAGGCCTAGCAGAAAAGACAAATGGGAAAAGTGTCTGCAGGGAAGTTTCACAAACAAGAAATCCCCTGACATAAAATTCCCAGCAGCATGTTGATCAACTAACAGATAAAGCAGAACAAGATTCTTAATTTGGTCAGTTTCTCTCACAGTGTCAGAGGTGCTGTGACTGCTTCACATGCAAACCAAGCTGAAATGTTTTGTTCCATATACCTATAATGCCCTGAGGAGTTTTTCAATACATCAGTAACTGACATGCAATGTGCCTGCCCTCAAAAGTTCCATAACTGTTTTATCTGAAAATTTCTAATAACAAGTATAACATGTATTTTTTCAAGCCAGAGAGCACAACATTTTTCATACTAAAGAATATGTAAGAGAAAACATAATATGATCAGTTTAAAGGTCCACATTGTTCCTAGAAGAGTCAGAATATTGGGCTTCTAATTGAAGTTTGGGGACAGAGAATAAGAAACAAAACACAGAAAGACAAATCCTTCCTGGAAAGGATCCACTTCCCACCTCCTTGTTGATTGCTATCAGCCATTCAGAAACTTTGAGCTGTAGTTTAAAAGTAATAATCTGGATGTAAGCATAACCGATTAGCCAATCTTGATTTATATTGGCATACACAATAACTAAATTCTAACAACAAGTATTGTATGTAAGAGGACCTGCTCCACCATTTTCCCATCCCTGGAACTTTCCTTCCCATCCCAGACCTTCCTTCTTGCTCTTTTTGAAAACTAGTACAATGTTCACTTTTACCCCGTTATTGGAGACCTCCCCCAGTTGACACAATCTTTCAAAGATGATAGAAAGCAGCCTCACAATGACATCAGTCATCTTTCCCAGTACCCTCAAGAAGTCTCGTGTTTGGACTCACGAACTTGCATGGGTCAACATTTCTCAGAAGATCCCTGACTCAGTTCTCTTCCACTCACTCTTCTCCTCCCTGAACCGTGTCTATGACGACATAGGTTTGTGAGATTTCATTTGTGAAGACTGAGACAAGGATGTCACTGAGCACATCAGCCCTATCTGCGTCTGCTGTGACTACCTCACGTGCCCCACTTGGCAAAGGGCCTACATTTTCCACATAGCTAAGGGCCTACATTTTCCACAACCACTTATTACTTCTCTCCCTAATGCTCCTCCAGCATCTTTACTTTTCTTCCTCAACAGCCTGTTGTTGCCTGCCTCCTTCTTTGCCCCAACTTATTTTCCTCCCAGGTGCCTTAAACTCCTCACTGATGGCAGAGCTGCTGCCGTCTAAGACCTGTCTACACTGTAGACCCTCCTGCCTGAGTGGTCACTCAGAAGCACCATCATGCAGAGTCAAAGATAATGTGCCTGGCAGTCTGTTCCTCTAGTGTTGTCATCTATATTTGCTTTTCCAGTCTTTGGTAGAATCTTTTAGAGGTTTGAATTCAAGCTTAAAAATGAAGGATTGTGGAAATGACAAGTGGTACTGGTTATAATATGTACCTCATACATAAATAAAACAAAGAATTCTTGAATGATTGTTCAATATTAATACAAATTACATACTTCCTTAGAAAGGTATTCTGCTTAGAATAATAATCACCTGATTGCAAGTAACACTTGGAAAAAAATAAGATATTCTTAGTGTTCAGTCTTTGGGTTCATGCTCCTATCCACTGCTGTACAGCCACTTGACACTCTAAAATTAACATAAATGCATTTGCTTTTGAAACACACCTTGCTTTTAAAGCTGCTCAATGATTTTCCTAAACAAAGGCTCCAAGTTGTTTTTTGTTTGTTTGTTTGTTTGTTTTAAAGTCAATACACATCCAAAGGCCAAATAAATACATCTGTGAATAGTGCACAGAAAAATTAAAAGTGAAGAAATAACTAATCAAAGCCTAAGCAACAGTTACACAGCCCAGTCTATGTGGTGGCTAACATCCAGCACAAGGCTCTGTTCATTTAAGTTTGTAATTGCTTATGGTGATACTCATTAGAAGTTTTTAATACTTTATTTCTACTCAAGACAGACATATGTACAGGAGAAAATAACCAAAACTACAGACAGCTAGACAAATTCACAGTGCAGGATCAAAAATAATTATTGCATTTAATTTCATAAGGAAAATTCCTATATACTTTAATTTCCTCTGGAATTTTAATTAGATTGAAGAAAAAAAAAAAAAAAGAATGCAAGAATAGAATTCAAGGACTATTTTTCAGAGCAACAATTATTCAAGAAGTAGTCTTCCCTATTATATCTTCTCAAGGAAGCCATTTTTTATACCTCATCAATTTTTAATTTGATAAAGTCTCTGTGTTCTGTTATCCCTTTTCATTTTACTGCCGAGTCTTCTCATAAATGTTCATTTCATAGCAACTATAGCACAACAAACAGTAAAGCAAATTCCCGTTCATCTGAACAAAGGCACTCCCACACAGTGGAGTATCTATGTCTGGGAGCTGTGCTATAGAAAAACACATGCCCACGGTTATTCAAAGATTCCACTTCAGCTGCAATGCAATGCACTGGCAGGCATGAATAGCCTTTCTTTTACCTTGTTTATTCAAGAACTATGATCTACTGCAGCCTGCTTTTAAGTATTTGATATCCCACACTGAGGAGATTAAATAAGCCTGATGCCAAATTAAAAACCTTCAGCCAAACTGTTGATTTTTTATAAACTTATGAAACAAAATCTGAAGGTCTTGTCCTTAGAGACTAAAAGGCCTTTGCTCTAGGATTTTATATTTATTTTGCTAGCAAAGTCAATGCTATCTCTGTCAGAAACTGATTTCATGATAAGTTCTCTTCTGCCTTGAGTGAATTCTAAAACAAAGCACCCATTTCTCTAATTTCCATACCACTTCTCATGTAATTAATCAAAAATATAATCTAAATCAACTTCCTTTCCAAGCCATTATCATGAATTAGTCATTTGCGGAAGAAAAATGTAAAGAGAAGCAAGACTGTATCTTACATCTTGTTTAAGAAGAGTCTTTCATACTGGGAAAGTGGAAGATGGGCTCTAATGGTACAGTGTTTTAATAGGTAAACATGCATTCGTGAACATGTATATGTGCATGCACATGTTTATGCTCTCATTTCTCATGCCTTCAGTGAAAGAGGTCACAACCCTTTAAACTTTAACCTCATCACATCTAATTTTTCATCTTGTTTCTCAGAGAAATTTAACCCATCTGGTTTTGAATTTTACAAGTTCATTAGCCATGAAAGAAAATACAGCTTGAAAAAAAATATGGAGTCATATAATCTCCTCTCAGTAAATAAGAGGGGGTTATGCAGGTGTTTCTGTTACATCAAGACAAACTTACAACAGAAAAAAATCTTCACTACATTATACATTCACATGCCTATTACTTGGTATTTCATTCTAGTTTTACTTTTACACCTTTATTCTTCATTTCATAATAATACATAATGGTCAATCTTTAATTCCTGCCAACACAAAGCTGAGAAAATATTGCCTTTGATGTTGGCAAAGGAACATTAGCCTCATGCTGCACTGAGGTACAAAAAAGTCCTCAGAAGTGAGAGCTCCATTTCCTACTATAACAAGGTGAAAGCACATAAGGAACATAAATGTCCCAAGCTTTCTTATATTCTACTGAACATCAGCCAACATGAACATCAGTTGTACGTCTGAGTTGGGCATCACATTGACCGGTACACATTTCCAACAAAGAATTTAGCAGTGCTGAGGAAAGTTTTTTTTTGTTTGTTTTCTTAAAAACACATCTGAAAAGTTTGAAGGCCTCTTGTACCCAGCCACAAAAGGAAGGCTACTGGACCTAGCTCAAGGAAAGGGCTGGCTACTGTGGAATTAAGCAATGGTCACTGAATTTTTCAAATTTCTAATTTTCTCTTCATTTTTAACAGGTTTTCCAGGGATTTCACATTAACATTATAATAAAACATAAAGAACCAAGACTTATTGCTCTGACACTTCATGTTTGTCAAATTGCTTGGATAGAATTTCATTATACCACACATGGAGCAGGATTTAACCAACAAATTTAACCAAAGTAGGACTATTAACTTTATTTATTTGAGTACTGGTAATATACAGCAATGTCTTGAAGTCCTAGATGAGGATCAGCATCACTATATACACTAACTGACTTTAAATGGGTTTCTAGCCCAAGAGAGACTACAGTCAGAGAAACAACTAAAAACATGAAATTATAACAGATTGACTATATCTGTATCTGATAGATTATTTTATTATTATTATTACTAATTCATTATAGTTGATTATTTTCAAGGGAGATATTTTCAAAAGATTAATTCTTCTTGAATGACTTTTTTTTTTTTTAATAGCTTCAAATTGGCCATATAGCTTGAGGGGTGGGGGAAGAAATAAAGGGAAAAAAAAAACAAACACATCATATGAGACACTGTACATAACAAAGGAGTTTGTAAGGTCAGAGTTTTCAGTATCCTCCAAAGCTGGAGCACTGTCATAATAATCTCTTGAAGGATTTATAATATGGGGATATTTGGGATTCAGGTAACTGTACAGTGTATTATACACAACAACAATACAACAAAAATATCTATTTCAAACAGCACAATATCATCAACATAAGACTAATTCATACTTCACTGCAAACAAAAACACTTAATGATTTGTTTGTTTCAAGTATTTAAGAAATGGAATCTTACAGTAAAATACAAGATGCAGGAATGCTTTTTTTAAGCATTTCTTTAAGAAACTTTTCGCATCCTCCAGGTTTTGAAAAACAGCCACAGAAAATGGTATGTAAAAATAAATTATTCCTGTTTCTAATACTGTTTCTTTAATCACCTCACAATCAAGTTCTTATGGAGCGTCCACCTGAATTTCTGCTCTATTCTCCAGCACAGCAAATACATACTGAGCTGTTAATTGCAGTAATACTAATTAAAAGACAAAAACCAGGACTACATTAACAGTGAAATTGCCAATTAGCACATAAGGCTTCCTCATTACTGCTGGTGAATGAAATGAGAAGCCTGATGTGGATAGCAGTCATAAAAATAAAAGACATTTCAAAAAAGCTGATAGGTCATATTTTCAGCTTACTTCAGAAGTTCTGCTGGAATCAGTAGCTGACAAGTTGACCTACTGGAAAAAGAGAAATTCCTACAACATTTTCTGAAAATCACTGAAGAAAAATACTGCCATTTGCCACATCTGTATTCATGTTAACTTTCAGAAGAAGGATTACATCTCCAGTGTAGTCACTAAAAAGTATTTGAAGATCAAAATTAAATATATATATACGTATATATATATATATCTAAAAAGGGCTAACCTTTCAGTGGACAATTTCTCCTGCTTCTATACTTCACATAAGGCTTTTCCCCATATGGGACTAAGAATGGATACTGAAAGCAGTCCAGATGATCTTAGTTTCCTTTTATCTTTAGAAAGAATAAATATTCTTAAATCTTTCAGTCTCTTTCAATCAATCGTCATTTTATGAAAGTTAATCCTACTTCCATATCTCCACAACCCTAGAGCTGCTTGCACAAAGTGACTATGCTCTTCACATATTCTGTATTTCGTCAGTTCTCTCTCTCTCAATCTCTCTTTTCAAAGGTTCTGAATTTTAATTCAGAGGTCTCGTGACAAGTAAAACTGAAATACTTCCAGCATTATTTTCATGGTGAGAACAGGAGTATATATTTGTTTTTCACTTGCTGCCTTTTAATCAAGCATTTTGTTGACCATAATCAATTTCTTCGCTCAGGAGAAAAATGTGCAATTATCTACAATGAAGAAGGTGTGTCTAAGGAATAGGGTGGGGGGAAGAGAAATCAATGGAACCATCTGTCTGACATTCCTACAACATTATAAGAGACTTGTAATTAACTGCTTGCCTACCAAAGTCTGCCAGCTTTAACTCCCCCGTGTCACTGATCAGAAGATTCTGTGGTTTCAGGTCCCTGTGCAAAATGTAACGCTGGTGGATGTAAGACAGTCCTCGCAGCAACTGAAATAAAAATAACTGAAAAAGAGGGGGACAAAAAATGACCTCTGTTAATATTTTGCATATAACCACAGCTGATTTCTTCACAATATGCAGGGTGCTTGCATATTGTGGTAACATTGTGTTAGAATTCCTCCCAAACTGCGTAATTCCCCACCCAAATTGAACACAATGAAATTTCAATCTAAAAAATATGTACTTTACAAGGACTAACTCCATTCTCCAAGCCCTACTATATTGTAGATTCAATTTGCCTTCTTTAAAAAGAATAAGAGCAATATACCCATGTGCAGAAGGCTCGATTTCTACCAAATTATAATTATATTCCATTTACCCATATGGCCTTAGAGATTACGTGGTAGCCTGAAGACAGATGTGTATCTTCCCTAATTATAGGAAACAACAGTACAGGGTGGATAGGGATGGGGAGATAAGGCTGGGGGATGGGATTGGATCTAAAACAAAGAAATTAATAGTATAACAATAATGCCTGTGTACCCAAGGTAATCTGTAAGTACGAGAGGTTTTCCCCTTCAAAGTCTTTTATGGGAGTTGCTTATGTATATTTCATTAAGAAATGACAATTCACACTGAACAAAAAGATGACTGTTTAAACCTACTTATAATAGTCTTAAATTTAAATAAGAACCTAACTCATTTCTCATGTTTTTGTTTGTTTGTTTGTTTTTTAACTCTTCACTGTACTCTACAAATGCTTTCCCTAGAGCTAAGCACTGATGTTTTGTATTTTTGTAATTTACAATTATGAACAAAGAGTTGGATGATGGAGATCTTTTGTCCTCCCCTTTTCAACTCCTCTCCCATCATTCTCCTGCACTCTTCTAGTGGCACCTGCTGTAAAGGCTGTAAATCATTCACTAGCAGATTTCTGTCAATACAAAGGGTGATTAATTGTTTCCTAGGAGTTTTCTTTGCAGTTCTGAAAAATCTCTCCTAATACATAGATCATTCCTATTGCATGAAATATTTAAAGAAGTACTACCGTTTCTGAGTTGGAACAGAACAAGCATTTGTAATGCCCAAAATGGAAGATTCAAGAATGAATGGACCTCATGCCTCACAGCTCACCAGCTGGTGAAACATGCTCCCCTGGAAGCTGTGGAAACCACACCAAAGATTTGGGAAAAGTCAACCTGAGCGCATAACAATGTCTAATTCACTTGCAACACAAGCATCCTATTTAGTGACTGCTGAGTGAGGAGACAATATAAAAGGGGTTACAAAATCTGATTATAGAAGAGAATAAAAGCTGACATGAAAGAAACAGAAATGTCATGTTACTGAAGTTGAAATGAATTTAATTGCATTTCATTTTTTCCCAAAGTGCAGACACAATACACTGTATGTGTAGCTATTTAGCCAGGGCACAAAGAGCCATATCAATCACCTTCTTGCCAAGGCTGAGTCTAACAATGTGCTGAGGAAACTTAAGAGCAAAATACAGAAACAAAAGAAAGAATAGCAGGAAAGTCATAAGTAACATGCACATTCCTTTTTGAATTGTGGTTAAAATGGAACTCACAGTACACAAAAACTATTTTAAAGACAGGAAGCAGAAATGGCTTTCATTACAGTCTTAAAATATAAGTTAAATTCTACTAAATAACTTCCAACTTCTTTTCATAAAAGATATGGAAAATAGCCATTTTGCCAAACTAACTCAATGACATTAAACTTCAACAGTTATTTTTAAGCATCATGTTGTCTTACAGCACTGCGATCTTTGTAATTCAAAATATATTAATTAATGCAGTCTTTCATTTGGCTTTAATGCAAAGCGTCAAGTGATTTGACACATTGTACTAAGAAAAAAAAAAAAACACAGCAATTTCATAGCTAAACAGAATAAACATCTGCTCTTGAGGACAGCTTTGGAACATAGGTTTGTTCCAAACTTTTAGACATGTTTCTAATGAAGAACTTCCACAAAAGTCAGTTAACTCTCTCACATACACTGTGTGAAATAGAAGGTGAAAAATCACCTTCGACTCATTACAGGGTAAACTTTGTCAAGTTTTGTTTTCTCCTTTCCCAATCAGCATTGTTTTACTTTGGTGATACTAAAACGTGAAAAGATTTTACATGGGTTCATGAGAGGCAGGTCCTGCCTGACCAACCTCATCTCCTTCTATGACTGGGTGACCCACCCAGTGAGTGAGGGAAAGCCTGTTGACATAGTCTACCTAGACGTTAGCAAAGCCTTTGCTTTACGATCTCCCACAGTACCCTCTTGGAGAAGCTGGCAGCCCATGGCTTGGACAGGTACACTCTTAGCTGGGTTAAAAACTGTCTGGAAGGCCAGGCCCAGAGAGTGGTGGTGAATGGAGTGAAATCAAGCTGGTAACTGGTCACCAGTGGTGATCCCCAGGGGTCAGTGTTGGGGCCCATCCTCTTTAATATCTTTATTGATGACTTGGATGAGGGAATTGAGTGCACCCTCACTAAGTTTGCAGATGACACCAAGTTGGGGGGAAGTGTCAATCTGCCAGAGGGCAGGAAGACCCTGCCGAGGGACATGGAAAGTATGAGTCAACAGGCAGAGGCCAATGGGATGAAGTTCAACATGGCTAAATGCTGGGTCCTACGCTTTGGTCACAACAACCCCATGCAGCACTACAGCCCTGGGGGAGAGTGGCTGGAAAGCTGTACAGAGGAAAAGGATCTGGGGGTGTTGGTCAATGCTCACCTGAACATGAGCCAGCAGTGTGCCCAGGTAGCCAAGAAGGCCAACAGCATCCTTGCTTGTATCAGGAATAGTGCAGCCAGCAGGACCAGGGAGGTGATCCCTGTACTTGGCTCTAGTGAGGCCGCACCTCATCCCCCTGTTCTTGGCTCTGGTGAGGCTGCACCTCAAGTACTGTATTCAGTTTTGGACCTCCCACTATAAGAAGGACATTGAGGCCCTGGAATGTGTCCAGAGAAAGTCTACGAAGCTGGTGAAGAGCCTGAAGCACAGGTTCTGTGAGGAGCAGCTGAGGGCACTGGGATTGTTTAGTCTGAAGAAGAGGAGGCTCAAGGGAGACCTCATTACTCTCTACAACTACCTGAAAGGAAGGTGTGGGGAGCTGGGGGTCAGTCTCTTCTCACAGGACTAGAGGGAATGGCCTCAAGTTGCACGATGGGAGGTTCAGGTGGGAAAAAAAAATTCTTTTCAAAGTGGTTAGGCATTGGAACAGGCTGCCCAGGGGAGTGGTGGAGTCACTGCCCCTGGAAGTGTTTAAGGAAAGGGTAGATGTGGTCACACGGGGACACGGTCAGGACCCTGAACATGGTTACAAGGGACATGGTCAGGACCCTGAACTTCCAAAGACTGAACTTCAAGCTACTCAAACACCTAGTGGATGAGATTCCCTGGAACACTGTCCATAGGGACAAAGGAGCTGAACAGAGCTGGCAACTCTTTAAGGATGTTTTCCTTAGAGCACAAGAACTCTGCAGCAAGGTGCTACACCTAGGTTGGGGCAATCCCAAACATGAGCACTGACTGGGAGCAGAACACATTGAGAGCATCCCTGCAGAGAAAGACTTGGGAGTTGCAGTGGACAAAAAGCTCAACATGAGCCAGCAGTGTGTGCTTGCAGCCCAGAAGACCAACTACATCCTGGGCTGCATCAAAAGACGAGCAGCCAGCAGGTTGAGGGATGTGACTATGCCCCTCTATTCTGCTCTTGTGAGGCCTCATTTGGAGTGCTGTGCCCAGGTCTGGGGACCCCAGCACAAGGAGGATGTTGATCTGTTAGAGTGGGTGCAGAGAAGGGCTATGAAGTCTTTTCCAGCCTTAATGATTGTATGATTCTATTATTTAAGTAAAAATACAAACCTAAGTCCTGGCTGTACAACATTTTGCAAACTGTGTGCCCTTTGAGATTGCTTGGAAAGCGAGAATAGCAGAAGAGCCTCTCTATGTTCAAGTGTTCCCTGCTCCACAAGAAGAAAAAATGAATTGGAAAGAATAATTTCTGAAGCCTCAGGAAATAGTTTTGCTTTCTCTCAGACAAGATCCCTCTGCTGTCTTTGAGGAAAGCTCTCCCTGAGAAACCTCTCTGCTTCCCTTCTGTTAGTCGTGAAAGTAGAAATGTTACAGAAGAGATTTGTGGTTTTTGAGCTTATATGTTACTAGCTTTAATATTTGCATCATCATAAACAAAGCTATATAACCATCAAATATCCTGTGATAAACAAACTAGGGCATTACTTGCATACTGTTTGCATAGATAGTGAAAAAGGCAGTTTAGCAATAAAATGAAAGACTCATAAAATGGCAAGGGTCACTGTGATGAAAATTGGAATAGAAAGAAAAGAGAAGTGAGGTTAGTCTATAGCAATCAGGGTTTTGGCATGGCTTCATCTTGCAGGAGAACACTTAACAGTTTTATATTCAGACAATATATATATATTTGTGTTTCAGGTCTTGTTTATTGAGGATACATGGGGGGAGGGAGGGGAACAACAACAACAACAACAACAACAACAACAACAACAACAACAACAAAACCACACACATGTTTTCTACCCTAACAGTTACACAGCTTTCACTTTAGTCTGAACTGCATATTCTAATGAAGAATTTTCATTGTCACAATGAGAAAACTGCATGTAGGTCAAAGCTAATCTGGAGTTTATGGACTGTGACTATTAGCTGTCCTTGAAACTTACAAGAGAAAAACCTCAATTACACAAAAATAGCAGCACCTACAGCAAATAAATGTAGTCTTTAAGGTATAAGTCCTGGATGGCCACTCGAGCTACATGTAACATTTGACCAAATGCCTGTTTAAACCAATGAAATTTTTTGAAAGACTTGCCAGCTGCCTGGGTTAACATTCTTGCTTTCATGGTGTTTTTCATGAGTCTTGGCAAGCGTACAAGCTAGACCATTAAATGCACACATCTAACAGCTGCAAGATGGATCACATGCAGCTAAATGCTTTACTATCTTGTTGGCCTCTGAATGTCACATAGGATCTTGAGCTCTTCTCATCCAAATGAGCTTGTAAACTAAACACTGACACAGGCCATCCAAAACACATCTAAGGGGAATGATGGGAGTTAATGCTTTCTGACTTTGGTTCAGGCAGCTCTGCCTAATCTAATGATAAAGGGGGATGCTCATGTACAGATCATCTGTGTAGAACTGCTTAGATGACTCCACATCATTGCTATCCATTCCCAGAGATGGTAAAGAGAGTTCCTGGCAAAGGATGCTGGGGTACATGAAAAGCAGGAAGAAATTCACAACATGCCCAGAGAGATCCTTCAGGAAATGTAGCATTTCCACACAGTATCTGCTGAGGTACCAAGGACAGTATGGATGCTGCCCAAGAGGGCAAGCAAATAAGCCCTTGAAGGGACTTTTTTCAGTGAGGAACAATCTTTTCCTGATGGCACAGAATGATTTCTGAATGATTTCTTGCATTTGAGCTCCCTTACCACATGTTTTATTGTGGGAATAAAGGACCTGGGCCTAGATACAAAAGTAGAAAGCTACATGGAAACTTTTAGACAACAGAAGATGCACAGAAGTCCACATCTTTGCTCTGGTCTCTCTGCAGCAAGAGAACACAAATGGAGCTGAGCTAAGCTGGACCTTGAGTGGTTCAGAAGAAAGCTGAAAGCAAGACAAGATTAATGTACCACTCCTTTAGCAAGCTCATATTGCTGTATTAGCATAGTTACTTTCAAAAAGTAATACACAATACTGCATAAGCTTTAACATCACTTATCACCAATAACACACATGCTCCTGCTTGCTGTACATATTAAAGCACACCAGCTGGGTATCACATAATAATTTGAATTCTCTAGTGTGTATTCAGCATCAATCGATATCATACTCAGTCGTAATAGGCCATCAAATCTAAAAATACCTGTAAAAGTAACCCAACCCTGGACACTCCATGACTGCAACCAACATACTTCTCCCTGTCCTCCAGAGGATAAGGCTTCTGTGAATTACTGGCTATTTACAAAGGCAAAAGGAGGTAATGAATCCACGCAGTACAATCGCACAGCCTTAGAAATAAACTCAACTGAACATTATGCTCAACTAGGTTTGAGTTTACTATGTTGCTTGGGAATTTTAGATCCAGTTGTTTTAAACCAATACAATACAGAAAAAAAACCTACCTGGTAAGATGTATTATCACCGAGGCAATGAGAAATATACCTGTGTGACTTTGGCTAGCAAGTCAAAAGCTGATAAAGCATTATTTATTTATTTATTTATTTATTTATTTTTTACCACTGCTGGCTTGCTATTATCTCTATTATCTCTTTCCAAACAGGATAATATCCACAGGATAAAATGCAACTTTTCATTTCTAAAAATGTCCTGGGGAAATACTGAACTTTTTAGGTCAAAGCTTTGTAGACTCTCTTGCTTAAATAGTCACAAGAAGAAATTTCAGGGACAGTGTTAACTTGAGATGAGTTTGCATCCTGAAGAATAAAGGAACTTATCTGAATAAAAAAAATGCTATCCATTTGAATCAGATTGATTTTGATAATCATAATAAGCTTTATTTCAATTAAAGTTACTCCTATTTGACCTCCCTGAAACCGAGTTCTCTCAAAAACAATTTTAAAATACTTCTCTCCAAAAAGCATTTTTAAAGGCTTCTAACTTGCTTCTGCCTTCCTTACATAAGAGTCTTACCAAAGACAGTTTCAAGAAGAAATACATAACAATACAGCCACTGGGAATATAGATCATAAAATTTAATATATATATATTATAGACTTTTCTACTTACTGGCAAGCAGAACTGTACAGAAAAGAGACTGTGAAGTGTTAATTGGCTAACTTCTATTCTCTTTGATGTTCTTTTAATCATTTTTTCTCCCCTTTGGGTTCAACTACAGTCATTTGCAAGGAGGAAGGTGTGCTTAATTAACTGAATATAAAGACACTCCCTTATGATCAGTTAGAGTCATCTGCTAATGTTCAATAAGTAGAAGACACTTTCAGATTCTTACTCCTGAATGGCAAATGTAAAAATAAAATTCAATTCTAATGAAATAATTAAATCTCCTTTTCTCCCTTTTATCAACTCACTCCCATGCTGAACTAGGTCAGGGTGGCAATTGGTGCCTCAACAATTTTTAGACACAGAAAGAAAGTGTTTTCTTCAGCCCTATTTTTTTTTTTTTTTTTTGCCATATGTGAACTATGTTCATACAGACAATAAATTACACATGCACACACTCATTTCAGTTTAGGGTTTGCACACATTTCTCACTGCAGTAAATATAAAAGTGACATTCTTCTAGCATGAATTTTAACACACTGATAAAGATTCTGCATTTACTGTTCACAGTTGTGCATATTATCAAATCATTACTTGAAGTGACAAGACTGACATAAAGTAGAGTGAAATGCTGATGCCATATTTAATGTCTGATAACTAAAAAGTCTAATTTAAATAATCAATTCTCAATGCCATGTGTAAAAGACAACCTTAATTTGGCATAACATTATTCTGTCTGCCGTACACCTGCTTGTTCTCTGAATGAGGAATGAAAAATAGCAACTTCTCAACCACATTAAGCAGCCTCGCTTCCTACTTAGCATATCTGTTTGAATACATTTTTAATTCAGCTCTACATCGGCAGCATCGCTAATTTCAGTGAGTAGGGGATTTCAAAAGCGTGACATTAATTTGATTTGCTTCCAGTAATGACCGATAAAATTAAAAGGACCACCATATTATGCATTCACTTTAGAGTAAAAGATTGTTTTTGCCAGATTTCTGGGTGTCAATGAGATGGGTGAAACAAGATATGAAAATTCACCATAGCCAGATAGACTATCAGGATTTACCTGCCCAGCTCCAGTGTACCTAAGTCTATAGCAGTCAACCTTCTGGTCAGACACCACTAATACACATACGTGCTCACATGCCACAACTTCTCCAACATCACTTTGTCCCACATTTGTGCCACACAGATGCAGGGCAGGCCCTGCCTGTGGTTCAGCGTACATCTCCTGCAAAGCATACCACAAACCAATCACGTGATGAAAAGAAAACAGAAGCACAACAGGGAGGCCACAACAAAAATCCAGGGGAAAAAAAAAAAAAAAAAAAGTATAATTTGTATCATACTTTTTGGATACTATGCTTTAGTTACAAGCATATGTTTTTATATACTACTAATCATGAATGGAGTTTCTGCGTTTCTGCTTAGTAAGAGCCTTTAGCAAGAGCCTGTAATGCTTTGCTACTGCCAAAGTTTCAGCAGCTGCACATCCAATTCAGTGTTGTGTAGCTTAAATATGTTACCTAATCCTTCCCTGTTCTGAATGCTCCCCTATCCTTTGTGATTCAGATTATTCTACAACAGTAATCAATTCAATTACAAATATTTATGTTTACAAAAGACATATGATGACAACTACCCGATAGCTTTGACTCAGATTATTAATTTTCACATTAGTCATTAAATGAGCCAAAATTATTCATCTTGTCAAGCACAGATTCTACTTTAAAAACTACAACCACTAGCTAAGGATAATGTTCACAGCACTGCAGTATGGAGAAGAATAAATGAATACTGCAAGTGACTGAAGTGCCAGAGTAAGCCTGAGATTTTTGATAACATCACATAATGTTCACTGTATTTCAACATTTTCAATTCATCCCACACTTCATCTTGTTTAGGAGGTCAGTAATAAAACCATGATTTAATAAATCCAATATTTTTGGCATATTTGATTCAGGAGTTTTGTTCATTTTTGTTAACTGAGAGCACTAAAAAGTTGACTGATCTCTTTTTGAGCACTTAGCACAGACAAATGTTAAAGCACCCCATTATGTTCCGATAATGCCTATTAATTATTTTTCTTTTAAACTGTTTTTGTAATAGTTTTAAGACTGAAACTGTTTTTTGTTTTTGTTTTTGTTTTTTTTTCCCTTTCTTTCTTAATTTTAAGCATATTTGTACCAGAGTTTACAGCACTGTCAGTCATTGGAAATTCATTACCCATACTTTGCCACAGATATCACATGCCACCTTTAAAGTGAGTTATTTTCTCTGCCACAGACCTTCAGTCTTATAGTGAGTAAAGACAAGTGTAAAACACACTTCTGAAGGTTGTGGGTGGAGATAGGGCTTGGCTGGTTCAGGTTTTGCTTCAAAACATGCCCATAAATTGTACATGGAATACTGCTGCATCTCTCTTCCTAGGAACAAGGAAGGCTCAGAATTGAGATGGATAAGAGCTCCTGGGAGAAGGCTAAATATTCCTGTTCCCTGCATGCAAAGTTCATCAACAGGACCTGTATATTTCTCCTTATTGCTTTCTGGCCCTGGGAAAAAAAAAAAAAAAAAAAAAAAAAAGGTGTCCAGGGAGAAGAAGAAATCAGAGCAGCAATATTAGCTGGAAGAAGAACAAACTGGAAGTTCCTTCTCCCTCTAGTCACAGTAGATGATAGGAGCCTTCCAAGTTGCCTGAAGTAAAAGATTTAGTGAGTGATTTTAAGAGACAGAGACAGTTTTTGTCTGGATGACAACCACATTGTCACTCAGTCTGGTGTTGCACAGATTGCGGAATGGTGGGTCAGGGGCAAGTGTCTTTTTATTTTGTCAAAGATATTTTATTGAAGTCAAATGCTCATAAAAAGTAATATTACCTCTAAAGCTGCCAGCAGAGAAAAAAAGGCAGAGAGAAAAAACTATGGATGCTTTTCCCAAAAGACTGCAGCTATTTCAATGCAGCATCACTAATTAAAAAGCAAAACAGCTTTCATAAATATATTTATTTTTAAGGCAGGGATGCAAACAGGCAATGCAGGCATGACAGATGTGAGCCTACACTCCACTTGTTCACCAATGATAGGAGTTACAGAAAATTGACTCAGCTACAACAAACACATCCAAATGAAAAAATGATCTTATGTGTAGATAAAAATGAAATGCAGCTAGGAATGCCATAAAATGAAGTAAAAGATACAGTTAAATAGAGCTACTATTTCAAAGGTTAAAAAAAAAAAAAAAAAAAGTTTTAGCAGTGTGATACATTTTCACAGGATGTGCTGAAGTGTAGAAAAAAATATTTAAAAATTAAACTATAAGTTTACAAAACAAAAGCCATTTATAGACAGGTGCAAACAGTGTCTCAGGAGAACCCAGAAGAAAATGGAAAAGGCTGGGGGAGGTGGCCTTGCACCAGACAGAAAGAGGCACAAATCAGAATGAAGATCATCATGAAAACCAACTGGCAGTCAGTTTGCTGCTGTGACCACTTGAGTTTCTTCTGTAGGAAGCAACCCAGATTATTTCAAGGGTCCAAGAGGCATGAGCACTAGCAGAGGAAGCCTGCAGTACAGATTTCAGTTTGGACCAGAATGAAGAGTCAGGACAGTCAGGAGTAAGCCTTGTACCTCCATTTGCCACAACCACCACATCTTGGAGCTTGGCGAGCTCCACACAAGATGCACCTACAAAAGATAGCAGCTCTCAGCTCCATCCAGGCTGCAGCAGTAGCTTCCACCAGAAACAGAACAGGGCATAACATACATGTGGGGCCATGTACTTAAGATACATTGCCTACCTTCACTTTTGGAAAAACTAAGTAAGACATCTTCAAAACTAGAGAAGAGGAGTCTGCACCTACTATAAACCAGGACTTATTGAATCTAGAGGTGAGGAATCTTTTCTCATTCCTCACCTCCAGTTGTAATATCACACAGTATATTAACATAGTTATAAATAAATGGTAGATATACAGCCTTGGTAGCTACCAAAAGATGATACAACTCTGTATTTGGAACTAACAGAATCTGTGGACTGAAACTATTACTTTTTGCCAATTTTCCTTCTAGCTAATAGAGAAGTTGCAGGCACCTAACCACGTTTTTTCATCAGGATACTTGGTTTAACATTCTCAGGGACAGGTATACTTAAAACTATATTAGATAATAGCTTCACAGCCTCACACACAAATTCTTTGAAGGGCTTAAATTCTCATGCTTTTTGTAAGGCTTGGGCTTTCATACAGAAGTAGAAAATTCTGAAATCATGATGTGTGAAAACAAAACCCCACTAAAAAAGCTAAGCCTGATACATTAGAAAACATTTTTATTTTTTTTTGCTTAAACATACTTTCCCAAGACTCTTACAACTGCAAATTAAGATGTTCTCTATATTTCCAAATACTTGTATATTCTGCTTATTCTTTATTTAAAATATTTAAGTGACAGCAAATAGCCCATCTGAAGCCTATCACAAAGAAAGGCAGTGTCAAACACAAGACCCAAGGGGACAGCAGTATGTGTGTCCATCAAAGTAATTTGGATTTTTATTCTATTTACAGTTCCTCATCTTAAAGTAAGCCTGAGGGAACAGTGTTGTCTTTATCTTGTAAATATGGAGAAAATTCAGAAATATAATTAGGATGAACATGTGCCATAGAAACCAAAACATAAGCAAATAATGGCTTTGCTTCTGCAAAAGTACTGTTTTACAGGAAATAATGTACAGCATTCTTTGGAAAAAGAAAGATTACCTGGTTTTGTATTTATAATAGCTTGCAACAAGACAGAAAGGAAATGAATATCCATCAGTAGTCCGCAGTTTCATCAATTAAAGAATTAAAAAGCAGGGAGCATCAATGGCTTAATCCCACAGGTTAGCCCCAGAGAGCTGAGACTAATTTGTTGCCACTGGAATTTAATTGCTCAACTGGAAGTTTTTAAAAATGGATCTGTGGATCACATAACCAGTGATTCTGAACAAACACTGTCTACAATTCTGAAACTGAAATTCCTGAAGGACCTCTAGCAAGAAGGGTCTGGCAGGGAGAGAAGGCTAATTAACATGGCTCAGTTCAACCCTTAAACATCAACTAGAGCTCCAGATAGACAACTGTGTCCAGAAGCAAGAACAAAAATAGGTGACAAAGCCTCAGAACTGTGATTACGTGCGTTAACAAATTGAGTACAGTGCAACAGAGCGTTGAGATATTATGCAGTAACCATCATATCTCTTCTGCAAGACAAGAGTGATGCAAACTTTTAATTGGCATGCTTGCTGAGATCTGGGAGTTGTTAGTGTTTGTGACTGGGTTCCTTCCTTCCTTTCTGCACAGCCTGTCCCCCCAGCTGAAGAAAACCTTTGTGTGTTTGGCTGAGCAGGTATTTTTGACACGGAGTCTGAGAGCAGGTAAAGATTTCACTGAAAATCCCAGACAGATTAATTCAGTTTTAGATCGGTAGGAGCTCCAAACACCACATTAGGTTTTAGTAATTACTGTTATAAATTAAAGCTAGCTTTGGCTGCTGGCCTGGTAAGAGATATTACTAAATATATACAATCTTCATTAATATTATTTAACAGAAAATGGTAATTTTATTTCTCCAATGGGATGCTTGTTGCAGAAGGGCAGATTCATCTGCTTCCACTTCTCTATGTTTTCTCCCTTTTTATACCAGTTTCTTTTTTTTAATAATACAACTGGCCATTAAAAAAATTGAACTAGCAGTACATCAGACTCTACACTTGGCTACTCAGAGAAATATTTCTAACGTGCCCATAAACTTCAGAAGTGTTGCTGAATACTGCTCTTAGATTGTAAAGACAGCTGCAGCAAGCTTGGAAAGGGAAAAGCTGTTGCTGCAATTCCCTCCCCATTCAGCAGCACCTATAGAGCAGCTAGCCAGCTTAGCACCAAAGCTTTCCTGCTAAATCTTCTTTCTGCCTCCACAATTATATATAGTTTCTGCAATAAATATGCTTTAGAAGACAGGTAACTCAGGATTTAGGGGAGTGATGCATTAGCAAGCCCAATTACCCGTGTAGGCTATCCTCCTCAAAGACAAGCTCAGTGGACCCTGATATTGTCAAGAAAAAGTAGTTATGTGAATTACGATGTCCTCTCATTGGGGAACAATTACAGCTACTATGTCTACTGCATATTACATCTTAAGTTATACAGCGCTGCAGCCTTGGAGCATTCCTTTGAGTGTGAAACGGCACAAAGGACTTTCAAAACTAATCTTAGCTTATCCCAAACCTCTCAGAGCTGAATGTTCAGGTTTCTACATAGGGAAATGAAGCACAGAGCCAGTGTTTTAACAAGCATATTCAGCACATGAAACTAAGGTTATGAAACCGAGCAGCAAGGAAAGCTCGGAAGCTCTAGCGATGGAAAAGCAGGTCCCACCTCACCCACCACATGTCCAAGTCCTGCACTCACAGAGGAATTGAGAGGACACCTGTGTTTTTCCTGTCCACACTACCAAAATGTTTAAGCAACAGTCATACATTACAAGGATGTTATCTTGCAGCATTCACATCATCTGTTCAAAAATATTTATTTTGTTTGTTTGGTTTTTTTAGATTGGCCAAACATACACGATAAGGAGGAATTGTACCATTTGTTTTTTGATGGCAGTCATTCTCATTTAATTTAATATACTGCACATCATTTTTCAGTGAATGAGCACAGAAAATTCATCAATGTTATACAACTAATTGATGTACAACAATTATGAGGTATTGCAAAAAAAAATCCTCATTTAAAATATTTTGTTTTCTTACACTAAACTTCGAGTTCTCTACTAAATTTTTAGTTTTCCAGAAAAAATATGTTTTCCATTAATTTCTCAATTTCTGCGTTCAGGAAAACAAATACTGGAATAAAATGCTCAGTATGACAAGTGAAGATTTAAGCACTTCCAAAGTAGAACAACAAAGGGAATGATGTCAAAGTGCAAGACAAGTGTAACAAATATCATCTGTGTGATCTATACACAGAAGACACACTCTGCATGTCTGACTGGCTTCCCTTTTATGTTAAAATAATTTGGCTTAATTCCCAGAAAGTAACTGGATCAAGTCTCTACGAATCTATTTATTCATTAAATCCTTCTAATAACGGCCCCCCTTCTGCACAGTGATTCTTAATATCTACCTCAGAACAGAAGAAAAACAGAAAAACTGTGAGATCAGCTACGAAAATACCTAATCAAAATAACACAGGTGAAAAGATTTTATATGTTCATGTAAAAAGAAGTACATTCACCTAATATAACTCACAATAGTTCCCTCAAATTCTGTGAACCTACAATGACTTACCTCACTGAAGATCTAGTACTGAAAGCCTAAAATATATTTGCTCAGGTGCTTTAAGACAGTATTGTTTGTCTTAAGAGCCAATGTTTGAATGGAGGAGAGGGGTTACCAACATTGGAACACTATCCTGACTTGGAATCAGTTTTAAAGACTTCTAACAAGTTCTTCTTATAAGAACTTTCAAATATTTTTATTTTTAAATAAAAAAAAATAAAAGTACTTCATATGCTGATCATTTTCACTTTAGATAATGATCAGCTTCAATGAAACCACTGATTGGACTTTTTCTGTACAGTCATCATTACTGTGCATGCCTTGAATGTGTTCTCTTTTTGACTCTTACCTTCACATTTTCTGGATGAAGCCCTCCAGGATGTTTGTCCATGTACTGACATAAATCAGTGTGCTAAAAGAAAGTCAGATGGAAAAATGTGTATTAATATCTGTAAGACTATAATAATAAATATCCTCCTACTTAAGAGTGGAAAGAACAAATGGAAAATAAGTTTTCCCTCCTGCCCCTCCACTTACCTTTAGGCTCCTTTTTTTTTTTCTTTAAACAATCTTAACTTGACTGAGTATTCACCAAATGCAAATTATTTTTTTTTTCCCATTGCTCTGTATATAATAAATTAATTATTTGAATTTCAGTATCATTTTATAACTTGTAAGGACCATATCACCATCAATGCCATACAGGTATTATATGGGTGGAAGAGGAAGAAACTAAGGGAGAACCTCAAATGTTACTCATATTATTAAAATGTTGCCTTTTAAAATATAAGTTCATAGTGATTCTAAATTAAGATGGTTTAATAGTTTAGAAAATAAATGTCAAAGGCACTGCAGATCAGGTTACTTAATACTTTTCAGCTCAAAAAGAATCACATATTGTGCACATGTACAGCTATTAATTATAGATACTTTAGCAAATAGCCTCACTGAAGACTCAAACATTTACATTTTCACTTTATAGTTGCATACATTCCCTGCTAATATATCATAAAATCTTTTCAGAAAATAAGTAGACTTACGATGTATAGATTAATGTTATTCACTGTTATAATATTTATTACTTACTAATAAGCATTTATTATTTTTACTATGGAATCACTATTTTCTCTAAATTCTTCTCTCGTACTTCACTTTCCTACGAGTCAGCAGCATACTGCCAGTGAAGTGGCATTTTGTTTCTCTGATTTGTTTGCACAACTCAGCTTCTGGAATTATATTCAGAATAAACAAGGCAAAAATATTCATGGGATTAACCACCAAAAACTGAGACTGACTCTGCCTTCCACATCTGTTTTCAGAACACATCTGGCAAAAATCATCCAGCATTCCTTGAAAAGCTACTTGGCGATGCCTGCCTCACATACAAAACAGACCGACAAAATATCAGCAGTTTTCAAGGTGAGAGTTTTGGAAAAAAGCTGCCTTTGGCATACCAAAGCGGTTTCTCCGTGCAACATTTCTGAGTCCAAGAACCATTCTAGTGCTCTCTTGGAGAAGTATCGTATGGTTACATAGGGAAGTTTACATCTGCTAAGATGCAAGATCAATGCTGACCACAACTGTTGTGTATCATCTTCTACTCTTCTGAAGTCTTAAACTATGAAAATGCACTGCATGTGTAGAATTAAGATTGTAATGATGTACGATGCACTAATTGACTACATTGTGCACTAAGGCATTTTTTCAGAAGTTCTTACATGGCTTTAATAAAGCGAGTGTTTCCACTGCAGGACATTGCTTGGGTCCCAAAATGAACTGTATGAATCTCACACTCAAACAGATACACCACACCAAGTACAGCAGAACAGAGCTCCTTCCTAAACACAAGCAACAGTAAGTAATACTTCAATTCATAACTGCTGGTATTAGTGAATGGAGTAATAAAGAAAGAAAATGTCTGAATTTCTGCTTTAGATGCCCAGGCAGGGAGATTGGGGCACCTCCATACCATTCCTACCACATGTTCCCCAGCAATGCATGCTCACTGATTTGGGTTGGCTGAAAGAAGATCATCAGCTCCCTGCACTTCATAATGACATAGCCTGTTCGGTGGGAAACCTACTGCCTCCTTCACCTCCTATTGATTTCTGCAGTTTGCAACTAGTCCGCTGACAGAAACCAGACCAGAGGAAGACAAACCCAGTGCTACTTCTAAAGGTCCCATCTGAACCCCTAGCATCCCAGCTGTCCTCTAGTTGTCCCTTCCTATTCACCAAAAGCTTTCTCAGACCACCATTTTCAGCCACGTCATGAGTAACAGCAATAAAAGTCATCTTTTTATTTCTAATAGACTTGTAATGACCTGCGAGGATAAAACCGTCTTCTTCCCCTTATATTACAGTTATGATTTGAATGCTTTTCCTCCATACGTGAACATCAACCGTGATCATGTTTGCATCATGTACCATTCGCTACTTCTTCCTAAATCAAGGACCTGCTCAACTGGTAGGCTGCTATAACCTGCAGCAGTAGTTCTCTCTTGCAAAAACTGATTGCTTATATCCACCAAAAATTTCATGTAAGCACCAGCTTCTACAGAGTTCTTGAAAACTAACAAAGTCAACTGTGCAGCAGTTGCAGCAGTCTTTTGGCATTTACTTTTTCTTCTTCACACAAGCTACACACACAGAGAAGCCTCTACCAAATCTTCAGACAGACAGCAAACAGAAATACAAAGTGTTTTCTTTTCAAATTTTTCAAGAATTTCCCCTCCTAAAACTAAGCTAGAAACTGTTTCACAAGAGCAATTGACACTATGCTATGAAATGGGAAAGCAGCTCATAAAATTATAGAACGTTTTTCCATTTTTCCTGACTAAAAAAAAAAAAAAAAAAAGAGGGTAGAGGGAAAGCAAAAGCAGCATCAGCTGCTATTCTTTTCCCAAGGTAGGGGCTCAATGCACATTGAATTATGTATTAGTATAGCCAGGAAAGCTGACAGCGCTGCACAGACAGCTATTTCTAAAACCTTTTTCCCTTTTGGCAGGTAAGTGTCCGCTCCAGTGCTTGTGTGTTCAAGCGACACTGAGGACAATGACATGAATGCAAGTTTCAGAAAAGCATTAGAAAAGGAAACAGAGAAAACTGGACAAAAGTAGTCTTCTAACAATATTCCATGAATGTCTATGGTACCACATAGATGAATAAAGTCTTTTCCTTTCACACTATATTTCAAGGTAGAAGGCCCCATGTTCCCCCAAGTGGAACAGTAGCTGCAGATGCAGCAGGACACACCTTGACACCGGCCGGGGTTTTGCTGTGCTTAGCACCTTGGTCTAATAGAACACATGCTCTGAAGGAAAACTCAAGATTCAATTACATATCAGTCCTAACATAGAACTATACTGAAATAAGGTAGCAAAACAAACAACAAATGAACCAACACACCTTCTACAGTTCTTTTTCCACTGTCTCAGAGGTGAAGACACCTTACAGGGAAACAGGATACAGCAGAAGTGCAGTGCAGAGATTTCCAAGTAATTGCAAATACCTGTCTCACACATTGAGACATTGAGACACTCGATCCCAGGTGGACCTGGCTAGACCAATTCTGCTTTAAGCTAGCTTTTAACAACTCTATCAGCTGTACTGTTAAGCCCCAACACAGGTAAATCACCACAAGTAATTCCATGCTGACAGATTATTTGATATTTTAGATAAATTCAGAATCACCCTCATTCCTGGTCTTAAAACTCCACTAATTTACTCAGGTATATATGCCAATCCTGTGTTAGCACTTTATCACAGCTACACAAAAATATTAAATAGATATAATATAAAATAATATAGATATAATATATAGATATAGTTTCCACAATGAAGAACTCAAAAGCTAGAAAACTCCATGATTAACAGTGTTTATCCAACCTTTTGTTTGTTTGCTCAATGAATATACATTATGATAACTTTACAAACGTTTGATGTGATCACATAACTTCTTTCCCCTTGCCAGATAAGACATACTCACTGAACAGAATAGGAGTACTTGATTACAGAACAGCTGTTCTGTTTTTGTGTTGTTGATTTTCCTTTTTTTCCCTTTCCTTTCTCACACAGCTTGAAGTCTCTGGCTTATTTATTACTTTGAAGGCAGAAATATTAATCTCACAGGCTTTCCTGCCCTGTTTATTGCTACTCTATTCACATGCTTCACAAACATAAATGACTTTGAGAGCAATTCAGGGGAGCTGTGGCATTACTCCTTTTTATCAGGTAGGGAACTAAAGCAAAGGGAAAATAGTCCTAGGTAACACTGATTTGGGGAACTCAATATAAAGCACTTTGTTTTTGACTTTTCTGAGTATTTGGCATTCTGTGTTTTGACTGACATCAGTTACAGGTGTGAGGATAAAACACTTTTTAAGGGATACAGAATCTCATGTGGGACAGCAGAAGTCGGTCGTTTCTGAATTGTGATGCAGACAACTCGCAACAACATCATAAAATGGTGGCTATGATGACAATTTCTACTGTGGCATCCACAAAAAAAAAAAAAAAAAAAAGTGCAATAAAGTCAAATAAGCACCAGGCCATGCCTTCACTACACAGTCCCCTGCAAATCTACACAACAGGCTCTTCCACAAGGATGGCAAAAGGAGATTGCACACACAACGTTTACTTTTGCACCCACTAATTTTTAATAACTTGACTTTGCCACATCACTAACACAACAACATTTTGTGCAAAATCTGTTATGCTTCAAGTAAACAATTTGATCTCTCCTCCCACTACTGCCTCCTCCAGAAGCAAATTCACTTGCTCTGTGGATGCAATCTACATTATTAAAAAGTTGTGAAAGCCGTCTTTGTGAGGGGAGAGGGAGTTTTCAGACATAGGTCTCAAGTGCAAATGGCAGTTTTTCTGAGGCCTATCACTTGAACAAATTTGGGGAAATTTTCAAAATCATAGCTAAATGCCACCCACAACACACTTTGGCATTTTATTACTTCAAAGAGTTGTATTTTGCTAAATCATACCAGAAGATCATTGCTCCAGGGATGTGACCCAAATGTAAGGTTCTGGCACATACAGCTCCATGTCCCTGAGAAGGCATGTCAAGCATATGTGCTACCTCTCTCAACAAGATAAAACACAAACCCATCCCTCAGTGCCCATCTCAAGTAACTAGACCTCCGCTAGGAAACCTCTGCAAGTGCCTTGACCCTCCCTGGACGGGCAGCATGAGTTCTGGTAAGGACAGACACTGCACAAGGCCTCCTAGGACAGGGAAGAGAAAACTCACAGTAAGACAGGCTATTTCCACCCTTCCATTTCTAAACTGTATGTAGAAGGACATAAGAGACTGTCCATTTTTGATCCACTCCAAATTCAGTAAGTTTCAAATACTTTCCTCCATACGATGGAGACAAGTATCTCAAATCCTGTATGTACAAGAAAATAAATTAAGTAAGTTGTCTAACATAAATATACAGTCTAAAGAAAAAAAAAATAAAGCTATAAAAGGGTCAATTAAAATCAAGCTTAGGTCAAGGAATAATAAGAAAAAAAAAAAACACAAACATAGTACTATTTAAAAGCAGAACATGCTCATGTGCTCTTTCTGTGAAGTTCATCACTTCCCCATACCACAAACTACCATAAGAATAGCACAAAAAGTTTACCTTATGAAGTGTTTTTATTTATTTATGAAATATAATTACCTTATGTTTACCTTACGAAATATCGACTTTGGGTTCACATGGAAAAAACTTATTTGGGTTTTGCTTTAAATTTGTGGCAGTGAATAAGTGTATGAAGGTCACTTCTATTCAGTAAGACTGGTTTATGTTAGCAGACACATGCATGTGTGTTTGTGAGCATACTGTGTATAGTCATCTGCTGACAGGAAAAGAAACCAGGCTGATATTTATACAGCTGAACTGAGGTTTACATACATTGCATTCTACTTCTGGAAGAAAGAGGGTATGCAAACAGGAAAAAAGAATGAGACAAATGTTGACAATACAGACTCCTCCCCTCTCTCCTTGAAGAAAGAATTTGAATTATGAATAGATGAGTAAACCACAAGCTATAAATGTCCTCAGATATGCTCTATGCTTGAATGTCAAATTTGTTCAAATATCTTGTTCAGAAATCAGAGACTCTACTAGCCAACATAAAATATTTTCAGACAAAGAGAAAGACATCTCCTTTTAAAGGCATGGCCAATGACATGAAATAAGCTCTACTTCGCCAGCCCTTTCCCATAATAATGTGACCATCATTCTCTTCTAATTAAATTAGCCATTTCTACTTCCCATGCAATACATTCCCTTTCCCTCCTCATCCTCAGTGATGATAAATCTACATGTGACTTCTCTGTCCCATAATTCTGCCTAATTGGTTTCAGCTGTCATTTTTGAAGCTGAAATGCATGGAGAGCCCGGGGCTTGTGAACGGAACAGGAAGCATTTCCAACCACATTCCCATCATGTAAAACCAGCAATGTGAAAAGACCCTGCCATTAAAACAAAAACTACACTATTTGGCTTCTGGCAATGACATCATGCAGCAGACAGATTGTATTGTTTCACTCAGGCAGCAAGACTGTTGCAAGCCATTCTTCTCTGTGAAAAAGAGAGCACACATTATTTATGCCCTAGCAGTTTTACTGACGAAAATACTGTCCCTTTTGTCACCAACAAATTCTTAAACTGATAATACAATTTACCAATAAAAGCACAGGCAGCGGTAATATTTGAAGTGACAGGAGAACAAAGAGAAGTTAATTCTATTTAAATTGAATGTATCCTCTAGCCAAAGCAGTCTGCAGATTACTGCACAACAGTTCAATGCTTTTGGTGTTTTCAAAAGTGTCACCGACCTTCATTTTCAAGCATTTCTATGACTTCCTACAATTCAGTCTTTCCCCATCTGAGAACACAAAGTGTTAGCCTTGCTAACAAAAAATACTCTCTACAAGCCATCTTTGAGCAACTTTCAGAAAATCAGCAGAAGGCAACAGCAGCAGCTGGGCTGAGCAGCAGGGGAAAGATATATACTGGGGATTCAAGAAAAAAAAAAGACACCTTTAATGAAAACAATTCCGCTAACAGATGTTTCTGGTGACTTGGATCTCTCACACACTGTCAACAAGACAAATACACTTCAAAACACATGAACAATACTATACAGAAAAGGAGGTTGTGAGATGGGGGAGTACGTGATATATAATACAAACCTACCTGAAAATCCTGAGAGAAAAGGGAATGCACAGTTTTCTTATTTGGGGGTGGTGTTAGACAGTGTATATTTACTCATACAAAGTCTCTGCACAAAGTTCTTTCATTGTACAGAAAACAACCTGGTCTGAGAGTCAGATAGGTAGGATATGGCACTGTGCAAAGTGCTGGTGAGCAAACTGCAAGGTCTTCAGCAAAATCCAGTTTTCTACAGATGTATCTTTGTCCTCTTCCTTATTCTCTAGCCACCTTAACAATTGTATCAACTCTGCTTTCTACATAAATCATGTTAAAGGGACAGTAAACACTATTAATTGAGCATGACTAACTTAACAAAAAAAAAATCACATCTCAAAAACACATGGGAATTTGTTTAGTATGATCAAAATCTAGCAGCTTGTGTAAACCATTATGGACTTACAGTCCCTGAGGTCAACAGGTTCGGACAATTTTTATGGGATGAACAACTTGTAATACATATGCATACACATATCTATATGTGCATTTTTTCTTTAATTTGCTAAATCATTAGGTTTTCACAAAACTGACCTATAACCCTTATAGCTACTAAATCCATATATACAAAAATGAAAAAATAAAAATCACTTTGCTAGTTACATCAAGTTTCTACATGTACTTAGAATATGGCAGGTACCCCTAAGCTGGTGGGGACAGAAGTCAATCCAGGATCACATAAATTGACTGCAAACACACAGCAGAGAGACTGCCAAGCCACACACAGACACAGCGTGTAAAGTATCCACACTGGTATGGTCTCAATACTAGCCCTGGACAGCACAAGCTACGCTGCCTCAGGAGTCTTTTCCATTCTCATGTGCTGTGCTGCAAAGACACTGCTATCTTCAGGGCAGGAAAAAAGCAGTCCAAACACTTTAATTAAACACTTCAGTATCTAAGGCAGAACTCTCTCTACATTGGTTGGGTGTCTTATTTTCTGCCATGCCTCCTAGTCCCAACTGTCCTTACGTGATCACAGAAAAAAAAATTAATAAAAATTATATAGGAAAATTTGCAGTTCAGACTAAGGCATGCAAAAGAAAAAATGATGTTTCTATGGATAATACCCTCTTTACTCATAGCAGTAAAACAAGAAGAAACAATTAGGCCTGTTTTTACTTTCAATTGTTGACTTTTTGTTTATTGCTCAAGCCTGATTCTTGAGTCCCAGGAAATTATTTTATAATTATTTTGCCAGAATTGCTTACCCCATGTTTCCATTTAAAATTTTCTTAGATGTATTTTCTATCAATCTGAATTAAAAAAAAAAAAAAAAAAAAAAAAAAAAGTATGAAGATGTATACTGTTAGCTCAGGAAGAGAAATCAATTTTTAAGATTTAAAGTTATGGCAACCGTCACTTTCCAGACAGTTTTTTTTGTTTTGTTTTGTTTTTGTTTTTCCCCCCAGTCTGCACCACGTGAATCAGACCACCTCACTGTAAGAGAAATTAAAGTGCAGCTACAACCCACATTATTAAAGAGACAGAGAAAAAAGTGTAATTATATTGGACAGTCTCTGGTAAGAGTTGAGACACTGTCAGATTTTACCTCAGAGGGAATTGGACAATGCCAGTTTATTACTGAAATTAAAAGATGAGGAATGTGTGGGATGCAGCCAGAATATTACTTTTTGTAGAGCTGAGCAGAAGTCTATAACATAGAAGTAACCAATTAACCCAAAATTCTAAAAATAGACTTTTTTTTTTTTTTTTTTTTTTTTTACTTTTGTTTAAGCTATGGAAATAAGCAAATATTCACCAAATATTTTTTCTTCAGTTTTTCTGAAGAAATGTATTTTTTCTTAGAAATGTATGCGTTTCCCTGAAAGACTATGAGTAGACATATTTAAGTGATGAAAATAAAGAATACAGAAAAATACAAATTTAAAGGATCTCAAAAGCAAACAAACAAACAAAAAACAACAAATTGCCTCAATCAAAATCTACTGTAAATGGCATCATTCTGCTGGTTATTTGTCTAAGATGTTCTTAAAGAATGCTAGTAGTAGAGAAATCATCACTACATAGTACTATCTTCAGTGCTTTATTATACTTAACATTAAAGAGGTTAATAGTTTAATCTCACTCTTCCTCACTGTAATTTCAGGTCCTTTTCTTTTTTAGAATGGCTCAGGTTGGAAGGGACCTTTTATTCTCTTTACTATTGACATGAAAATAAATAGGTCAATTCTTTCTCTATGATCTATTTAACGGTGTGCAACCATATCATTTCCCTCCCCCCACCCCCTCCATTATAAACAGCCTTACTTTGTCTGACTTTTCCTCAGAAGGAAAAAAAGTCATTTATTCTGGATGGTTGCTCTTTCCTGTTATTTTTCCCCCTCAGCTTCCCAGTTGATTTATATTTTCCTTGTTTGTACAAATATACCATTTTAGCTGGTGGCCTTATCTGTGTTGAGTAGAGCATTAGCACCAGCATATGCATCTTGCTATGTGTGAGTGTGGTTTTGATGGACTATAATGATGCTCTAAATTTTTATCTCTAACTTAGAAAACACTAATGGAGATGTCTCAGTACATAGAATATTGTACTTGTTTTCTAGTGTTTCATCTGCCTGCTCATCTTTGGATATTTTTTATGCTTTGATTTTTTTTTTAATTATTATTTTTTTAAAAAGAAAACTCTACATTGAATACATTTATTGATACTTAATTAAAAGGAGAATAAATAATAGATGTTAATTATTAAATGATGGAGAAAGCACAGTGACAAACTAAACAATATTTGGTAAGGTTCTAAGAAACATTAGTAAATTGTACAAACAATTGACACACAGCCTCACACTCTGTTGGACTGATAGTCTTGATTAATCTTATCTATTCATAAGTATGTACTCATAAGTATGTACTCATAAGTATGTACTCTTCATACAAAGTCCACACATACTTTGTGAGACCTTCAAAGTCAGGACAATGACACAACTGAGTTTGAAATCCTCCTCCCACTAGGCCTGTGCAGATCTCTCACTAGGCCTTCTTCACCTAGCAGGAGCTGATGAGCTTTAAAAATACATTTTTTGATTCCTTCTTTCCTGCTGATTCCAGCATCTGGCACAGGCTTTACCTCTCACCAAAGCACCAAGCAATTTCCTTCTGAAATCCCTTCTGAATCCCTGCCTCCTGAAGCTGACTTTGCATCTCCACCCTATACTTGGACATTAGCAGCTCCCACCTCCAATCTGCTCATTAATACTTGAAAAATAGGGGTTTCCCAGGAGAAGTATTCCCTTAATGCCTGTTCTTAATAGTACAGGTTTTCCTTTCTCTCTGCTCCCTCTCAGCCTTTTTCCATTGCCTTTTTGACTGCAATTTTAGTAGGGCAACTTGTGGCAAACCCAGGTACATGAGGCAGGGGTTACAACAACAGGAGAATAGCTCCTTCTTTGATCAAGGCACATGGAAACCACTTTTTTCATTGTTCCTGTGCCTGAGAGCCCTCAAAAACTACCTCCTTCCCAGAGGTAGACAAAGGAAGAGGACTGCAAGCAGGGTGTCCTCCCAGCCACCCCTGGTTTGACAAGCACAGCAACAGGGAAGAAAATGGCCCCATTATTTCAGTCACACCAAAATAAGTGAACTCAGACAAAAGTAAAGCATCTCTGGGACTCTATGGGTTTTCCATGCTCTCTCTTCCATTTTAAACAACACTGTTTATTTTCGCATACCACCAATTCTATCCGACCTTTAGTTTCTATACATTTTCTCTAATAAAATAAACAGGAGACCAATAATACAGTTTGATCCAAATCATCATCAATGTTAAAAAAAATAAAATTTTCAGTGAAAAAAGATTTTGATCCTTTTAGCTAATGAGTGTTGATCATTAGCTAAAGTACTGTTGCACAGTACTTTTCTAATATGTTCAGTGTTGAGCTCAAAATCTCATGTTTTGGATCTTCAGCTCTGCAACTCTTAATTCCACAAAATAATATACGTGTGAATTTCCAATCAGCATGAAAATAAGAAACTTGCAGCTGCTATTTTTTTTTCACTTTATTACGCCAACTTATAACAAGTTATTTTAGTTGCTGTAATCAAGCAAGGAGAATTAGGTTTTCTTCTTTAATAAAAAGTAATTTTTAAGAGGGAAAAACATACACAAGGATTAAAATAGGCAAGGTAATTGAAAATGCTTGGTTTTAAATTATACTATTAGATTAGTCTGGTTTGCTTTTTTTGTTGTTCTGCGTGTTTTGTTTTTTTTTTTTTTGGTACTGTTGAGGCAGAAATAATATTATTCATTACTCACACTTCCAATTATAAATGTGTCTGTTCTTGTTTCAAATCTAGTTCATAAATATTGAAAGCATAATATAACGTATTGCTACACAAGCTCACTTTTGCATGCCAGGAATAGGACAAGTTACCAGTTCTTTTCTTTAAAATAATATACTGATGTAATTATACATAACACTAAAAACCTCATTATCATTCTAACGAGTCAGTTGTAATATGTATTGGTTAGGATTGCCATTCAGGAATTGAGTGTTTACAAATACAATTGTCTTCCTTTTACATGATAATTAAAAAAATGAAGAAACAAATGATAGCAACTAATGACAATTTTAAAAGAAACAGATGTGAACACATCTTCTTTAAAGATGACTGTTAAAATGTCTGAGATCTCACCTGTAAAATTCATAATTTCCTTTGGCAAGGTTGGCACATCAGCGACATATCCACACCTGGCATATCCACCAGGTGACGTACAGTAATGCCTAACCAGAGCTTGGAGAGGAGGAGCAATAAACTTACGTAAACATACATACATGAACACTTCCATAGCACTGTGAAGCTGAACTGATCTTTTTCATTTGGAAGCCATTACCATATGCAAAACTTGTCAAAATTTGTCTTTTGTTTTCAGGCCCTGTTTAGTACAATTTAGTACTGGTACAATTACACAAAACAAACAAACAAACAAACAAACAAAAAAAAAAAAACATTTTCTCTAGCATTCATACATGAAAGACTATATCAATCTTTCAGTTTTGAACTACTCATCCTCACAACTCCTCAGGTAATAAGCAATGGCTCTCAGTCATCCAGTGACAAAATTAGAGTTCCATCTTCCTTTTCAGTACACTTGAATGACCAACAATAATCCCATATAGCTGACTTAAGAGTTATCAAAGCATACAAAAAAATATATGATCCACTGTATATACCAGCCTATTTTCAATTAAGTTCTTTCATTCAAAAGGAGCAAGCCCCCTTTCTTTTCTTCCACAAAAATGTATGGCTTTCTATTCAATACTAAAATGTTTACAATGTGGAGAATGAAATTCTCCTGCACTTCAACTGTCACACAGATTTTTAAAGACCGTCTTTTCTTGCTTTGGGTCACTACCAAGGTTAAAGTTAGAAAGTTCTGTCATGTTTACTTGTCTAACAGACTTCCATATTAAAAAAAATGAAATCTAATTTGAGGTACCCAGAAAATTTCATCACTGCCATGTTTCCTTTCATAGGATATTCTGCTTGAAGCTTTTAACTTATTACTGTAATGCACTTTGCTATGAAAGGTGCTACATGAAATGAAATTTCATTCTAGTCTTTCAGGGTCAATGCTGAAACTGAATACCTCTGATAACCTCAGACGTGTCATCAGTATTAATTTCCCAATGAAACTGTCACCGAACTATCTACCCAAAGTTTCCATTTGCTGAGAACTCTTGGATAACTAACTGTTCATCTCTAATTTAATTATGACATCTCAATCAAAAGATTACAATTGAAATGGTCAATAGTAATTAATGGCAATAGTTTAACTGTTCCATGATGCAACTTTGTGAAGTAAATCAAATTCAAGTCCTTTCAGGTTTGTTCAGCCTCAGTCCTTCAGAAATGCCCGCCACTATGTAATTTTAATTGCATGAGCATTTCTATTGATTTTGGTAGAAATCACTCATATTATTGAGCTAAGCCATGTACAGGTGTTTTAAAAGGCATTACAGACATAGAGCTCTATAACATCAATTACATAACTAGATTGATTATTTAACTAGCCAAAATTTGTAGATTTGAAGGGCAGCCTTATTTTTTGTCTCTTCATATTCATATAACATCCTGAGAGCTCTCCGATCAAAAAAAAATAAAAAATAAAAATCATTGTGATCATCCAATTAGAACTGTACATGAACATGTATTAGAACATGCACACAATTTAGAACATTCTCAAGCATGAAACATTATCAGAGAGCATTACCTTTTTGATCAGCCCATAACTTTACATTACAGAACAATGAAAACAGACTTTTTTTAAGCAGCTCTGCCATCTCAAAGAATAGAGTAACCTACGATGTCATTAAGATTTGGCTGGTTAGAGAGAACAAAACATCCTTCCCCTTCCTCCTGAACACTAATTTTCCAGACACTGCTCACCAGCCAAAATAGCATAATAATAAAGTACTACTTGAATCAGTTGCTAGAAACTGTTATTAAACAAGATCCTACCACAGTTTAAATTTCTACCATACATGACGGGAAAAAAAAGGTGTAGCACCAGAAGGGTTGATCCCAAAAGCGCTATGTTTAAAAAACAAAGACCTAAGTGAATTCAAAAGAAATAACTGCTGAAAGAAGTTCAGCGTGCGTCCACATTGATGAAAGATGGCAACATGACATAACACATGGCTGGGAGTTAAGCATTTATATACATTACTACTGCACAAAAAATCCAGAAATTTGGCATTATGATAACAGGCAAAAACATCTATTTTCAGGAGTAACATGTTCTCATTTCTCAATGACTTCTGATGAATGCAATTAATACAGTCAAAGATAAAAAGAAATGCAAATTGTATTCACATAAAGTTCTGCAAATAAGTCTACACTGACTGTTAAATAAAATTAGATATGAAAGCTTTTCCTATGCTAATTCAGTTTATAAATTAGAGGCAGAGGAATCACTTATTTTAAGAAAAAGAATTAGATTTGCATAATGTCCCTGTACCTGAGGTAAAACGTATGTAATGCATGCAACTGCTCTGCAGGCTCCTGTCACTGAATACTCATATTATTAAAATGTAGTATTTCTATGTAAGTAGACAGGCTGAATGGATTCTCCAGACAAGAAGTTCTGTGCACTATCATGTAAAAATTTAGGCGTGCTCTCAAAAAACACACTCAAAAAAAAAATCCATCTGTCTGAAGCAGGGACATGCTAAGAGTAAATAGAATATTTCCTACGTTAAAAAACAAACTAGTAATTGCTGTACTTTATAAATGTGGAGCCTTACTGACTGCAACACAATAACAGATATTACACTGAAAAGCCAACCTTCTCTAAAGCCATTTGTTTCTTTTAAATTACATGTTCTTGGACCCATCTGTGAAAACTGCGAGGTTGATTGTGATACTTTATTGCATAATTCCACAGATAAATGCTGAAGTACTTCTACATAAATACCATATGTTTGTCTTAGGAAAACTAAAAAGATTAATTAGGAGTTCAAGCCCAAGACTTTGCAAAGTAATATTCTGAACACAATTAGATCATCATGCTGTATACTGTGTAAATTGAAGTTTTAATTAGTAGCTAAAATAATGAGTCATGGCAAAAAAAAAAAAAAATATATCCAAAAATTCTGAATTGCATGTCAGACTTTTTTCTTTACTTACATTTCTTATAAAGAGACACCACACATAAGCCAGTCACAACAAAAGCCATTTAAATTTGTCACATGCTTCTGATAAAGGATCTACCTGTTAAGAATTTTATTTTTTTCTTCTTACCTACATTATCCTCACCTATTTTAAAATTGTCCATACCACATCTGTAAAGAAAATATTCTAATAAACAAACTGTACCTAGGAAGCAGAGTAATGAACCAATGTGAAGGTCCCTACAGAGTCCTACCAGCCACTTCTCCAGCTCTGACCCAGGTCTAGTCCAGCCTGCCTTCTACTATTAGCACACTCCATTATAAAGCATCATCTCACATAGCTTCCACACTCCTAAAGAAAGTAGAGGGTTGTTTTGGCCTGATCCATAGATCACTGATGGTAAAGTGAACTTTTCCATAGAATTCAATGCAATCTGGAATATACACAGAACATTAATTACTTTACTCACCACATATTCAAATACAAGTGTCAAGGTCTCCTTGGTGTGAATGATGTCATGAAGCAGCACAATGTTTGCATGTTTCAGTCCTTTCAAAAGAGAAGCTGTAAAGCAAGACATACATGTTATCTTAAAAAGGATCAAAATGTTTTACATTAATTAGCTTTTTTCTTTTTTTTTTTTTTTTGGTGACTTGGATGATTATTTGATGATTATGGGTTTCACAACCTGACAACCAAGAGTTGTATTTCATCTTCTATGTATATGGGCTTCTATTCAGTGCATTTGAAAAGCATGTGTTCCTATTCAGTGTTTTTTTCTCCATCTTGCTGGTTAAACTCAGCCTCCCCTAGAGGCAAAAATGAGCTGTGGCTACTGATGTCTTCCTTAGCAGCCTCCTCTAGGTGAATCAGTCGTTAACTTCAGATCAACCAAACACCAAGTTTGCTTCTATACTCAAATATCATGCTTTTGTCTCAAATAAAAGTCATGTGTTTCTTTTTTCAAAACATCCTAACACAATAAAGCTGACTTCTAACCGAATTCTAAATCTACCCTGTGAATGTAATTTTAAACAGTAATTTCCCTTTCTCATAAGAATAAAACATAGTTTGATGGAATCACTTCTGTTAGCTCACAAGAATAAGTAAATGGTGATTTCTCAGCACATATTTTTTTCTTTAATAGCATCAGCTCATGTTTTCTACCGACTGACAAAGATTTACCTGGTGAATTTCTAGATGATCTCCTTCACTAAATTTCTCTTGCATCAGAATGCATATTTAATGTTAATGCTAATTAATAATTAATTAATGATGTGGAACATACTAATATTAATAATAATTACTAATATTAATACTAATTAATATTAATATTAATATTAATATTAATTAATAATGTGGAACATACTAATGTTCCACAAGTATGGAATATTTCAGCAATATATGCTGAAAAGCCATGTGCTGTTACCAACGTCATTCCCCCCACTGATGGCTTGTCACCTCCTGCATATATCTGAGCAGGACTATCACTCACAACAGCAAAGTAAATAATAGATACAAAGACATGCAAATGAGTGGCATATTTCAGAAGTGAATTACATGGAACTTTCTTCTGTCACCCTTCTTCTTTTGTCAAAGAAAATAATGAATACCAAATGGCACCCCCAACCTCTAAGACAGCGTGTCTCTCTCCACTAATGTGCAAAATGGAAGTTAAGGAGCTTCCACAACACAATTACCCTTTGCTATCCTATTGAAGGTGCTCCATCAGACTGAGGTAACCCCAGGGGTCATCTAGCTTTGAATTAGGGTAAGTACATATCATATCTCATAATGTTTTTTAAGAGATCTGACAGGCTGATATCACTTGAGGAAACAACACAATGGCAACAGAAATCTGACTTGATCAGTGTTTCTCTACAAGCAAAAATCCAAAGGGAGGTTACAGTAGGCGGAAAGTAGATAGCAAAGGGAAAGAAAGAAAGAAAAAAAAAAAAAAAGTATGCAGCAGATTCAAAGCAATATCCTGATCACAGATTTCCAAACCTGCAGACGAGGCCCATGACCAGGATTAAGGTAACTCTTCAGCCTGGCTGAAGATGTGAGCAGAAATGCTTCAGATGAGCTTGCTTTGGGTTGCACTCCACAGCTCAGCACAAAGGAATCTTTCCTGTGCTTTGAATATATTGCTACTGAGCTGTAAATTTCCTATTGCAATTATTATTGTCATTTTTAAACACTTCATCAGTACATCCTTAGTCATTATTAGCATTCCACAAATACAATAGAAGCTCCCAGTTCCCCCTCCCAACCCCCAGAAAAAAAGACATGCAATTTTCACATGATCCTCACATTAGGATTTGGAGATTTTCTTGGAGCAAAAGCTCAGAGAGATTTGAATTATTATTTTTTTAATGACAACTGTGAAAAAATGCTACTGAAAGAGGTATGGATACAGATAATTAGAGCAATTAGTCCAAAAGAAACCCTCTATCACAAATGAAGACTTTTAACCAGGGGGGAACCTGAGCAGAGTTCACTTGCAGTAACTGAGCTTTTACGAATTCTTTCTTCAAGTCTTGTCATCAAATGACCCTACATGCAGATAGGTTGTTATACACAAAGCTGTCTTAGCAGAGCCTGTCAAACCATACCACAATAGTATTTATGACCTATGTCAGCTTTTGCTGCTCAGTCCATCACCTCGGGCTTCTAATTCCTCTAGCTGGCCATTACTATGTTACTAAGATCTGTATATGGGTCATTAAAGCTTAAACAGTACATTGAAAGCAGCCTACCCTGAGGCTTTTGCAAATATTCTTTCCTATTCAGTCCCCTCCCCCTATTTTGCCTCTTATTTATTTTCTCTAATAACCAATTCTTTCCTTTTATAGCCTCAGTATTCAGTATCTGCTATATACCACAAGAACTACTGACCACCACCTGCGGGTTTGGATTCCTGACTTCTCCCTTAGTCCGATCAAAATACAGTAAATAATACAGCACAGAAAGCAAAATCGTAATTGCACTAATTTACAACGTGATAGCAATAGCAATTTCATTGTAAATTTCCATTGTGACAAGTCAGTCCATTGTAACTGGTGGCAGTAACAGAATTATCTCCATGTACACATCTATCAGGATTACTACTGGAATGATCACCTGTCTTCATGAAAATGCTGACTTGTTGCTTAAAAAAAGGAAAAAAGAAATAAAGAATAAAAGAAAGAAATCTGTCTGAAATAAGAAAGCTGTTCTTTTTCCATGAATTAGTTTAAAAACAAAATGGAATACCAACTGAAGATGCTTTGGTGTTTTTTTCAAAAACATCCTACTTCAGAACAAATGTCTAATACAATACTTGATTGGGCAACTTTTTGCTGGATGGGGACAGAACTTCGGATATACTCCACTAATTCAAAGACAAAACCCAGAAAGTCACATTGAAGAGAATGAAAAGCAGTCCAGAGTATCTATCGGCATCACTCTGAGACAAATCTGACTTCAACTTTGAAGCTACCAGTGCAGCTGCCACTGGAGATTCACGAGAATTCAGGTGCTGCTGTGCCTGACGTTACTCCTGGAACAAAACATTCTCCCACAGAAAGCCAGCTCAATCCAGTGGTTATCACCCACAGATTTCACACAAAGATGTTTACTTTTAAGACAGAAAGAGTAAAACATGGGTGGAGAAGCATTACAAATCACACACGTGGGAACAATATACTAGTACTCTCTGTATCCTTAGCTCATATTCCTAAAAACAGAATTATATAATGCTACTTTGATACTGCTGGCATTCATTTTCTACCCTCTGTACTAAATGTAAGATAAACAGATGGCAACATTTTTAATTCATTTCCCCAAAGAGTTTTGAGGAAGCACAGTAGCACATGATGCAAAAAAGCTTTTTTAAAACACTTTGGACAAAACATTGTATGAGTTTGAATGGACAGGTTCTTCTGTCACACATTTTTGTATGTTCTCTTACAGTAAATTCAGGCAATAAAGAACAGGGTAGAGTAATTAGCAACATACTTCAATAATTAATGATATACAAGATGATCGTTTCTGAAACTTGTACAGAAGTTCATGACCTGAGCCACTAAAAGTACCAACACTCAGCACTTCTCCATCAAGGGCTAATAACTGTATTTGCATACCTAAAGGAAACACATTGTATTTGCCTGAATAACCATCACTGATTTATCCTCCCAACAAGGGGATGCTCTCATCTATTATGAACTCCTGGCACGCTGCCTTATTGCCTGTGTTGGTCAAGGAGCTTTTTGCTGTTCCCAGATGATCTGGTTCCTAAAGTATGCTCCCTCCACAAGCAAGCCAATCCAGATGGACAGCAGCCAACTCTTACCCAAAACCTGAGTAGCATCAGTAAATCAGTGTTTCGCTCCCCACAGGGGTTAGAGCATCAGCTCAAGCCTGGCACTCCATTAACAAAACTTTGCAGCTTTTAGATTAGTCCTGACTTACCTGTAGAAGGTTTGGAGAGCAGGCAAGGATCAGCATAGCTCTCTTTGAAAACTGCTATTCCAACATGCCCATAATGTAGCATTTCAAAGCTGTATGCCAAATTCAACAGAAGTAGCTATTACTAACAACTTCCAAGCCTCATGCAGGAAGAAGAACATTTCACCAGTGACACTAACAAAGATGGTACTTTCAGACATGGGGAGTACGGTGAGCTAGAGCGTTAATTATGGTATTTGGATCATCCTAGCACAATTAATTCATTCTTGCAATTCCTGGCTATCATCTTGTTCTCACGCTGTGAAAAATCGCAAGTCTCCACTGCAGACCTAGGTAAAAGAATCTCTCAATATTTCCACATCGTCTGGTATTTCAGTGGCCTTAAAACTTTTCACAACATTAACAGAAGAGCTCAACTCTCATGCTGCTCATATTTACCTTCATGTACAAATGCTGCTGATACTCTCTCACATTACTTATTATATCAGAAGGCTGTGATACTCACACTATTCTTCCACAAATTATAACCATGAAAATGCTTGCTTTGCTCAGTATTTGTGGTGTCCTATGGGGCTACCATGCAGCAGTGCTCACCATCTTGTCCAGCTCCCATGCTACTTCTTACACGCACTGCTCACCCTTTCTCACTAGCCTTATTATTACTCTCGGGGGACATTTCTCATTAGGAGAGTTTTACTCTTGAAGACGGCACATCATGGCAGTTTGCACCTCTCTAGTATTGTTTACATAACAGTGGCATCTTTGCTGCCCTGTTTCATTTCTGAGGCACCATATCATGCAGGTTCTAGTCAATAATACAAATTTGTGAGAGCAAGTAAATTGTTGTGTTTCAGAGCCAAACAAGATATCTGCAAAACTCTGTGGCTTGTCATATTCTGCAGACACAACGGTGTTCTCTGACAGAGTGCCAACTTCTTCTCATAAACAGTTGGGTTCAGTCTCTTAATTCTGAGCTCTCCTGGAAAGACATTTTTAGTGAGAAAACATTTGTAGCTTTTTGCTCATCAAGTCTTCAGAACAAATATACCCAAATGTGCCTTACTGCACAAACTATAGAAGTTTGCTTCCCTTCCCAGTAACTTATGTTTCCATCTACACATCTTTTACAGTATTATTTTTTTTAATTTGGCCTAGAAGCATAATGTCCCTTATGCTTCCCACACAGAGGGACTTTTTGTGTGCAAAAAGTTACTTTAAATTATAGTACAAGGACAGGAATTCGGCAGTCTTTGTTGGTTTTGCAGAAATAAATGTGCTGAAATTTCCTCCTCAGAAATGCAGTCCCCAAATCTACACTTTGCTATTTTCAAGTTCACTCATCTGAGATAATTTACTAAGAGCAAATAGATGTATTTTCCTACAACCATGACATGACAAAATTCAATTCATTGAAACCGTACATCCCAGCTAAGACCACACTGACCACAGACTACCCATGTACTCACCACAGGATACATTCTGCAAAGTGATCATTAGTTGTAATCCCAAGTAATTGATTTCAGAGCTGCACACCAATAAATGCACAGAATTAGACAGCTTCCACGTGAGCACAATGCAATAAAGGCATACAGATTACAGTCCTGCTTTGATGGATTTCTAGGAAGAAATTTCTTAACAAATTTCAAAAGAACCTGTGAGCTACAGGAAGAGCAAAAGCATAAGCAACAAACTTTTCCAACTGGTTATGATGTAGGCTTAGGTGAATTACCTTCTTTATAGCCAATTCCAACTTCATGACAGTCTCTGCCAGATTTAACAAATGTCCCTTATTCCCTTCTTCTAGTTTTCATTAAGTAAAAAAAAAAAATAAAGACAGTTTGGTCTGCTTGGATCACATTAGCTGCATCTACCTCCTCAGGCTGCAATTCAGTCTGACACATGAGTGGGCTGAACTTTTATCCTAGTACATTTTATTTGTGAAATTTCAACTTGCTGCTCTCCTACTTGAAAGTGCTGTATATTATTTAATCGAGAAATACAGAAAAAGAGCATGTGTAAAAACAGAGGCATCTTTAGAGGATCTTCTCACTACAGCTGTAGTCGCCTAAGCAATAGGCAAGTCTCAAATGTGATGAAACCTCTTTGCCTATTGACCTGTAACAATGCATTGGAAAGGCTGATCAAATAAGCTCAGAAAAGCACTACAAAATATTATTCTAACAGATACACAGAAGACTGCTGCCATATGAAATGAGCGTCTCTTTCATTATTTTCTAGATACAAATTTACGCATTGTATATTGTTCCCAATGTTCTTTAGACACAAGTGCAGATGGAGGTTAAAAATAATGAGACATTATCCAATTAAAGCCAGACTATGGAAAAAGACTGTAATATGCTACTCATATCTTGGCGGAGCCAGTTGTATCTTGCCTTCATTGTCCATTTCAGTATTCAAGAGGAGGAAACTGTGTAAACCAAAAATATGTCAGTGTATATAGAAAAAACACCACAACGTAGGCAAGCATGGGAGAGCAAGTGTCTATTGCCTTTTTATACACACATACCATGACTGCTGTAGAAGCACAACCTACTAATAAAACTATCACTGTTTTATTATAAGCTATTGTTATTAGCCTTGGTGTTTTGCTGAATTTCAGACAGATTTCATACAAAAATCAATATTTTAGTATAATTTCTTTGGAAGTTTTCAATGTAAACAGTTCCCTGAGGGGGGAAAACCTCTAATGGAGTCAATACTTGAAAACTGGAAATACTCTGGCTTTTAAAAGAGAAATACACATTTTGGCATCTCCATACAAACACTCTAAAATTGGTCTAGTTATAAGCTTTTGAAATCTCCTCTTTGGGTCAGACTGACTCTAGGTACCTGCTTCTGTAAGCTGTGCAGCTGACAGCATTCTACTATGCAATGGCCTGATTTGAACACACAGAAAAATGTTAAGAGCATGACTGTAGGAGAAGGAGGAGTAAGATTTTGGAAAAGATCCCTGATTGTTAAGGGATAGAAGACAAGCTACCTGGACTCTGAGATGGACTGTGAATGACAGGGGGTGATACTGGGACACACAACCAGGAGACCCTCAGCAATGACACTGGAGCTAAGAACCAGCAGAGTGAAAGGCACAAGGAATACAGAAAAGGGGAGGCTGTATGAGGGGTTATAATCCACAGTGGAAACTAGGACTGCAGTGTACAGAGAAACAAAAGTCAGAGGACAACTGAACAGCCTATGCAGGCAAATGAAAGGGAGAGTGCGTACACAGGACAGAAAATTTACAGAACATAGAGCATGGAATGGACGAGCATCGGTGCTTAGGGGGAAGTAAACAAGACTGTGCAGACACTAGCACATATTCTCCATTTAAGCCCATATCATAATGCAAGATTCCCATAGATTACCAACCTGCAGCTTTCAGCAGGAATCAATGGAAACACCTGACAGTTTTCTTCATTTCCATCTAATTTCAGGCAATAGATAACAGCAACCTATCACAGCTACCAGCTGTTGTTTCAGTTCAAACAGGACACATCTGTACAAGATCTATAGCTTTCAAAAATGCTATATGAAATGGGAGTATAGACACAACATCACAAAATGAAATATGGATTTCCATTTGCTTTTTCAAAAGGTTAGAAAATTACATAAACAGAAATCTGAATTAAAATAAGCCACCCCAAGCTGAGAAAAAAACATGTATATTGTGGCTTCTGTATACTGGCTACTATGAGATAAGCTAGAGTAGGAGCTTTCAGCAGACAGCTGCTTCATTAGCTATCTTGTATTTATCTTGCACTTTGACAACTTTAAGTTCACAGTCTAATTTATCCTGCAGTGACTGATTTGTGGGCTTGTACAGAATCACAGAATGGTTGGAGGCTAGAAGAGACCTCTGGAGGTCATCTGGTCCAACCCCCCTGCTAAAGCAAGGTCACCTAAAGACACTACTTGTTCTCAGCTCCTTTCCTTTTTTTTTTTTTTTCTTCCCCTCCCACATACAGGATCAAGTGTGAAGTTGATCCAGCAACATGTCCAGCTTCAGTGGAAGGTTCAATGTTCGCTGCAGGACTTCTTCCATCCACTAAAGAAGCTGAAAAGTCCACAAGGATGAAGTCAGAACACAATCATCCTGACCTTTATTTACCTTTACCTCCACCTTTGGTTGAACATCACATTGAGTCACTCAAGCTGAGACCATCACCATGGTCCTTATTTTCCAGACATGTCAGCTTCAAATCTTCATTCATGATCATCAGAACCAAGAAGTGGAGGCAATTACTACAGAATGCCAAGCAATGCTGTTATTATGCAATGCTATGCAAGTACTTTGAAAGTCAGTGAACATCTCAAAATCACCATTTAAAAGAACTCTCAACAAACAGGATGCTGGGAAGATGAACAAATATTTGCTAACTAGTCAGAGCACAGTGATAAGTGGTCTAGAAAATCACAAAACCATCTGTGTTTTAGTAATGCACAGTAGGTGCATATAGCTAGAGCCACACATCAAGAACACAATTAAATTAATCGTTCATCATCTGACACAGGCAGAGATCACACAGCAGGAGCAAATATGGTGCTATTGTGTAATTAAAGAATAGTGCTGTACAAACAGAGGGAGAGTGACCAAATTAAGTTTTCACAGATAAACTTAATTCCTACAACTTCTGAATGATTGACTTTGTAGTTGTTATAAAGATCTGCTGCTATACAATACACCTGTAATTTTAGTATTACACATTCTAATTAACTGAGTACCAATACTGAAATTCATGCGCTGCTGAAGTCAATGTGAGCTTTGTTACTCATTCTTCCCAATGAAGAGTACAAGAAATCACTTAACTGTATATACCCAAAATGAACGATTATTATTTTTTTAAGAAAGATAGAAGATGGGAGATAGGAGTCCTATGGAAGTATTTAATTGCATTGATGTGAAACCTAGTTGCCCACCAGCATATTTTATCCACTACTAACAAATGATGAATGCTACAGAAAAACTATTTGTTAAAAAAAAAAAAATGCTTTTGCTATATTTCTCAGTGGGGCATTTCCTCCAGCAAAAACACAGCACAAAAAGAAGAAAGAATTCCTTTTGTCAGCATACACTTTAGGCTGCAGGAAAAAAAGGCTAGTGGCATATGTCTTGCAATTTTTCGAAAAGACAGCGAGACAGAAGACTTTAAAGAATCATGTCAATTTTCTTTTTCTGGGTGGGTGAGGCTCAACATGCCTCTTCACTTACAACTGGAAAATTACACTGGAATGAACATGGCATTACTTTGTCTCTTGTGGGATGATTTAAAGATTAAAGAAAAGCAGTAAGAAGCTAGAAAATACTTATTTTTACAAATATTTTAACAAACAGAATCAATCACAGTGAAGATAAGGCATACTGTTCTGCAACTGAAAGGAGAATAACATAGAGTGGGTATACGAAATGAACAAAGATTTCCTAATACAAATATTTCCTAATATAGTGAATGAAATCCAGTCAGCATAATTTACAATAAAAAGCAACTCCAAATAATAAACTGTGGGACTTTTAAGCATAATTACAATACGAATAATATCTGGAACATTTAAAAATATTTTTTAAGGACAGGAACTAGAGCACATCAAGGCTCTATCAGAAACTACTACAGAAATTACTAATTTTGCTGTACCACCAACAGCAAAGCATTTTGGTGCCAACACTGGTGGTCATCAACTTAGGAATCATACCATCTGAAAATACAACTTAAGCATTTTTTCACATCTAAAGGACCTATCAGCTTAAAAAGAATTGATGTGCTGTCCTCCTTCAGTCTTTGTTCTGGATATTCTCTTCTCTCTCATCTCAAGAGTAATTGTCATTTACTCTTGCAATTCACAGCATCCACCATCAATTTAATTGAATTTAAGGTATAAGTGATTGGGAAGAAACAGAAAACCATGAACAGACCCACAGGACTTTTGTTTTATTCACACTGGAATACAACTGAATCTAAACCAGGAAGACTGCAAATTTTGCAAATTTACATTTAAAACCTTGTGGACAATGTTCAACTTTTTAAAGGACATAAAATCTCTTTAAGCAAAAGCTGGTAAGTACTGTATGTTACTTTAAAAAGCAGCTGGCCCTCAGAGGAAGCAAGAGAGGTGTTAGAACAGAAAAGAAGGGCTGAAGGAATGTCTCAGCTTCATAAAGCTGACAGCCACAGCTGATAGTGACAGGGTGATGAGAAAGTTAAGTGATGCTAACAAGACCTAGCTGAGGTAAGCTAGACATTTCTACCCTCCTTCTTTTGCCAAAAACATTCCCATAATTTTCAAGTATAGATTCTGATTTACTTACATGGATGCATGATACCAACCAAACTATGGATCTAAATCCATATTGGAAGTCATTCTGAGCAACCACATAATTAAAACACACCCAAGAAATGTGAGAAAATACATTAAGAAATCTGCCAGAGTAACCCATTAACACCACAGGTGGTAAGAAATTATGTATCTTTTTTAAAAGGCCAACTCAACAACCAACAGCTTGTCTGTCTACTACATGCAGATACAAAACATCGCTTCCCAGCCCTCTTGAAAACGTACTCAGTTCTTCCATCCTGTTGTGTCATGCATCAATTATAATTATGGCAATTTACTGTTTGCTTTTCCAGATAAGATTCTTTTTATAGAATCATAGTAATTAACGATGACAGTAGCAAAACTGATAGCACTGCCTCTTAAAGTACCAGTACCTGTAAGACAACACTATTACCTTGCCAAACTTTAATCAAATGTCCTGATCTTTTACAGTTTGTGTCTAGCAGTGTTTGTTCCAGTCAAAACAGGTCATTCTTTTCCAAGAAAGGACTCGAGAACAAAAGCGCTCTTTAACGATGGTGACCTTTTCTTCAAACAGTTCTCAGATCTCATGCATTGAAAGGCGGCCTTCAAAAGCTACACTTCAGGTCAAGGACATGCTTTTTCTTGTTTCTTGAAAATCTGTCCAGTCTGTCAAAGTTTATATCTGGTCAGTGGAAAATTCTACTTCAAAGCTGCACTTTAACAGCTAAAATCTCCTGAAGAATCCACCCTCCCTGAGCACACTTAAACATTCAGACATTTGGCAGAAGCAAAAGAATTTTGAGCCAACAAGTCTGGAATCAAATGTCAGCTATAGAGGGGACCATGTTAGCAATAAAACTTCTTTGACAGTTCCCCCAAAATAACAAACCCAAACCTGTTCTTGGATGAACATGTTTCCAAGTCCCTTGCTTCATTTCTGCTCCCCTCTCACTTTTTATCACTGATAATGACAAAAAGGCTGGGAACTGCTGTCCCTGTCCAAGAAGAATCCCCATCACAATCCTACAGGCTCCTGGCTGAGGTCACTGACTCTTTCTATCCTCCAATTACACCTAGTGCTTTTTTGAATGGCTTCTATAATTTGCATTTTTCCAGACCTATTGTTTTAGCAGTAATCTTTCTCTTCCTGCAATTCTCATACCACTGTCCATTCTTAACCACCAGCTTTTGACATCATTTTTCTCCCAGTTCTCCTCTCTATCACTGCCCAGCTCCGGACAGCGCTAAGCATCGCAATGAGGCAGCCTTCCTCTTCCAGGCTGCTACAGCACAGCAGAGAGGGGACCAAGGAGGGTAAAGTGAAGACTGGAGGGAAAACGGGAAAAAAAAAAAGCATGGATAATTCATACAGAGTTTTTAACTCTGTCAATATCAGTAAAGAAAAAAAAAAAAAAGTGGGTGGATTTTTTGACACTTCTGCAATGAAATATGCCACTTGAAAAGTCCCCTCGTGAAACTGACTGAAGTTCCATCCACAAGCTCAGGAGAAGAAAACAAACCAAAAACCTAGTGTTTAGGTCTAGGTCCATCATCCCACAGAGTACATGTTCCCTGAGATAAACACAATTTTTTAATGGGTCTCTTAATTTTTCCTAGTTGTTATTGTGGCTGAACACAAAAGTGACCTGCTAACCAAAAACACGAGGCATGAAGATCTTCTAGCTGAATCTAGAAGACCTACAATATGCTTAGACCACTGCATTCTTCTGTAACTCCATTTTCAGTTAGAAGGACTAAAGCAAATAAAATACTAATAGCTTGTGTGACTGAATCAATAGGCGTAACTATAACTGATGAGCTCCCCTTTATTGACAAAACTCAAGTGAGGAAGAAATGAAATTTTAGCTTCTAATCCAATTTGATCAAACACAGATTGAACTAGATCATCCAGTGTACCGATATATAGCCAAAATTGGAGCTAAGCATCTTCTTACAAATCTATCAGTACGGCATGGTCAAAGACAAGACCCTTATCCTCCTACCAACTGAGCCCAAAAAGTATTCAACACAGACACAAAGCTCCTCAATGCTTTGCAATGGCACAACAGATTTTGAATGTTTCTGATCTAACAAAATATTATGCATATAAGACCAAGGTCCAGGAATATTTGAAGCACTTTCTGAAACTTTGGAAGTCTCTGGAACACATGTTGCTTTAAGCTTGCTCTTGAAGCAAGTTTATTTGAAACAGGATTTTGAGATACCACACAAGGTCAAACACATTCTTAGCCTACACTGCTACAGTGAGAATGCCTTAATATGCAAGAAAACACAGCTCAAGCAGTATTATTGAGTCCTTGCAGCTCTTTGCTAGTCATTTGCTGCTCATCACCTCCTGTGAGTAAATCAAAGAATGACTTCAACAAAGCCACCAAATTTTCAGGGCCAAGTCTCTCCGTCAAGGGAACACAGTCTAATCTGAAAAAATTCACAGGAATTAGGACAGAAACAAGTACCAATATATGCTAATTAATTTCTTTATCAGCATGGCTAATTAGTGTGTATGCTACTTCAGGCACTTCTTAACAATAAACTCATCTCTGAAGGAACTTACTAAATGAGGAATACCAAAGCCCTTTTCCAACACATGCCAGAAAGTTTTGGCTAAAAACCAAGAACTGATTACATCCAAAAGTCTAAGAGCACATTCCAGTTCAGACATGCACATTAAAACAGTGGCAGCCAAAGTGCTAACACTTGCAATGCTAAACATCCTCCCTAAATTCCCACCTCGGTTCAATATTTCAAGCAGGACCAACCCCATGAAAGCAGAACAAAAATATTCCCCAACAGAAAAAGGAAAGATCAGTCAATGGAACAGGCATGGGAACACCACTCATTTATATCTAATTAGAGCTCAGCAACCCAGTGATGACAGATCACAGACTTCAGCAGGCCCATCAAAATGCCTCTCCCCCAGCTGGCTAGGATGCGTATATATGACAACTCGATAACATTCAAAACAAACAGGCAAGATCTCCACAGATAAACAAACCTGGTCTGAAGCAGTAAAACACATTTCTTTCCCAAAGCTCTGTGTGACTGCAATAAGCTACCTGCAAAATGTTAAGAACTACCACTTATTTGAGAAGAAATTACAGCTGGGAACCTGTACCTTGAAGGTATCTTTAACCTTAACATCACAATGAGTGCTACACAGTATAGTAACTGGTGGTGTCATTGCCATGAGTAAGTGTGTGATTATCTGAGGGTTTATTTTCAATATTTTGTCGGGCTTTAATAAGTACTGTTAATAAAACCTTGTTCTTTGGTATAGTTTGGCTTTCATTTAATTCAAGGAACTTTTAGGAACTTGTTTACATAATTCTCAAAGATGTTGATTTGTAATTCTGTCACTGATTTTACAAGGTTAATGACCGCTGTAATCAAACAAATGAATGAGAAACTGAACTACTTTAATTTTATGCACTTCAGTCAGCCATAAAAACAGCATACTCTGCAGAGAACTTGGGCATATGAAATATGAAACATGGAGGGGAAAATAAACACCTTTTTGGTGACAACTTTAGAAGAATGTACAGAAAACAACTAACTCCTATTCATGACAAGCCATGTTACACTTAGAATCAGAAGCATTTTAAAACCTAAAATCCTAAAACCAGAGATTAAGGCAATCCCCTAGATACATCTGAGAATACTACATATAATACTACATGGGTATAATTTCAAATTTTTTAAGGGGGGGGGGGAAAGGGGAGGAATAAAAGCTCATATTGTGATAATGAAGGCTCAGAACTATAGTTTATCTTTTTAGGAGCATGTCTATTATCCAAGATATTATTCATTTAATTTGGACCTCACTTTTTTTTTTTTTTTTTTTTTTTTTTTAGTTTAAACCTCAAGCTTTCAATAACTTTATTTTTAAAAATAAAAATTAAAAAAATAAAAAATGAATTTAATTAGAGCTAAATAGCAATGATAATGGAAGATTCAAGTCCTTTACTCTAAAAATATATATATAGTCTTAATCAATCTGTCTAAAAGAAAGCCAATTAAAACTTGAAAATGCCACAAAACTTGTTAAAAGTTGCATATCACTTCATATCTTACCTTCATGATTTTTTTAATTCAGTTAGTTGACATCCATTAGCAAGTAAAAGGCTGGATGTCATCTTACTCCTTTTGAAGGTCAAATAATCTGAAGTTGCAGTAATTATATCTCAAATTTGTTTGTAGAACTAAAAGTTTGGATCTCTAAACTTCATGGAAGAACTTGATTTACCAGAAACAGAAGTTTGTTCTAGAGAAAGGAAGGGAGGGAGGAAATTTATTTTATTCTATTTTTTTTTTTTTTTTAAGGTCTGGAGGTTTCCTTCTACTTCAAGGAGCTTAGAAGTTGCTTCACACTCTTGAACTCTGATTGGGAGCTATTTACATTCAAAGAAATGAATTATTTGAATGTGACATTCTAATTTCTGTCCACAGCCATAAAAAAGGATGGAGGACATAAATGCACGGGCTCATGGGGAGATGGGAAGGTTATTAATGCAACTCATAAACCTCTTGGACCACTGGCCAGAAATCTGACAGAAAGGTGTTAAGAAAGTCGCAAACCCATTATCCACAGGCATATACTCTTACAGGTTATTTAGTTTGACCTCCTCAATAGAAGGAGCAATTTTCAAGCTCATAAATTTTTACTGAGCATATTTTTAGAAAGACATCTATCCTCTTGCAACAAGCCAGGCATAAAAGTGCCCCATCCACGTTTGGTAGAATAGAAAGTTCATCTAATCCCACCATTAATCTAATACCTTGACCAAAGCCTGTTTAATCAGACTTTGAATAGAGAATATGTATTGCTCCAAAATCTTTTCTTTGGCATTTATACAGATATGTGCTTATTTGTGCAAGGAAGGCTGAGAGACAGTGGCATACAGACACACATCAATACCTATCACTTGAATTTTACTTGTGAACTGCTGCTACAAGCCTTAGTTTCTCCACTGACAAGCAAAATAATTCATTTTTGATTATGCAAATAGTCCTCTGCTTTGTGAATAGGGCCTCGAGTGATTCAAATGTTAATTCTGCTAGAAGTCTTGATGCAAAGCCAGCATTTCAACCATGTCAGTTTTATAACCAGGACTTTCTGACAAACACAGAATTGCAAATTGAAAAATATCTTGTAGGATCACAAGCACATTGAGATAAAGTAACATGGAAAAGTGTGAAAGTTCTTAACAAGATTTTGTTAATGGGTCTACGACCTGCTGGGTTTGCATTAAGTTACACATCCCTTCAGTAACTGACAGTTTCCTAATGGCAGTAACGTAGCACCGCTATGCTGTGAAAAGCCAAACCGAAATAACAAGAGAGATTTTATCTTGTCCAGCGTTTCATGTGCTAAATGTTCAGGGTTCTTGTTTTCACATTTTTTAATAAAACCCTCACACAATCCAGTGTATGTTCTTATGAAAACATTCTTGTATTTAGCACATTTTGAGACTTCACAGCATACAAAAGAGCAACTGTATTGCTCCTGGATTCCAAACAAGTAGAGGGAAAGGAAGTGAGTGTGAGCTTTAGTTCGCTGTTTGAGGGTGAAATGTTCAAGAAGTTTTGTATATTATTTTTTCTTTAGGTATAAAAGTTCAGAAATATTTGGACCACATAAAAAGTGATCCATTTGAACTACATCCAAACTAGAACTTCAACATTGACCTAATGGTTTTTCTTTTTACTTTGAAAGTATTGTTTTATTTTATTTATTTCAGTCTGTTGTTATCAAAGTAACTTGGGTTACTTTGTCCTCTCAAATTTTAGGAGATATGAGGGAAGAGAGTATGTTTCCAGATGGAAGCCAGCCATACCAGCCCTGTTATCACCCTGTCTGTGCAACCAGCATGGAGGTACTCCATTCCTGCCACCCTTGTGACCTTCTTGATTGCTTCTGCTCAGGGAAAAACAAATGATAAATGAGACTAAATAAAGCCCAAGGATATTTAATTACCTGACCTGTACAGCTAAGATGGGCTTTACAAACCTAAGTTTAATAGACAGTTTAATAGATGGAAAAGGGTGTTAGGAACCTTCCCTGTGAGGTTCTGAGCAAAAAAAGCTACATGCATAAGTTATCTCACATTGACAGTGCAAGTTTTGAGCATATTTTTAAGGTAAAATCCACATTAACCCCTTCCTAACATCCCAAAGTAACAGGCAAAGAAAATTTGTCAGTACCACTTCATCATGCAAATCTGAACCAAGCTTCACCAAAAAAGGACAAACAGTCTGTATCATATCAGAACTGATAAAATCACCAAGTTCAGCTAGTATATCCTCATTTACAAGGCTTCCTTCATTCATTATGTTCTCATTTCTATTTTCACTTAGCTCCAGCTAAATCTGCTGGCAGCTGAGAAGCTGTTGAAGTTTGTGCCAAGTGGACCAGACCTTAAAAATTTGCAAACTACACAGTTACAGATTCCACAGCTGTAGAATATATCCCACACTGATAGCTTCTAGACACCACTACCATGGCTTGTATTTTAATAAACGGGTCAGAAGTGGAAGGTCATGATATCCTATTACCAGTCTCTGAACCATGCAGATCCTCTTCATCTCAGAAAAAAAAAAAAAAAAAAAAAAAAAAGGAGTGGGGGGATAAATTATCAGCTTCTTTTTTTAATATTGCTTATTCAGGAGGAACGTTCCCAAGTAAAATAATGTGGATATTCATTTTCATTGCTTTGAAGACGACAGTGAAGGTCAATTTCTAATTTTGTAATTCTGCTCTCTTCATATTGATTATGAAGCCCAAAAGCAGTAACTTTACCCTAGCTGCAAGTATAGATCCCTTTATGAAGCATGTATTTCAACTCCATATAATTCCTGAATGATAAATCTCCACAAGAACAACGACTAGAAAATTGAACTAAGATGTTTGCAACACAGTCTTCAGCTTATAGGAAAATATGAGGGAGGGAAAAGACTAGTGCTATCTCCCTGAGGCAGGGCCTGACCCAGCCACCTGAGCCTACAGAAAAAAAAAAAAAAGAAAGAGAAAAAGAAAAAAAAAAAAAAAAAAAAAGAGCAGCCTTTGAAGAAACGAGGAAAACAAAAACAAGGTAGAAAAAGATTTTTTCTCTCCTGTATAACTTCAATTTAAGATATATTTGCTAACACTTCTTCATTGTTTTGATTATAATTGATGTTTTTCTTCCCATAAGAAAGGGTTTTCATTGAGTATAGTGTCTGCTTCTGTATCTTGTGATAGTAGATCCAGGCTACTGAAAATATTTCCAAAGTATTTCAAAGTTTATAAGCAATTCATGATTACAGTCTTAAGCAAAGTATGGTGATCTAAATGGAATATTTTACCTTACTGGAATTGTTTATACTTCCCTGAATATATGACATTTAAGGAAAAATTGAATAATTATCAGAAAATAAGGGAATAAAAGGCAGCAAGGCAAAAATACTGCAGTAGCCTTCTCCTCTCTCTTTCAGGCTTCCTGTCTTCTCAGTTAGCAAGCTTCTTCTGAAGGCATGACCCCACCATTTCATAATAAGTATCCTTCACCCTTTGATAGTGAGTGATTTATATAGATATTAAGACAAAATAGTGTCTTGTGTCTTGAAAGGGACTAATAACGGTGCTTAATTTCAGCAGCTGTTTATAAAGAAGTTAGAAATTTGCAATAAACCACTTAGGTTTTTCTTAAAAGAAAAAAAACAAAACCAAAAACAAATAGTTATGATGGAGACAAAAGCATTGAAAAGAAAGGTATGACTTGATTCAGAAGTTTGTTTTCATGTCTAAATAACCTGAACTGCTTTATAATTTCTGAATAAATGACTCACGTCAGAATAATAAGGACAATTCATTCTTGAATTTTCTGTGAAAAAAAAAAAAACAAAAAACCGCTCTGATGTTCTGATAACTTCATGAATGAAGACTGTGGTCAGTAGCCAATTGTCTTAAACACAACTTTCTGATGGAAATGGATGTCTTTCATTGGAAAATTTTGTCTAGATTTGGATACACACCTAAATTACCTTAAACATTCAATGCATTGATCAAAGCCAGCACACAGCTCTTTACAAAGGATTTGGTTGTTTGGTGCATGGTGTTAATCAGCTTACTACGTCAGGTCTTAAAGACATACAAGAGACCTACATTCCTATCCATATATATAGTGATGTATTTCTCCTGAGGGAGAGGTTAAACACACCAGGAGACTACACAACCTTCTCATATCCGCATTTGCCCAAACTTGAAAACACTTCTGCTGAGATACAAAAGGCATCTACTAGTTTAATATTCACAAACAACTAAGGAGATAAATAAGGCTAACTGAACTGGTTCAAATGTGGAATTGCCGTCTTGCTCTGATACTTTTGAAATTCAGGACACAGCAGCAGAAAAATATACACAAAACACTCAAAGATCTTAACAAAGACAAATGTCTTTGTGCAGATTTAAAGTTACTTTAATCACAAGGCTAAACAGCACTGCTGCTGTGATTATTCCTTTCAGAAAAAGTTAACAAAGAAAAAACAGGCTGAAGAACTGGCTACGTTTAGGAGACATTTATTTGCTTCAACACCAGCTGGTATCACAGTCCTGTTTCACCAGGTGACCGTAGAAGGTATTGGCACTTGGAAGGCATCTCCCTGAGGGTCTCTAACCAATTGAAGCAGAGATTCCATCACTTGGTACCATTTCCATACATATTAACAACCAGCTCATATTTGCATCCCTTGTATAAATCACTCCAAATCACAGGGTAAAAGCCAATACTCTGAGTGGAATTAACTTGTGCTCTACATTTTATGGTGGTATTGTATGCTATAAAAAGAGGTTAAATTTGCATATAACATAAAAAGACTGACCCTCACCAACTTTCACTTAAACAAGAAAGCCATGAGGGCTGCACAAGGTGTGATTTATAGTTATGTGCTAGAGATAGTTGTATATAAAGAAAGGTTTGTCCCTCTCCATTTATCTGCCATATTCTGTATTTGTCACCTTTTTCTACCCTTTCTGTCATACAAGAACAGAAGACCAGGCAAATCTGTAAGGCAACAGTTCTAAATCACGCATAAAAGTTGGAAGAGAAGAAATTGACTTTCTGTGCAGAAGAAACTTTTGCTCAAAGCAGAATGCTCCAGCTGGGTCAAGGCAGAGAACCATGAAGCTCAGGTGAAGCCAGCACTGCAGGCAGATGGCCTTTCTGAGGAGAGTTAGGCAGATATTCAATGGCATCACTGAACTAAAGGATTTGTAACCTTCTAGTGCTGGAATTAGCAGGAGAGCCCTTATCCAACATCTTCCACGTGAATACTGACACACAGATATCTCCTTGAATGGAAGTAGGGCAGAGTACAAAAGGTCTACTAACTGATAACAGGCATTAGGGATCCAAGTGGTGAAGTGATGATATCAAAAATAATAATAATAATTCCTTAAAGTACTACCACGTTCTTTTCTTTCTTGACCTGTGCCCAAGAAAGAAAGGCAGAAGAAGGTCACAGCTCGTACTTCAAAAGTACAGAATGAAGATGCAACTGATACAGCTGTGCTCAGCCTCAGCAGACTATAGATAAATTATGGGGAGACATACGATTACTCTGTGGTAGCTGGGTAATTTGGAATTTTCATTTGTACTTTTCAGAAAAGCATGACAGATTTCCCACATGATAGGAGTTTGTAAAAGGGTTTAATGTTTATATCACGATTCCCAAAAGGAAACATAATGATTTATATTGCATTTATGTAATTCCAGCTCTCCTGAAGGATTCATAATTGTGTGACACTAACATGTTACAAGGTAGAAGAAAAGGGAAAGGGGAAAAAAAAAAAAAAGTTATGTTCAGCCAATGAATAGCAAGGAACAAAGAAAGAAGTAGGACAAACTTATTCAATCTCTACCACTTCTAAGCACCCTACAGACAGTAGCTTTCATTCAGTACACCAGAAAGGAGTAAGGAACACAGCACAATTTGGACATGCTGAAATGCCATGCAAAACAGCATTACCGTAACCACTTGCACTGTATCTGAATGGGACTGGCAAACTAACAGCTCTCCCACATTCGTCTGAGACGAGCAGAAGTTCACCTGTTTAAGCCAGTCAGTCCAACTGCTTTTTAAGAAAAGAAAATGAATATTGTCAGGGGGGAAAAGAAAAAAAAAAAAAAGGCAAAAAAAATAGCTGCAAGTCAGGGCTAGAGAGATCAGCAGGGGGGAAAGTGGAATCAAGATGAATGCTCTTGCTGCCTTGCAGAGGATTCAACATGCTTCTCTCACACCTAAGCAAATCCACACAAATTCGCGTGCAGAAAAAAGCACAAATGAAGCATGTCCAGTCATAAAAGCTCAAAAAATTAAAGGTCACTTTTCTATCATCAAGGTTCAGTAAGAAAGAACATACACTTCCCTACAGCACTGAAATAGTATTTATTAATAAGTACTATACAAAAGTCTTGGGAATTTAAAAATCTGACTCCATTCCATGAGAAGGAACCCAGGAACATCCTTTTCCAAATGGATTGACATTTTTGAAGCTCAGATTATCTTTATTTGGAAATCTTGTATTCCTCTTTGAGGCAGTATAAACTGTGGGTAAGGCTGCAGGATGTCCGTAACACTCAGAGACCAGACAGAAAAATTATGATTTCTGTAGTTTCTTTCCCCTGAATACTTCTTGACCTTAAATATCCAGTGACAAAGTGTCCCAGAGGTTTTTGGCTTGTGCATTTTATTTTTAACAACAAAGAAAAACAAAGCTGTTATGACTACAAGCCGCAATGGCTTTGAGGGGACTTTACAGCTAATTGAGCTCTAGCTATTTAGCCTGCAGTAGACACCAGCTTTGCCAGCTCTCTAGGCAATGAAAAAGTTCCCTGAGCTACAGCCAAGCTACTGTCTTTTTTTTTTTTTTTTTTTTTTACTTCAGAACTCCAAATCAATACAGCTTCTAGGGAGACTGAACTCATCCTCAGACTCTAAAAACAAAGATGCAAAAATCCTACCATGACTCACGTGACGTGAATGCTTAGAATAGTTACATCTTCATAATCTTAAACATAATTTCATAAAGTTCCCCGAGGCTTGCTGAGCCAGACATAGATGAAGCTTTAAGGCATTTCAGTTACAGAAATTGAAATTTCTTGACTGGACTTCATGAAGGAAATCTGAAAGTCCTTTAAATTCCTATCACTCAAAAGAAAGCAGCTGTCAAGTTTCTTTAATAAAAATAAATTAAAAGCAAATAATTACTACAGGAAAGAAATAATAGTTTTTTGTTGCTGTTGTTTTGTTTGTTTTGTTTGTGTGTTTTTAGGGGGGTTGAGTTGTGGTTTTTTTAAGAATAAGGTCTAACAAAAAAAAAATATATTCTTTACTGGCAGATAAAAACTGGATTCCAATTCCAATATTCATGTCTACCTCCTAGCAGTAGCTTGACCAATGACCCCCCCCCCCCCCCCGCCCCGTAAAAATACACAGATATTGTTTCACTGTGCCCTGGTCCTAAAGAATGGAACCTCCCAGACCTACTCTGGTACTATGAATGGCTTATCACCATCAATCATCTAACTAGTGCCACGAGGTCACTTGTTGACTTAAATTTGTAAAGATTATTATGCTACATATCAGTCCAAAATCACTAAGCTTGGATGTGTGCTATAACTCACCTACTGTTTTCAGGTAATATTTCAATATGACGTCACAAGAATAAATGTCTACTGAGGAGAAATATAATTTTCTGCAGCACTTCCTTAGATGGTATGGGTACAGACCTCACTATTTCTCTTGGATAATCTAAAAACTTGGATGCTTACATCACTTGCAGCATTGTGGCTATGAAGCAGTATTTACCATTGTGCACCTATGAGGAATACTGTGTAATAAATCTCACAGTCACTTACGTTAAGAAGTCTCTCTTGGCAAATTGCAGATCTTCCCTGTAATTTTCTCTTAGCAGTTACTCTGCAGCAATTTTCCGCAGATAAAAGTTTTGTGAAGATTTATACCCTCCAGCCAGCCAACTTCAGACTGAGAGGCCTCAGACAAGCTCCCAAATTCAGGAAGTCTGTTGATCTGGGAGGACTTGGACTTTCCAGAAAACCCTCTAGGTTTTCATTTTTTGTTCAGGCGGAGGCTCTTTGGGGGGTCCTTTATAAGGGAAGATGGCCTAATAGATCTTCTGATAAGAATGATAACTGTGTCTTTATTTTCTTGTCTGAGGATGAAGTGAGACTTTACATATAGTATACAAAAATATAGATTTGTGTTCTTTCCAAAGAAAAACTTCATACTGTATACTTTCCATTTTAAAATCGTAACATAGCCATTGTTGAAACTTTTGATGTATGTCAGCAATTCCCAAACAGGTTTACTGTGAAGAGGACAGGTAAAAAGATGTAGAGCACGTAAGGGAAGACAACAAAAAGATCTTCACAGGGCTAGAAGCTTAACTCATTTTTTGTTCTTTTATAAGAACTGCCCTCCTCAGCAGTGTTTCAGTACCAGCAGTGCAGCTGCCTCCTGTCTTCTTCCCTCATACAACACAGAAGTAAGGATGGAAGAGACCTGAAACTCTGAAGATGTTTTGTGGCCAAGAATTAAGCATCTCTCCACACCTGCTCTGCACCAGCAAACAAATGCATTAAGTTTTCCCCCACACGTCACAAACATATTCAGTACACACACTGATCTACTCTTCAAAAATTGTAGTTAAAGAAATTTTTAAAGCAAATCCTGTGTTCTTTTTAATTGCATAATGCAAGACAGGTGGCTGCTTCCAAAGTACTTATGTGCTAATTTTCACGCTGCTAACCACATGTGGTATTAAGGTAACTGCCTTGGATACTGGATTAAAAGGAAAATTATTATCTGGGCAGCTGTCAAACCAGACATAGAGACAGTCTCCAACCTGAACACTTTAAATGTAAAATACAAATAAATATTAATTAAAAGATGTAAACAAAAATAAAAATAAAACAAGAAAAAAATAGAGTAAAAGTTGCCTAATCATGACATTTAAATGGCAAAGCACAAAAATACCTTCAAAAGATACCTGTTTTACATGATGCTTCAAAACTTCATCTAGGCTTATCAGAAATAAAACGTAACTATATATTACACCACTAGAATAGAGTTTTATTAATAACAGTAAAACAAATTAAGCAGAGCAAAGGAGAAGCAATATTTTCAAGGGAGTGAAGGAACAAAATCTAATTAAAAAACAGCTTTCATGATTACAATGAGGAACAAATAATTTTACTGCCCAAGTAACCTTACAAGCAATGTAGCAATAAAATCAAGGAATGCTTGTCTAAATACCTAAAAAGTCGACTCTTTGTCATACTGACTAAAAAGATTATTATTATTCAGAATCCAAAGATGATAACTATGGAATAGCAAATCAAGATGCGTCCAGATTTATAACCTATCACATAGTTCAGTATTTAGCCTAGATGGAAGTATGATATTACAGGAAATTAAGGGAATGAAATATCTGAGATAAAGTTTAGGTCAGTGAACTTTTCTGCTGGCTGCAGTGGATTTAATCACATTTTAACTCTGCTACTGAGACATCTCTGAACAGCTGATAATGATAGCTACAGTAAAAGGATAAACTAATAATACAGTGAAAGAATACACTTAACACAGAAAACCAATCATTTGTTAATCTGTATTCAGTAGCATGAGAACATAGTGTATAAATGATTTCCAGACTCCATACTGTCTCAAATATCACAGTTGCAACACATTTAGTATCCTTACAGTAATACACTGGTGTACAAACAGGAACTAAGCCTGCACCATGTCCAGAAAATAACATAGGTTATCTCAGTCATATACATACATTCAATCAGATGCCTTTTTTTTTTTTTTTTTTTTTGTTCCTCTTTTTAGTTTCAGGCTCTTCAAAAGTAAAATAGATTTCCCCAGACTGAGTTAATTCAAAGCGAAACATTCTGTAAACCGCATGCCACTAAAAGCCTATGTTGGTACAACTGACTTAGACCAGGCTGAAGGAATGTTTAGCAAAGGCTGCCTCTAAATTTCATCCTACATACTCAAGAGAGCTGAGTGGCACTCACAGATAGGCCACATTTAACCTCCTTTCATTCAGACTTTGATAAATGGTGGAAGACACAAAACCACATCTGCTGAAAAAGCAGAATTACTTTATAAGCAGCAGCTTTCACTGAAGTTTCAGCTAAACCTCATCCAATCATCAAGGTTAATTATGATTTTTCTTATGCTGCTTTACTGTTGGTGGGTTGAGGTTTTTTGTTTGTATGTTTTGGCTTTTCTTTTGTTCATTTTACCTTTTATTGTATTTTTTGTTGTTGTTTCAGCTAAATTAGTGCCTTTTTCCACAGTCACATAATCCATATTTAAATTCTACATCTTCCTGTTTCACTTAAATTGATCTTTTTTTTCTATGTAGCTTTGGTTTTCTTTGAGCCTCATTCTGTTGCTGTCAGAAGAGTAACAATACACTTTCCTCTGCACAGATGGCTACAAAATTCCCTCAGCATGACCGCTGCTTAAGATTTCAGCCTGTAACTTCCCCCTAATTAACATCACAGAACACCCCCAATAGGAACACAGTGCAGGAATGCTATTTTCTCTCATTTCTTTACACAAGGAGCCATGAGAAATGGTAAATAGTTAATTTACAGTAGTTTCAATTTACAAACAACCAGACTTCTGTCTGAATTTGCCTTGCACTAATGGAAAATTAGAAAATAAGGAATAAGTCAAAGTCAAAACCTGCCTGGCTCCTCCGTTATGAAAGACTTTGGAAAGAAACACCCTCCTACAGACCTCTGGCTCATGATACCATCCATATATGCATTTTTTTGATTAGGACAACACTACTACTCAGATAACCAAAATTAGAAGTTGATCTCATCTTCAGTGGTATTTAACCTTGTTCTATTTGTCCCAGTCTAAATTATAAGGCAGGAGGGCCTCAGTCAGTCAACAGAGATCTGCTTAATACAGTGTCTCATTCTTACTGCTTTTCAGTCTCAAGCTTATCAGATAACTTCAGGAGCTTATAGAAGCATTTCATTTTCATTTCCCACCTATGCTGCTGAGATCAGCCACTGCTGTGCTGTAGAAAACCACACTTTTGAGATGGATTGGATGCTGCAGAGGGGAAAGCAACAGCTCCCTCAGGTCCTACTAGCTAAACCCACAGCTGCAGCATTACTGTCAAATAATACAGGTCTGGCATCACCCCGTGAAAATTACCTTCTAAAAGTTACATTTTCAATATACCATCAGTTTTCTTTACTTTCTAGCCCTAACATTTTTTTTGGACAAAATCAAAGTCAAGAAAAGCAAGAGCCAAAATAATCTAAATATAGATTTTTCCCCTTCTTACTTACATCTCAGGTATGTCTGACTTCCACATGATATATATACAACAGCTAGGAGTGTATTTCTTCTAACAGCTCTCTCAGATCCAAATGAAGTTTCACTACCCAGAAGACAGGAGTAGTTTTACACACAAATAAAACAACAAAGAATTGACTTGTAACCTGAATTTGACTCCTCCTAACCAAAAGTCTTCAAAAGTCCAGAAAAAACTCATATTAGCATAATAGCCTTTGTATCTAGTCCCAGCCTAGATGAATACTTAGAAATACAAAACATGCATATAGTCCCATCAAAATCATTCAGATACTGCATACTTATATATATGAATTAATAACCTTATGAGCTTTGCTAGACAAGAGCTTTGTTTTATTAATACCAAGTACAAGAATTTTAACCAGCAATAACCATGGTGCTGAACTCACAGCTAAAAGGAAAACTTCTCCAAAGACAGTGTGAAAAATATTTTCATGCAAGTGGGCTTCTATAATTAAAAAAATCAAGCAGAAGATTTCTATTCCTGCTCCTAAAGAATATTTATTTATACAGAGCTGAGACAACAAAGTGTAAAGAAAAAAAGCATTATTCTGTATTTGACAGTTATGTCGCTATAATCTTTCATCTAGACCAAGCTCACATTAAAAAACCTTTTATGTGTCACTAAACAGGCACAAGAAAACTGTATATACTATTTTCTTATTAAGTCAATACTCTATAAACTAAAAGACTGGAGAATAATAAACATATTTGAAACACAGGCTGGTATGCCTTGAACTCGGCATTGCAAATACAGAAACTGTGCTCATAACCATTTACACACCTCGTTATCATGGCACAGCTGCAGAAACAGGCAACTCAGATAAAATGTATACCATTATGAATAAATGTGTCAGATCATTCAATAATTATGATTCAAACAAAGCAACACACAAAAACTGATGAAATTCCTTTATATATTAGCCACCCACGGTTTTTCTTCCATTGTGAGGAAACTGCCTTTAAAATGTAAAATGTAGCTAAATCTCAAAAAGGTAATAATCCACAGTATTTTACAAGTTTCTAACTTCAGGATGTCAGTCCCACTAAACCAAGATGTTTTCCCAGTCCAGTGCCAGGCTGGCTCACTGCACGAGCAGACGGGAACACTGCTGCTGGCATGCAGATGGTGCCAAATGTGCCTGAGGGCAGAAGCAAAGGATAACAGGGCTGCATCTGCTGGGACTTTGGCTGACATGGCCATGAAACCACACCCTTCACACACAGGATCTGCTCTTTGGACCCTATGGAAACTGAGATTCTGGGATGTCAATGGCTCCTCCTGCTTCGGGAATGATGCTGAGACAGTCAACACAATTTTCAATGACATCTCAAAAGCCACAACAGTCTCATATCTTCAGTTCACTATCAATTTTAACTGAGTTTGAGTCAGCTCTGTGATGGCAATTTATTTACTATTTCTCTACCAAAGCTCATTTTAGTGCCATCCTACAGAGAAGGCTCACACAGAGAAAGCACACAGAACAATTTCTGCACAGGAGCTTGAGACCGCCCAGCTCAGATAAAGCAGCTGTCACCAGGGAGCATGAAAGAGGCTGACAAGGAAGGATAAAGGGAGCAGAGCAGAAAGCATGACAGACATCTCAGAGTGAGCTAGAGAAGAGTTATTCCCAAACCCATGGGGAAGGGAAAACATACTAAAGCTAGTCCAAACCCTACACAGCTTTTATTTTGTGTGCCCTGATCTTCTGATTGCGTTCATCAAGAAAAGCTTTTCTTCTCTTCATGCTGCATGTATATGACAAATTACATCTACCTTCATTTTAAGGTGCTGCCCCCAGGCAAGAAGCATTACTTACACAGTTTCTTCATCTTCCAGAGGGACTTCTCACACCCACCTTAAACATGAGTGAGCTCTTAAGTACTCACTTACATAGTAAATCTAAGGCAAGCCAAAGCAGAGGCAGAGCTGCATTATTTAACAACTCCTACACTAGAGGCTTTGTTTTTGAAGAACCAGTTTCTCCCTACAGAGAACATGATCATATAATTTGAATTCTCAAGCTATTCACTACAGCATTGCACTGAAATAAGAAGTGCAACATAATTTAAAAATAATAATAATAATAATTTGTATACTCATTAAATGTCTGTGCATACCTTCCCTGATAGCTGTAAATGGGGTTCCTTCCTCTTCTTGTAATCTAATCACCTTCAGTGCCACCAGTTTTCCATTTACCCTGAAAGGGAAAAGGGGAAGGGAAGGAAAGATAAAAAACAAAATTAAAGCAGGAACAGTATTTCTCCTAATAAAACTTGTTTCCCATCATGTACTTATTCAATTTCTTCCTGTCAATACCAGTGATTCATCTATAGCACTGTAAGAAACACTTCATAGCTTCCATAATGTCAACTTTATATTTTCACACCCATATGTAATTCAAGAAATGATCTCAGTTTTCTGTGAGTCAGTCTGTTTCCTTTCTATCACAGCACTAAACTGAAGCTTTGTTAAGAAGTATCACATTGCAGAATCTAGTTTTAATGCATCTGTCCTGTATTTGACCAAATCCCTCAAACAAAAAGGCATATGATTTTAATCAATCATTCAACTTGCAGTAAATCCATATTTATATTGATTGCCTTCTTCCCACTGCATCACACCCATAATTACTACCCTCCAAAAGCTATGGAAGTTTGAGATGGGAAATATTTTTTAGGTCACTCTAGGTCATTTCCCTTCAGGGCACAATTGTTCCTGAGGTACATTCTTGACTACATGACCCAGACTAATTTTAGATTATAAAGAATCTCTTTTATACCCTTAAAAATATTTGGTGCTCCAAGGGACAAAACTTCACAACAGAAGTTACTTTATTCTAAAATCTCTTTGGCTGATTTCACTTCTAGAATTCAAAATTTCACTACACATTAATCCCATTCAAAGCCTTAAAAATCCAGTTGGTCCACTTTAGCCAAATTAAATCTCACAAAAACTGAATCAGATTTTAAAATCCTCAAGAAGAAGCTCATACCTCTGAAGCTTTAACAGACTCCCAAGCTATGACAAGCAATTGTGAGGGTAAGTTACCAAAAAGTTACCAAATAAATACTAGCAATATTTTGATTTCTTTCTATAAAAGCAAAACTAGCTTTTACAGGCACAAGACCCAAGGAAGCACTGGAGCTTTCACACTCCTGCAGTCATGGAAGCAGTTTCCTATTGCACTGGACCCTAGAAGATGTATTCATTTTTCTAAGCAAGGTGACATGGATACCCACCAACTCTGAATTCATCTCCTCCCTCAAGCTTCTAATTTTTGCAGTTACATGACTTCAGTGACATGACAGCTACTGTATTATTTCTTCAGATTAACTTTTACTATTGCCAGATTCTCATTAGACCTATACAGTGCATTGCACAATGATTCTGAACAACTTCAGAAGCCCTGATTATCAAAAGACATTTTACTTGTCACCTTCCAACTATTCAAAATACTGGCATCAGTTCAAGTCTCAAGCCACTACTGATTGTTGAAAGATAATTATCAGCTTAGCCCTACCACATTATCTGGATTTCTCCTTATGATTATCAGAAAAAGATACCTCTTGCCTCATGTAACTTCATATGTCATACACAGACAGAAGAATAAACCATAATAAAGGTAGAAGTAGAAAGATTGATGACAGACATGGTTCATATACATGTGTAGTTTTCAATTCCTCTGTCAATACACCTCCCCACCTATCACATACATATAAGTAAGTTAGACACCTGGATAATTTGATTATTTTACAATAGATGAAATAACTGTGCAGGAGGAATTTAAATAAGAAAAGCAAGCTCATTCCACACATCAGGAACAGGATGGATGCTCTATTCAGCAAAGGCAATGCAGAAGAAAATGGAAAAAGCAGATCACTGAGGTACTAAGGAATGTGGATGCCACGTTTTTACCAGAGAGATTAAAAAGTAGCACCTATTTTTGTGCAGATTATGTTTTTTTATTCCGAATTTCTGCATTTCATTGATTCACTAATAGTAATAAATAACACAAACAGCAATAATATGGAACTCGCTTTGATGGATTCACAATTACACTGTACTCTTAAACATGGTAGGTGGGCTCTGCTATTCAGTTATCGCTGCCACTTTTTCACTGTTACCTATCATCCTCTTGACAGATATTAAGGCAACTTTTAACACTATTAATATAACTGAGCTAATCTTAAGCAGTGTTCCTCTGGGATTGCTTTTTCCCTTTTAGTATTTTTAATATCCAAAATACCAATCTACAACTTCCAGGAAAAAAATAGTGTCCCTTATTATCATTTCCTATTCAGTCATTAAAACTTCTTTTTTCTTCAGCTCATTTTCTAAGAATAGGACAATTTTTAAGTGTACCTGGAGAGATGAGAATTGACAAAGTATTATCAATTAAAAGAGATAGGTGTGTACATTCACATCCTTTAGCTATTCTCCCACTGATGCAATCTCAGGATGCAGTTAGATGATACTGCAGAGAAGAGCTAATAGCTACCTCTGGGTAGAGCTTTTCTCTTGCTAAATCCCTGCCATACACTCCTGCTGCTGTCTTGTATCAACTCTCATGCTTGACTGACCATACAGCAAGACAGCTGGGGAAGTTATAAAGGAGAAGACAGACCCTTAAAAAAAAAAAATAAGAAATGAAAAATGCATTTTTTGTATTTTAAAAAGGGAAAAACACTAGAAAATATACAAGAAGAATCAGGACCACCTCTTTGAGGAGCAGCTCACCATGGGATCAAGTCAGCTATGTAATGAAATTATGCCCTGAATGTTGTAATGACTTGCCAAAATAATGTGGTAATTTCCTTAGAAACAACACTGAAAAAAAAAAAAAAAAGAGACACAGAGTAAACTACTTCTGCAAGCCATCAGGATTTGACTTTGGAGACTTCAGTAGTGATTAGATTAGCAGAACTCCCCCCAGATATTACTTCACATGTCTTCCACAACTTTCAAAGCATGCTCAGTATTTTTATTATTTTCAAATATAAGAAAAAAATGATAGGCAGAGAGCATTTTAGACAGAGAAAAGCCAATGCTGCTGCATCTTTCAACACCGAGGATCCATTAAACCACTTCTCCTGCTCACTGCCGAAAGTAAACAACTTCAGAGCATCTCATAACAATACACTAAACATGGCCAAGGATTTCACTTATCTTCTTCATCCTGTTAGCTGTCCCATTGATTTCTACTAATGAAAAATATTAATTATAAAGTTCCTATTTTCTAACTTACAAGCCTTCCTCCTTCTGAAACTAGCACTTCTCTTTCTCGTTTATCCAAAAATCTCCAGAAGGACAAAAGTCCTGAAGCCCCTCTAATGATCACACAAAGCAACATAACTCTAAATCACCAGCAGCTGGTGGATAGTTTTCATATTTATGGAAATTCAGCATTTTAATGTTATATAATCTCTTCTAATATATTTCAGATTTTACAAGCAACGTAGACAGAAGAAAAATGAGTCCAAATACTTTCATGTGGCATATGGTAAAAGTCTGTATGTTATAAAAAATACAAATGAGCCAGATGTTACAAAAAATTCTGATATAATGTGTCATTCAGCCTTTTCTATAACAGCTTATATCAGTATTACCAAAATAAATACATTGATAAAAATGACCATTTATGAGAAAGCATAAAAGATTATAAATGATTTAGTGCTTTAATACATCATTAAGAACAAATAATAGTGAGGAATATGAAGTAACTGATGACTTAATGGGCTTTACTGGGGATAATGCTGATGAAGCCACACAGAAAACAAAAGAGTACAATAACACTATTTTCACAAGTTCTTCAGTTATATTTAGATGCAATAAATGTTCTAAATATAACACATTTAAAAGATTCAATTAACATAAAATCTGCCACTGATTTCAATCTGTTTATTTAACACAGAGTTTTACCACTGGCTGGAGTTGAGGCTTAGTTCATAACTCTAGCAAGTGCTAAGCGTGGGAACACTTCGGCAAAGAAAAATCAGTAGGCAGTACTGGTATGATGCTCATGTTTTTGATGCTTATTTCAAGGAATTAATTTTTATGAAGGAAAGCAACTCTAAATTGCTAAATATTTATTTACACGAAAGGCTCGGTGTGATGATTAAATTCAGAAAATACCTAATTAGACATACTCTGTAGTGATATTAAGGTCAGTAATGCGTGTCTGAAACCCACATCAGACCATGATCACCTAATGAAACCAAGCTCTGCCAGAATTTTTCTTTGAAAGAAACCTGACAGAAGCAAAGCCAGTGTAGGTTCGATGTAAACATGTTCAATGTATAAACATGGACACTGTTCAATGTAAACATGGACTATATTTCTATTACTGAAAATCACTTACAGTTGGAATTTACAAAAACATTTACAGCCCTGCTAGAGTTCTATTGTGTAATACTCAAGGGAATAACCTGGCTCATCGATTTATCTTTCTGACTTTTATCATCTTTAAAGCTCCATTTTAAACAAATTTTACCTTCCTTTAAAAGAGACCAGTGGATTAAAGATATTTCACATTGTTGACATTTATTAGGGTTAGGGAAAAAAAAAAGAGAGAGAGAGAGAGAGGGGGAGATCAAAGATTTCCAAGAGATGTGAAGGATTTGAATTATTAATGAGCATTGCCACTGGAACCTAGGGATCTAGTTCTTCACGGGACTCAAATTAACCTCACACAAACAATACCACAGTCCTCATTTGGACAGGAGCTGGTGTGCGACATCAGAGAATTTACTCCAGGTCCCTCTCTCTACCTACCAACCTACATCGCTCAGTTAGCACTAATATCAGATGCTTGTCTCAGCATGGGGGCCACACTTTTCCATCCCTGTTGGAAGAAAATGACACAGCACAGGCAGCAGGGAGAGACAGGTACAGCCCTGGTCCTCCTCAACGCATCTCACATCCCTTCGGGCTCCACAAAACCTGATTTTCTTGTAAAGAAGGTTCAAAGACAAATGTAGTGGTATTACTGTAAGTAGAGCAGCCTCTATCCTAATTCTGCATACATATAGTCACAGTGATCTTTCCAGAGAGTCCCATGGCTAACTAGGAAGTATATTGGTGCATAATGGCACTTAGTTTACAAATTTCTTCAGTGTTTTGTCTATCATTCCTTTACTACAAGGATGGTGAGGCACTGGCACAGGCTGCCCAGAGAAGCTGTGGATGTCCCATCCCTGGCAGTGTTCAAGGCCAGGCTGGATGGGGCTTTGGGCAACCTGGTCTGCTGGGAGGTGTCCCTGCCCATGGCAGAGGGGTTGGAACTGTGTCTCTTCCAACCCAAACCATTCCATGAATCTATGATTCCAATCATGAATATACATGATAGTGTTGTTAAATTACTATCCAATAACTTTTAGCACTTGTATTCAATATAGCTATGTTCTGTCCTAGTTCTTGTACCACATTTTTCTGTGCAGTCAATGGGTAATACAATGTATTTTCATTCCTTGGTTTCCACACCTGTCACAAGAGATGATAATGCCTTGTTACCTTTGTACTTTTGTACTTTGCAGGTCAAAGCAAATAGTATAATGTTCTTTTCAATCTGTACAGCTACAGAGAAAATCCTCCCTAGGTTCTTTTAGATGTGGAAAAATTCACTCAGTAAGTGATTGACATAGTTAATGATTCATCTTCTAGTTAGAATCTTTAAGCTTACATGATTTTAAAATGTTTTCAGACAGAATAATTATTTAATAACTTATTTTAGTACTTACACTGCTTTAACATTTTTTTCCACCATTTGGCATTTTAGTTCAGCAACAAGTTATTAGCTTTGCATCAAGTTCATCTTGTAGTTACTGTTTTTATGAAGGATTAGTAATACTAGAAATTTTTATAAATCATCCACTCACACGCTTTATAAACCTGTGTCTTGACTGTAAAATGTATAATAAAAAGCAGCCTACAATAATCTTCAAAACCTATCAACTTAAAAAAGAAATTGATAGAAAAAAAAAAAAAAAAAGAAACAAAGAAAACATATCAGGCAGCTCTAGTAGGTAACTATAAAGTGCATTTTCATAATCCATGAATATATATTCCTTTTCCAGCCATCTGGTACTCCACAGATGAAAGCAGTTTCATTTGTAGATGAACACTGATTTCACACAATTTCCGAGAAAGAAAAGAAACGGTTCAGAAAGTTTAAGTCGCTAAGATGACATGAACCACAAAACATATTATCTGTGAACTGGACTGTTGCACATAAAATATATAAAGAAGTATGTGAACACAATCCATCGCATCACATAGACTAATGCTTAGGGAATAAGTAAAAAGAAAAAGTGTGACAGACAAAACAGCAAGTTCTTCAGGCTACCCAAAGCCTATGGCACTTGCAATAGATTGCACATAAAACAAAGGAAAAGATGATGAGAGTCATAGAGGTTTCAAGACAAATAAATGAAATAGTGCAGCTTAAAAGAAAGATAAAGTCAGAATAACAATTAGCCCTGTCAGGCATCCTCAGCACCCTAAACATAAAAATCAAAACCCCTGAGTGATCATTTTCTTGTGAGCAGTCATCCACAAACATATATATGAAATATTACAGTCAGCTATATATTCATAAAGCATACTACAATGCATCATGGCAACAACAAATACAGGTGGTTCCCTCTGATCATTCAACTATTCCCTGTTGCCACAAGAATAATACTGCATAGAAACCACAGCTGGTGCAGAGTATGAGGACTGTCTTACTGAGCAATATTTCTCTTTAAGATCTGCACTTCATATCACTAACTCCCTATTGATTTTTGAGTGAATAAGAAAAAGTACTGCCTTCGAAGGATATAAATATAAAATGGCCTGGCTAACTGAAAAGCTTCAATTCATCCTTTGGTGCACATTGGAATCACCCTGAAAAATAAATAAATAAATAAATAAATTCAAGCAATTGCAGGGGCAGCTCGACTGAATGAAGAACTTCACAATTCCACAGCCTTCGTGGAACTGAACTCGGGGGGACAGCACAAGCTTTGACAGGATACTACTCCATGCCCCATCAGACCAGTTCTCATATTAATAGGTAACAGGAATAGAGACCAGAATTTAATTTAGGACAAGCATTTTATATAGGATAAATTGTTTGAAATGATGGAATTTTGCAGCAGGGATTTTAGGCAAAATTTTATTGATTGACCTCTCTGTTAAGAGTTCTATACATTTTTGCAATACTTTGAGCACAAACAACTTAGTAAATGCCCCTTTCCAGTGCACTAAAAAGCAGATGGTAAGCAAGAGGTATATTGAGATCACAGTGGGGAGATGCAGTGGATATACCATCGGCTTGCTTCTCAAAATACAGATTCATGCTGTGCAGGCAGCAGTCACAGACCACATCACTTTAACTGAAGTAATCTGCTTTAATTCTTTGCTGGAAGGGCAATTAAACACAGTGGGATGAGCGGATACAAACCATACTAACACATAATTATCACAAAAAGCACAGTTTTTTTCCTTTAAGGGCAATGTGCAGAGTTCCCAGGGCAAGTATGGAAGGCCTTCATACTGCTTTGCAAGGGGCTCCAGTTAGGAGTGTCTCTTCTCTGCTGTCCCTGGATTCTCAGGACTCACATCAACATTTAGTTGTCACAGATCAAGCGAGATAACATTGCTATAAATTCAGGCACGTCAATTCTAGTCATGCTTAAGAAGGAAGAAGGTCAATGTCAGGAGGAAGATTCATGGGCTGATACAGACAGAATTTCTTCAGTTCCATCACAAATGGAAATGATATGATAATTCAAAAGGAATCTATTGCTCTAACATTTGTTCTCTGCAAACTACTTACAAATACAGTAATGTTTTTGCAGTTTCCCCCTACAGAGTATGTAGAGATAAAGAGTTAAGCCATAGCATTTATGTTGTATACAAATTTATGTTATCACAGAATCACAGAATTTTCTAGGTTGGAAGAGACCTCAAGGTCATCGAGTCCAACCTCCAACCTAACGCTAACAGCCCTCCACTAAACCATATCCCTAAGCTCTACATCTAAGCTTCTTTTGAAGACTTCCAGGGATGGTGACTCCACCACTTCCCTGGGCAGCCTGTTCCAATGCCTCACAACCCTTTCTGTAAAGAAGTTCTTCCTAACATCTAACCTAAAACTCCCCTGGCTCAACTTAAGCCCATTCCCCCTCGTCCTGTCACCAGGCACGTGGGAGAACAGGCCAACCCCCACCTCTCTACAGCCTCCCTTGAGGTACCTAAAAAGAGCGATAAGGTCACCCCTGAGCCTCCTCTTCTCCAGGCTGAACAAGCCCAGCTCCCTTAGCCGCTCCTCGTAGGACTTGTTCTCCAGGCCCCTCACCAGCTTCGTCGCCCTTCTCTGCACCCGCTCAAGCACCTCGATGTCCTTCTTGTAGCGAGGGGCCCAAAACTGAACACAGTACTCGAGGTGCGGCCTCACCAGAGCTGAGTACAGGGGGACGATCACCTCCCTAGCCCTGCTGGTCACGCTGTTCCTAATACAAGCCAGGATGCCGTTGGCCTTCTTGGCCACCTGAGCACACTGCTGGCTCATATTCAGCCGACTGTCCACCATCACTCCCAGGTCCTTCTCTGCCTGGCAGCTTTCCAACCATTCCTCTCCCAGCCTGTAGCTCTGCTTGGGGTTATTGCGCCCCAGGTGCAGGACCCGGCACTTGGCCTTGTTAAACTTCATGCAGTTGACCTCAGCCCATCGGTGCAGCCTATCCAGATCCTCCTGCAGAGCTTTCCTACCCTCAAGCAGATCGACACACGCACCTAACTTGGTGTCATCTGCGAACTTACTGAGGGTGCACTCGATGCCCTCATCCAGATCATCGATGAAGATATTAAAGAGGACCGGCCCCAGCACCGAGCCCTGGGGGACGCCACTAGTGACTGGCCTCCAACTGGACTTGGCTCCATTTACCACGACTCTTTGGGCCCGGCTATCCAGCCAGTTTCTAACCCAACGAAGCGTGCGCCAGTCCAAGCCAAGAGCAGCCAGTTTCTTGAGGAGAATGCTGTGGGAGACGGTGTCAAAAGCCTTGCTGAAGTCAAGGTAGACCACATCCACAGCCTTTCCCTCATCCACCCAGCGCGTCACTCTGTCATAGAAGGAGATCAGGTTCGTCAGGCATGACCTGCCTTTCATAAAGCCATGCTGACTGGGCCTGATCGCCTGCTTCCCCTTCAAGTGCTGCATGATGACTCTCAGGAGGATCTGCTCCATGAGCTTTCCTGGCACTGAGGTCAAACTGACAGGCCTGTAGTTTCCTGGGTCTGCCCTCCGGCCCTTCTTGTAGATGGGCGTCACGTTTGCTAGCCGCCAGTCGATTGGGACCTCCCCCGATAGCCAGGACTGTTGATAAATGATGGACAGCGGCTTGGCCAGCTCCTCTGCCAGTTCCCTCAGTACCCTTGGGTGGATCCCATCTGGCCCCATCGACTTGTGCACATCTAAGTGCCGTAGTAGGTCACCAACCAGTTCTTCATGGATAATGAGGGCCACATCCTGCTCCCCATCCCCTTCCACCAGCTCAGGGTACTGGGTATCCAGAGAACATCCGGTATTGCCGCTAAAGACTGAGGCAAAGAAGGCATTGAGCACCTCCGCCTTTTCCTCATCTCTTGTAACTAAGTTTCCCCCCGCATCCAGTAAAGGATGGAGATTCTCCTTAGTCCTCCTTTTTGTGTTGATGTATTTATAGAAACGTTTTTTGTTATCTTTAACGGCAGTAGCCAGATTGAGCTCCAGATGAGCTTTGGCCTTCCTAATTTTGTCCCTGCACAGCCTCGCTACTTCTTTAAAGTCCTCCTTAGTGGCCTGCCCACTTTTCCAAAGCTTATAAACCCTCTTTTTCCTCCTAAGATCAAGCCACAATTCTCTGTTGAGCCAGGCCGGTCTTCTTCCCCGCCAGCTCGTCTTTGGGCACGTGGGAACAGACCGTTCCTGTGCCATTAAGACTTCCCTCTTGAAGAGCGCCCAGCCTTCCTGGACCCCTCTGCCCTTCAGAACCGCCTCCCAAGGGACTCCACCAACCAGTGTCCTGAGCAGCTCAAAGTCAGCCCTCCGAAAGTCCAATACAGCGGTTTTACTGGTCCCCTTCCTGGCCTCGCCAAGAATAGTGAACTCCACCATTGCGTGGTCACTCTGCCCTAGACAGCTCCCGACGATCACGTCCTCCACCAGTCCTTCTCTGTTTGTGAAGAGAAGGTCTAGCGGGGCACCTCCCCTGGTAGGCTCACTAACCAGCTGCGTCAGGAAGCTATCTTCCACGCTCTCCAGAAACCTCCTAGACTGCTTTCTCAGGGCTGAGTTGTGCTTCCAGGATATGTCAGGGAAGTTGAAGTCCCCCACGAGTACAAGAGCTGATGATTTTGCAACCTCTGTCAGCTGCCTGTAGAATTCCTCATCCGTCTCCTCATCCTGGTTCGGCGGTCTATAGCAGACCCCGACCAGGACACTAGCCTTGTTGTCCCTGCCGATCCTAACCCAAAGGGACTCGACCTTGTCATTCCCAACCTCGAGTTCTACAGCCTCGAAAGACTCTCTAATATAGAGAGCCACACCACCACCCCTTCTATGCTGCCTGTCCCTTCTATAGAGCTTATAGCCAGGCATTGCAGCACTCCAGTCATGAGACTGGTCCCACCACGTCTCCGTGATGGCAACCAAGTCGTAGCCTGCCTGCCGCACGATGGCTTCCAGCTCCTCCTGTTTGTTACCCATGCTGCGTGCATTGGTGTAGATGCACTTCAGCTGGGCCATTGCCTTATCCTCCGGCCTTGCCATTGTTCCCCCTGGCACAGCCCCAACAATCCTAGCCTCAGCCCCATCCCCCTTCCTACCTAGTTTAAAGCCCTCTCAATGAGCCCTGCCAGTTCCTGGCCCAGGATCCTTTTTCCCCTAAAAGATAGGGACCCGTCTGCGGCCATCAGGCCAGGTGCTGAGTAAAGTGCCCCATGATCAAAAAACCCAAGATTTCTGCGTTGGCACCAGCCCCGGAGCCACGTGTTTAACAGGATGAGCTTATGATGAGCTTTCTTTCAACAATAATGTGAAACCTTGAAAATGAGTCAAGAAAATATAAAGCAAGGCAAAGAGATTATGACTGCAACACTACCCACTCCTTGCTTCCCAGTCAAATTGCAACACTTTTCAACTTCAGTAGGATTATTATTATTTTTTTAAGTCAATGTTAATAAAAGAGATGACATGTTCACAGCATTAGTCAAACAGAGTAAATGTTTGATTTGCAGAGTAAAACTTGCATCTTTTTGTATTGCCATTAGCAAGTTACTCAGTCTATTTCTCCAAAATTTTACTGTAAAAGTAGCAGAAATCCCTTTAGTGATCTGAATTTCAACCAATGTATGCAATAAGAAGCCATTTGTAATTTTATACAACAAAGTAACTAGCGAGAAATTAACCTGAAAGAACATAGAAAATGAAGCTCATCTTGTGCACATCTGAAGTTCAATAAGTGAACTCAAAGAGATCTACCTCTTGATGCAACTGTCAGTCAAAAAACAAATGGCTGTGTGGCTATTTCTCCAACACACAAAAAAGCCCAGTCTAAGAGAACACTGCTTCACTTTCCTCAGTCATACAACCCTGTTCATTCTGCTGCTTCTCCACACTCCAGGGAATCAATTTAATCTGACTACGAAAAGAGAAATCCATCATCCATTAAGAGGAATTAGCCCACTTCACTTCACGTTCCTGGGATACTACCACAGATGCTCAGATAGACAGAAGAAAACACTTTATAGGAAGACAGGGGCTTGGTACTGCTGATTCTGCTCCATGTTCTAAAAAAAAGCCAAGCTTCCCCTGAAAGCAAGTTACCGTGCACATTACTTTAAGAAAGGAATGGCTGATTTTATGTATTTGTAGGCAGGTATGTATCTATTCATTTTTTCAAGTGGTGAGCTAGGATCATGGAGTTTTTATTCTATCATTATGATCAGCAGGGAGAATCATTTAAAAGACTGAAGGATTCTCCATTAAAGAAATCACATGCAGATATTTAGGAAAAAAAAAAAAAATTGTCAGGATTTCAGCAAACAACCCTATAAAACCAGGCTCAGTTAAAAATGACTTTGAGCTATATGCTATTTCTGGAAACTTCTGCTCAACTGAAGAGATTCAAAGAGGGCTTTATAGAAGTTGTATTTCCAATGGATCATAGATTCAAATTTAAGATAAGCATCAAAATTAGGGAAAGCCTTAACCTCTGAAAGAAGACATAGTTACAGAGTCAGAATGCTTGGGGTTGGAAGGAACCTCTGGAAGTCACCTGGTCCAACCCTCCCTGGCTCAAGCAGGACCACCTCGAGCAGGATGCCCAGGACCATATGCAGGTGGCTTCTGAAGATCTCCAAAGAGGGAGACCAGACAACCTCTCTGGGTAACCTGTGCTAGTGCACCATCACTCACAATAAAGAAATGTTTCCTGATATTCAGACAAAAACCCTTTTGTTTCAGTGCCCATTGCCTCTTGACCTTTCACTGGGCATGACCAAAAAGAGCCTGGCTCAGTCCTTTTTGCATCCTCCCTTCAGGTATTTCTATACATTGATAAGATTCCCGCCAGCCTTCTCGTTTCCAGGCTCAGCAGTCCCAGAGCTTTCAGCCTTTCCTCACAGGAAAGGTGCTCCAGTCCCTTCATCATCTTTGTGGTCCTTCTCCAGACTCTCCCCACTAATTCCGTACCTCTCTTCTACCAGGTAGCCAATATGTGGCTAAGAAATATTTGGGGATGAATAGAGGGGAAGGGTCACCTCCTTCGACCTGCTGGCAACACTCCTCCTAATACAGCCTGGAATACCATTAGTTGAACACATTGACTTCCTCAGATACAACTTTTTGAGTCATTTATTCAAGTTTTAGTCTTGAAACTGATACCATACAGCTGAAATCCCACATATTAATTATTTCAGAATTTTGCTATAAAATAGCTCACTGAAGGACACATTAAGTCCTTTCAGAACAACACGCTGTACTTTCAGAACACTCATGAGAATATTCAAAGCAGCACAAAAAAAAAAGAGACAATATGAGGCTAAACCCAGATGACCTACAGCACTGAAACACTTTGCCAATTCCCATCAGAAATGTAGCAAAAAAAAATGGGTGACAGAAAATTCTGAAATTTTGATAAAGTAATTGTTTCGAGTGATATATCATCATGGGGATTAGAGATAAGCAGTTTAAAAAGCTAAAGGAAAGGTAAAATGAATGAATACAACTCCTATATGCAGTGCTATAAACCTCTTAAAGCTCTTCCTGATTTTGCAGTCATTATATATAAACATCACCATCCACGGAGATGCCTAACACCCAAACCTGGACTCATCTCTGATTCTTCCCTCTCTCCTAATCTCTACCTTCTCTTATTATATGTTATTTATATTTAAATATCATTCTGAATTTGGATTCTGAAAGCTGAATGCATGCAAATAATATACTATTTTTTCAACTACTTGGACTTAGAAATTATAGTTGCAGTGCATTTACAGCCCATCTATTTGTTGAAAAAATACCTTGCTTAAGCAGTGATAATGGAACAAAAACAAATAGAAGAAATTATCTGAGAGCAACTGTCAAAAATAAAAATAAAATAAAATAAAAAATCCCGGACTCCTCCATGTTAAAATTCTGTGTAAAATCTGAAATTAAATTGAATTTGCTCTGGAATTTAGTATGCAATAGTATCTTTGTAGTACTCGGATAGTATCCTTTCCTTTTTATTTTTTTTTCAGCTAGTTGATGTCTTCTTCATTTAGACTTTGGTAATGAAAACTGTCATTTACCAAGAACCATTTTATGCAAAATAGCGATGATCAGTAACACAAGCCGGATCTGGGAGACATTCTCAGTGACTTGCCTAAGCACGTCAAATACAAAAACATGGCATGTTAATGAGAAAGCCAGCAGTCATTTCTATAATGTGTAAAAAGTAGATTTTGAAATTGAACAGGTTTTCCTTTTGTTTCTCTCCCTGATCCAGCTTGTTACAATGTAAACAGAAGGTTTTATTCCAGAGATTCAAGAAGCCCACGAACTGAAAGACAATTTTTGTTTAATGGAATAAACTTGAATTAGGAGGTGTACACACTGCTCAGAAGATATACTCACCAACCTACAAACACAAATTTACTCTTATCATGGATCATTATGAAACATTCTCAAGCAGATGAATGTAGAAGTGAAATATAAACTAAAAGAGCAAGTGGGTTTGGAAAACTCAAAATTATAGCATAGTACTCTCTAGTAAGCTGTAATAAAAAAATGGAACAGCTCATAATGGAAAACAGGATTCACTCACAATAAGTGAAATAAGTCTTTACTATTAACAAATATTAAGATAACTAAAAGTGCCTAAGCAGTTAGGTGAAAAATAAAGTCTATATTACAAACAGCTAAACACTTACATAACATAACATAAATAAGACAAAAAAGACAAAAACAACAAACTGCACTCTTCCAGATGCAATTTGGCCAGTTTGCTCTCAAAACACTCAAAATAGTGTTGCAAGATACTATTATAAAGCAAACTTTGATATTTATCTACAGCTTTCAGTGTGTTAATAAGCAAATACCTGCATACAGCACTTCATGTTGTCACAAAATGCCTTTAGCAGAAATTGTACCATTAAACTCTTCAAAATGGTATTGTCCTTCACCTTGAAGATGTTTTATTCTTACAGCTAAGAAACATTACCTCCAGTTCTATTACCTTGGTGCTTATGCATCTCATGAAATTTATTAAAAAGAAAACCAAACCCCACAACTTTTAACATGTACCTGGTGATAAATACTAAGCACAATAATTTTTAGAACAAATCATCATTCAAAACAACTCTACCTGGTCTTAAATCCTCCAGCTTCCGCTACAGTTAAGGACACACCACCCAAATATTTTGGCAAAATGACAAAGCCAAGCACTAGACTTGGTTAGATTAAACTAGACTAGAGTTAGGGATTCTTAAAAATTTTGACAAAAATGCACTTTTTGTGCATATAACTACATGCTTCTCCAAATAAACAATATTTCTGTGTTCTGTGGCATGCCATGAGGGCTTTTTTAGTGGTCAAAAACAGTCCACGCCAGAACTAAAACAGCCCTCTTTTGACCTGTTTTGCCCATGTTATTTCCCATTGAACTGACAGCTAAGGGAACATCGTTATGCGTATCAAAGTCTTAGCCTGTATATCTACAGCAGGTGCTAGAAAACATTCCTCTATCTATTTCTGTATCATTTTAGACAAAGCTATAAACAGTCAGAGCCAATCTGCCAGAAAAGCACCAGCAAAATTAGGATCTGCTGAAACAGCAGGAGCCAAAGTTGGCCCATCCATTTGCCCCTCTGTCCATTTGTTTTCCCCATAACTACATCACAGCAGTGATGCTCTCTCTTCTTTAGGAACACCATAAAGGGCAGAAATTCCTCATCTTCTTATGGGGACAGAAGAACATTGGCCAACAACTCCTTTTGAAATAGCAGATAGGCCCTGTACTGTTTTTCAACTCTTAAGGAATTACCTTTTGCTGCTTTGAAGTAATTGAACTGTTTCTTTACTTCAAGAAACCAAAGCCTCATCTGGAGGTGCTGAGTCTGTGTGGTGCTATGTAATATGAGAATTATTCAATTCTTGAAGGAAAAAAAAAGCCAACCAAAAAAAAAAAAAAATTAAGCAGGTGAAGGAACATGACCTTAAGAAGAGATCAACATATTTATTGCAAATGCATTCTTATCCACACTCTAATTACACAAGCTTTTTCAAAACAAATTTTAAAGACTTTGCAAAAGATGTTAAGAAGCAGCAGAATAAAGTTATGTATAATTATTATAATTCCCACCACTTATTTAGAGCTTGCTATTTATAATGGGCAATGCAGAATACCCAGTAATATCAATTTATTATTCAACTACCATTAAAATCATTGAAGTATTTCTTACAGATCTGCAGTTAGCTCCATTAAAACAAATGAAGTATTTCTAACGAATCTATGTTTTGTAACACATGCACAAATCACCACTGAATGAGATAGCTTCAGGGAAGTACTTTGCTTTACTTTTAACTTTTGGTCAATTCTACTGATTGACGAGACATCTAGTAACCCTGTTTCCTTAGTTCAATCTTACTGAAAGTCAAGGCATATCAGGTAACTATCACCAGAAATAGGTGTTATGATTTTACAAAAGGATTTTAGTGATAAGGCACAAGATGAAATCTATACAGTTTTCTCTGATTATGTAGACCCCAATAAAAAGTTTATTTATTATGTCTGGAATTTATAGTGAGGTATAACTGAACCATTAGCAACACAAAATAACTGCATTTTCTTGAAGAATGCTGCCAGTGAAATACAATGCATGTACTAACATGGCAGAAGTGTAAATACTTCTTTTACATGTAGAATTTGGAATGTGCTTTAGGAACAGCTGTTACTATGTTTATCAATCTCAAAGCTACTGAGAGATGACAACATCCCTTATTCTGATTTACTACAAATATTCAATGGAAAAAAAAATTCAGTACCTACAACTTGATGACACTGGAAAATATTAACACCTTAATATATTAACCTCATGAAGTTCAACAAAGCCAAATGCAAGGTTTTTCACCTAGGGAAGAATATAACCCCATGCACCAGTACAAGCTGGGGGCTGACCTGCCGGAAGGCAGCCCTACAGAGAAGGACCTGGGAGTCCTGGTGGATAACGGGTTGACCACGAGCCAGCAGTTTGCCTTTGTGGCCACGAAGGCCAACAGTATCTTGGGCTGCATCAGGAAGAGGGGGCTAGAGCACCTGTCGTACAAGGACAGGCTGAGGGAACTGGGCCTGTTTAGCTTGGAGAAGAGAAGACTGAGAGGGGATCTTATTGATGTGTACAAATATCTGAAGGGAGGGTGTCAAGAGGATGGGGACAGACTCTTTTCAGTGGTGCCCAGCAGGACAGGAGACAATGAGCACAAACTGAAACACAGGAAGTTCTGGCTGAATATGAGGGGGTACTTTACTGTGAGGGTGACAGAGCACTAGAACAGGTTGCCCAGAGAGGCCGTGCAGTCTACTTCTCTGGAGATATTCAAAACTCGCCTGGATGCATTTCTGTGCCACGTGCTCTAGGTGATCCTGTTTGGCAGGGGGGTTGGACGAAATGATCTCCAGAGGTCCCTTCCAACCTCAAGTATTCTGTGATTCTATATATTTCCTTGTTTTAGTAGATATACTGTCATGATACTCTGCTAAGAATGAAAAGTTGCCTCATCCATCATTCACTAGACAAACTTTTAAATAAAGATATTGCATATACCCAATATCCCTCTCAAAACTGTTTTTTATCGAAAATTTGATTATGAAAACTTGATTAAATATATGAACTTCTTTACAGCATAAGACAAACTGCTTGACAGAAGATAATGCTCAACTGAAGCAACAGCTAATGAAGTGTATTTTATGTATTTTACCAAGTTATTTTATACAATATAAAAGTACTTAGCACATTAGGGATAAAAAAATGTCGTAACAAAACATTAAATTGGCAGAAAATATATATTTTTCACATATAGAGTAGATTCCTTTGAGCTGTAGTGGTTGCAAGATGTGTCTGAACATTATTTCCCAAAGGCTACTCTTGTAAATAAACTGAATTTACATTAGTCCAAAATTCCATTCATTCACTTCATGGTACTTTATTCAAGCTTTTCATAAGGATGAACAAAAGACCAACAAACTCATTTCTTATATTCAGCATTACTCTTAGGACTTTAAAAAAATCTACTTGACAGTGTATTGTGCTCTTATCTATAGAAACTAAATATCTTACATTTAATTTCATAAAGGTATTGAAAAAGTAATAGAACAATAAAGTACAAAGAAAACATCAGATTAACAAGATTGAATCTCATCTTGTTCTGAAGTAATGGTACCTCTGCAATATGGTTTCAATCTCTTTCACTCGAGAACACAAAAATCAGTAGCACTGCGCATTCATTCACAAGGTGCAGTAACATCACTTAGTAGTTTCTGCTTACTTTCATTTACAGAAAGAAAGAAAAGAAGGAAAAGAAAGACAAAGAGAGAGAGAGAGAGAGAGAGAGAGAGAGAGAGAGAAGAAACCAGCACTTACTTGCTTTTCCCTTTGTATACCGTAGCATAGGAACCTTCCCCTAGTTTTTCCAGCTTTTCATATGAGTCTGCTTTTCCAAACTTGGGGCTTGTAGGCTGAAAAAAAAAAAAAAAAAAAAAGAAGAGAGAGACCTTTCAGAATGTATTGCACCCACAACATTAATTGCTTTGATTCAGCCTTCAGAGATCAAAGGCCATAATGAAAACTCATAGACCTGCACGTTATTAACAGCCAACAATAAAAGAAAAAAATTAATAGCAAAGCTAATAAAATGACTGAATAGGCTACTCAAGCAAACATCATTCAACACCCCAGATGGTAGTTTTCAATATCAACTATATACTTACATCACTGGAATTATCAAAAGGATTTTGTTCTTAATCAAAGGGAGATTTCTGTTTCATTTTTCACATATATCACTTTGTACAGGGAAAAGGATCATTAGCAGCTAAACCTGCTCATCTTTGTTAAGAGATCTAAGCAACAGTTTCAATCTGCCCTACAAAATCAGATTACACAAGCTTCTTAAGTAAAATATATATATTTTAATCTACAGCCCACCCAAAAACATTGTATAAGTAGTCAGTGCCTTCTGCACGTCTACCACTGTTCAGAGTCATTAAAATACTACAAGATAGCACATTTAAAGGAAGTATCTTGCTTCTGAATTATGTTTACTGTCTTCAGCTTGTGGATACAAACACACCATGTTTTTAATGACATGTATATGCAGCACAGTGGAATAAAATCCTGTAGCCTCAACATCTGCAGACTAAATGCAGGGTTGAAAATGGAAGCAAGCTGAACACAGCGCCTTGCTGAGGGCCAGACAGCTCAGCCCACCTCTGTGCCAGGCTGCTGCCTGCCCTGCTGCTATGCATGTCTCACAAAGAACACCATACAAGCCGCAAAAATAGAAATTCATCTGACATGAAAATTATTAATTTGGAAAGCTGATATTAAAAATTGAGAAAGAGAAGATGTATTATGAGGAATTACATTGCATAAAATCATTTTTCCTGATTTTTATTCTATGAAATAAATGTTGCTCCAAATGATGCAATATATTATCTGCTTTTTATAATTTCAACATTCATGAATGAAGTCCTGGTCTACAATTACACAGACTAGAATGATACACATTTTTAGTAATAAACGATATATAAATATATATTGTTTTTTTTTTAATGTATGTCAATACTACTGCCTACTCTGGCCGGCTCAATGCCATGACCACTGCACTGGGGAGCCTGTCCCAGTGCCTGACCACCCTCTGGGTGCAGAACCTTTTTCTAACCCCCTGTCTGTCCCAGCTGCATGCCATTCCCTCAGGTCCTGTTTCTGTCCCCAGGGAGCAGAGCTCAGCGCCTGCCCCTCCGCTCCCCTCGTGAGGGAGCTGCAGGCCACCATGAGGCCTCCACTCAGCCTGCTCTGCTCTGGGCTGAACAAACCCAGGGACCTCAGCCTCTCCTCATACGTCTTGCCCTCCAGACCCTTCATTATCTTCATTGCCCTCGTTTGGATGCTCTCTAATAGTTTTATGTCCTTCTTACATTGTGGCACCCAAAACTGCACACAGTACTTGAGGTTCCACACGAGCGTAGAGCAGAAATGAAAAGGTTAGTTGAAAGTTTTAATCCTGAGCACTTTAAATTCAGTTAAAGGGCCATTTTTGCTGTGAATTAATCCTCACTTTTACAAAAAGAAGTAATGTGAAGTAGTTTAGGATAAGCATTTTTGTACGCAACATATCATGAAGTTCCTGGAAAATATCTGAGTTAAGCAGACATTTTGAAGTATATCCTGCTTTCCCAGGTGTCCACATCTTCCAGTTGTCTGGAAGAAAAGTGCTTTTTACTCTCCCCATAGACCAGAAAGACACTGTAAAAAAAATGAACTGCAACTGCCACCGGTATCACCTACAGATATTTTAGACTGCAGCACTCAGACATTCTGTACACAAACCAACCAAAAGAATACAGGGCAGAAATTCTGGAGAATCAGCACTGATGCTCACTTCAGATTCAGGGACTAACTCAGTATCACTCTGTTTGTAATACTGCAAATGAAAGCAGCCAAGCAAATCGAGCATGTTTAGGGTTGAATTCAACTGGGAGACTCTAAGCCATGCCCTGCGCTGCACACAGTACAGACTCACATTTGGGATCTTACGCCTGATTTACAAGTACTCAGGTTTCAGTTTTCTGGAAGGAGACAAGCATGCAGTGCATGTTTGCAGTGCAGAACACAGCTGTGATTAAATTCTTTTAAAACCATGGTCAAAAGTTTAAAATCATCTGAGCCTAAAAATTGCTCCAAGAAACAGACAAGAACATCCCAGGTAGGATGACTTGGGACCTATAATCCTCATTACTGCCAATTAACCATGAACCAGAAAATACAAACATTCTTTTTACTCAACTAAATTTACAAAATTTGTTCTAAGCCATAATTTTGGCACTTTGGCATATACGTGCGTTTTCTGGGACTAAGATCCCAGCCTTCTATTGAATGATATCAGGCTATACACATGTATGTTTGCAAAATTGTGCCTTTTCATCTCCTTCCAATACACAGAACAATCTATTACTTCGTTATCCAAGTCCTAAACATGAATAGACTGATGAAAATATGCCATATGGGAACTCTCTGATCTTCCTTTTGCATTATTGGGACCACTTCATTACAGATAAGGGAGTAATATGCTCATCTCCCAATCTGCACTTAAAAAGACATTCTGCCTGGTTAGAAATGCAAGTGGATTTTGTTGTTGTTGTTATTATTTTTACCATAGTGGTGTTACAGATGTCACTAACAGAGGTGACTAAAACATTTATTCAAGTAACTTTCTCATTTAAGTGTCTAATTATGGAGTAATGCAGCATCATGAAACTACAGAAGTATCAAGATGTTTAAATGTATCCCATATAATGAGGAGGGATAGCAAAGTATTTTCCATATTGCAAGCAGCAGTGAGCAAACAGACAGTGAGTAGCTTTGTTCAGGGTGGCAATGCTGCTGCAGTTAATGGTGAATAGCTCAGTGCTGGTTTCCTCCTTTAGTGAGGAAGGAAAAGGACACGGCTTATACATGTGTTTCACATCCACTCTTATTTTCACACTGTGATTTACTTTAATTTTATACCACTGGAAACCATAATATAAAAGGTCACAACAACTTGTAATGCCTTAAGATCTTGATAGGAAACAGGATGCCTTTAATCCATTACCACACAGTAAATCATCAGCAGTAATTATTCCTACAACCTCAGGCTCATATCCCCATATTCCAGCTGCCAGAGGCACTGACCTAAGGTCATGCCTTTTGACTCATTCTCCTCCTGGGAGCGGATGCATCCTCACCAAGAACAAGCTAAATGATAAAAGCTTGCATTTAGCAGGACTGGGAGGAAGAGCTCACTCCTTATTGCCCCAAAAAGGTGCTGGTTTTGGCCAGTTTGTCTTTGTGGCCACCCCATGCAGCGTCACAGAGCATGCAGTGTCACAGCAGCAAGACTGATCTGCCATGCTCCCCTTGCCCTCATGGGCAGCCTGAATCCATCCTCTGGTGCCCATTCAACAAAGAGCAAACCAGAAAAAAAGGAAAGGAAAAAACAAACAAACAAACAACCTGCTAGTAGTTACTATTCATCCTATATGCACTAAAACAATGTGGCTGATCTCACCTCTCTAGGTGACAGCTCCTCAGCAGTGGAGCTCATCCCTTTGTTCCAGCTGGATCACTGAATGGGACTGCTCACAGGTCTACACTCTCATGCTATTAAATCTCCCTTTGAGAAAATGGCCATTATTCTTCCTTGAATATGCAATTTTAAAAGATGCACAGTTCTTGAAGGTATTTTTTGTAGGGAAGCACTTCAGAGGATTATTTAAAAAAATTAAAAAAATAATAATAATCAGCAGACCATTGCAGTTGCTTAGCTGCTCTGAATTGTACTATATTCCCATACTTAATTCTATAATCAAAAATCTCCATATACTACCACAGTGATTCGGGACAATACTTTGAGGGACCAAAAGACTTTTTGATTTTTATTTACTTTTTTTTTTTTTTTTTAATGAAGCCTCACATTGATTCAAACTTACAATTGCTTGCATTTGCTTAGCTCAGACATTTCTTACCTCTATTTCTGGATTATAACACCAGGTTAGACTCACATAAAACAAAGATATGAAGCTTCCCAAAACTTAAATGTTGAGTTTAAAGGGATCTAAATAATGGTCTACAGAATGGATCTAAATAATCTGAAATTCTGTGACTACTAAAAATGATCACAATTGCCACCTATTAAATTATTGCACCCTGTTTCATATGGTTATTTTCCAGATTCACAGCCGTGAACTTTATTAATCAGATTTCTCCATATTTAGCTTTCTCAACCATTTTTGTTTTAAAAAAAACACTTTGTTACAGCAAGATAATGGTACCTTTTAGTGGTAATATTACAATCCAACATTTAGAATTCACTTCTAAATATCATCTTTTGTTTGTTCTGAATATTTTATTCCTTCCAGTAAAATATATTGGAATACATGTTCACAGAGATCTAGCTGTGTTTGTTGAGTCACAAGAGCCCCATATTCTGCCCAGGATATGGTTGACTGAAATACGCATAGCAAGCAAGACATATCCAGAACACAACACATTTACAATGCTTGCATAAGCCACTGACATTTCTCACAAGCAGCAGATTCTCAAGAAGTCTTCCTACATTTTAGAAAACTGCTGCAGTCTTCCACTTTGACCCAGACAAGATTTCTCAACAGAAAATAGTATTAATTTTAGCTGAATGCACATATTTTGATAAATGTTTGTTCAAAGCTACTTTTTGAAGCTCAACTATTAGAACACTTCAGCCACTATTTGCTTTTATTCTTTTTTTTTCCTCATTATTGTTATTTCCTTTTTCTTACTCCTCATCAGTAATTTTTAACCCTCCAAAACACCAGCAGAACACGGCTGTTCTAACAGTGCTGTTTTTCAGTTTGTTGAAGCTTTCAAAACTTTTCTATGACTTTTTTGTGTGTGATTTTATTGTGAGGTAGAAGCTAAAGAGAGATTTTCTCCCTACAGCTACAGATTTGTATATACTGCACATCAGTGAGACTGCCTAGGCATAAATCTGCCCATTGCTCAGCATCACGACTAGGAAGAAAGGGAGGGAGAGAAAGAGGAAGGGAGGGAGAGAGGGAGACAACAACAACAAACTTTGAAAGCTGAAAAAAGAAAGAGATACAGGTAAATCTGACCAAGATTCAACATGGTCAACTTTAATGGGCAAAGGTTAAATAGGAGACAAACAACCAGTGAGAGACTGGGACTGCTGGAGAGTCACTGGAAAGTGAATCTTCATGCTTGGGAGAAATCTTCTATAGAATCCAAATGGGAAAGATAGGCAACATATTGAGACAGAAGGGAGTAAAGGCTCTCAAGCCTTTGAAGAACTACAAATAGTCACAAGTCATTGTAGAAGCCAGCACAGACTTCAGTGGATAACATCACCTGAAAGGAGGACCGGAGCACAAAATGGTGCACTTCTTTCCCTTCTAGAACTAGACTGAGTTTTACTTGTTTGCTTTTATGCTTTACCTTTTCTGAAAATAGTTGCTGTTCACATAGTTTTCTTATTAGTAGCCCACATTTTTCCCAGCACAAGATTAGGCTAACAACACTACTGAGCACTGGGAGTAGGTATATTTTGTAGGACAGCTTTCAGCAACCAAGATTAGATTTTTTTTTTCTCTGGCTAAGGAAATATAGACTGTAGTAACAAAGATAGAAAGAGTATGCCAAAATGTTGAATACAGAAATAGAAGAAGCTATTTCAAAGTGACGTTAGTGTATTAAAAATAACAGAGAAAAAAGATGTGAGAGGAAGGAGTCTGTTCTGACCAGGTCATTTCAAGTAAGCATTTCATTGATACAGACAATAGGAAGGTAACAGAGCTATCCCAAGATCTTACAGAGACCTCACACTATATGTGAATACCTGTCTTCATATTTTTTCAAAATCTATATAGTAAAGAGAACTTTAATGGAAAATTACATTGAAAATCACCTGACTATTCTTATACAAGCTGTGTGGGTTATGTTCTCATGCATTTTTCATAACTGCAAAACAGCTTGTGAATGTCACACTTAACCATCACACTCCTAAGCTTAAGTTTTAAATATCTTTTTTTTTTTTTTTTTTTTAAACTGTGGGATATTAAACTTCAATATAAAGCCATCCTCAAGGGAAAAATATTATGTTCACAGTACCCTTGTAAATTATTAAAAACCAAAACTAAAGATCTGTTTTGTTCTATGACTGAAAAGAAATATATTCATTGCTAGAATAACTTGAAAGTGAAAGGTAGGCTAAGAGTCACAACAGATTAAATTGCAAAACCTGTAGACTTTTTTTTAAACCAATCTACATTTGTCTTCTTTTTCACAATGGTAAAAGCATTTTACAAAACCATACACAAATTTCACAGTAATGAGTGCCCTTAAGGTTTGATCCAATATGCAATTGGACAGGTCCAATGCAATCCCACTCTTTTACTTCATTTTAAACTTTGCAAAAGGTGGACTGTTGTCTAGGGTTGTGTTCAAGGGATACAGAGATGTTCAAGAATCCAACCTGAGCATTAACCTGAGCTCTCCCACTACCAGATTCCATCATCTTGCCATCTTTCCATCCCTTTATCATGCAGCCATAAATGAGCAATCTGAGCCACAGCTACCACAGAGCTCTGTGAAAGGGCTTGGTGCTGTTTGTAAAGGTGTTTACTTGTTCTGCAGGCTATCAAATCACAGTCGCTGGACCAACTGCTACATTTTATCTGCCTTAACAGTTAAAGACTATCCCCCAGGTTAAGATTCTTGAAGCTTCCCTCTAGCCAGAAAAGTCAGCTCTTTACACAGAGCTCTGAACGTATCTTACCTTAATAAAAGAAGTATTATCCAAGAAGAATGCACATACCCTTGTAACTAGTGGGTTCCTAAAAATGGAAAAGGTTCCGTACACCTCAACAGGAAGAAAGGTGAGAATGCACGCAAAGTGTTTAGGCAGACAGAAAAGATGCTTCCTGCTTACACAAAATTCTGACTTTAGTTTCTCTTTGAAGTGAGATATTTTATGTAATCAATGTGCAATAAGTTAATAGGATCAGTTCATGATTTTGCTTCTATTTGTTTTCTATTTGTAGGAAAGTTACTTTTAACAGACCAAAAATTAACAGAAGTTAGAAAAACAGGAGAGGCTGCTCTCCCCAAAAGAGTGCACTAGGGCATTGCATATTCAACTATAACTTTTTTTTTTACATTTATGTTTGTTGGTAAAAAGAATAATTAGTATTTCACTGCACTTAGTTTTTCTACTGCTGAAAGGTAGCACATATAACTTAGCACGATATTTGAATTCATTGCCATGGATCTGAAGTCATTCAGAAAACAAACTGATGTGTACCAGCATGAACCTAAATCTTGACTAGACGGTTAACTCATAAAAGCTGCAATATTCTATTTACACACTGTGCAAAAGTATTATTCTAGTATATAAAATATGTATACTGAATACAATAGAAATTCACCTTGAAATAGAGAACAATAAATATGGCTACATGCCCAAACAGCATGGATCTCAAAAAGGATTTTCAAAGAATTGGTCAAATCATCTTCCAGACCAAGTGTTATTTTGGGAAGAGGGGCATAAGTTTGTTCTTTTGAATTGTGGCTTATTTTTTTTTTTCCCTTTCTTTGTCCAGTTTATTTCATGGCTTTACTATTTCTTTTACTCTTTCTTCTAACAGGGAGCAGAGAAAAACAAGTTTCTTCCTTTGGTAATCAAAAGACTCAACAAAAGATTTTTAGAAATATATACATATATGTGTGTATATTTTTACATATATGCACATGTATGTATGCTTATTATTGTGATGCAATGGGTCAGAGCAAGGGCATGTCCAGCCAAGTTTAAATAATGAGAATGTAAATATCGGGGGAAAGACTTTAAATGTAAAAATTCAGTTAGTCTTATAAGAAGAAAAAATAATGTGCTAGCTTCTCAGTGCATGCTATTGCACTAATTAACAACAGAGTTTCTACAGGGTTGCAAAGAAGTGTGACAGTAACTGTAGAAAATTACTTCGTGTTCAAGAGCAAATGATTTATTTTCCAAGTGACAATCCGTGGGCAGGAACACTGAGTTCCAGCTTTCATAAACTTCTGTGTTTCATCTTTCCCATCACAAGGTACAGAGCATTCAGAAGGTACAGAAAACATAAAATGGATCAAATGCCACCTGCTGAGTACTGTTTGGTGATCTTCACCAAACACTGATGCTAATAACTGCCAGGGAGCTGATAAAGCTTCTGAAACTAAGCAAGAAAGAGCATGGCACCCCAGGGCATTATAAATAAGGTATTTCTTTTTAAAAAAATGTTGTTTTTGAGACAAATTAGGGACTTTCATCTGAGTAGAAAGTGGGTGACAGTTATACAGGTTGATACAGAGCCTGCAATCCTCAGCCATGTACCTTTTGCAAGACATCAGTTCACCTGATGGCTACAGAGGACTTAAAGCTATGAAAGGGAAGAGACTAAAAAGAACTCTTTTTCTAATACAGAGCCTCTAGTAATCAAGCATAGAAAGTAAAAATTGAAGGTAGCATACATCTGTCAGAGTATATAAAAAAAAAAAAAAGAAAAAAACAGAGACAAAACTGCAACACAACTACACAACCGTAGCCAGTACAACTCATATGGTTGTATGCTCAAGCATATTTACAGAAACTGAAATGCGGTTCAGAATGGCATCATCTGCACGGCAGAAGAATTTCCAGGGAAGCAACTTATTAAATTATAAGGGAGAATGTGGAGCAGCCCTCTGACACAAAAGAAAAAGAAGGAATAATCAGACGAGGAAGTGGCAAGGGCATCTGCAACACAGCATTGAGAGTAGAAAAAAAAAAAAAAAAAAAAAAGAATAAATCAAAAACCCTCAGTCAATTCAACTGTAACTGAAAACCAGAGAACGACAAATTCCTGCAACTAACCACACAGACGTATGCTCAATGAAATGTGCATCAGAACATCTTGTGCTTGAGGCAATGTAGTCAGGCTCAGGGGAAGGGAACGGCTTGATCACATCTCTGCCCTGGACGGTTGAATTTTGGGTCTGCCAGTCAGGACCAGGTGTGACCTGCAATCAGGGGAGCAGTAGCACTGCCTTTTGCTGTGAAGTTCTATTCTTCCTTCTTCATTGACAAGAATACCCTCATTATTCCACAAATTATTCCTTGCCAGGTGCTCTTCCGAGCACTCTTTGTGAGGAAGAGTTAAAAAATGACTAACAATGCCTAGAAGCAGAAGAAGAGAGTTCACTGAGCAGAGCTATATAAACCAGGGAGAATTACAGGAAGTTAAGAAATCAGAATTGTATTTCAGGAAATGCCTATGCATCTACTTTCCAACATGAGGCATCCCCAGCCCATGTGACTCAGCCCATGAGAAGATTGGTGAGAGCGTGTGTTTAGCTAGGGATCTAACCAGCAGCACAGTAGGAGGGCAAGCATTAACATCATTAACAGGAGAAAATCCTGGGATTGCAGGACACTGCCTGGGCACAATGCAGTACCAGCTCTCTGGAAAAGAACACGATGCCAATAACACTTTCAAAATAAATCTGCTTCCAAATTCTGGAAGCAAAGCAAAGAAAAACCTTCACTTTTAATAGAAAATTATGTAAAGCATTAACAGAAACTAGTAACAATTTCTGTAAAGAACAAGGCAAAAACAGCTAAGATGTAGAGCAAGTTAACACTAAAAAAATTTCAGGAACTTTCAGGAAAAAAATAATTACTTAAATTGACAGTTGTGCTGCCAAATATTAATCAGGCATCACTCACAAATAAACAAGGAGCAAACTGTAAATGTATGAGTTCCTCATCTTCCAAAAAGTTCTAATTTAAAAGGTGTTGGTAATAAATAAATAGCTGGGGTCTGACCAATGGGTAGGCTGCTGAATATACAGTGCTTGTAGTGCCTACACCACCCAACCACCCCCAAAACAAGCTGAGAAAAAAAGAAAAAAAAAAAAAAGAAAAAGCTCCGTCCTTCCTTAATGACTACAGTAGTTTTATGAAAAATCTCCTTGTTATGGATTGATCTGGAACATGCAGGAGACATCTTTGGCAGCAGCTATATAACACTATACAATGATGGAAAAGCAAATTTCTTTTTGATACAGATGGCTCCGTTTTAAAACGTAACCTTTTCTCCAAAGGACAGTCCCCTAGAGACATGACATCTTATCCATTAAATTCACATGGGTTAAACAAAGCTCATCTGCAGAAAATGTATCTCTGTCGCTTCTCCTTAGAAGTCTGACAGAATTCAGTCAAACTTCTCTACAGAGGACAGGTGGTGCCCAGAAGATAGAGCAAAACAAACCAATAACAAAAACAACAACAACAAAAAAAAAAAGGTAAGAAAGAAAAGAGGGAAAAAGGGCAATCAACCTTTAAAATTGTTTCATGCCAACTAAGATTTGAAGCATTTCACACGTTCTGCTTAGATCTGTAGTCTTCACCTCAAAGGTCACATTATTATGGATTTTTTTTTTTTCCAAAGCATAACAGAAATAGTATTTCAATAATTTTGAAGGTCTTTTGGGGGAAATCTGTCTGGGCATTATTCATGAAAGACATGACATTTTATTTATCTGGTTTCATTCAAAGTACTTGAGGATGAAACAACAATGATGATGTATCACCAACACCTTCTAAGTTGTTTTCTCTCTCTCACACAGACAGTTTCTGACGGGGAAATAAATGCTAGTTTTACTACTTGATTTTAAAAGAGAGTTTTGAAATGTAAACAAAATCTGTCAAATCTGATTTGTTTCTCGAGTTTCTCTGAAACATAAATCTAAAACTCAAAAAAAAAAAAAAAAAAAAAAAAAAAATCAGGTGGTTTCCTAAACTTCATGGGAAAGAATTCTTCCTCACAAATAAGCAATCTTCCACAAAATTTCCAACATAGACATTGTAGCAGTTGTAAAGCCATAGCAGGATCAGGAGAGAAAAATGCTTAGAAATCCCTTAAGATATATTAGCTGGTATCTGAGAGGAATCTCAAAATGTATTATCTTTAAAGTTTCATTTTCTTTTTATGTATTATATTTTAAATGAAACAGTACAAGTATACATGGGAAACATTTTTAATGGCAGCCACAAGTTTCTTGTTTTGTTTCTAAGCAATCTTTTTCCTCTTAAGCAAGAAACCATTTATTCAGTGTTATTAAATCCTCCATTTTGCCATGCAGACATCAACATTATGAACTTACAGAGCTAGGGCTGGAATGCCGTCTGACTTTAGGTGATTCTTTCCCTGCAGATGAAGTTTTGAAGTTAATGCAAGCATTGTTCTCCGAATGAACCCTCTTCACTTGGTTGGTTGGTTTCTCAAATGGATCAAAACTACTTTGTGTCCTCTGGACCCTGACTTTCTTGTCCTCAGGAATTGTATCCAGAGGTTTGATCACTGAATCCATTCCCTGGCAGTTCCGTGTAGACATCTTTGTGACACATATCTGAAAGGAAAAAACAGTATTCATTGATTTTAACAGGCTTTAAGTCTTATCGATCCATGTATCAGCCATCAAAAAAGGCACTGGAACACAAAGACATTTACTTTCTATTCAAATATTAAAATCACACATGCATTTTACATAGGGGACACACACTAACAGTCATAAAAATAAAAACTGTATGTTTTTACTCTGTACTAAAAAGAAGAGAAAAAAAAAAAAAAACAGAAGAACATATGCCAAATTCATTTGTGTGTTTTCTCATACAGTTTGATCCTAGCAACAATGCCATTTCACTTTTTCCTCCAATCTAGCTACTGATATCTGCGAGCAGTATTGATTTCCATTTGTTTAAAATTGGATGAGCCTAAACTTAAATAAATGATGGTAGTTTGGGTGTGCACTTTGGTGCTGGCCTGCCAGAGAGCCAATACCAGTATTTTTAAATAATGCTTGTACAGTGTTATTATTATTATTATCACCATATGTCTCAGAAAATGAAATCAGTAAATCAATTCCCAGGCACTGAAATGTGAGACTACAGCTTAATAGTGCACTAAAGCTCAGAGGTTCAATCCTTCCTTACGGTGAAGTACGATGCTGCCAAGCCCTGAAGTCTGCAATTTGCTTCCTGAGCTACCCAGATAGGTTACTTCTCATGCAAAAGAACTCAGTGAGCAGCACAGTGAGCTCAGATACTTCAGTTACATAGTTTTATGCATATTATGTATTTTTCACATTGCAATTTATTGTTTCATAAAATCACACAAGTTTTGGGGTGTGGTTGGGGGTATTTGAGGTTTCAGCTTCTGCATACTGCACAAGAGATTCCACTTTTATGTAAGTAAGAATAGAAACACATTTAGCTCTCAGGCTATGGGGAAAAACTACGAGAGGTGTTGCAGACAGACCCTAGATGCTCCTTGAAACTTAAGGTAAATCAAAAGAATCTCCAATGTATTTCTTCCAAGATAGCTGCAAGTATTTAAGGGTATAAAATGGTAATTTGCTATCAACTCTACTGTTCTCATACATACACTTAAACAAGCGTAATGTTCCATTTAAGCACCTACAATTTGAGCATTGTGGAAAAGTTGCTGCCATAAAATGGGCAACATGAAGAAAAAAATAAATTTAAAATCTAATTAGGAGTTTTCCTCCATCACCCAAATGTCTGCAACACAGACTTCAAAAAATTATTCTTTGCCTCTTCCACTGAGGAATTCTGTGTCTTGAAATACAACTTATTCCAATTGTTTACAGAAGTACCATGTGGCTATACCTTGAGTTTTTAGCATTTCATGGGTTCGATGATCAGCCGTAACAGCAGATCAAAGATTTTTTTTCATACGTTAAAAATTTTAAGTGCACTTCTCACTCAGTGCCATCTGGCCAAACCACCATGCACCAGTTCAGCTCCAATTAAGGCCATTACTAGCATTACAAGCCAGCTTTACAAGGGTTCATGTTTCTTCTCATTAACAGGGCTTCTCCAGGACTAAAACCAAACCAACTTTTAACAGAGGGGAGGAACAGCCCCCCTTCTTTCCAAATGGTAATACTCTCTCAGGCCAAAATTAAAGCAATTATGTAATTTTGGTCTATTACTTCAGAGAGAAAAGATAAAGAGCTGCTGCACAAAGAATTTTTAATTAGCCTTCTTGTAAAATTAATTGGCTTCTTTTTTTTTTTTTTTCCTAGAAAACCTACTATGCACAGGCACGCACCCACATACTTCCCACTGTCCTCTCCAGATTCGTGTTCTTGTGATGCTTATACCAACAAAGATGTTTTGACATAATGTAAACTGAAATTCCAGTTAAAATAGCAACACTTTCATTTTGCTTAATCAACGTGGATGCAAATAAATTAGTAAGTATCTCTTAGCCTCTGAAATCCTATGATCTAGAAAACAGGGACAGGGGATAGGGAGAAAAGGTGAAAAGCTGTACTTGTCTTTCTTCCAAATTACAAAATGCCACCTGTGACTGGTTAAAGTGCTACAAGCATGTTATGGTTAACAATGCCATGACTGCTGCGTCTCATTTCTTTGTCCACTGGAAAGTCTTCATGTCGTACACTAATGTGGGCTAAGTAGATCTTGCATTAGAAGAAAAAAATGGGAAAAAAAAAAAAAAAAAAAAAAAGCTACACATCTGTTACTATTGATCGTCTCTGCACTGGAAGCAGTAATAGTTTGGAATTAGATATTGCAGGGAAATACTTTCACCTTCAGGTCACTTGATTGAGTCAGGAGTGGGATAAAATTCCCTGCCATCATCTTCTAACAGCCACCCTCAAACTTGCGAATGGCTGGAACCAAGATGTGCAGCAGCCAGTCCCCCGGGCAGAAGTCAGGCACCCCAGAGGGTGCACAGCACAGCAGCATCACCAGTGAAGAAGACAGAAGATGGTAGAGAACTGCGAAAGCAGAGACTTCTCCCTGCTCTGTCACTGGGGCACTTCTCATGCCAGCACTGTTTCATTCATTACTTCTCTCTCAAGGTCTGCGATAGTTTGCTGGCATTAATTAAACATCTCACCAAGTGACCGCTGAGCATGGAGAAACTAATGGGGCCAAACTTCTGTTGTACTTTAAGGATATACATTTCCAACCCATCTACCTTGCCTGAGAGTTTTTCTTAGGAGAAACAGTGCCTAGGTGCTTGTTTTACGTTGTCATAGACGAAGTCAAACTTAACCTTAGAATTCTGCTCTATAAAATCTGAGCAAGTCTAAAACACAAGTACTGAGCACAGGCTACAACTTCAGCATTACACACCACAAGGTTGCAGCAAACATGTTAGTGACTTCAGTTTTCCCTCCATCGGCAAGAACTAAACTACCACGGTAACCCTGCTTTTGCCACTAGGTAAAGGGCATGCAGATGTGCCATCCTGAGCTCCAACTAATCTTCAAACTCATTTTACAGTGACTTAACAGTGCAAACTGTTCCTTAATATGTTTTGGAAACCTTCCTGTGCACAGAAATGGTTTTAGATTTCACTGAGATGACCAGATCACTTTGAAGAACAGCACAGGTTGAATTTTTCTACTACACTGATTTTGCCTTTTAACTATCATTTTTGCTTATACCAGCATTGCAAAAATGTTTTTTATAAATCTCAGCTACTCAAATGTAGATAAAAATTCATCTCTGAAGCTCTTACAAAAGTAAATCTGTCCCATCTGGTAACTCCTTGCTGGTAGTCACAAGTCTAATGTCTCATTTCCAGCTTGCTTTTTACATGAAAGATAAAGAACTATGTTTCAATTAAAACACTGTGTTTGCCACAAAAGCCTCTTTCAGAAGCTCCTGTGTGCTCTTCAGGGTCAATCAGAATTTTTCTATAACTCCATTTTGCCATCTGTAAGGCAGAGCATGTCTTTATACCTCATTTCATGTGTTATCTGCATAAGCCACAGGCTCTTTAGAATGGGGACTACCCATTCACTAAACCTACGTGCATAACTTCCCTTACGCATTCCAATAAAGATGACAAAATCATCCACTGCAGCCTCAAGACCAGATGATTTTGTTGAATATATGCTTAGCTACAGTTACTGGAATGAAAAACAAAGTTAAACAAGTGTAACAGCTCATGACATACAGGAAGTCAATCCATATGATTCATCACCCCCTTCTTGCCCTTACTCTATAAATCCATGTAATGCTGTACTTAACACAGTGTTCAGCACACACACTCACTGGGATGTTGTAAATGTCACAATAATCTAAAAGCAATGTTACAAGAAGATGTGATAAATGGCACCTTAACTATTACAAATATTTACGCCAAATGCACGCACAGAGAATACAAGTGGTATCTTGGTTTGTCATATACAAGATGGTAATTATGCTTTATAAAGTGTCATCAAGAGAAAGAGGAGAGTATAAATATGATATCCATTTAATGAAAATATAGCAAACACCATGAGCTATTCAGCATTTTAATTACTGTGTTTTTTGTTTGTGAGTTTTTTTAAACTTAAAACATTGTACAAATAAACATTCAGGTATGTCAACACTGAGCAACTTTTCCCATCCTTCTGGAGCTTCTACCATGATTTGATACTTTTCCCACCACAAATAATATACAAAGCATAACTTTCAGATGTACAGACTACTTCAGAAACTACTTGGCTTTTACAACAGGTGCAGTGTAGTCACAGCTCTCTCTTTCAGACGAGGTATTTCTGGCAGCAGATCCCCTAACTTTGGGGAACAGAGAAATCTGTTCTCAGTTTATGCCTTCTCTCTTCTTTATAGCAAACAGGATAAAGGAAAAGCCAATTAACTTAATACATTTAATACCTATAGATTATTACAAATGCAACAAGCAATAGAGCAAAACACTCTGCCTTGCCAGGGCAGTTTGAGCAGGTGTTATTTTCCTTCCCAACCTTGCACCAAATTGTAAAGGCTTGGAAAAGTCACTGGCTAATTCACTGCCTCTCACTTTAGGAATCTTCGGCTGCCCAGGCATGAAACAGGAGGGAAGCTGTGCCTACTTCCCACCACTGGAGCTCCAGCTTGGCAAGAATCCCACCAAGGATTCTTTGAGGAAGCATGCTGAAAGAGATGGAAGCATAAACAGCTACAGAGGGGCAAGGACAAGGGACGGACAATTTCACTGGAAGTGACACTTGCCTACAAGGAAAAAAGGTAAAACTAAACAAAGTGAATGGTATGTATGGTGTTCATACAAACAATCTCTACATGTAGGACATAAATACCTCAAGTCTCTGCTTCATTTCCAAGACCAAAGTCCTAGGCAACCTACTAGACTCCAGCTCTGAACCTCCCTTTGGAAGGAATCTTGCTCTTCTCCATAGAGAACAAAGCAATTATACAGAAACTCTTTTTATTGTTATCGTTGTTTTGAAGTTACTGTATGGGAAAAGCACTTCCAAAGCAGCACTTAGAAAGTGTCCAGGGACTCAGTGTCTTCATGGGAAATCTGAAAATAGCCATGTATGTTTGTTCCTACCCAGTGAGGTAGCAGTGTTAATAGCTGAGAATCCCTGATCCCAGTCTTGGAAAAAAAAGATGCCTGTCAGCCTAGGTGTTGTCGGACAGAAGCACCACTCCATGAACATCCTGCCCATTACATCTGACATAAAGATCATTAATGTTAAATACAGTTTTACTTTCCTTAGTTTTTTCTCTCCCTGCTGCCAAACACTATGCCAATACCCCACGTACTAACCAGAACCGTAACTGATGTCTCATTCACTCTGCACACCCTGATAGCTGATCTATACCCACTTGTTAAATTTGTCCCCAGTTATTCAGTCAGTCTTAACTAAAAAGCTACAACAAAATAAGAGAGGAAGAGACAGAAGTCTTTTTGCCACTTAAAACCTACAGGACAAAGACCTACCTTGTAGTTGCCTGAAGTGCTCTTCTCTACTTTTGAAAAATAAATAAATAAACAAATAAAGGACAATTTAAGTCACAAATCAAAACAGTCATAGCAATTCTAATATTACTTGAGCTATTATAGGTTCTGGCAATGTAAACCAAAATAAAAAGCAGCCCCACAAAAGGTAGTGCAATCTGGTACTAGAGGTTATTTTAGTGCTTCTCTGTGTGTGTTTTTATTTATTTAAAGTAAGAAAAAACATGACCACACACCCAGAACATTAAAACATCATACACTTTACAATTCCCAATTTTATAACCAAAAAAAAAAAAAAAAAAAAAAAAAAAAGCATAAAACAGATCATACTTTGCAACTTTCTTAGTTGCTTATCAGAATCAGGAGATGGTGTACAACAGACAACAAAACAGCCCGGACAGCCTTTTCTTCTCCTCTCATCCTACTCAGTCTCACAGTCAGTTTGAGATCCCAAGGCTGCTGTAGGATAAACACGCTTAATCATCATTACATCAGTAAGGATCACTGGGCTGCAGTTTCCTACATCTCCCACCTCAACATCACGGTATTTATCATATCTCAAGACATAATGTCTGCAAGCAGCCCATTTTTTTCCCCATAAAAATTACTGCTGAAGAGACAGAAATCACAAGTGTATTTTTGCTCCATCCAAGAGTCCATAATATGCCCCATTAAATAAAGGCAGTGTAACCACTCATGGAACCATTTCTAAATAAAGATATCTTTTGATTCACCTTATATCATTTCATGCAATATTCCTTAATCTTCATTTGCGTTTAATATTAAAATAAATAAATAAACAAATAAATAAATAGATCTATTAAATTTAGTTGCCCCAATACAGTTTCAATGTAAGTTTTTTTCAGTGCATCACTGTTGGCAAGATTCAAAGCTCCCAAGCAAACAGTATTTTTAGATTTCAAGGTTTCTGGGTTAATTCAGTTACTGGTTCAAGTTATATAGCATTTAAAGAGTGAGAGTAATCAGTTAAAACATGTAAGTAATTTATAGTCCTTATGGTTCATGAATTTTAAAACATTCGTGTATGTCCCCTGAATTAATTACCTGGTAGGGTGCTTAGTAAAAGACTGGCTGTCCCATATCACTGGAATTTATTCATAGGAATAAAGACATCCTCAGTAGCAAAGAACAATCTTTTCTTAAGCTTTGGCATGACAGACCAAACATCCTACCACACAAAACGAAAAAAAGATATATGCTTGTAAAGTGTAAAGACATACTATTCTAAACCTCATCATGTCTTTCAGAAAGATGCATTATACCTGACTTTGGATTCCTACATGTAGCACCCTACAAATTTTCACTTTGGTCATCCGGTACCTACATATTTACATAAAAATGTCAAAAAAAAAATAATGCCATCGATGTTTTAGTTCTACTCTTCTCTAGTAGATATTTTCATTATGAGCATCCTGGGAAGAATTGATCAACTGGGTAAATACCAGAGCAAACATCCAAAATTCTTACTAAAAATCCAAACAGAACATCTGAATTCCCCTATTTGCACTGTTTTCAATAGAAGTAATACAAAAGGACCCTATATAGAGAAATCCAAGATCTGGCACCCATGATGTGAAAAAAAAAAATACTGAATGACTCGAGGCAAGGAAGTCACTTAACCTCTCTGCAGTTCCATTTCTCTGTTTGTAATAATGATCTTGCCCCTGTCACAAGAAGAAATCAGGAGCACTAATTAATTTTGCAAAGCACTTGGGCTTTTTAAGTGAAATGTTATGAAGATATTGATTATAATTTGTAGAGCCAAAGCCCTCTGGAAGGTGGCACAACAATCTCATTATTGCTGAGAATAAGACTTAGCACTTGCATTTAGCTGACAGATGTATAAAGAAAAGAATCATAAATAGTTAAGTGACTACTAACCCAACAGCTGAATTGCTGAGAGCATACGGCCGGCATTAATTTTCACTGAAAAATCCTTTCTGGGTGCGAGTTTTCATTATCGTCTATAAGCATGTTGTTTTCTGTCGTGCCTTGGTACCATGGCAATTGAGAACTACACAAGTCATTTGCCAGTTCTGGCAGCACTGGAATTTGACATTTGCTACTTACAAAACATCATTTGGGAATGTTCTGGAGTATTGTAAGCAGTTTTGTTCAAAATAAAAAAGGGAACTGACAGTCTTGAGTATCATTCTCTTTGGAGAACAAAGCATTGGGAGGGACCTTGCAACTGCGGGCCTGCCCTCAGCTGCTCCCTTGAGGGGAGGCCGCTCCCTCCATTTGCCCTGAGAAGGCTGGCAGCTGCCCCAGCAAGGAGCTGCAGCACCCACAAGTCGAAAAACAGACAAGAACAGATCGAGAAGAGAGTTTAACTGGTGGGAAAGTACGGGCCATGCTAAAGAAAACGATCAAGGAAGAACAAGTGATGAGATAAGGGAACAAAAATTACGAAAGAGAATGTAGAACACATATTGCTAAAAGACATCACCTGTGACACACTGGAACAACCAGCATAGTCGGGCCCACATTGAAGAGATGCCCTTCAACATTCACCTTTCCCTGTGATTAGATGCACCAGGTCTTTGGTTTGAACATCTGATGGGCACAGCTACAAAAAGCAGTGAGAGAACTTGAGTAACACAGAAAAATAAAGAGGAAAAAACAAAGGACAAGAAACAGAGTAACAGTCAGACAATGAAGGAATATATGAGGAAAAAAATTATGATAAAATAAGACATTTCTTTTCCTGTCCTGATGGCCTGCCATTTCTGTGTGGTAACTTCTGGGTGTAACAGTCTCTACAATGAATGTCCTAGAACTACAACTCGCAGGTATTATTTGTTTAACTTTATGTGGATACAGATATGTTAGCTGTGAACTAGCAACTACTGAAAACAGAGCTTGGAGACTGAAAGTGGTATCCAGTGACATCATGGGATCCTTGCTGTACCTTGCACAAACTTGCTCATAAATCTGTGAGACAGCCCATCTCAGAGGCTTACTCCAAAAATGGCCTTTTTCTTTCTGAAGTCAAAGCTGATGTTAAACCAACTGTCTTTGTCATATGGAAGAACACAAATATAAAAAGGTCACTAGAGTGCCAGATGGAAGCATTTTTGAACTGGAAGCTCTGGCATTAATTCTCCCTGTTTGTCTGAAAGGCTGAACTCAATGAGCAGATTAAATGTCTGTGCTGCATTGCCAAGTGCGAAACAAGTCACTCTCATATAAAGGCCAACTGATCAGACCTGAAATAGGAATCCCAAAATCATACAAATCTGAGAAGTTTTAACACCTGAATCAAGGAAAAATAAAATATTGCCCTCTAGGTTATTATGGGCAGTGCTTAAACAACTCCCCAGCCAAACCTGCACTGCAACACTTATTTAATCTGCTAAATTAATGCTTAAAAATTAGCATGATTACCAAATGAAGCATAATGCTAGGAGTAAAGAATTATTGCACATGATTATATGTCCCTTGGATAAGGCAAGGTGGAACAGAGCATTTCTAAAATTATTATTTTTTGTTCTGTTCATAGCAAAGCTTAGCTTCAGAAAAAGTGAGTTTTTAGTCCATTAAAATTGATGTTCCTCTCCTCACAGGGTAGAAGGGTTGATTTTGAAGAGAGCCCAGACTCGACCTTAGGTGTATAAAAGCCTCCCTATATCCTCACAACAAAATGCTGTTCTGCAACAACAGTAGCAAGGAGTCACCTAAGGACAGGGTCTCAGCTGAAGGTCACCCAGAAGCCCTGACAGCCGGTAACATACATGAAAAGAGACAGAAACTCAGTGGAGCTGATCTAACGGGGAGCATTGCTCTCTCTCTGTACTTATGCCCTAAAAATACAACTGTGTTAGCATTGAGGACTCTGCTAAATAAATTCTTCCTTTCACTTGCCCGATGCTCAGGTTTGCTACAAATTAAGTATCACATCATCGAATTAGCACAGGGCTGCTGCTTCCATTAACCCAGTTCAAGACTTACTGTACCTAGAAGCAGAAGGGTTGCTCCTCCAGCAAGCCAAGCAGGAGGGCAGTGGAGCAGACCGGAGCAGGAGGTATCAGCACAGCAGATGGCTTCCAGCAAGTGCCACAAGCCAACAGCTCCTTGTAACTGGCAGAACAGGGGAGAAAGTGTCTCCCATGAAATCATGACAGGTGGTTTCTATATTCTTTTACTTAGTTATCCATTTGTAGCTGTTGTCTTTCCTCCTCTGTAACCATATGAACAGCATTTAAAAATAAAGATTAAAAAAAATGTATTTTCAATCCTTTTCCCATATCAACCTCCTGCTCCAACAGATGGCTCCATGTGCCAATGCAAGTTCACGCAGTTTTCTTTTCTTAAGCACATTATTAGTAGCTTTGTATGAACATTATATTAAGTCTGAGTTTACAGGTTTATATTTTTATTTTGTCCTCCAACACTCCCCCCAGTCATGAAATAATCAAGGGTGTATCCATAAATGCAGAAAGTCTTCCCACTACCATACTGAAGTGTGAGAAATCTTGAGAGACTTGACAGCAAAATGCCTATTCTTGCTAAATTCTAAGGCTATGTCAATAGGTTTTATAGGAAAACAAATGGTGAACAACTCCATGACTTGAAAACAGGTTTTGCTTAGCTCTTTTAGGCTCCTTTGCCTATGCTTGCAAGACACTTGACTCTTTTACAGGCATCACCAAGTATTTCCATTGGAAAATAAAAACAATATTTATTCTCTTACAAGCAGGGACTGCAACAGAAATACTGCCGGTGGTCAAATCTGGTCATGCAACTGATAGTGTAAGACTACAGGCCAACTGCTATATTAAAAACTCAACTAAATTATTTTATCTGGTGCGCCTGAAGTCAGATGAAAGCAATGAGATATGATGATATATATATATATATATATATATATATAAATATAATTACAATGAACGAGAGAGTTCACTTCAGACTGAAAAATCAGTCAAAGATTGTCTCAAGAAGCCAAGACCAACTTTCATATATAGGCTAAAGAGCACTTTTCTTATAAAAAGAAAAGAGGAAGGGGACAGGTTATACAACCGTCTTTGCAAAATATATGCAGTTCACATGGAAAGTTTTTTATAACCATTTGCCTTCATGCACTAAAGCAGTATGCTCTACAGTCCATTACAAATCAATATACCATCTCACATACCATCAAACCATTTAAAAGTGCCTTGTAAAAAAATAACTCAAAGTTAGAAGAGTAAGTTAGTTTGGTTCCTTTTTCCTTCATTCGGATCAATTCTCACGTTAATATATACGTGTGTGTGTTTGTGTGTATTTAGTTATTTTATTCGTTTCCTTCTTCTCATCATTTTTTCTTGCCTTTCCTTCCTTATCTTCTAAAGTTCCTTTTTACTATCTTTACCAAAAGCTAGAGGAAAAACTAGGTAACATGAATTCCTTATTTTACACTTCTAATGCATTTCAAAGTTTCATTCTGGTACCAAGAAAGACATTTCTCCTGCTTTTAGGTGTTTCATCCCTGAGGTCAACAACCTTACAGCTTAAGAAATGCAGTTTCCAAGGCAGAACAAGGTCACTAGGAAAGAAAAGTTCTCCCAGCGATGCTAAATCTGGTGCCTTACATATTATCTTCTGAGCCACTGAATTTGACAAGGTATCCTCTGCCACATCAGTATAAATAGAGAAAAAAAAGCTAAAACTTATTATTCTATTTTCCAAGTACCATCAGAGATTCAAATACCCTGTATTCCAGTTCAGTCTCCCAGAGATCTTAGAAACAGCCATCCACGATCTTTCTGACAATGTTTTCTTCTGTGAAAGTTTGAGAGTTCAGATGAGGATGACAAGTCCAGCTTCACAAACAAATGAAGAGAGTCCTCATCTGTGTTTGGATTTATCATACACCTGACTTTTGTTTGTTTGTTACTTTCTTTTTTTCCCCCCAGATAAAATACCTTGTTACAGAACTCTACCAAACTTGAATGAAAAGTCTTAAAGGAATTTTCCAGCAGCCATTGCACATTTGTCAAACTTGCAGTAGCACAAAGCTTACAAAGCAAAAAGGTGCAAGAAAGCATAATGAAACTTGCCTCTCAGTACATAATGTGTAATGCTGGAAAAAATGGCAGAAGCCTTGTAAATATCCTACGTCCCATAATTCAGAATTTTGTCAGGGGCTGTAATGAAAATTGTAGCATCCAAAATTATTCAGAATATGAAGAACACTCCAATACATCTTTTCTTGCAAAGATGTATAAAGCTTAAATGGAAAGGTTTTGAAATGATAGTGAGAAGAGCTCATTATAAGGACAACTGTAATTTTGCAAGAATTCTCTGAACAGCACAGAGATAATGCTCAATTTTCAAAAAAAATAGGTATTTCAACAGAAAAGTGAAAATCACTGCTGTTTCTTTGATGAGTTCAAGAGAGAATGTGTGCTGCAGTAGACTTATGGCTGTGCTCAAATCAATTCCAGAGAAAAAGATGTAACAGTACAAAACAATTGAGCCTGCTACAGTCAGTGGCAATTTGTGCCTCCAAAGCTGTGAGTTCATCTCAAATGACTTGCAACAAACAACAAAATCCAAGCAGCAAATTGGTTAAAAATCACATCTAGCATTCGAGTTGGAACATCAGCAAGAAGTCCTCCATACATACAGTACACTAAATTTCTCATGAAAATACATCAACAAAACTGACTGCAGATATTATGCATGGCTTTTCCTGCATGGCTGCCTGTCTATCAGCAGGAAAATCACATTTTGTAATTATATTCTCTTCAGTATCTGGACCACTTTGACAGGTAATTCCATGCCAACTCAAAAGCTATGGGGTTGTGGCTCCACCACCACTTCCCATGGCAGCAGTAAAACCAACCACCCCCATCACCAAGCTCTAGGATTTTCCAAGACAACTCTTCTTTATGACATTAAAACAGCATACCTGTAACTGATATTTAATCAATTGAACATATTTGGAACATTTCTGTTTGTTACAGAAAAACACTATTTATGCAAAGTCCAGGAAAAATATTTTACACATAGTCTCTACAGTTTTAAATACTTTTTCTTTGCACTTCTACAAAGATTTAGTAGACTTAAAGAGGACATATTCAAACATACTAAGCCTGTAGACTGGAAGGCATCAGCAATGAATAAATGAAGCTGAGCTTTCACAATACACAAACAGGCATTATGTTTTTTCCTAGAGTCTTTATTTCACCACTGCTCACTTGGCACTTTTGGTATTTTCCTCTTCAGGTAAGTCATACACAATATAATATTAAATTACAAGCATCCTACACAGCAAAACTGCAATATAACTTATATGAATCTGATACAAGTTCCAGAACAGAATGATACAAACTGGGTCAAAATCTTGCTGATGTGATGTTTGTTACTAGCTTAGATTACTTTACATTTATGTAAAAGTCTAGCAGAAGTTTGTCATAAAATTATTTTCAGTCAGAAGCTGCAATGGATCTCCTAGTCACTATGACAAGACAGTAAGTTCTATTGTAGCAGTGACTTATAAAAATTTCAATAATAAATTCTCAATATTTTTGCAAAACAAATCAAAAAACGTCACCTAACAATTTTCACACCATTTCTGACTAGTGCGCTGTCATGGAATAAGACAATTAACTGATAAAACTGCCTCCTGCTGCATACTAAGCGGGTCAGTCCAGAACTGATATAGGAACTTCAGAGACAACTCAATTGCCTAAAATTATGATAAACAAAAGAGCACAATCACAATACATTAATTCACCAGCAACAGAAGAAAAAGTCCAGAAGTTACTTTTACGGCGGCAAAATGCTCTGCTTAAGCTGTTGATACAAAAATCTGAAAACACAATATGAATGCAACACCCAACACTAGCTATATTGCTATCTGACTACTTGCTCTTGATAAATTGCTAAATCCTGAATTCTACATAGGCTTATATTAGGGCATGGAGTGGAAATATCAGTGAAAAGCATGCCACACTTGGAACAATCATTACTTTTGAAATCAGATGATCAACTTATCTCAAAAGTAAAAAGTAGTCACAGAAAGATATTTACTGAACTACACCAAAACACAGAAGTCACGTACATGGAAGAAGCACTTCATTACAGATGGAGTTGCTGCTAAGAGTAGTTGTCTTGACTCTAATGTTAATAAATAATAATAATAACCAAAAAAAGTCCATAAGAATCTGTTCCTTAACTAACCAACTTTCCATTCATGCACCTTCATGCCAAGGTATCAAATGAAAAGCTTATGGGAGAGGCTGAAAGCCAGTCTGGACCTACCTAAGGGAACTCAAGCATTAAAAATGTTATATTTAATGTGCGATTCCTGATTCAAGAACAGCAGTATATAAATTGTATTTAAATAGTATAGAAGTATATAAATAAAATATAAAATTTACTTAGTCCAGAAACAGGCTTTTGGGTACTGTTATCACGCAGCCTCTCCGTTGCTTAAACTTGTATTTGCTAGGACACACTCCTTCATTTCAATGTGTTTTGTAAGGTATAATTATCAAGGTATCGCTACCTGAAACATTTAGGAAATTTTAACACTATTATTATCAGACCAAATTTACAAACCGTGCATAGCACAGCCTGACAGCTAAATATTTTTACTTTGCCAGGACTTCAGTGGGAAATAACCCCAACAAAGCTATCTGGATCTGCAAAACAGGATCACTTTGCAGCTCCTGTGTGCTTTAAGGAGCACCCTAGCTCTCACATTTATAAAGAAGTCACCGAATTTTATTGTCCAAGACCCTCACCTGATCCAGGCTGAGCATTCCCACAAGCTCTCTCCCCAGCAAATTCTTGCTCACCACACAGGTCAAGCCAGGACAGCGCACCGAAAACTGCACAAGGCAAACTGCTCAGTGGTAGCTGGCACGGTGCAAGGACTCTCCTTAAAGAACAAAATGATCCTTTACCTACAACAGCTGGATTCCACTGGAGCTTCATGACTCATGGTCACAGTGCCAACCACAAGTTGTGATTGACTGTGGATCTCTGTATTGCAGTGTAATCACAAACTCTTCTAATAGTATTATCAATTTTCTTGTCTGTAGGGTCTCAGGGAAATAGGAATGGCCTGCCAGAGTGTGCCTATCCATGTGGGAAGTAGTGCATAGGTCTACTTTTCAAATAGCTCCTCCAAGCTTAATGGCTTAGGGAAAAAATATTAAAAACTGTGGGTTTTTTGTTTAAGACTTACACAACAAAATGGATAAAAAAGAGATGAGGCAACCAGTCTTGCTGTAGGACTTTCAAAGACTGCCTAACCTCCTTTGCAAAGACACATAGCATTGATGATCATTAGTTTGCTCGATTACAACTTTTTGAAATTCTTCCTGAAATCAGAGACACAGAGAAGAACATGAAAAATATTCATTCCTCAGGTAACTTCTAATCTCCCGGTGTGACAAACATCAACCTCACTGCAAAACGGATCCACATAATGAAGGTCTTTATGGAGCATTCACCTCTACTTGCCGATTTCTTAATTTTCCCATCTGCATTCTTAACTTCTGGCCACATTTTCCATATTATATGTTATTTTTCCCCTAATTTACTTGACATTTGTGTTTAATGAATCTTAGCATCAAAAAATTTCCAAAGCATTATTGATTTCTTAAGCCCAGAAAACTAAAATAGGAGAATCCCAGAGACACAATGAATAGAGCTGGTGGTTTTAACATTTGGGGAGAAAAAACTGTTTGAGAAAGAAAGCTAGGGGGAAGCAATAGTGGATGAAAACACATCACTAAGAAATACTCTAATTTAAAATTTGCTTTAAAAAAATCTTACGTTCATAAGAGCTTCTGGAGTTTCATTCCTTATACAAAGTAAAAGCAAACACAAGTAGCTGGATTACTTCTCTGTATCAAACAATGACAAATACACTAAAGGTTTGCAAATGGTCTGATGGTAAAAGCAAATGAAAAGTTGCATTAAAAAAAAAAAAAAAAAACACTTGCAGCTATTCTAATAGAAGCATTTAAGGTTATTCTCAAACAAAAGAAGCAACTCTACTTTTTGAGACTAAACTAGGCAAATTAAGTTTGTATACAGTGTGAAACAGCCCACTTCATATCACTTACACTGCAGTACATATAGTGTCACACATGAGAGAATAATTGTTTTTACAAAGGAGCTCCAGTAAAATTGTAATAAAAACTTCAGAAAATAATTGATAGGACTGATTCTTCCCCTTTTACTAGTATTCAGTTACTAAGGGAAAAAAAAAATAATTGGCAAGTACAGAAAAAAAAAAAAAAAAAAAAAAAAAAACAAGCAGGAACTGCTGTCAAACTAGTTATTTGATCCCATGTTGATATACAACTGATTTCTTCTTAGATTATAATTCACATGCTGCATAAAGCATAAACATGCTTCCCTAGAAATAAAACTCCTTGGCTTTTACCCTTAATCATTAACAGCAAAAAACATATTTCATCACTCTACCATTACTACCACAGTTGGTTTGCTTTATGTACTATAACATATGGTGAAATATATTTATTTTTTGTTCAATTCCACTGCATTTCTATTGAGAATAATCTATGGCTTCACTAACAAATGAAATACAGTAGCTGTCAGTTAAGTCATCAAAAATATTTCAAATTATTCCATACAATGGTCACGTTTTGATCTTTCTATCTTGTACCAATCATAACTGCTTTTTCCCTCCTCTCTTTTCCTAAACACACTGCTTCCCTAAGCTCTCATGCAGGTTCAAATATTACACTAAGATCCAAAATGCTACCAACACACTCCTACATAAGCATTCAAGAATGACTACTTAAAACAACTACCTCACTTTTTGTTTTATTAAAGACAGCAGTTGATAGAAATAAAATAATTACAGAGGCTCGTAAGGCAAAAGGATACTCTGACATCCATGATATAGTCTGCATTTATAAGGGATCGTTTTAATTTTATCTTCCTATATCAAGCAAATCTGTTTCTGATAAAGACATTTATTCAGATCTAGCAAGATGCACAGACTTGTTAGCAGAGATGAGAAAGTGGCTGATCACGTCCTTCACTCACTCGTCCCAGAGGGCATTCAGCCAAGCATATATTGGAAAAAATTGCTCATACTACCCTCTTAATACAATAATAAATAAGGCTGCCGAGAGAGAAATACAAAGCCATAGCAAGAAAAGCATTGCTTTTAAGCCTTTTCCTACCTTTTCCCTGATATTTACAAACCGCAGGCAGCGCTGCTGGGGAGTCTCACCAGGGTGGCTGCTGAGAGGTCTCATGTGGCATCCCCAGCTTCCCACCGCCTTCCTCCGCCTGGATTTTAAGCATTCCAAAGAAAACCCACCCTGACATGCACAGAATGAATCCTGCTCAAGTTGGAAGCATGTGATAACTAGGCTGCAGGTTTAAACGGGAAACCCCAGCACTCGATTAATCCCAGGCATTTAAGCAAACCCCATCTTACCGTTTTGCTGTTGCCTCGATCAGGTTAGATTCACCGACAACTCTTTGACATGTCTCTGGCAATGTTAGTGTTTGCAGTCAGGCCGGGCTCATTCAGCAACTGAATGAATTCACAACATCTTTCTGCACTAGCAAGCTGAAACGGTACGGCTGTACTACAGCTAAGAAAGGGGGAAATCTAAAGCAGAAAACAAAGAAATCCCTAAAGACATCATAATCCCAGTGGAATAAAATATAAAAGGTACAGATGAGCACCAAGGGTACTATATTTCTCTGTCTAAATTTCAGCAGCAATACCATGCTCTTTCTAAAACCACTTTTTTTTTTCTTTTTTTTTTTAAATATATGATGGACTTGCCTGTGGAGTTCCCAGAAAGGCAGACTATCCAGGCTCTGCAGCAGCATTGCAGCCAAAGTAGCCATGCATATGCTATCTAGGCAATTTACAGCAGTCTTTTTGAAAAGATATTGATTTACAATGTAGTATTGCCTCAGCAGAATGCAGAACTGCAGCCAAAATTGCTAATGGTGATTTCAGAGGAATTAAGGAAAAAAATTCAACATTAAATCAAAAGGATGCAACTAATCATTCCCAATTCGATTATGTCCCAGTCCTGAAGGAAGCCAGCAAGTTCTTGAGTGACAAATGACATTAAAATAATAATCTAAGGGCATCTGGAAATAAGCACTATGAATGCTATTGTCCACTTCTATGGAAAAAAAAAAATACAAAAAAAGCATTTAAAATTTACTGAGCCAAAACATGAACTAGGAAGTTAATTTTAGAACTGTAATGAGGAAACATAATGTTTATGAACATACAATACAGAGCCGTGAGTAAGCAACGACACCTACTCTGTTCTGGGAAGCCACTGCTGAGCCCAAGCAAGCTTGGGTGTGGTACAAGGGAAAAGAGGGCAGCAGGAGCATACCCACAAGGAGGGCTTCTTCAAAAGAGAGGCATCACATCTTCTCTATCTCCTACTCCTACAGCAACCCCTGCTGGCCTGTGCTTCAGATGGCTCCTGGCTCCCCAGAAACCTCCTGGTGTCTGGGGGGGCACTAGAGAAACTACACTAGGAAAGGGGACAAATATATTCATGTGAAATCTTAAGATGGGAAAAACACATCCTGAACGTGTAGAAATATCTTCTTTTTCACATACACACTGTCCCCGCCTCCCCCCCCCCCCCCAAAAAAAAAAAAAAAAGACATCAGAAAAAAAAAGTTGAGCACAGAATGACAGCATTTTTACATTACTAAGAGGAGGTGCAATTAATCCAGTAGGGAAAACACAACCCTGGCTCATGACCAGGCTGCTGCACTGACCCTCCTCACACAAACATCAGAAATACACTCTTGTGTACAGTCCCACTTTGAAGAAAGCAAAACATGCTTGAACTCTACACATTTGCTCGAGTCCCACTGCAGTCACGAAGACATGTTTAAATACTTCTCATCTCAAGGCTCACAGCTGAGTCTAGCATCACTAGGCTTCAGTGACAAAAAAACTTGAATGGCATGAACAAATTCTGTAAGATGCTCCCAAAATGTAGTAGAACTTGTTCCACTTATCTATTTCCCAGCATCAGTCATAGGGGCATATTCCAGAAGACTACTCAGTTTCTTAGGTTGGTTTTTAAGCAGATAGAGGCTTCACTTCACCTGAAAAAGGAAGAGTTCCACTCTATGCAAAACTTCTCTTCTCAGGTGTCCCAAGTGTGGAGGTCTGACTTAAACATGAGAAAAATCTTCAAGTTGAAATGATGAGAACACATTCAAAACATCAATAATTCTTGTCCTTATACTACCAACATCAAATTGGTCTGAGGAGGAGAAAAAGCACACAGACGGATCCTCAGATAAAAGAGAGATAGCTTATGAGTATGCACCTGCAGAGACTGATATGTACCAAAAGAAGTGCCACATTCAGGACAAAGGGGCAGACAGCGCACTGAAAAGGAATGCAAAATGCTTCTGTGTTCCAGAACCAAGCACAGTGTTAGGGCCAAGGGATGGAGATAGAAAGCAAGACAGTCTACAAAGTAATGAGATCTGACTCAAAGAAGCCAAAACCTCCCATATATTAAAGTTAATTATTTTTACTGCATTAAAAAATCTGAATTTATTACATTTCCCTACCATAAACATTCAGCAGGTAGAAAGCAAGGATTCTGAAGAGCAGAACTCAGTGGCATGCTAAAAGTCTTTTGTTTGCCTATGGAAGGTCCAGCATTTTGTCTCAAGCAGCCTGAAGATGGTTCCAAAACCAAATGATGAAACCAAAAATACATATGTTATGTGACAACTCCCTCAGAATCGCATAATGACTGAGGTTGGAAGGGACCTCTGGAGGTCATCCAGCCCAACCCCTGCTCAGGCAGGACCACCTAGTGCAGGTTATTCCATCATGCTGGCTCCCCATGTATACTGGTGCATGGGGTTATTCCTCCCCATGTACAGCACTCTGTGTTTCCCTTTGATGAACTGCACAAGGTTCTACTTGTCAGTCTACTTCTCCCACCTGCCGAGGTCCCTCTGGATAGCAGCACAACCCTCAGGCGTATCAGCCACTCCCCACAGTTTTGTATCAGCAGCAGACAGACAGAGTACCCTCTGCCCCATCATCCAAGTCACTAATGAAGATGTCAAACAGGATCAGAAACAGTCCTGACTCCTGGAACACCCTGCTAATTACTGGCCTCCAACTAAATTTCATGCCATCAGCTGCTCAGCTCGTTTTCAATCCACCTCACTCTCTGCCCATCCAGTTTACAATCCAACAGCTTCTTTATGAGCATATCAAAGGAGAAAAAGTTGAAAGCCATACTTAAGTAGACAATATCCACCACTCTTTCCTCGTCTACCTGGCCAGTCATTTCACCATAAAATTATGAGGTTGGTCAAGTATGACATCCCCTTGGATTTCTTTCCCTTCAGAATCTATGCTGACTACTCTTGATTCTTTCTTGTCCTTCACATGCCTGGAAAAGGATTATCTGGATTATCTCCTCTATCACCTTAACAGGGATAGAGGAGTGGTTGACCAGCCTGTAGCTCCCTGAATCCTTCTTGCCATTTTTGAATATAAAGATAACATTTACAGTTAATTCAGTCCTCAGGCACTTCTCGCAGTCAACATGATCATTCAGCAAACATTGAGAGAGGCCCTGAAATGACTTTAGCAAACTCAGCACTCACAGGTGCATCCCACTGGCTTCCATGGACTTACGTATGTCCAGACTGCTTCTCTAACATGATCCTTTTCCACCAACTTCTCCGCAGTCTCTGTGTCCAGGGATTCCTGAAGGCTGGTCTTGCTAGTAAAGACTGAAGCAACTACTGCATTTAGTACCTCAGTCTTTTGTATGCCCTGTGTCAGCAGGGCCACTGTAATTCAGCAATAGGCCAACATTTTCCCTAGTCTTCTTCGTCCCAGTTACTTATAAAATCCCTTTTTCTTGCCTTTCTTTGCCCTCACCAGATTCAATTTTGGTTGGGCTTTGGCATTCCAAACTGCATATCTGCATACATGGACAATGCCTCTGTATTCCTCCTAGGTTACCAGTCCCAGCTTCCACCTTCTGTATACTCACTTTTATGTCTGAGTTTCAAGAATTCTGCTCATCCACACAGGCCTCTTGGAAGTTTTGTCTAACTCCCTACTCTCTTTATCCCCCTCATCTCCATGTGTTAGCCCTATCCCTATCTCTACTCCCAACCCCACTTGTTGACTGTGGTTGAAAACAACATGCATGCAGCATAAATATATGCTGTTTCTGCTCATGGTACCACAAACTGGATTGGGAAACCTAGCTGGTAGTCAGAGGCAGTCTAGAATTACAATTGGAATTCATATGTCTGACCATCCAGATCACACAGAGCCCCTTGTACCATGAGGCTGGTTTGTTTCCCAAGGGGCTAGAAGAGTAACAGAACCAAAACAAAACAAACAAAAAAAAAAATCAATACAAATCAAAAGGTCAAATACCTATGGTTTTCTGCATGGAAACCAACTACAAGTACAAGCTTCATAATATCTGTACTCTAAGTCATGCCATTTTCATCCCAAGGCAGACTCCAAAATGTTTGAATGTGGCACTTGAGAACAATCTTTCATGTAAATGGGGGCATCTTTGGAGCTTTTCAATATAATAGATGTACAGTCATCTGCAAGTCATTATACTTAGAAGAGACTGATTATGCAGCTCTGATGGTCAATGAACTAAACCTTGCAATCCATCATTTATTAATACTGTATAGTGAAAAGAATATCACTAGTTGCTTTGTGTTCTGTGTGGTCATACTGCATAATGTCCAAACACAACTTAGAAGTAATGTTCTTGGTCTATTTTAAATCATCCAAGACGGAGGATGTTTTCCACATAAGGCAAGGGAGAAAGGCCAACTATTCCACCCTTCCCATGAAGTAATAACCACATGCAATAGTTTGTACAAGTATCTTACAGACAAGAGCCTATTTCCTCCTCATACAAGAAACTGCATGACTAAGAAAAGCCACTGCTCATCACACACCTCTTAACACCCACCAACGGAATATACAAAGAAAGAATAAACACACTTTACAGTTTCAAAAATTTTCTTACTTGTGAAAGTGATTTGGCCATCTAGCCAGACACTTTATAAACCACTGATATTTCATAAAAACTGATTTTCTGATTTTAAAAGATGGCTGACAAGTTGTATTCAAAAACACTGGACTGGATGAGACAACACCTATCCAACTCCAGTTCAGTTCCCTGTTACCACTGGCAATCACAAAACATGACAATTTTCCTAAACTGATCAGTTTGGTTTTAGTTTGAAATTAAAATACATAGAGTACACAAGATATGACCTTAATAAAACAGCCCAGCAGCAACAAAAATGTGTTGAATGCAAAGAAAATCATTTTTTGCTTAAGATGGCAAGTGAAGCAGTGAATAACATTGTACAACGGAATGTGTGACAAGTTATTCTGAGTACAACATGCTGTCAAACTTGCTTTGCAATACCAATATTTGAACTACACCATCTGCATTATCTGCCATGGTGGGACTTCGCTTAAAATATAGTCACTGTCTGAAATGAAATGCAATGTAACACTTGATGTCAATTATCTTTGCAACCTTAATCTATAAAAGACGATAATTTATATTTTTATGGATTGATTCCAAATGTAATTTGCATTATAAAAAATGTTTAAAGTACAAGTTCAAAGGGAACAACAACATTGAGAACATTTTGTAATGATTTCACACATTAAAACAGTCTAGAGACATTTTCAACTTGGTGAGAGCATTCTTTGCACATAAAAGATTAATTCAATGACTTTGGACAATTATAATCTTTGTGTGCAACAGGAAAACCTAACTAAAATTCCTAGTAAATCCATGTTTTCCTATGAATACTAATACAGTTACAATTAGATTGTTTTGTTTGTTACTATTAATTTTGTGTTTCCTGCTATGCTGTCAAAGACCTCATACAAATAAAATAATCCAGACTAAAATGCATTAGCTCAATGCATCAACGATAAGATCTTGAATTTTAACTTGATTTAGGATTTCCTCTTCAGGAAGCTGACTACTATTTTCCAAACCTTAACTTTTCTTTTTAGCTTTTAGACTTGCAGTTGATACACAAGGATAACAGATGTAGAACAAGACGTAGTCAAGGTATGGAATTTCCTAATTACTTTACTTTTAAGGAGAGATCAGATTGGTATGCTTTTCCACTTGGGGTAGGCATCTAGATAAATGCAAGAGAGGACTCAGATATACCTTACCTTGCAAAAATAAAGCACATCTTGCTATATAAAAATAAATACATAAATACTCCTCTATTGGCCATGTTTTTCATACCTGCAGAAAAAGTTATCTATTGCACATGGACAGAACTTTATCTCAGCTAGTACCATGCTCAAGCCTTTATAATATACTAAAAATATGCTGTTAAAAAAAAAAAAAAGACTAATCTGGAAAGTGTATGCAGCCTACACCACATCAGGTGAAATAATCTCTGAAAGACAGTAAACTGAAAGCAGAATCATTCATCCTCAGCATCATACAGTTACAAGTGCTGTCAACAGCAGCAACATTTCACTACAGAAATGGAAGTGCCTTCACAATACACAAAAATTCTCCACAGGAAATGAACGATAGCTCCTAAGAATTATGATGTATGCATATACAGAACCTTATGTTCAATTACAAACTCTTAATGTATTGAGTACAAAGCACAACAACCTAGACTATTCAGAGAAAAAAAGTAAAAAGAGGAAGGAAGGGAGGAAGGGAGAGAAAGAGAGAGAGAGAGAGAAAGAGAGAAAGAAAGAAGCCATCTAAATCAACATTTCAGTCAATCATTTTTCAAAAACACCACAAAAAACTGAAGCAGTATAAAATTCAAATTTATGCACTCTGTCTGGAAGATGACAATGATCAGCAAGATGGCTTACTGGAGTAGCTTAAATTAAACTAACCTATCTACTATAATATACAATTCATAAAACCACGTAGTGGACAATTCTCACATTTACAATCCAAAAAATAAATTCTAGCTAATCAGGAATGAGTATTAATATTTCTGTGACATATCTTTAATGACGAATACTAGTGACAGAGTTTACAATTATTTTTTTTTTGTTATTTTTTTTAAGGGACAGTTTTAAAGAATTAACAATAGCTTTTTGATATCTACAAGTATAATCCCCGGGGAAGAATCACTGAAAATGTTTCATTTTCAAGTTACATTTATTCCTACAGCTGATCTCATACAGGGTTGAAACTCAATGATATCCCATTTCAAAGTCATCCATAGTATTATAGCTAGGAGAAGAAAGCTTTCTATAAATGAATTAAAACTTAACATAAAAAGATAAGTTTGCCTTCATCATTTTCTCAGGTCTGAATATGTCATGCACGGAAAATTCTAGTCTTATTTGAAAGCACTGCATTTTAGCTTCCCTTCATTTTCACTTTGAGATACTCACATGAAAGGCTTTTTTTACCCATTTTCCTACATTCTAAAAGAAAAAAAAAATCTGCTTTCCAACTAAAAAAAAAATAAATCTATGTACAAAATGTAAGCTACCATGTGTTTTTTTTTCTAAAACAAACAAACAAACAACAAGCCAATCAATCCCCACATCCCTATAATGTAGATAAACTAGAATAAGTTCCATGTTTATGGTGTCCACTTCAAAAAAATCTATTCTATTCTTGTTCATTATACCCTGTTCCTTTGAGCACAGCTTCAGTCCTTAAGGCTATTGCTACCTGCTGAGCTTGCCAGCAGATATCCAAATAGTGATTTCATGTTATGAGAACAGTGAAACCACTGCCTTCAGATGGGAATAACTGTTGACTCAACACTTGTATGTTGGTAGTTCAAGTCTAGTGCACGTGAATGACTTCTGTTCACAAGGACTGTTCAGCAACCTCTATCCCCCCCTAACAGGATTTATTAACAAGGATAATCAAAACTTCAGGTGAAAAGTCCACTGAGGATCATGGCAAAAGGTATGTGATCTGTGAATTCAAGTCCCACAGACCAAACCTCTGGTTGTGTTCTGTGGAACCGATAGAAGCTATTTCAAAATAAGCACTCTTCTATTTGATGGCCTTAAGCTATACACTATGAAATGATGATACCCTGAAGGCACCGCAAAGTTGAGATGATACAGTCAACTACCTCATGTCTTGTATGCACTATTTTCAACATATTCATCAGAGCTTCTGAGAGCTTCCTCTGCAATCTCTGCAATACAGATATAAACTATTTCTGCAGGATGTCAGATAGCTTGAGAAGGTGTTCTTAAAGCCCCAAATGTGATCTACTTTAAAATTTAGCTTATCTTGCATTTACTAAATGAAGGACACTGATGAGTGTTGAGGTGAATATAAGTGCTCCATTAAGTAAAGATGACTCACTTGGCATTGAAGGAGGTAGATGGAGTATCTCCAGAAGAGTGAGGACTTTTACAGAAAAGCTAATAAAGAAGTGAGAAGTAGGAGGTCATCTTTCACTGGGAAGAAGGAACTGAGGAAGGGTTATTATTTTCTCATCTTCATTCTCTTACGTGGAACCTTGAAGTAACCCAGATTAGTGAACTCAAGAGGTTTACATGACTGTGCATTTACCTGAGGTTTATCTGCATACAGCTCCAGTGGAATCCTTGCATAACAATTTCCCTAAGTTCTGTTCTTCCTGAAATTTGGTACCAAGATATAAAATCTGAAGGGCAGAATGGGAAATCTCTCAAGATGTCTTCTCCAGGCAGAACCATCTGATTGGTTTTGTTTTCAGAGATAACTGCAACTGTTAATAAATGAACCTCATAACAATGACATTTAACCCTAAATATGATGTTGAGTGGTATGGGAATTTCAGCAATTATTCCAAGCTCCTCACAAGTTTATTTCCTTTTATCAGGTCAATAACTTGTTTACTTTTACTCTTCACAATGTTCATCTCTGAGCTGTGACAAGGAGCCGAAGACCCATCAAACCAGAAGCCATGGCACTCTCCATGGCAAGTATCACTGGCGGATATCTAAGAGGCTACTCTTTATACAGGATGTTATTGAGAAATATGTGACACTATAAAAGCATGCTTATTAGAGCAATCTATAGAAAGTGAGCCTACAAACTCATGATGTGGAAGAATAACTAGTTTGTGACCATCTCAGATGTCTTACTGGATTCAACATGTATGATGATATTTATTAGTCAGTTTAGCTGTAGTCTTATTATTATGGGTACAGTAACAGACAACAAATGTGTTTAGGTTGGGGAAAGAGCTATGCTTAACTAGTATTGATTACATGGTAATGTGCAATTTACTATAGTAAATTGTATAAATAATATAGTAAATTGTATAAATAAATCTCCTTTCTTATGGTTCTGGTAAATGGAGTTTGAGTTCTCAGCTTTCCTTCTAGAGATGCTACAATCTAGATGGTAAACAGGTCACCGCTGTTTTTATTCTGTGGAACAGGTATAAAACCTTATTTTTTTATGAAATGATTTTTAATATTAGCCTCATCAAAATCTGTCAGAGAAACATATATAGTGATAATCATACAACATCAGAATAAAAATTTATCAAGTCAGCTTCTGAGAGCAACCAAATTTGTTGCAGGATAAGGAGTTACATAATGTGATCTTTCTTCCTGTATATCCTTCTAGTCACCAGCAGTTAACTTATTAATAATAATAATAACAAATAAATAAATAAATAAAGATCTTGTCCTATCATTTACAACTCTGAAATTCACTTTTGAACTCATTTATAACTCAAGCTTCAGGTGGTAAAGAGATCCATGACACTGTGCAATTAGAAACCATTCCTTCTTTTGAAAACCAAAACAAACGAACAAAATCTCTGAATATTTCTCAGTAGGTAGGAACTACAAAGCACTTAAAGCAATGTTGCAGAAATATTCCCTCTTCACCAGCAAAAATTCAGCTTGTGATCTTATAGGATACTGTCTGGTCTTCCCTCAGTCTTCTGTTTTATGTTCTAATGGGTCTAATTACCTTCTCCTCAAAAGGAAGCTATATTGCATATCTAACTGATTGTTCTTGTCTTCTCCCTCTGTGTCACCTTGTGTCATTTTTGTTATATGATGGGTAGTATTTCATATGGTATTTACATAAATAAGACTTTTGCAATTGCATAATAATGGCTTTGTTTTTTTCCTCCTTTATTTTCCTATTATTTTCTAAAGGTCTACTTATTTTTAGACTACTGCTGAACACTGGGTCAATATCTTCAACCTATTATTCAATGACCCTGTGATTCTGGAATTCTGGAATGACCCTGTGATCTGGAATACTGTCGAATTGCTTAGAGTCACTATTACACATGTACAGCTGCAGTTAAATTCTTCATATATATCAGTTTGTAAATATCATCATAAAATATGCCATTATCATCCAAACAGTCTACACTGCAAAATTCTTGAGCAACTTTTGGCAATTCAACTAAATAATAGTTTTGCAAAATGTGCCACTTTTTCATTATTTTCCATGTCTTGGTCTTCTACCTGAAGGGTTAGATGCCATTCCTTTTTCAGTCTCAAAAATTGATGTTTTATCTGTTGGCATATATGACAGGTCTGACAAGTGTATAAGCATCATACAAATTACAATGCTTGGCAAGTCTGATGACAGCAAAGCTATAGGTTACATAGTGATGTACTATGAGATTGAAGGAGTTGCTGACAAAAAAAAAAAAAAAAAAGTAAATAGAAATGATAAAGTAATACCTGATTTAGGAATATATGTTGCTTCTCATGATCAAATATGGGAAAAAACTATGAGAAATTTTTTGCCTTATTCCAGCTGTATTTCTGTAGAAAGCTGCGCTAACAGACAACAGTTTCACTTCATCATCCATACCTTTGTTCTACACATATTAAATTGGCACACATTAATGTACATTAAAAAAAAAAATGCTCTGCAAAAGCTCTAGCTCTATGTGATGCAATGCTGACTTAAGTGCTCATAAGAAATAAACACCAGCACTGCAGATATTGCACTGATATTTATCTGTTCTTCAGTTAGATACAAAGTATTGGGTTTGACCTATAAAGCTCTTAACTGTTTGGGTAACTAGCCCCTTGAAGACTGCTTTTCTTGTCCTGTTTTATCTCAGTATTTCAGATAAGAGGGTTGCATCTACCTGGGCATTCTCACTGAAGGGCACTTCAGTCCAGAACTTGATAAAGCTTTAATGTGTGTTGAGCAGCTTATCTATTTTCCCAGGACATGTTAGGCCAGAAAGGGAAAGCATCTGAGGAGAAGTAAAGACAGAACTGCAGAAAGGACAAGAAAGAAGAAGAAAAAACAAACAAACAAACAAAAAACTACCTTGTCTTCATACTGTAAAAACAATCTCTACAAAAAACAGTGACTGGTAGCACAGCTACATCAGCATACATGTTCACAGAGCACCCATTCTCACATGATTTTCTACCTAAACTGTTTTTTCCTCCTCTGACCATCTCTTTCAGCATCTTTGTCTGAATTTATTTTGACCATTCCAGAAGATATCCGAAGTCTGCAAGTATCAAGATCTTTTGCAGCAGAAGAATGATGTGGCAATGCATCTCTCCTGAAGCATGGCTGCCTTGGTGCTCATACATTTACAAGCCTTCTTCAGAACTCACACAAGACAAAACTCACTTGGCAAAATCTGCTGTGAAAGAAAAACTGGTACTAAATTTAGTTGTAGACTGATTTAGCAGAGGACTACTATGAAAGGAATTCTTACTGCACCATAGAACTACACCAAAGCCCCCTAAATCAGTCATTGTCTGATAGGTGCTCTGCTAAGAGCACCTATGACCATCTACATACAGTTAGAATGATAATATACTACGATGTATATTTCCTAAGAGAAATCTTTTCCAGAAAGGAGCAGTGAACTCAACAAGAGATGTTAAGAAACTGGTCAAAAAGTAGGATCACTGATACTCAATTTTTCTGTTGTTCTTTTAATTAGTAAATGTTTTCTCAACCAAAACTTAAAAATAAAATTAGCATTACCCTAGCAGCCTAGTCATTAAAATAGAACTCCACTGTACTAGATACTTTATTGATAGAGAATTGAGGGGAACTTCCATGTCAAACTTAGCCACCAAATCAAATGCAAGAGGGAGAGAATCCCACCTTTCCTTGCCTTCTCTTTCAGAGAGGGCAGTGGGTTAGGAAGCAGAGCAGCTGACGGGAGCTCTCTCTGAGCAGGGAGCTAAGAGAACTGATTTTAAAAGGTGTAATTATACTAACTGTTAAAAAGAAAAAAATAATAAGAAGGAAACTTGTAGCGAGACATGTACTTGTAATTTCAGTAGTGTACTCTTAACCATCATACATCTTTTCTTTCTGTAAAGCATACATTGTACAGATTGCAAACTAAAGCTAATTGTTGCAACTACTGTTTTTCTCATGCAATCCACAATATCATATTCAAATAAAGCAGTCCATCTTCAGCCAGGTTATGCCTGCCTCATATTGAGCCACTGAGTAGTAATCTGCCTCCCACATGATATTAGGAATTCTGTACTCAGCGTTTAAGATGCTGCACAAAGAAAAAATAATCCAGTCCACAAAAAGTTGTGCATATAGATCCCCATTTATTGGATAAAACTCTGTTTACAAAACCTTTTACAGAATCAGGAATAAGTAAATAAATAAATAAATAAATAATAATAATAAAGTTTTACCATAAAAACCAATACTGCATTTAATTACAGATGTTACGTGAAAAACTGAGGTCTAGAACAGGAGAAGCATCAAAACATTAAAAATTATGTTTCCCCTAGAGCATTTCAAGGATAAACTGCAACTTGAAGTTTCACTTTGGAAAGGTTTGAAATGTAAATGCTGCAGAACAACTCTTTTAAGGTACAATTCCCAATGGATTTGGATGTCTGTGGGAACATATATGCATGAGGTATTCTAGCATAACATTATGGCTGATGCCTGACACAACTTTGACAAAAATGACTGCCAAAAATCCAGTAATGCTTTCAGAATTTATAATATTGACGGCTTATGTGTCCAATAGTATATTTGTCTTTCCTCAGAAAAGGTTGTGGAAATATTGTAAGATGTAAAGAGTACTAACAGATAGAATTACTAAGGTAATAAAAATTCAGACAAGAAAAATTTCATCTAAGATTTTACAGAAGCCACCATGGTATAAAAAACTAGCACAAGATCACTTTAAAATGTCTTATGACTGCCTTTAAATTTCCTATGTCAAGCACAGATTTGACATATCCCAAATAAAAGGTTTCCGATTTGTTATGTTACAATAAACATATACACCTCATATTCTACTCTTACATCTGTTTTGTTATGGTCCTGGGGAGTCTCATTAACCTCAGTGCAACCAGTATGTTGAGAGATAAACACAGAAAAGACTGGGTGTTCTTTAAATGCCCATGACGGCATGAGCTACCAATTACAATACATGCACAGATGGCTAATTCGTTTTATCACAGTTTTCACAGCTCGGGGAAGGCGGACACCACCATTCTCATTTTCTCTGAAGGCCAGTGACAATAGACCAAGAACAATTCAAGTGTCTAGCCCCCTCAGGTACTGTTGCCCTATTTGATAATATATATATATGTATGTATATATATATATATATATATATATATATATATATATGTATTTTATAGTAATTTACACACTCAACTTGCCCAATGCAATTTTAAGTAGCTCTTCAGTGTACACATCGATATCAGATCTTAGCTTTTCATAACCATGCATATTTTTCTTTTTAGGAAAGCTAAAATGATTGTCATATAAATGACAAATTCTAAACATTTCGGAAAAAGATCAAGGGTTATAAGATTCACAATTACGTTGTCAGGAAGGGCAACACTAAAAAAAGAAAAGGTAAAATAAGTGCAAATAAGTCTTTGCAGCTAAAGCTAGGTTTTGAAAGGACAGTTTGGTTCAAATCCATTCCCTGTAATATTGCTCCTTCCTCTGAAATACCTGATAATACAGATCTCATCAGATTCATCTATAGCTGTTGTGCTATCAGCAAGGTTAGATCATAGACCACAAGCTTCTATCACTAAGCTTGAACAGTGACAAGAGTAATAGCTTCGATCCCTAAATGATCAGCCACAGGTAGGGCATGCATATCAGTGAGTTCATGCCTATCTGTTGAAACGGAATAGAGATACTGAGGACTCCATAAAAAGATCTGAATTCCCAAAAGCAAATTTTCTCCAAATACTAGAGATCACCTTCCCCACACTCCAAAACTCTTGTCCATTCTCCCTTTATACCCATTAGCTTCCAGCCTCCTACTGGCCTCCCTGAAACAGCTTCCAATACTGCCTCCACTCCTAGCCCTCCGCACAAGCCCACGTACACACTTGTACTTTCCAAGGTCTTCTTAAACCTGCCAAATTCCTTGTTCTGCATATATGAGAAGCACTGAATATACACAGGAGAAATGCTCTCCTGTTCTCCAAGTGCCTTGGAGGAAACTGAGGAGGTACAGTGCAGCACAAGGTAGACTTTGTCCCTTTCCATTTAGGTGTCCCTTCTCATCCTCCAGCACATGCACAGGTAAGTCAGCACAAATCCTATAAGGAGCCACAGCATACTTAGACAACACAAAATCCTGAAAAGTTTCAGCCATGCTCTAACAAAGCTATGATAAGTATTTATTAAATGCTTTTTTTCTGGATTCCAACTTTGGAAAAACCTGGTTAAAATAATGAAAAGAATAAATCCTTTTTGGAATGAAGACTTCCAAGCTTTAAGTATTTGAGGTAATGAGCTTATGATTCATTTCTAAAGTTACTGTTCATTCTTACAGCTGCTTAAAACCTCCCTGAAAACTGGCATACAGTGGCTCCAGGCATTTCTGTTCCTTTACGAATACGGAGAGGTAACACAGAATTATTTGGATTTTTGTTCAGCATAAAAAGGATTCCTTCTATTGCATCCTTCAAATTTTCTGCTTCAAACAGGCATTGAAACTAAAATGGTTCACAAGCTGATTTCTGATAGACCAATTTGCTGACTGTACAGTTAAAATCAACAACAACAAAGCAGCCAATAACTGGAGGTCGAGCAATTCAAATCTGTCATTGAAAAGTGTAGCTTAATAACATTGGCTCACTGAGGACTGTTTAATATGAAGATTACCAGCAAAAGCTGTCAGTAGTGTTTACAGAGATCTGAAATAAATTCTTCTTCCATACCTGAATAGTTAGACTATCATTATCTTGTTCTCCCATGCTAGTAGCAGGTGACTATCAAAAACAAATGAAGCAGCTTTTGCAGCCACGTAATTCCAAGGATTATGCAAGGCCATTTCCCAAGCCATTTCAAAGCAAATAATGAAGTTGCAGTGGTTCTTTCACAAGCATGCAGTGGGAGCAGACAAGGTTACTAGGTGAGAGCATGTACAGGTCATAAAGACAACACAGGTTTCAAAGTTGGTGCACTGTTTGATCTGATCCCACATTTCAAGGATTTGCTTGCACTAAAATTAATCCTTCAGTCTCTATTCTTATTCTGTCAAATATATTCCCCTAATGAACAATTTTTGAGGATACAGGCAGCAAGATACCACTGAATATTAAATTGTGTAATATGCCTCCATTGTGTAAACTGTAGGAAATAACATGCATCAAGGGCATCCCTGGGGTCATTTGCCAGAAATATTCATTTACATTTTTTAATTGCTGTTTTTCATTCCAAACCCAGGTAATATAAACAACATTAAGCATGCCCTTATCAAGCAGCTGTTCTTTAACCAAAAATCTCAAGTCAAAGTAAAAATATGAGTTGTGACCCCATTCCTATACAATGCACTGTGAAGAGAAAGAAAAAAAAGGGGGGGGGGGGGGAAACAACCTCTAGCAGCAGGTTTTTGAACATACATGTAAGAAAATTGAGCCACTAAATAAAATCCCACTCTGTTATGTAAGCATAAAGAAACCCACAAACCTGACTCTTCCACTAGCAAAGGCCAAGACACAAATAAAGATATGCTTGTCAGAACCATGAATACACAGAGTGAAAAAATAAATAAAAACAATATTTAAATCTGAAATGCTAGAGGCGTTCCCTGATTCACACATTGCATACAACTGGCACACTTAAATTCATGTATATCCTTTCTGAACAAACCAGGATATTAAAATAAGCATGGCATAAGTCCAGCTAACACATTAATATGAAAATATTATGACTACATCCCTTGTTCCTTAAGTAAGGAATTAAAAGAGCGTTCCTCTCTTTTATGCTACCATCACAATTAGTGATAAGGAAAATGATGCACAGTTGCCTGTCAATTTGCCCTGCAAAAAGTGGCTTTATCATAAAAAAAAAAAAAAAATAGCAAAAGAACAAATCTAGGTAAGCTGTTTTCTAGCAGAGTTTCTTTAGACTGTTGCATAAAAGGTCTTTATTTGTAAAATCAGAAATGAAGTGCTCTTTCACAAGAAGGTGCCAAACTTCAGTCCTAGCAGGTTCATTTCACTGTTTTTGACCAAAATGCTAAAAAAAACTATACCAATCCAAAAACTACATTACAGAGAATAAAACTCCCTTGTGTTATGGGGGCAAAGGGAAGCAACGCTGAATAACTTTTGTCTGACTTCACCTTCATACTTCCAAGGCTATTCTCCCTCCCTCATGCTATAACATCTGAATATCTTCAAGCTGTACTAAGAAATGTATTTTGATATCCAGAGAATGATAATAACTTCCTTGTCCCTCAGATGGAAAATTAAGGCTCAGATGCTTAATAACTTGCCAAAAGCATCAGAGCACTTTCCCTGCCAGAGGAATAAAAACATTTCTGTGCAGGTTGGTTCTGTGGTTAAAAGTACTAAGAAATCTGATGTAGTCATTTAGCCCTGGCCTTTTATACCACTTTTATTCTGCTGTCAGGTTAGTAAACTCCAATGAAAACAATTCCTTCAATGTCACTTTAATGACTTCCACTCAGTAGAACATTCTTAGGGTTTTAAAGTGTGCTATTAAATACCTTGGCTTAACATTAGCACCAACAATTATTATTAAAGCGGTGTATTAAAATTAGATGTAAGGCATTACGCACAATCCCATAAACATGTCATCTTTACTCCCTACATTCACCTCTTCCTTCCAAAACCATCATCTTTCATTCACTGTGATCTGTTAAAGTATGTCTCTATCATAACATTTCCTTTAAAAAAGAAATTGTTTCTTCATAAGTGCCAAACTGCAACTGATTGAAAAGCAGCCATGACTATAGAGCTCTTACAATACTTTAAAAGCCCTACAATTCACTTGTACCACAACTACAGAACACACTTCAGAGAAAATGCACTGTAATTTGCTCGGCTTAACGTGAAAAGTAATCATATTATGGAAATGCTTGGTCATTTTGCTGTTGGTAGCACAGGGTCAGTATTGCTTCATCATCATCATCTCTCTACTTTGATTTTCAAAATGCTTTTTATACAAGTGGATTTTTTAATTTGTTCTCAACCAGAAAATTTTACATGTATGTTTTTGAACAAAAATACAGATGTTAGCATCTCATATTTAACTCAGGCTATCAGCTTTGTTGGATCACCACCCATACATGTGTATGACTGCACCTACCTGTGTGTGATGACACAAAGATGTGCTTTTAAACCACCGTGCACCCAGACACCTCTGGGGAATCATGACTGCGGTTCTCCTCAGTCCTTCTCAGGCCTTCTCAGGTCCTCGCAGGCTTGCTGACCTCACCATGGATTGCTTGAATCTATTTGAGCACATTTTGCACTAACATGGAATTACCCAAATAGTTCTGAAGCAGTTTTGCGGTTGTCAGCATCTACCTGGTATGGCCTATTATGCTTGAACATAGCAAACCTCTACCAAATAATATTTCAGATTAAAATTATTCAACCTTATTTCCTAGTGTCATGCTATATCTCACGTTAACCATAGTATGAAAAAACAGCTTCTTTCTGTCTGCTCTCAGAGCAATTAGTACTGCTCTTCCCTCAACATTTTCTATATAACAACATTGCTTGGATTTATGTCACCAAAAATTTAGCTTAACTTTGATGAGCAGCAACAGCAAGTAAAAGGCCCGCACAAAAAACAATGAAAAATATAAATAATGTCTTCAGGGTTACTGATGACAGCCAGAAAAGACCAGTAATATATTGCATTGAGCACTGAAGAATTAGCATTAGTGGATCAGCATTAATAGGGGCAAGAGATTTGCAACGAGGTTTCAGAAGACAAATAGGAAAGTCATTGCTCATGACTCCAGGGTTTGTTTCACCTCATAATTATAAAAGTCATGACTCTACTTATCATTACATTTTCTACAACCTGTACAGGAGACTTGGTTCTCAGTGTTTTGTGTTTGTTTTTTTTGTTTTTTTTTTTTTAATTATTATTGTTTTGATTCATGTCATGTTTTTTTTATTTTTACACAAACACAGACCAGATGCAGTTACATAAGAAGCAAAAAGGTCATCACTGGAAAAAGATTTGCAATGAGTATGTGGCTTTGTTAAGAAATGGCAGCACTAAATGAAAATAACTAAAACTGTTTTCTGTGCACTATAAAAAAAAATTCCCAGAATGAAAATACAATGACCTGTTCACAGAGGGATCAGCTTTTAGCTTCTTAGATGAGCTCTGACTCTCAACTACATCTTTATCTATAGCACATTTTCAGATACAAGATTGAACCCCACCTACCTGCATGGTTGGATCTTTTACAGGCAGCTAATGGCAGGTGGTTGTTTTTTGTGTTTCTTTTTTTTTCCTTCAAGAATAAAAAACACTGACACACAGAAAATTCTCTCCTACTTGCAACTCTCCACTGCAAATTAAGTTTGATTATCCATTTCTATTAAGATAAATTTTATTTTAGATCTTGTTATAAGTTTGTACTAAATTATTTTCCTTTAAATGGTTAAATAGTATAAGTTGGTAATCATTAGAAGATGCTTTCAATTAGAATTTTTATATTAAATTTGAAATTTCTTCCAAACAAGAAGTACACGTCACGACTATAAGCTTCAGGAATGACTTAACATGTGTATTGAAATACTCCATTTATTTTTTAAGCACTAAGAAACGCGTAGCTGAGGTTTAGTAAACCGAAAATAGGAATTATTTCCACATAACTTATTTCAAGCAGCAGTTTAAAGGAAATAGGAACTAAAATACCATGATTTAAAAATTGTGTAAATAAAACTATTTTAAAGGCAGTTAAGTAGACAACAAAAACAACAAAAATAAGTTTTAACTTCAAATGAGTACACTCTTCTCTGCAGCTACTGTAAAAAATAAGAAGGTTTCTCATCGATATTTTTTCATGATTGGAGAACCAGTAGCCATCACTTCAGGTTCATTTTTGCAAATATTCTGAAGATGAGAAAGAAAGCATCCTGATTTTCAACTTCTAGCTAGTTTCCAGGTTTCCAGTTTATGAATAAAGCACTTATTGAATTAAGAAAGCATCTGTTGAAAATATTATTTCTGCAGAAATAACTGCTTTTCAGCTTGATAGGTATTTTCTGTATGTTCTTATGCAACTAGCACAAACTTCAGCAGAGCAGTATTTCTTCCCACTACCCAGTTATATTTTACTTTTTTTTTTTTTTTTTTTCCAGTTGAAACCTATTTTAAAACATAGTGCTTCACAGGTTGTCATAACGTGTTAGAAAAAAAAAAAAAAGTAAAAATAAAGGTTTTTTGGTGGTGGTTGGTTTGTGTTTTGCTCACTTGTCTTTAAAATGTGTTTCCCACTACCACGCCTGTTTGTATACTGCTCATGTTCGTGGTAGTTGAACTTGAAAACTCAAGAAATACCTGAAATTACTTTTCAATGATGTTTAAACATCACTAGCTCCCCCCACCTCCATAAAACATGCAGAGGAAATTTGCTTCCACCCCAGTGATCTCAACTGCGGTCACAAATGAGCTATATGCCTAATGAGTCTACATGTAGAATCAGAGATTGGGGTTAAAACATGAGCTCCGTTTTTCATAACCAGCTAATAATGGAGGTATAGAAATACTTCTCCTAATCACTTCAGCTGGACAAATGTTTGTGTTCCTATCTGCCTTGGCAGCCCCTCTGTCACTCCTCGGCTCTGCCAACTGCTCTCCTGCAGCTCTCCAGCTGCTTTCCAGTTGCACAGCTGGCGCAGCTGAAACCCTCTGCTTACATTTCACCCACTCAAACGGCTGGCATCCTGAAGGATTAAACTGTTCCTGTGCACAGAGCAGATACAAATTTCACAAAGACCTGACACTTCCTCACCTTCCAAATCACTGATTCAAGTAGCTAATCCAGTCAGTAACGCATTATATAGACCTGCAATTTGACACAGTGTGCCATAGGAAAACCAGAACAAACTGGGAACACCTCTTCACTTAAATGGACTAACACGTGACAGGAATGTCCTGCATTACTGTATGCTACAGAGTCAAGCATCCAGGGAAAGGGATTTCAGTGAAGCCAAAAAAAAAAAAAAAAAAAGAGCGCAAGATATATTAAGAAGGTTTGAAGCAATTTTAGCAGTTGTTTACTGAGAGAAAGCTCAAGGGAAAAGGGGCACAATCAGGGAGAAGGTAAAATGATGAAATTACAGAAAGGAAGGGAGAAAACACTTTTGGCAAGGATAACACAGGCGGATGGAAGCAGTCTGGAGACCTCTGACACTAAGAGTTTGGAGTTTATGTGAAGCAGTGATAAAAAGGCTTTATCTTAAAACAAAACAAACACTAGTCTGCTCATTTCACTTGTGGAAGGTACTGCAGTATTAGATCAGAGAAATCGGAGCTCAGCACCATCCGTAGAAATGAGCAGGACTTAAGGTTTCAAAATGGGCCGACACACATAGGTGACTATTGTAGTCACTACCCAAAAGCCAGCCTAGGTTTAAGGCATGCAGACCAACCAGGGGGAAAAAAAAAAAAAAAAATTGTGGACATCTGGTTTACCATGATTTCTGGGGAAAAGGAAGGAAAAACAGCAACATTAAATTTCATTTATCCACGTATGAATTTAAGGGAGATTCTTAAATGACAATTTGCTCTACTGTGTTCCGCAGCTTTTGAGAATTTAATTTACATGGATTTGGCATGCACGAGAGCTTTGCTGCAGACACCATCAAGGTTTTAACCCCAGGAACTGACCATGAGAATGACCCGGTTCTGTGACAGCTGCAAAATGCAAGCAGCAAAGAAACTTCTAATTTAAAAGGTCTGGAAATTTTCCACATTTATACATCAAATTTAACACACTGAACTATTTCCAGAAGTGAACTGGTAGCTAAGAAAAAGCTGAGTATGACATAATGAAAAACCCTTAAACAAAAGGCATGCTAAACACTTTAATAGTTTCTATAATAGAGAATTCAAGAAGAAAAATATGTTTTTACCAACATATAGCTTTTAAATACACACACTTTTTGCTAAATAAATTTTAGCACATAAAACACTGCCTGCAAAGCTACATATTTGACTGATTTGGACTGATTAAAAGCTGTTTGTTTGTTTGTTTTTTACTGAAAATGGAGAAAATTATAATTTTAAAATCCATCCAGTTTTCTCCACAAACATTTCCTGACACAAAGGACATCATGTTATTCTGAAACAACTTTCATTTTTGCATCACCACACTGCAGGCAGTATTTTATGACAGCTGTCCAACAAAAAGCTTAGATAATTACCTAATTACCAATTGCACGTACATACCACAAGACTTACCCCAGCACAAATCATTACCAGTGAACACTCTATACCATTTCTGTTGCTCTTTGAGTAAGCACAGGACAATATGTTACCAACTGAAGTTACTAATTGTATGTTTGTGTATAAGACCCTACTACACATGCTGGGGGTATCGGTGTTTGTATCTGCATTGCATGTTCTTCCATCTCGTTTTTCAATCCAGTAACACTTGGAAGATTTAAATACACAGTATGCATGCACACCCCAAAAAAAGCTTACATATTGACTAGCGTGAGCACAGAAGTATGATTTATGGTTAAATAACTGCTTCTCAGAGTAGTGACAACACCATCATTGACGTCCCACAACATCGCTTTATGAGCTAATAAAGCTGGACTAGCACAGCATGTTTACAGCCATTTATAATAGTTAGGCAAACAAGCCATTTGAGGTTTGATATTTTCATTCATTCCACATGTGCACACGTAGCAGCGGTGCCAAAAGGCTGCTGTGAGCTCCAGGCACCTGAGGGCAGGTTGGTCAGTGTGTGCTTGCGCAGCACCGGCCTCATGGCACCAGCCAGGCCTAGCACCAGATCCCCTGCCATGTCCATGTCGGATGGGCCACAGGCAAAGAGTGGCAGAGGTGCCCTTTCCCAAGCCCAGCAAGATGTTAATGGCTTTGTGCAATGACAAATCCATCTGCCTTGCATATTCCTCACCTAAAACGCCAAGGTTTGGTTTTCACACAATAATCAGAGAGCCTTTTCCAGGATACCTGAAGGCCACTGCTTGTGTCAAAATAGAGATTAAGATCTCCACAATATTTGTTCAGGCATTCCAGGATCCAGCCAAGAGTCTACTAAAAGCAAAAAGGTCAGCTAAATGAGTGTTCAGCTAAATGAGTAATGCTTGGAGTTAGGAAAACAGCTGGGCAGACGTAGATGCTATCTAGAGAACCCTTTCAGGCAAATAAAACACTAAAAGCTCTCATTCATGCTTCACAATAAACTCTGTCAAAACACCAGCTACCAGCACTCAAAATCCAGGTGATGTTAGCCAGAGATCAGACATCAGTGAAGAAACAGTACACAATTATTTCAAAGTGTGTAAGCATCTTTGGTATTGGTATTTATGTAACAGTACCTAAAAAAAAAAAAAAGTTACCACATTTTTTCCCCAGAATTTCAGCCAACCTCCTTGCTAAGGAATAAAACAGAAATGCTGTCAAACACCAAACTCTGCAATCCGCCTTGGCACTGTGGTCCTGTGCTAGCACTTGGCATCCTCTTCTCAACAAGTCACAGCAACCAGAGAGCCTCTGACAAACTCTGGCTACAGGAGGAAGGCTGAGGTGTGCTGAACAGCAGTTTCTGAAGAATAATTTCCAGATAATGAAGTAGTCAGATGCATAAGCTGATCATCAACCATATTAAAAACTTGGAAATGCCTTCCCTGTATATGAAATCACCCATACACTTTATTTTCTATAGGGAACAGAGTATCAGAAGGGAAAAGCACACACACACATCTGAAAGGAAGAAATGAAAAATATTTAAATTCTCAACAGCAAAAGAACATTTTTTTTATCATTTAAGTATTTTCAGACAGCCTGGAGATAAGAATTTAGGTTTCCAAAGTAAACAATACTGCAATCTTCCTGAACTAGACTTTGGAAGACAATGTAATCTCTTAGGAATGAAGATTGCAAAAGGTACCTGATGACCAGAGAACGTAAAATGTTGTGCACGCCTTCAAAAAAAAGAAGATCAAAAGGACAATACAGAACTCCAGACTGGTCACCCTCACTAAGGTCCTTAGGAAAAATGTGTCATCTTTTGGAGCACGTTGCCAGGCACGTGAAAGTGATAGTGACTGAGAGTCCACAGGGATCTAGCAAGGGTAGATCTTGCCTGACCAGCTGAATTGCCTTCTCTGATTTCCAGACAATGTGAGAGCAGTGAATACCACTAGCTTTAGCAAGACTTTTGACAGTCTCACAGAATTGCTGGATTGAAGTTAGGATGTTACACTCTGGCTGGCTGGACAACTAATGGGGTAGAAAAAAGGCATTTAGGTTGTACTATGCCTAGAGGCTGGTAAGAAATGAAGTACTGCAAGGGTCCCCCCTTAGGACATGTCCTGTTTAACATCGTTACCAGCTACCTGGAAGTGGAAAAGGAAGTGATGGAGTGCATTCTCACCAAGTTTGCAGTTGATTGGGGGTAGCTGTGTAAAGAGAAATAGTTGATAGGCTGGGACTGCTATCCAGGAAGACCCAGACAGGCTGAAGAAATGACCTTATGGAAACTGCATGCAATCCACAAAGGCACTATTTCTTAGTCATGTGAATTAGTACATTTGTTTTGCTTGGGAAAAAAAAAAAAAAAAAAAAAGTAATTCAAGTAAACTCCATTAAGCTAAACTGTGGTTTACAACTTATTCTTGAATTTGCAAAATGTTCTGATATCTGCAGACAGAAGTATTTAAGAGTGTGGTATCTTTCCTACGTAATCAACAGAAACTGGCCAGTTCCCAAACAGCCTCCCAGCAGAGGCCAGTCAGGGTAAATGAATGTGGGAGAAAGGGAAGGTCACTTCCTACATAAGGAACTACTGATTCAGAGGTTCTCAACGTTCAGCATTTCAAAAGAAGGACTGTGATATTCGCCTGTTCAAGCTGGTGAAATATCTTCTAAAAGTGCCACCTTTCATTTTGGGAGAAAAGCTCTTATATTTTATTCTTCCCACCTTGATGAACTGCATGTTAAACTATTGGAAGGCTCAGGAAAAAGCTTTAATTTTATGGCATACAAATTACCCAGCTAATACACTTAATAGAAGAGAAAGAAACATATTACTCTTGGCCTATGATCTTAATGCTATGCAGCCTTCATTCCCAGAATAGGGTGATGCTTCACTAAAATTTTCCCCAAGGAAAAATCAAGGTGCTGTTGTTTCAGCTTTTTATGTAGCAACTCGGCAGCTGAGCATTTGCATTAATTGAGTATGATACTGGTGATAATTCTCTTCTGCAGTTGTTGGACATGCTCCGTTTCTCCTCCAGATGGTCTTCTCCCAAGTCTACAGAATTGGCTGGGAAGCTGATGTCCTTTTATAAATTGACAGCTATCCTAACAGTAACCGTGATTTCCTGAAATATTCAGCATATACAATAAAATACTAGAGTTCAGTTGTTTCCATGTGTGGGGTTGTTTTGGTTTGGTTTTATTTTTATTTTTTAATTACATCATCATAATTAGGCTGATGAAATTACCACTGATTTGAGCAAAAAGGAAAAAAAAAAAAAAAAAAAAGGAATCATCAGGTCTTTATCCACGAACACCATGTTCAGGTGTCATGCCTTTTGGGGAGTGAGGACTGAAATTTCACACTATCTAAATATTCTGAGCATCATTGTACTCCAGATGGAGGGAATCAAATCCCAGCACCACAGCAGTAGCAGACATCCATCCACTGGAGTAAATTACACACTGCAACAGGGAAGGTCAGTCTGTTAAGAGTTAACATTATCTCAATAATTACCACTGAGAAACCTGAAGAGAATCAAATATAAGATTCCAGAAATTTCAAGAGCTCATCTGCATTTAGCTTTCTTTCTTTCTCTGTGTAGTCTGAATATCTTAGCAGTAAGGGTTTTTGTTTTGTTTTTCTTGCCCTCACCTACATAAAGTTAGAAACAACAGTTGACTTAAAAGCAATACCTGATCCCACTGAGAGTTATGTTTTCACTCCTGGTCAAAATACAGAATTAGCTTTATAAACATTGTGTAATTGACCTGTGAGGTTCAGTAACTCAGAACGTATTGAGCAGAGAGCTTAGCAATATTCAAGAAGGGATTGAACATAATGATTAATAGCCTCTGTAACTAGACTAAAAATTGCAAGAACCTCAATCGTCATGCTCCAGGGCACAGACTTATAACCAGCTGAGATCAGGAATAAATTTCTCCCTGGTATATTGCTGTGAAGTTAGATGCATTGGGAATACTTTACAGCTGGGAGACTTGCAGGGTCTTCAGTTTTTTCCGTTTCTTGAAAAGCATCCACATTGGTCCTTAAACGTCTTAGAATGTAGGACTAAACAGACATTCCCATGGAAGAGCTGCCTAAATTGAAACCATTTCTGAAAACTGTTCATCTTAGACAGATTTTAAACTGTTTTAAAATGGTGAATATTCTACAATATCTTTAGAAAACTGCAGAACTTCATTACTCTTCCTTGGTGACTGGGGGGGGACACATATACCACAGCCAACCACAGCCAACCACAACTGACTTCCCCGTGCTCCCCCCCCAGCAACAGACAAAAAAGCAAATCAATTCCAGGCAAGTTCTCTTTTTTAATGAAAACCGGTTACAGAAGGTTTTTCTAAATTGCTCCATTTTTATGAAAAAGAGACTGACTTTTCAGCAGGAGAAAGGATCACTAAAGAACATTAAAGCCTTTCTATCCTCACACCAAAATTATTTTTATTTAGACAGAACAACATTATGCTCCTTTTGCTCTACTTCCCCACCAATTTCTCCATGAGCTGGATTTCACATACAGATTATGTTTTTGGCCACGGACCACAACCTGTACCTGGCATTACCAAGTATTTTTCCATCGCAGTGCATCGTGTAGGAGGTAACTTTGGCAGCCTGGGAAGGAGATGCCCAGGGAGCCAAAGATCCAATCCCCCCATGCAGCAATCCTTTGTTAACTTGGGGTTAATGCTGCACTGCTACTTCTGCGGTTGTTTAGTCTGGAGAAGAGGAGGCTCAGGGGAGACCTTATTGCTCTCTCTGATTACCTGAAAGGAAGGTGTGGGGAGCTGGGGGTAAGCCTCTTCTCAAATGTCCATAGGTTTTGCAGTCTCACCAACATTTCACCATTTACTACTGTTCTTTTACTGCTTACCGAAGTATTTCAGGCACTAAAGGATGCTGTGATAGAATGATGAGCTCTAGCCACTTCACTACCAGCTTTGACTTTCAGGGCAACCTGTACAATGAATGCATTCTGCCGCAGAACTAAGCACAAATAATTGGGGTTTGGGTTTCTTGATTTTATGATTTCTATGAAAGTCATCCTCTCACTTATGAAATATTCCCCTATTCTGCAATAAATAATAATAAAAAAAAAAACATACACAAAACATATTAGCCACATGAAAATCGTGAGGTGGAACCTTGAACTAAATGAATCACAAGAAGCAGGTAGGCAGAAAGAGCTTCCATTGTCATTATCACCTGGAAAGAAAGAATAAAAACACACACAAAAAACGCCGTCATATAACAAACTTAGAAACCATAGGAATAAGGAAGAAACAACAAAAGCAAAGTAAGAATGTTGTGTTTTTTTTTCTTCCCCTAGAGTCAGGCTGGGGCAAGATATCCATTCCTCTCAGTGGGGAAATCTAGACAGGAATCTTCCTGATGAAAGACAAAAATGTACTAAAGTAAAAAGACGTTTTTATATTCCATTATAAGGGAGAAGCTGAAAAGCCTGAAGCCTACTATATAGCATTTAAAACTATAAAAGGAGAATAAAGCAGAGTTATTGAATTCCCATGCACATACAGAACAGGTGAGCCAAAACACAGGAAAAATGACAGGAATCAAATCAGCGTCTGCTACTGCACAGCTGAGTGCTGGAAGGAATGGAGGAAAGTTGCCAGGAGTTGAAGGACAAACATGTAATAATTGGACTTTCGATCACACTGCAATAATAAAGAGTCACAAAGTCTCAAGATGCCAGGTACACTCTCCTTTAGACAGATGAGAAAATTAAGGCATGGAATGTGGTGACCCTATATGCCTGTAACACACAGGCTTGACAACCAGACCACAAAGCTCACTGGATAAACGTGGTAAAAAATAGTTTTAAGAGGTAAACTACAGCTGCTCTGACAAGAAACAGAACAGTTTCAGCAACAGTCTTGTGGTGCCTCAGTGCACTTTATACATGTCTCTGCAACCAGTGTGGGCACCAAAAGGCACAAAACCAGGTGAACAGCTCGTCATCCCTCTCTCCTCTATGAAAATTTCAGTCCAAACCCATATTTTCCATTTCCTTGATGATGTTATGGGCATCACTAAGCTTTTGGGGGTAGGCAAGGAAGGGGGAAGAATAACCTGACTCAGAGAAGTCTAGCTCAGTTTGGATGCAAATATAGAAGTAAGAGACTTTTTAAAGCAGCAGTCACAGCACTTTGAAGAAACACCAAAAAGTTAAGAGAAGAATGTTTGTTTCCCCTCATTTACTATCTTTTAAAATTTTAAGGAGAATATGGTAAAAGGAATGACAAAAGTTCAGTTCCTTTTTTTTTTGTTGTTCTAACTGAAAAAATGATTCAATGAGTTTTCATTATATATTCATTTATCTTTATGAGGGAATTTCTCCCAAGAGACCAAGACAACCCTTCTCAAAGCTGTTCTAGTATAATATAGAATGAATAAATTAACAAATTAACTTCAACAGTTTTCAAGGCAGATCCATATTCTGCCCACTGATATTCATGTTCAGTTCCCAGCAACATCATCAGGCATTGCCCACACATGGCAATCATTAGCCTTTACAAACCTGAGAAATAACTGACACCCAGCTCACAGGGAACAACAACCAACACGTCAACTACATGCACATATACCTGACAGCACACAAGCTAGTACCCATAAATACCAGTAGTAAAAAAGACCAAAGTATTACTCTCCCTGTGAGAATGAAGAAAAAATAAATCAGTATAATGTAGGTAATTCTGCAAGGTCAAAATCACTGCTTGAAGCAGAGTTGCCAACAGGAGGAATATGGAACTAACAGGACTATATTCATTTTAAATATAAAATTAGAACAAGGTTATCTTTTCAAGTGTCCAGAAAAAGGCATGAAATCCCCATGGGTCCCAGTTCCTATTCTGGCCCAAGATAATTACTAAGAAGAAGATGGGATGTTTCATCTGGAATTTCTTCTGAACAGCATGACTGCCCACAAGAATTTTGTTCCTACTATCATTCTGAGGCTACAGTATCATAACTTGTCCTTAAAAAAAAAAAAAAAAAAACACCACTTGCCACTTCATAGCCAGGAATTAGACTTGGCAATTTTTGTGGGTCCCTCCAACTCAGGATATTCAATGAGTCTACAAAAACCACCAAGATCACCTGCACATTTATTTGTACTGGGTCTGGCTGGGATGGAGATAACTTTCCCTGCAGTGGCCCATACAGTTCTGTGCTCTGCACTAGAACAGCATTGGTGTCACACCAGTGTTTTGTCTATTGCTGAGCAGTACTGGCATAGCACCAAGGCTCCCTCCAAACCCCCAAAGCCAGTAAGACCCAGGTAGGCAGGAACAGCTGACCTAAAGCAACCAAAGGGATATTCCATACCCTATGGTGTCACACAGCAATAAAAGGTGGGAAAGGGGGAAGCTCTTTTTATGAAGACGTCTGTTCTGCCAAACAACCACTATGGATATACTGAAGTCCTGCTTCCCAGGATGTGGATGAACATCGCTCATTGATGGGAAGTTGAGAATAATATTTTTCTTCTCTCTCTGTGAAGCCTTTGTTTTTCTTTTCTTTTTTTTTTTTCTTCCCTTTTCCCTTTATTTAAATTGTTCTTATCCCAATCCATGAGCCTTATATATTTTCTTTCCAGCATATTTTCTTTTCTTCCCCTCTTCTTCTGAGGAGGGGGATTGAGAGAGAGGTTGTGGTGGAGTTTAGCTACCCAGCATAGTAAAACCACTACAATGTTTTCAAGTTTTACTTCAGACTTACAAATACACAGAAGAGCAGGAAGCAAATTGCCATACCCCAAATCAGTTACTTCTTGGAAAACTCAGCATTTCTTGCATCACTCGAGAGCAGCAGTAGGACATTTTTTGGAAGCTAGAAACCAGCTGAGTGGAAAGGAAGCCTGAGAGCAGAGAAAATATTCACTAGTTTATGAGCTACCATGAAGTACATCTCTGGTACTTTACATTTTTTACTATTACAGACAATGACAGCGATGGATTATTATGCACACGTGCAGGACAAAGTTAAACTACATGTTTAATAGTCAGTGATATTTACATACCAAGGCCTTCTTGCTTCAAATATCCATGGGTATGTTCTACAGCTTTGCTTCAGTTCCGTATTGTATTTGAAACACAAAGCAGCACATGTTCACAAAATAGACGATGGTTGAGATTAATTCAAAATTTTTGTTTTAAAATTATTGGTCTGACACAACCTATTTGCACAAAAGTCACTACAGGAGTCTCCTCTGTGCATAAATTACCAGGACACCATGACTGCTATGAATTTGCCTTGTTGCCAAAAGAGAGTTTATATGTGCCCTCTCTCCTCCTCCCTAAAGATGCAGTCCTGCTGTATGTCATTTTGACTAACAGGCAGTAGAGACTTCACACTGGCAGGCCCTCACCCAGCACTCATTAGTGTTTTCTTTGCTCATTTTCAAGTGGAAATGGCTGTTACAATTACTACCACCCAGACAGATGTTGCAGTCACTTTGGCTAATGACAGAATGATATTATTAACACCTACTTTTCAGCAGAAGAATGTCACTTGCACTGCAATATTCCTTCCTTCAGAGGAAACCATCTATCTCTGTTTAGTGGTTAATAGGTTTTTGGCTGTAGAGCCCCTCTGGTCACGACAAGCTAGCAGTAGGAGTGTTGCAGGTCTGACACGCAGGAGATGCAGCAATAACGCTTTCCCCTTGCAAATAAAAGCTCTCTGTCTGAGAGGTGGTAGCATCCAGTTGCTGCATGGGTTTGGACATTTTAAATGAAAATTCCACCCCATGGACAAGCTTTATCCTAAATGAATTGCAAATTATATCCGCACTGAGCGCCAGCTGGTATTGTTTCTCTGTAGTTTCCCTTCAGTTTCCCTCTCCCCCTCCTCAATTAATACAACAATATTCATGACCTGTCGTGTCTTACTGCTTAATTATGTACTTTGTGGAACAAAGCTTTAAAAATGAGACTATCAGGCTGGAGGGAGGGGGAGGGGGAAGAACGGGACAACCAGATGTGCAAAGTGAGGGGAAAACAAAGGGCATTTTGAAAGGGAAGTGAGAGAATTAGGATTTGTATGGGGATGAAAGGAAGAGGAGGCAAACAGGAGAAGATGCACAGAAAATGTATTACTTCAGTCACTATACGTACACACACACATACATATAATGTATATATAAAATATGCTGTATTAAATAATGCATCCTGCAGTTACCTAATATAATCTTAAGAAATGCTTGGAGCTAAGATCTCAACCCGCTCCCATTTCATTATGCAATAGACACAATTCTTGGTGACAAAGAAAGAATGCTGCATTATTTTGGCAAATCTGGAAAAAAAAAGGCAGCTGAATATATATTGGCAAATTTTGTGTTAGAAGGTATATTTTACATGGTTAATTAATTTACACTAAAAGATATTATGAAGAACTGCTGCACAAGTACGCAACACAATCACAGTAACCAAGACAGTTTTTCACACTTCCACTTTCTTCACCTAAACTTTCTTTCTTTATCCAGTATACTGCTGAATTTATTTTGCATACTTAGTCAATTGAAGAAACTTAATGAATGAAACTGACTTGAATATAAGACTTTAAAAGTCTCGAAAATAAGTCTTAAAAATAATACTTTTTCAAAAGCCTTCAGGTTCACTGTACTCCTAAAATATCCTTGCAAAAATATTTACTGTCAGTTCCAAGTATACTATATTTTGCCATGTCAAAATACTTTGTACCAAAAATAAAAGAGGGAAGGCAGGAGATTTTGCATTAGAGTAGGAGTCAAAAAGCCATGCCCAAGCAGTTGAACAGTTGACTCAAGACTGTAGAGCCCCTCCACTAATCCCATTTTCATAGCATTACTTTAGTATCCAGAGAGGCCATGAGGAAAGTTAAACTTTTTTGTTTTTCCTATTGTACCAAAATCGGTGGAGTCTAACTGCTGTTCCCTACTATCACAGTGTAACGTAACAGGAGTAGGGCATCTTTATGCTTTCCAATAAACCATGGAGGAAAAAAGAGTAATTGAATCATCCCACTGTGCTTTACAATTTTGAAAATCCTTTAACCACCTACAATAATTTCAGGTTTTAAGAGTGATCTGGTAGAAAAGCTATCCATTTAAATATCATTACAGGGATATGAAGGTGATGATCATGACACAACTGGTTCTCAGAATTACTGTGTAGGCAGTAATCCTCAATACTCCTATATGGGAGCTGAAAATGTTGTATTCCACATCCACTTGACCGTATTTGTAAAAATATTTTGTAGGAAAAAGTTTGCTCATTACTGATCTATCTCTTCTAGTCTCAGGAATCATGTTAAATGGTCTTCAAATATTATTTGCTGAAGTTGATTCTCCTATAATGGATGTAGACAGAAAGGAGAACTTTCCATGAGTCCGCTGCTGGTACTAAACAGGAAAGAGCACCTTCAAAAATGCAAGCAAAGATTTTAAGACAATTTGTAAAACAAAATAATATTCTCTTCAGACAACAGTTAACAGAAACAGCAATTCTCTTCGAGGTAAAGCAATGATGTCCTCCATGCTTTGTAGCAGAAGACACGGAGTTCAATAACAAAAAGAAAACTCAAAAATAACTCATTTACTTGCCCCCATTTTAATAGCCTCCAACTTGAAGTCACTGAACTTTGCATAAGTCACAGTTTATTCAAGTGAAAGCCGTTTCATCACTCCTTCTTCAGTTTGTTTGAAATCAGATTAAGAGTTACACATCCTTTATCCTCATGGAGAGAAAGTAAATTTTCTTCTGATTTATTTACTTTATTTTTATTACCTAAATGTCTTTGTGAAGTTCAATATTTTAAATACCTAATGTAACATAACATGAAAGGAGGGGGGAAACACAAAATTTTATAGAAATTTCATTTGAGCCTTTTCAAAAAAGAGAATACTGACCATTAAAGCAACCACTAACAGAAATAAGAAAGATTGTCTACATGTTCTGTGCAAAATTCTGGCTAAGTTTGTGAGCCAAGAATGTCAGACTACTACAAATTTTACAGAGCCCATAGTTTTAAACCCTTGCCCTTCTCAAGCTCTTCTGAAACACAACTCCTGGTCAGTTTTTTAGCTGCGTAATTAAAAGCAAAAATGTAGTCTGAGCATCAAATGCCATTTGACTAATCCTGCCAAAAACAGCTTAATTTAATAGGTTGTTATATGCTTTAATCCATGCTGCGTTCTATAGATGGACACTTGGATGGAAACTTGCACGCTCCAGAACACAATGTACAAAAAAATATACAAAAACAAAATAGCCCTTTTGCCCACAAATTACTGCCATGACAACATTTTAAATCCAAGGGGATATAAGCACAAAGAAAGAACTGCCCTGGAGACTGCAACTACTTTATAAAGTACAAACTACAGAATTCATTTTCAGTGAGACATTCCCATTGCTTATTCTTTTGGTTTTAAAAATAGTTTCTGCAGTACAATATACCCAACTGCATATCAGACTTTCAAATGTCAAAAGGACATACTTGACAAATTAAATCAATGTGCACTGGACACAGCAAAGTTTTCCATCTTTTTCAATCACAGTGCATAAGCCTTAATTCACATTTGACTTACTCAGTCAGCAAAATACATGTATGACACCTAGTTTCAGGGCTCTATTATGTCAACAAGAAAAATAATTTCACAGTAAAGAAAAAATTTCTACTGCAAGATCTATTTTACCACCCTACAATAATGCATTGAATGACAAATCACCAGCTCCTCACAATAGCTGGCTTACATCAAATACCATCCCAATTCATTTGATTAACCTTTACTGACAACAAATAAAGACACCATCGTATCTGTCTTCTATACTATTTTTTAAGCATATTAATTCATTAAATTGTAGACTTGATATATTTTTTAAATGTATATGTCCCTCCCAAAAAGTGAGTTCCCTCCCAGAAAAGGGAACTTCTCCTTTTTTTCTTCTCCTCTCTTACACAGTTAGTTTTAAAGGGATTTATATACTAGAAAAGATGCTGCAGTAAAGCAGCTAACACATCAAACACTCTTGCACAAAAGGAAAAAAATATCAGTTACTGATATTGGATGCAACAGCTAAAAACCTGTCTTCTAGGGCTAGAAACTGTAAACTGGTTTGGTTAAATAATTTCCTCAAAGAATGCATGACACATGATAACTTTTAGACATACTAATCTGATATGTTTCAGCCTCATCTATCAGCATAGATACCACAGATACCAATACAATAGATACCAATACAGAGGCATGAAGACTAGAGGGCTTTCAATATTATCTAACTGTGGCATTAGATGTGTGCTGGTAGTTACTACATTTCACACTCTCATAACCCATTACCCAAATGTGGTACAGATGTGCTCAGGCAGTTTGACACTAGATGTCAAAGCCAGACCTGAATGACTCCTCCTAAGGACTCCCTGCAAGACTAACAAACCCATGGTCCAGATATTCTGCACCTCCAAGAAACTGTGTCCAAAGCTTTCAGACATTCCTGTTTATTTTTTTCTTCGAATGGAATGACCCAAGCTTGCAGCTCTCAGGTCTCACATTCTTCATAGCTTGGAGTGAGTTTTGCCCTGGGGTACTGTTGTTGATCTATGCTACTGTATTTTAAAAAGTCTTGATTTCAGAACAAGTACTAGGGGGCACACAATTAAGCAAACAACAAGAGACTGAACTTACACAAACAGGAACCTATTCACTGCATAAACAATTTTTCCACAAAATGCCCTTACATCAGAAGCTTTCCAGGCTGCTTCATTCTTTCACCATTTATTACTTTCCTGCTGATAAAGTAGTTTCCTCTACTTATAAACATACAGCCAATTAAAGCATCCTAATTTTCATATCTACTTCCACTCCTTTTATTTGCATTCTTGTACACCCTCTTCCCTATTTAAAAAAATAAAGCCATTATGCCATACAAAACACATTTTTATATATTATTTACTACTTTGCTCTGAGTACACCTTTTTAATAAGCTACAGCTTAGGCAAGTGTAAGACACCTCCTTTGCACTTGTAACCTTTGCCTTTCCTATACTCTCAAAATTACCAACTTCAGATTAAGAATGTGTATTCCTTCTTTATTCTTATCATTGCAAAAAAAAACCCACTATCTTTTTAAGAATACACAACAGAATCATTTACTCAAAACTTCTTCTTAGAAGCTGTACAGTGTGCTCCCCAAAATTAATGAATTCATTTGAGCAGAACATGGAAGGCTGCACATTTCTATAAGTACCTCTTAAACTATGATAACCTGGCTTCTATACTAATGCATGGTATTTATTTATTTAACTTTCTGTGCCAGAGGTGGTAGCTTAGGTATTCACAGGTATTGTGACTATTCCATAATAAGCTTTACTATGTGCATATATATTTATTTATTCCCACCTAGTGAGAATTTAGATTTAGATTTGCTATCTAAATAGTCAAAAACATATAACACACTGAAGAATAAAAAACAAAGATATAACTATTATACCTGCTAGGCACAAATTTGGCAGAAATGTCTGGGATAATTAAAAATGAAATAAATTTTGATTGCATCTTTTGATAAAAAATCATATCCTCAAATTTAACATCATCATAAAAAAAAGTCCATCACATCCAAGAATAATCAATATCAATATTTATCAGCTATAAATATATTTTGATCCTCCACCTCACTATTGGATGACTTTTGCAAGAAGAAATATTTCTCTGAAGTAACCAAACTCTTTCTCCAGAAGTATAAAGAGTCAGCTTAAAAATACCTATGTGGTGAAATTGACAGTGCTATTGGCTTTTTTCAATCCTCTTCCCCAATCATTTGATAAAAACAGGTGGAAGGAAGCTCTGTAGATCCATTCAAACAAACCTTTCAGATTAAAGGTATTAAAATAAGTGTAAAATTACAAAAAGAGAAACAAATGAGTACTGAGAAATCCATACGTTGCAGTTTGGGGGAAATCCTCTGAATGGATTACACGTGGCACCAAAACAAAGCCTGTGAGGATACATAAAAACTAGGTGTTTTCTCTTTTGTCTGAAGACTTGAAGAACACAGCTGGCTTCTTCACTGCTCTGCCTCTGTCGCAGATGGGGCACTCACTTATTGCAGCCCTGGTGGGATGTGGTACTGGCAGCCCCAGGTAAAAGGCACACGGCTATTTTAAGGCCCAGTTTTTATCCTAGGTTCCAGTACAAATGAACAAACAAACAAAAATCCAACTAAATACACAGCAGACAAGCACTGAAGGATACAAACTGCAGAAACAAAAACCATGTCTCATACTTGCACCACCACCTTAGGTTATAATGCATTAATCAAGAAAAAGAACAGCAGCTCTTGTAATCCCAGCCAAATGCACTCCGGTGTTTCCTGCTGCCACTTCTTACTTTCAGTATTGTTAGAATGAAAGGCAGGACCTCAGCCAAAAAAAAATTTTATCATCTGAATCTTAGTGAAGTTTATGTCCCTACTTGCTGTTAAATTATACAGATTAGTACTATGAGTAAAATAAATATGAAAATGAAATTTTAGATTACTACATCTGAGAAGAAAAGCACAAACAGCATATATTTGGCATATACACGGCATTTGTTGCCCAGGTTCGAAGGCAGGGCTTCTGTTTGAAAGGCTCTGGCTCTTCAGCCACTGAAGTCCTTTATTTAGCTGCTTGTTATTACTGACTTGTCAACGGGAGAAAGTGCCTTCTAACACTGTATGAATACTATGGCAATGAAATATAAATATAAGAACAAAGAATTGTCTGGACTTACAGGTAGTCAAATGCATATGAAGCTGTGGCATCAGCTGACATTGCATAGCTGGCATTGCATTACTTTTGGGCTGCAGAGGCACACACACGTGTGGCCTGGGACACATTTCCACACTGATGTTTAGATTCCCCAAAACAGCTACCTTAGAGGGACTTAAATTTTGCAGCTCTAACCGAAATTGTACCAAATACCTCCACATATGACTCATCTGGCCAGTTATTAGAAAAAGGGATGCTTCCCTTAATCTCATTTGGAGTATATCCCATTCACATCTACTCTGCTTAGATCGGGCACTGGCTTGCAGCTGTGTACATTCATAACACTTTCCTATCAGGTGCTTAATACCCAGCTGCTGACACTGCTTTATTAGTTAATCAATCAAACCCACACATTTCCCAGTCCCAGTCCCACAGGTGCTGTGGGTTGATGCAGATCCAGCACAGGGCCATTTGTTGAGGGTTACTGATCAGGTTCACCTCTGCTTTGACCGACACACACTGTCTTAGTACACCTCAGCACCATTTTCCTACACCAGAAGAAAATGCACCAAAATGTAGAATCTTACCCATATCTGTTTGGTTCCATCTTCTTTCATGACATATCCTCAATAGTTTTCCTTAGGCTCCAAAGGCAGCACTGATTTGATGTACTGATGCTTTTTTACAAGGCTCACAACAGAATCAGATCACCTTTTCCAGAGTGACTTCTTGCCCTAATGCACTACCAGCTCTGTTATGCTCATTTCTTGCAACACTTCAGAGGAAATTGTTTTAAACAGCAAAGCTGCAACCTCTGGCATCCCTCCCACCAGCTGCCTCAGTTCGCATGTAAACTACAAAAGGTTAGGGGATATTTTTCCTCATGGACATCTCCATGTAAGAAAGAAAAAAATCATGCGGATGCACTATTAAAAGCCTCCCTACACATTTCCAACTAGTGCCTCAGCTTCCAAGTCTTTCCACATGTTGCTCCTCATTCTCCCCTGATCCTTCACTCTGGCAATACCATCAGGCCAGCCGACTTTTTCTAATTACCCCTCTCCTCTCTGTGCTGAAAAGAAGCCTTTTTCCTATTCGTTTCCCAATGTGCTGAGCACATCTACAAGATAATCTGGTTAATACCTCAATGTATTGCTCACTGATGGGAGAAATAAATGGTAGTGCTCTTCCTCTTTCCCACATGCTATTGCTTAGTACCACAAAACAGTCTGCACACACACACACACACACTCTTAGAGAAACGAAGCACTTAGACATCCTAGAGGCATCATGCTAGTGCTACAAATCTGAAGGAAGTGACAGTAAGTATCCCCAGTCGTAAATCTTGCCTGATGTTCTTCTACCAAGTCTAGTTTATTTGTACAGTTTGCAGAACTACTTAGGCAAATGTTTACTTCCTGAGCATGTATAGCTGTCTTCAAATGGCTAATGTTCCCCAGAAGAAAACCCAGGGAAGGAAGAAAAACAAACATCTTGGGACTCCCATGTCCAGTCGGGAAGCTTCTACCCCAGGCCTCAAACATATATACCCACCATATTCTGCATAGCTTCCTGTGATGGAGGAGCGCTCCAATCTGCCTTCCTAATCTTTTAAAAATGGGTATTTGTGCTTAAAGGGAAAGAAAGGGCAAGAACAAGCAGAATGTACATCCATTTAACTGGTATTTGCTTCATGGTACCTTAGCAAGTTTTGCTTTCATCTTGTATTTCTGAAGTACCGCAAATAAAGTATGGCAAAAGTATGGAATTACTTTTGTTCTTTGACTGAGGAACAAAACAAAATCAAAAACAGGGAGACATTACTGCATGGGAACTGCTGGACAAAAGAAGTCATGCCTTTTGCTGAACGATGAGAGCTTGAAAAGACAACAACAACCTCAATGCAAACCAGAAAAAAATTCATAACACGTTCACAAAAACATTAAGCCAGCGGTGCTTTCCTGTAAGACTACTACCTGAAACATAACTGAAAAGAAATGGTGAAGTATTTCAAGAGGAATTTTAAGTACTGCTTTAAAAATGCTCATTTTATAACAGTTTAGTTCCTTTCCTACACATTTCTTGTTTTCCACATACAGAAGCTAGTCATGGGAGTAAAACAGAAAATTATACCCTTCTGCATGAAGCACTTCCAGCTAGAAAGAGTTCAGAAATCCAAATTCACTCCCTTCCCTCCGTAACTCTACCAGAGACAAGCTCTCAGGACCACAACTGGCAGGAAAGCAGAATGGTGAAGTGACATATTGTTACTGTCCATTGCCTGAATCTCACCAATAAATGTTAATCAAAGTGCTTGCTAGTTATATTGACAAAATTACCCTATTTATCTGCTAAAGAAAACAGACATCATTGATGATCAAACTGCTGTCATTTACAACCTATATTTATACACTGACTTACCTGTAATAAATTATTTAACTCCCTTCCATCACATTTTGAAGACTGATAAACTTTTCAAATAATTTGTCTAGGAAGAACTTTTTCTATGTGATTGGACACTGAAACTGCCCTTCTTAGGAACCTGGAAATCACTAACGTATGAGCCTTTCTCAACTTTTATTTTGATTGTTAAAGGCAATTCAGCCTTTACTGCCCTATTAGAAAGATCCACTTTCTTTCCAATTTAATTTCAACAAGCCAAGATGTCTTTTTTTCCCTCAGTATCCTTATGTACCCCTGACATGAACTCATTCTGTGCAGTACCAAATAAGTTAGTGGGTAAAGATGTCAACAAATCTAGGAAAATAAGCACTGCAGATGAAGATTTAGGATGTGCAGTCTCTCAGAACATACATCTCACACTCATTCCCTTTTAAGTATCATGTACAATTGCTACAATGGTTTACCTGCATATATAACACATGGATTTCTGATTACTGACGCATGTTTTAAAATTTGTTGAAATTCCCTTCTGGGCAAAGGCTGGTCAAATACAGTCAATGCTTCTTTCTCATTAATTAATAGGAGTTGTTTTTTCTTTCACTGTTATTTTGATACTAAGTGTTAAAATGCATGTGAGTTAAGATGCTATATAAAGCATGAATTCCTGCTCTTCTTTCTAGTGCACTGAATAGAAATTTGTCTCTTGTCTGCTGGAGATCTCAAATAACAAGACTCCCAGACAAAGTTAAAACAATTCAAGGAGTCATTCATCCTAGCAGTACGAGTGCTAATGCGATTATACCACATTTAGAGCTTCATTTCAGAAACTCCACTCCTTGAACATGTGACATTTCTGAAGTGCTTGATCACTTTTCAGGATTTTTTTTTCTTCTGTGCACATGCACAGAACCATTCCCAAAATCCTCTGTTTTTCCCCTTTTTACCTGAGGGGTAATAAAACTCTGGTTCACTCCATCTGCAAGACTTATTTAAAGAAACAGATGGTATCTCAGTAGACTATACCAAATCTAAGTTCAAACTGAAAATCCATAGCTGAGGATTAAGTTATTTCATCTTCCTGTATTTCAGTTCATTATCAGAAGTACTTACTATATGAAAAGGAATAACGCAAATGAAAAACTCACTCTGGAAATACTTTCTATTTAAACCGTATAGCCAGAAGAAGTTCATCCAGAGAACTATGAATATTCTCCAACTATAGCCACCCCTTAATAGGCCTCTCTGACTTTAAACTAGAAAATGTAGCAACCACATTCTTGGTTGCAAGTTCTCATCTCCATGCCTGGGAAAATGACAGTATCAAAAGCCTGCCCAGCTGAGAGCACCTCCTTAGATACCAGCAACAATGACTTTTCCATTCCAGTTAAAAATGGATGGAGTTCTCCCTTCATCACCCACACCCCAACATTTGCACTGATAAAAGAAGAGATATACTCACTTCCAGTCACCCTTCTTCCTTTCTTCTATGTCTTTGACAGACATTTGTCAGAGTATATTTTCATTTTTCCCTTTACCACAGTCTTTATCAACAACTGTGTGTAAGACTTGATGTTCCCTAATTATTTTCTCTTGAATACAAGCCATTCAGCACATTAAAATCTACTGGGAAAACAGGGAGATACGAGAGTAGAGATACGAGATACCATTATGCTAGAAGGCATGAATGGGTCAACTGTTTCTCTTTTGATCTGTAAACAACTACAGACATCCTTGACAATGTGGCTTTGCTAGACAAATGAAAGGGAACTAGAATGCTGTTTCCTCACTTTCTCAGAGGTCTGAGACCTTTTGTCCAGAACTCCAGGCCTGCCCCTTTCAGCAAGGAAACCCCCAAAGCTTTAGAGTAAGTCACCACATAGCACTCATGCCAACAAAGAAAGGTGGACAAAGAGAAAGTCCAACGTCTTCAAGGCACACTGTAACACTCACTATAGAAGTAGTGTGATCAGTTTATAAAAAGTCACATGCATGCCCACCATGAAGTTTTTAACATAACATACTTTTCTTTTTAAAATTTATATAAAAGATTTCAAGTAACAGCAGTTATTAGCAGAAGTTCTCAAGTGTCACCAGTCAGTTAGCACCATGTGGTATCATGATTCATTTAACAGCCCCCCAAAAAAAAGTTTCCTTCATAAAACCTGTTAGCCAACTCTTTCTGGGAAATCACATTTAAAGCAGTGTCCTTAGAGCAGGAGCTCCAGCCTTAGAGTCCTGTGTTGCCTGGGTTAATGACTTTCCAAAGCATTTAAGCACTGCCGTACCTGTTGCTGTTTGTTACAGTTGTCACCTGGAACACAAGCTAAAGGTGCACTGGGTCTGGCTGAGATGGAGTCTATCTTTTTCTTATCTGTGACCAAAAGAGCGTTGATAACACACCAGTGTTTTAGCAGTGCTTGCACAGCATCAAGACCTTACCCCTCTCACCCCTTCTGAGGTCCCTTCCAGCATAAATTCTCCGATTGTCTTTCAGTTTAAATTTTTGTATGCCACTTTCCTATACAAAGCTATTTTATTGCATGCTTATGCAAATCCTGAATAGCAATGGCAGAGCTAACAGACGCCTAACAATAGCTACGCAAACAGCACCAACACTGCAAAAACTCCAACATGACAGAGCAAAAATAAAGAACTAAAAGTTCCTTTAGGAAAAAAAAAAAAAAAGCTAAGTTGAGACAAGTAGTACTCTGAAGCATAAGCACCAACATGAAGAGAGAATGGGAAATGAAAGTGACTCCACAAAAGTAGTCATATATAGTACAAAAACTAAATTGTTTGACATATACAACAGTCTGTAATTTATTACTATAAGAGCTACAAGCAAGATACTTGCACATAAGATAAACAACTCTGAAATACAGATGACAAGCATGACTGTAAGAAAGAGGTCAAAACTTATATATGATCTTTGTTAAATATGAAGCATTGTTAATTCTCAAATAAACTGCACATTACAGAAAATTAGGCTGGCCAAAAAAAAAAGGAAGAAAAAAAAAAAAAACCTCCCCCTAAAAAAAATGTTTCAGATAAGCTTTCTTATAGAGGAGATGAGAAAGAAAATCTTTTCAAGACATAAAATTATCTGGTGATCACAAAATTCAGCTGGGCTGTAAGATACGCAGGCTGAAACACAACCATCCAGTGGGATGGATCTTCTTTGAGAAAAGCAGAAGTGAGGGGTTTGATCCCATTATGAACAAAAAAGCATCAGAAATCTCACTACTTTATCCGTCCTTCAAAGTGTTTATTTCCCAGCTAAAAGAGTTAGATTTACTATGCTTATACAGCAAGGGAATCTTTACTCTCAACTCTTAACCTGATATTAAGCAATAAAATATAAATAAAAAGGACACATGCATATACACATGCATACAAGAAAAATGCCTACAGACATATCCAAGCTTGAAGGAAACAGAATACAAACAAATTAAAGCAAGTCCCTGTGGTCCTATTTGAAAATAACGCACAGGAATACAAGCCATACGGTAAACCTATACCTTCCAAGAATGGAACTAAAACACTAGATGTTAACAGGAGCTGGAGGAAAACAGTTTAGATATAACTTATTTTGAAGTCTTAAGAATTATTAAGAAAGCAGAGAAAAGTCTAATGGTAAACAAGTGTTTTATTATGCTAAGTAGTGTTTCATGTTAAGTTCACAAAACTTGGAGAGAATAAAATCACATTTTGAGTCTTATTTAAGTGATGAGACATCTTCCTCTCCCTTGAAAACATGAAGATGCCTTCACTATGCTCCCACTTTTCTTTACTGTTCTTCTCTTCATTCTTCTTTCTTGGCTCCAGGTTATACTGCATCAGTTTTGCCAGCAGCTCTACAGATTAGGTAGACTTTCAGGAGACAACTCATTTCAGGGAAAAAAAAAAGAAAAAAGTTCTCTTCACTTATGCCAGGCATCTGATAAAGATAAATCATGAACTGCAAAAGATTAACCGATGCAAAGCTATGACTATGCCTGGAGTTTTGCCAGAAGTAGTAGTATTGTTTAACAATATTAGCCCCAAGAAACATTACCAGACCATTGCGATTTTTAAAACGTCCCTAGCTCTGAGCAATAAAACCAAAGGTAAGAAAGCCAATACTGGATCAAACTGCTCTGCCCAGCCTGCTTTCTCTGACACTCAATAGATAAGCTCTGTGGTTTCTGTTGAGGGAGCACATACCCTTCCAGTGAGAGTCACCTCCAGATGGTTTTCATTTGTCCCCTCCTCCAACATCTGCTCGGCTGCCCAGACATGCTTTTTGCTCTCTCAAATCTTGGGAAAAATCCCACACACACCAAGAGCCCTGCAAAGGCTTTTACCTCCAGAACAGGCCCCGGAGCACCTTTACTGTGGGAAGTCAGAAACAGCAACACAAGGTGATGAGATCAATTCAATTAAGCTCTCCACAGAAAACTTTCGTCTTTTCAATTTATTTTTAATCACCTCATCTACATCATTCATAATTTTGCATATCTGTCATATTCACCCTTGGTGGTCTTTTCCAGACTTAACAATCCCAATATACTCAGTTTCTCCTTACAACACAGCTGTTCCATATCCCTGTAACTGTTCTAACTTTCTCCAGCCCTAGCCAAGCCTTTCCAAGAGGAACTCCCAAAGGCACCTGAGAGTACCAGAGACAATGAGAGCAAAGAATAAAATGGTGACCCCTTCTCTATAGGTATGCAAAAGAAAAACACTTATGACTCCCTCTGCTGTCACCTCCCCAACTCCTTCAGAGCCTCAAGGTGGAAACAGAGAAGGAGCTGGGCAGCATGCCTCCTATCTATAAAAGCTGAGAATACACCAGCAATGTAACTGCCAGCTTCTCCTCCAATATCCTTCCAGTCAATGTGAGGGAAGTGATTTACATCAAGCATACAGATGGTAAAGTTTATACAGAATATGTATAACAGATAAAGGTAGGAAGAAATGCCCAAATCAAGACCCAACCTGCCAAACACGGAAATCTGTAGTTTGAATACATTGTTTTACAGACAACTATTAATTTCTTTTGTACAAGCATTCCTCCCCAGAAAAAAAAAAAAATAGTTTGAATAGGCTTAGAACCTATGACCATTTTTCACTTATATTTGAGAACTGAGTGTTTCTAAATCATTACCTATAAAGATTGAAAGTCCCGCTATAAATATTTCTGATGTCCTTAGTTACCTCTTAAACATACTTATTTATAACAGGTTATTTCATAATATATGTTATATATTATATAATATACAAAATATAAATTATATAATGTATATAGTTTATTACACATTTCTCACTGCAGTTTATTTATTAGTCTACCGAGAGAGAGTGATACATGTATGTAACATATATAACATAATTAGGCTACAGAGTGAGAAAACTCATTTAATGAAAAGAAGCCTAGGAAACAGTTCATTTGTTCATAGTAAAGCCACACAATAAGATTTAGGAGCAAGAAAGGAAAAGAAGAAGGGGAGGTATCTACGAATGCATCAAAGCTTCACTTAAACTGTGCAAAAGATTCATCAGCTAGGCTGAAGTAGAATTATAGAGACTTCACAAGGAAAACTTAAGTATGAAATAATTCTAACTTTCTCTCCAAAGGAAAAAGAAAGTGTTTCTTTCATAAAGCACATTACAAAATACCTGAAAGTCGAGTTTATATGCCTGCTGCAGTTGCAAGGGACAAAAATATTTATGGCATGATTTGTACATTGTCATGTTAATCACTTCTACACCTCTTGTCAGCAATCAATCAATGCTGCTAACATTTATCTGAGCAATAACCATTGTTTTCAACAGAAAAAATTACTACCTTGTGCCTGTGTTTCTTACTAAGTACCATTTTACAAATCAAGGCTTTGATTCTACAACTGCTCAAGTTTTTGATATATTCATGTATTTCCCTGGAAATCACTGAAGCTCTTGAGGCACAAAGCAGACTGAATTTAATTCTTTGCAAAAATGTACTAAGAATTTAGGAAGCCAGCTGCAAAATCTACCTCAGTTGCCAACTGAGAAACACACAATGACATGTTCATTAAAAGGTACCTAAATTGATGGAACCATCTAGGTTAATAGGACAGTAAGCTTCTGAAATTCATTTTTGCAAACAATTTCAAAAAATAAAAAATAAAACAAGTTAAATTCTCTCTGAAAAAGGAGAAAACTAACACAACCAGCAGAATATTGAAGACAGATAACAGAAAAAGTAAGGAATGATGAAGCTGAGGACTCTAACATTTAGGACCTGTCTAGATCTTCCACAAGTAATAAAAAAGGTAGGGTTATATAATCTGCCAGGCAGAGAAGGACCTGGGAGTACGAATATGAGCCAGTCAACTGAATATGAGCCAGCAGCGTGCTCAGGCAGCCAAGAAGGCCAACAGCATCCTGGCTTGCGTAAGAAACAGTGTGACCAGCAGGGCTAGGGAAGTGATCGTCCCCCTGTACTCAGCTCTGGTGAGGCTGCACCTCGAGTACTGTGTTCAGTTTTGGGCCCCTCGCTACAAGAAGGACATGGAGGTGCTTGAGCGGGTGCAGAGAAGGGCGACGAAGCTGGTGAGGGGCCTGGAGAACAAGTCCTACGAGGAGCGGCTGAGGGAGCTGGGCTTGTTCAGCCTGGAGAAAAGGAGGCTCAGGGGTGACTTTATCGCTCTCTACAGATACCTTAAAGGAGGCTGTAGTGAGGTGGAGGTTGGTCTGTTCTCCCACGTGCCTGGTGACAGGATGAGGGGTAACGGGCTAAAGTTGCGCCAGGGGAGTTTTAGGTTGGATATTAGGAAGAACTTCTTTACTGAGAAGGTTGTGAGGCATTGGAATGAGCTGCCCAGGGAAGTGGTTGAGTCACCATCCCTGGAGTTCTTTAAAAGATGTTTAGATGTTGAACTTAGTGATATGGTTTAGTGGAGGACTTGTTAGTGTTAGGTCAGAGGTTGGACTCAATGATCTTGAGGTCTCTTCCAACCTAGATAATTCTGTGATTCTCTGATAGCTCACACTAATTCTACTAAGATATTTATGCTATTTTTAGTGTCACAGCTAAAAGCTCATTAATTAGGAATGCCAAAATGCACCTAAACACTGGAGTTTTGTTTTGCATTTCATCATTTGTCTCAGTTGTTAACTTTAGTCATTAAGACAAAAAAAAAACAATCTGTTTCCATCACCACAATTCACTAACCCATGGCTGATTTTTCACGATGTGCTTTGGGATTAATTTTTTAGTATTTTACACAGTAATTAGCTACTCTGGGAGCAAACCCTCTCCAGGGGATCATTAATTAATTACAGTCATGTTGTTTATTAATGCATATTTCTCTTTTCCAAAACTGTACAGATAGGGTGAACATAATTTAGTCCCTTCTCTTAAAAACATAAATTAATAATTCTGTTTTACTGTACAATTAATCATGGCCCGGTTTTAAAACTTACCCAAGTTTGATCATGCAGGAGCCTAGGGGTGCCATTTTTATTTTATTTTTAATTTTTAGCATAATGAGCACAATCTTTTGAACTCTTCTATTGAAAAAGTTTGGTGATCAAGACAGAGCTTCATGAACAAGTTTGCAGGATGTAAGCTGTCCTGCCATTACAGAATGGAAGGTGCTCCACAACAAGAGCACGTAAAGGAGCAATTCCAGACAAATGAAAGAAAGGTAATATGAAGCTGTTTACACCTTAAGTTATGTATGTGATCACATGCCCATCCCAGACAGAAAACTGAAATACAGGTATGCCACACATTCAAAAATGCAAGTCATTCAGCTGTGCTTTGTTGGTGGCAGCTTTATGCCTAAACAACAACAACAAATAAATTATAGGTACAATATTACCCTTCCCATTAGGAATACAACCCCATTATCATCAACAGCTCTCAGACTCCTTCCTATAAATCAGGGGTAAGACCCTCAAGCACTAAAGCCAGGAATGACAACTAGGAGACCTTCTGACATCCAGTAAGATGTAATGAGAAATTCTGGTCACATTCTATTTCCATGACTATTTTCCATATGATATTTCTTAATACTAATGCCAGTTCCAACACCAGAAACATTCAGGAGCAAGCCTATAAACAGAGACATTCACCACAGGAAGCGTGTTATGACCACGCTTCAGATCAAGAATTTAGATGTTTCAACCAGTCCAGACTCACTTCTTAGAGCTCCACACTATGTGCATTTGTGAAGAGGATGAAACACGTCTGAAGAGCAACTAAATTAGAAAACTGAGGAAAATAAACACATGCAGTAAGTAATAAACGTAATGGGATATTCCCCCTTCCTTTAGGTTTACAGAGGAAAAAACACAAACTAACATCAGTATCTCCCCCCTCCTCCATACTGCCTAAAACCACTACTGATCATGACATAAAGAAAGTTGTTTGCTTTCCTTTAGCGCTGTCCTTCCCCCAGTTTTAAAAGTGTCCTTTAAAAAGAGAAAAATCAAGATATGGTGTAGAATTCCCCTCATTTGACAAAGCTCTGTGTTGTTTACTCTAGAGGATCAAGTGTTAGAGGCTTGGGGAAGGAAAGAAATGGGATTTTTCCAAAGGTACTTTAGACAGATGAGCGATGGATAGGAGCGGGCTTCTAAAGAAAAGCTTTTCATTACAAATGCAGAACCTTCACATCTGGATTTCTTTTAAGCTTTCATAAACAAGAGCTTTGAAACAGTACCTCTGACATTCTTTATAGAACTTGGACCACAAAAGCTTGCAATGCACTGTATGGAATTACATCTGAAGCAGATCACCTCTCCTCACAAAAACATTTAAAATATCATTGGTGTTTATATACAACATAACTAAAAGTCAATTGCTTGTGATACAAGTGACGCAAAAAGCTTCAAACAGATTGCAGAAAGAAGCTTGCAATAAAGCGCATGAATCACAGAATGGTTGAGGTTGGAAGGGACCTCTGGAGTGCCTTCCAATCTCCTGCTGCTCCAAGGATGGAGACTCCAAGACATCTCTGGGCAACTTGTGGCAGTGCTCTGCCACCCTCACAATAAGATGTTTCCTGATGTTCAGACAGAACCCCCTGTGTTTCAGTTTGTGTCCATCGTCTCTTGCCCCGTCACTAAGCACCACCAAAAACAGCCTGGCTCCATCTTCTTTGTACCCTTCCTTCAGGTATTTATATACGTTAAGATCCTCCCTGACCTCTCTCTTCTGCATGCTAAGCAGTCCCAGCTCTCTTGTCCTTTTCTTACAGGACGAATGCTCCACTACTTCAACCATCTTTGTGTCCCTTTGCTGGACTCTCTCCAGTAGGTCCTTGCCCATGTACTGGAGAGCCCAGAAATGGACCCAGCATTCCAGGTGTGGCCTCACTAGGGCTGAATAAAGGGGAAGAGTCACCTCCCTTCACATGCTGGCAACTGTCATCCTGCTGCAGCCCAGGATATCATTAGACACCTTCACAGCAAAGGCACATTGATGGCTCATATTCAGATTGGTGTCCAACAGGACCCCCAGGGCTTTTTCTGAAAAGCTGCTCTCTTCCTGGTTGGTACCCAACGTAATCATTTTTAGGAAACAGTGTTGACTGGTCTTAGAGACAGAGTCACTTCTTTTCCCTGGTCTGGGTTTTATCTTGTACCCAGTTAAAGTCTGCAATGGATGCCTGCAGGATTTATTGTCGATGTTACTTTCCCTAGGAATGGTTCATGGCATTACTGATACACCAATGGACCATGAGCACACGTAGTATGGTCCTGGAGTTAAACAGGGGGGTTGCAACTCTCTGAAGTTCAATCTAATTCCTGCCTGTATCACTGATTGGCTATCCATGTTTTAAATTTTGAAGAAAGCTAAGAAACACACTCTGACTATAATTAATAGTTTCCCACTAAATAACTCTAATTCCATTTACGTTCTTTGGCAAAAGAAAAAGAAAATCAGATTTTGCCTTTCCCTCCAAGAGGCCTCCTCTCTGCATTTTTCACAAGAGATAGAAAGTCAGCAAGGAAGATAGTCATGGCATTCTTCCAAACTCTGACAATAAAATAAACAGGATTCACACAATTTTCAACAATGAGGACTCACTCACAGCAGAACATCTGCTCCAAAGTCTTACATCATCACTGAACCCTAGCAACCTCTTGAAATCCCTCCTTGGACTCACCAACTTATCAGTGAGTATTAAACATACTCATGAGCTCTGCCAGGTTCTATAAGCATAGATTCAAATAGGTGTCCTGCCTGAAGCTTGACTGGTAACACCAAAATGAAAGATCACTTCAACTGTAAAAATCCATGTTATTCCCACCACACTTATGGAAGACTTAAATAATATTAGTATTTACACTAAACCTACCAGTATCTCAATTAGAACATTGCTGATATTAATGCAGAAAACAACTTTCAGAAAAAGAGCTTCCCCAGCAAGGGTGTTCAAATATACAAGAATCATTTTTCTTAACAGTAACTTAGATTTTTACTTTTGATACAGTATTTTGCTAAGTATCATCACTTTGGGTTCAAATAAGCTTGAACATTATCTTATGTCCAAATATAATGCATGATTAAGTATTCTCTCCACAACACTCAAAATAACTGTTCTTGAGATATAAGAAATACACGTACTTAGTCTAATTTGTAACTGCTTGCTTACTTCAAACTTTGGTTTCAAAGACAAAAATATCATTTTCTTACTGAGTTGAACAGAAAAAGTCTGAAGTGTTACAGTATACCTTTCAAAGAACAAGCAAATTGAGCATATCCCTTCATCTTCTCTGAGCTTCTATCACTACTTGACAATGGCCAGATGCCTCACATTTAACTGAGCCATGCTGCACTAATAAATAAATAAATAAAGCCTCTCAAGTACTTCTCCAGATGTTCTTCTCTGGTTTCTGGAATTCTGTGCATCTCCAAGGTCAGCATGAGAAGTCTGTAACATCCTGTTTCTAACTGGTAATTTCTTTTTATATATGTATATAGAGACTTTTTTTTTTCCTCCAGACAGAGCAAACCTGCAATCATGAGACATTTTGCATATCTAAAGAAACTAAGAATGATTAATTTGATGAATCAAAGAGGCATCATGCTTTGCATGGATAAGCTTTTTTTTTTTTTTGAACAAGTATAGATTACTATTGTAACTGTAAAACTGCATCAGTAATTGGCATCAGCAAAGCACTGCAGGTTGGAGATCATTTGATAAGTGTGTCTAGAAAGCTAATAAATAAATGGAAGCCACCATCACTTCTGCCACTGCCCCACGGCCACAGGCAACCCGCAGGTGCTCCCCTGCTCTCTCCGCCTGCTGTGTTTGGGATGCGTGGTCCCACCTCTGGCTGTGCTCCCGTGCTGCCTGCAGCTGCCTCTACAACTGGCAAGCACTTCAGTAGCAGCCCTGTCACCACGGACAAGGAAACCGTTCCAGTCTAAGAACAAGACCAACAAGAAGAAAGATAAATGGTGAACACTGATAATTACACTCTGAGACTAAGCCTTAAACAAAATCAGGCACAAAACAGAGGGGGAAAAATAAACACAGAAGAAATCCAAGAAGCATAAATATGCCTTAAGACTTAACTAAGAGCTACCGATGCTGTCTTTGGACTATAATGCAGTTTTGGTCACAGTACCGGATGAATTAAAGTGAAATGAAGCCAGAAACTGTTACAGGAAGACAACTGTTAATTCCAAATGATACAGAAGTTGTTTAACACACCAGCCCCATGTTGGGGGAAGGGAACTAGTCTTCTGACAAAACAAACAAAAAAAAACAGTTATCAAAAATAATGTGAAAAATCTTGTTTCTCTGTCAGGAAAAATCACTGTATGTTAATAAAGAGATGGAGATTAAAAACAAGGGAATACTGACTAAACACTACATCAGCTTCAATATATTCTTCTAACTGTTCTCTCTAACTGCCTAACAAAACAGTGAGGAAAAATGCTTTTGCTGAGAGGGAATTAGCTTAAGAAAATAATATGAACCAAAACATGTCTCCTAGTCTCAACACTGCTTCTTGCAACATCCTTAGGATAACAGAAAGCCTTCCAGATTTCAAAGCTGAAGGGCATCTCTGACCTAACTAATAACAGCAAGCGACCTCAAACAAATTTCCTGAGACTGTTACATTTTCAAAACTGTAGTCAGAAAACAAGTTCAAGAACAGCATGAAGCCAGCCTCAGGTATGGTTTCAGGATCAGCTTGCCACAGATCCAGTGAAACAGTTCCAGTGGAGGAAAAGGAAGACAAACAATCCATTAAGGTAAAATTAGTACTGACCATGATTCTGCACAATTAAAAGTCCACCAGTAACAAGAATTTCATTTTACTGTAACAGAAAGAGGAAAACTCCTCAAGCGTGTATGTATGGAAGTACATCATCTTGCATAGAGTATTATCAGACACAGAAGTTCATGTACAGAGAAAAGCCCTACAGAGCATGTCAGCAGGAAAAAATATATATACATATATATCTATGTAAGCCACTGGTTTTCCTGGGCTTGCACAACACTGAACAGCTTCTAAAGCTAGTAACTTTGCTTCTATTTCTCAAGACTGAAAAAAATGAACATCTGGATCCTACAGAGAAACTTAATTCAGATGAAGTAACTAGCTCAGGAGAACCCAATTCCAGTTCTTAATCAGAATTATTGATAATGACCATTACAAGGCCCTGTCAGTGGTCTTGCCACCATATTTTATCATTAAGTTTTCAGCAGTGTTCACTCTCAGTTGTGGTTATTAAATCACTGCCAGTATTTAACATTTAAATAACCTATAGTACTCGCATTTGAATCACAAAATATAGTTTGAAAACTGCTGTACCTGGAAAAAGCAAAAGAAGTACTAGCAGCTGGCACTGAAATACAAAACTTTGCTGGAAGAGGAAAGAGATAAACAAACACTAGAATAAATAGAGAAAGAGGCGTAGGGCAATGACAATTTCTTTAGGCCTTAATATCATCATCAAAATGGCATTGCATCTTGCACATAAAATATATTTTGCTTAAATAAACAAGCATAACCTGCAATCTCCCTTCTTCTTTCTTCCACATAAATAAGCAAGAGATGTCAACTGACTCACAACCTTCATTACTGTGGATGGGATCCTGCAAATACGCAGTTATCGATAACACTGTAACACATCAGATGAGGCATCATACACACAGAATTTCTTAGGAAAGAAAAAAAAGACAGAAGCCATTTATTTTCATTTAGATTCTTTCAAGAGAAGAACATTTAAATATAGTCATGTTTGCTAGTACTGTGGCTTGAAGAAATAATAAAAAAGCAATAAAGTCTAAGTACAAGGAAAGTAGGAAAGAGAACCATCAAGAAGGACACACAATTATTCCTTCTTTTGCAACTCAGACTACCCAGCAAGGTCAAGAACAAGAAGCTACTGATCCCATATGTAATGTACTCTGTTTGGTAGATAAAACAAAGCAGAGTAACAAATAAATTACTACATCCCATCTATCCAAAGAAAATAAACTGCAGGATTTACACATAAGTGCACTTCACCAAAATTTTAGCAGCTTACATTCAGACTCCACATCTCTCGAATGCATATACCCACTTGTCTGATTCACAGAAACATCCCCCACACAAATACATGTGCCCAAGTGAGAGAAGTAGACCTGGAAACTCATCTCATTTTATAATGTTTCTGATATCTAAAACATTTCCAAACTGGCCAGAACATAGGTTAAAATTCTTATATGCCAGCATTTTGGCCAGATCCTCACAGGTCACTGCCATAGGCATGGATTCAGATCACGTTCTGATCTTTTGCCTCGTCTTTTTCCAAAGAAGAATTAAGCAAAAGACACATACACATTAACTGTTGACATGAACACTTCTTCCATCCGATACCCATAGGAGAAGGGAAAGCAGAGAAGGGGAGTAAGCAGTTTCATGGTTGACTTAGCCTTTTTTTTTTTTTTTTTTTTTTTAAACAAAATGTAAATAACATACACTTTCTGAAAGGCAACTGGATGTGCTGTCAACAAACACGCCAGGCAGAAGAATGCACAATTCAACATGTGGCTTGCCAATCAACAGATTTAGTGTTGCTCCCGGATGAAAATCCTCCCCTGAACACAACAGAAAAGTTCTCAAATTTTGATTTCTTCAAACTCAGGTTTCCCACCAAGGTCAACTCCTGTTCTAAGTAAAAAGTCACCATGAAGTAAAACTGTAAGCCTTCCAAACAGTCTCGGATTTTGCTTCAAAGCCTTGAAACTGAATGCAAGGGAGCAGCCATGCTCCAGTCAGTTTTACTCAGCTGCTTCTCTGCCATCTGCCAATTACTTATTAGTTTGCACTGTGGTTACCTAGGCCTGCTTCTGAGGCATCTCATGTTTTCCAGAACCCTCCTTTCTTCCACATGCAACACAGCACAGGGAAGCGACAGGAATCTCAAATAGTCATATAGAACAAGGAGTTTTGGTAGTTCTCTGAGAAGTTATGTGAGGCTTTCCAAAGTTTGCTTGTTTGTTTGTTTGTTAAGCCATGGGAAGTTTCACAAACAACCATTTTTATAAATGATGAAAGGGACATCTCTCACAGCCAATTGAGTAAGAAGCTGCCATACTCCAGTAGAAAGTTTGCTGTCTTACATCTATTCTCTTCATCCTCAGGCTCACCTGAAGCACATTTGTTAAATTATATTATCAGCATATGGCAACAACAATGAGAAAATCTGCAGGGCAAGCTGCTCTTCGAGCCCTCTCTCTCTAGAGAGCCACTGAACCAACACCAGGTCATCAGCAGTGTACACAAACAGTACTGAAGGTAAGAAGTTGAGCTATGAGAGGTAAGAACACAAACCCAACCAAATCACTTCCCAGGAAATCTCCTTTGTAAAGGAAAGGCCCTGGAGACATCATCCCCACCCATTCTCTCTCGCAAAGGTGGCAGACTGGAAAAATCTCTATCAACAACACAAAGACCTTGTTGTGAATCCAAGCATTACATAAACGAAGACAGGCCTCCTGCAGGAACCATCAGATTGTTGAGCTTTTACCTCCCTCTTCCCCCCAAAAAATTTTTGTCTATGTTATGTCCCAAGTGATAATTCAATCCTGGAAGTTACTGCTAGTGAATCTTCTGCCTGGAATTATATTTCCTCTCATTTACTTTGTGACGTATGTCTGAGCAGACATCTCTCAGGATGTTTCAATCAACTCTGTACATCTTTGGCAAACTAATGTGAACCACCAGACAAAGATTTCTGACCCAGCTCCCTAGTTATTATTTAGAAACTGCTTCGACACCTATACTTCCATTTGCTTTTCAGATTTATTTATAGTTGTTTCTTTTTCCTAGCACTTCTTTCCAAATCTCTTTTCCCTCAGCCTTCATTCACATATCGTAACTGTTATCCATATTATTACCTGCTTGCCTCTGCTCCGTGCAGATGTGAGCTGCCACCGGGAGTCATCATACACCCTATGCCAAACCTCAGCTCTCAGTGCTGATAACACCCTCCCTCCACCCTCCCCAAAGATCTGCAGGCTAATCTTAAACATTATGCACAAAACACTTCTTTTAACCGCTCCTCTAGAACTTTCCACTACACAAATCAGTTCAGTAGTCACCAGTCCACTGATTCTTAAGTGTGAACAGTCACCAAGAAGCAGACAACCAGGCCATGGCTGTAATGATTTTGCAGTACCTTGAGCAATAAAGAACTACCCCACCCAAGACAGAGGAATAACAAGCAGCTTTCCAGAATCCTTTGTATCACATGCTCTTCCCTATGGCTGTCACACACCAACCTCACACTTTTAAGTCTCCCAGGTGTGAAACTATTAATGCTTATTCCAAGATACCACAAAAAGTAACGTTAAGTCTCAAGAAGGCTAAATTTCTTTCTCCTCCACTTCTGTTGAAGACTCCCTGCTGCAGGAGGAGAAGGCAAAGGTATCATTCCATACCTATACTTTCCAATATCCACTGCTTTCTCAAGCTACTTACTATAAAGAAAACATTGAAAAAATGGCACAAATATTAGATATTGTATTATGTTACGTATTGTATTATGTGCTTCCTGCATTACTGCATTCATATTCCTCTTGTTTATTCTTTACAGACCTCTACTTTTTTTCCTACTTACTTTTCTACTTTTTTTTTTCCTGCTGTATCCTTCCTTTTAAATCTTTTAATTCAAAAAGTTCTCTACACAAGATTTCTGGTTCAAGCATAGATGTCTTTTAAACTAAGACTCTCAATGGCAACATCACACAGAAGGAATAGCCTTTTTGTTTTTGTTTTATTGAAAGAGAGGTTGCAAGAGCAAACGTATTGCAGAACCAAGAAGCAATTTGGCAAAACTCCTTCCCCTTTCACAGACTTCCACTTCAAAAACACAGAAGTTGTTCCATGAATGAAACAATTAAATAAATGAAGTTCAGTTTCCTCATGCCTGGAGACTACAAATGAAGTAAGGAGTGGAGGAGTATTAAGGATTTTACTGAGGTCCAAGTATTCATAACCCTTCCACATAGATTCTCTTATATTTACATGACCTTGCATTCCAGCCTTTCATTCAGAGGAGATTCTTATCTCTGTCCCTCAGCCAACTCACATGCTTTTTCGTCAAGTATCTGGAAGGCCACTGCTGGCCAACCTCAAAATTACTGGGAGGAGTCAGAAAGGATTATGTATGTGGCAGGCACAATCACCGTATTTCATAAGAAACCCTACAGTTACTTTTCTGATATGCTCTTGAAACTGAACAAAATATAGCTAAACAACAGCAATACAACTCAATACATAAAAAAATAATCCCATAAATGATTCTGAGATTTTAGATTATTTCACTTTGATTTCATTATGACGTTGATGTTAATTCAGCCAGTGTGCATACATATGACTAAAGGTCTTAAATTACAATTTAAGGGCTCAGAGAAACTGCTAACAAACAGAAGAACAAGAATGAACAGCTCAAGACTAACAATAATTTAGAAATAAATCATAAATGCAAGTAACTAAGCAAAGGAACAGGTTACGAGCGTTGTGATGGGCTTAGTCACAATATCAACACTGGGTGTCACTCCAACAAATATGCTGCAATTCAGCTACACGCAATTGGCCTCAATCACATTCAAGTGAAAAAGAAAGTAGTTGCACCTTTATAAGACACAGTGGCCAAATTCCACAGTTCTTTTTATACTAAAAGTTCACAAGCATCAAAATAATCCTGCAGAGTTGGAAGTTATTACTTGTAACAGAGAAAACTACTGGAACACACACAAACACACAAAAAAGGTTCACTCAAAGGCCAAACATTTGTTTATAGACGGCTCTTTACATGTAGCACTACACCTTGTAGGTGTTTACCTCATATCTTCCTATCCAGAGTAGATAATGAGGCAGCGCATTGCACATAATCCCATCTCAATGTTTTGCCTGAAAGAATGAAACAGATGCTTTCTGTACCAAAATCTGCACTCAGAGAGAAGGGAAGATCCTTGGATTTAGGTTAGGTTGCTCCAAGAAATAGGACAACTATCTTTTGCACTTGGCCTTCTTCAGAGAGCAGGTAACAGTATTTCAGAACACAAGAAGATGGAAAAACTCTGCTTACTTCCTGTTGTTCAAAGTAACCCTGAAAACAGGCAAGAACATGCCGCACACCCCACCCCCAAATAGTGATATTTCATTCTGCAAGAATATGATCCATAAACAACTGAAAACAATGAGAACTTCTCACTGACTTCAGTAGGTATTGGATCAAGCCTATGTTCCAGTTGTCAAAAGGTGATTAGTAAGCACTGGTATGATAAAAAGGAAAAGTCAAACTTTAAAGACAACATAAAAAGTGGCCTGTATCTCACTCATTTATTCACAGGAGTCTCTGGAAGATGCCATAAATTCTAATGAAGGCAAATAGGATATAAATGGATTTGAAGTTCCATATCAATTAAACCGTTTACACAGACTGAAGTAAAGGCTAGCAGCATATATATTCTTTTTTCTTATCATTTGAAATTTAATCAAAGCAACATAAAAGCAGGTACAAAAGAGTGACAAATCCTACACTACTCCTTTGTGCTACTGCTGTGCTCTAAGCTTATGGGCAGGACTAAATGCACTGAAAAGATCACTATAACACTTCAGGAACAACTAAAATTATATCCTGGCATGCATCTTACTCATAGGCTTTGTTGTTCTTGATGATTCTTTTGGTCCTAATTTGCTAGACAGATTAATTTCATAACGCACAGAAAGCAATTATGTGACACACTTACCTGCCATGTTTGATATCTCAATTCTTAGTAGTTTCTCTTCAAAATAAAGACTTCCTGCAGCGTTGTACATTTCTGAACTACTGCATGCAAGTGTAAAGTAGGTATAAAAAGATCCTCTAAACAAGCTCTTTTTTTCCTCCACATATCCCAAAGGATAAACAAGTAAGAGCCTGATGCAACACATAAAACATGCAGAATAATCTGACAACTGACTTACCAGCAAACCCAGACCTTGCAACTCTAGAAAGGTCTTCTTTATGCCATTTTCCCTCTCCCCTCAGAGATTTCAGGTCCCTTATAGTCTGCTTTTGCTACTGGTGCTTTGGTCACAGTTTGAATGGCTAAAACCATGAATTCTCCTTCTCCATTAAGATTGATTGGCCATACCATTTTTCATAATAAAGCCTAAAAAGTTGAGACAAAACACTACCAAAATAACTACTTCCTCTCTCCCCTTTTCATCTGATATTCCCATTTCGTGTCATCATAACTCTGTTCATAACTGCATTCCTGGCAATACCAATACTAGGTATACTAGCCAGAAGACTAGAATTCTTTCCTTTTATATCATGCCATGGTCTGAATAGTGTTTTTCAGGAGAGCCTTCTGAGACCAACAAATGTGCTCACTTCTCTGCTTGTTAAGTGCCCTCTCCCTTAGAAGTATGTAACTACAATCAAGTACACTACGGTCACTAAAGACTGTTTTATTTTCTGATTTGAAGGATGTTTGAAAAGAAAGGAATTAAGTGATACATGGTACAGTCCATTGGATTCGTACTTAAGGCTAGATGATTGCCAAGAACTGCTTCATTTAATTTGAAGAGATTAATGAGGACAATATAAAAACTATGCCCAGGTTTATTCTTTCCAATAAGTGTCACCTAAAACTACGGAACTGACTGATACTAACATCACACCAAACTCTTCCATACTTACAGGAGATGGAAGAAAATTCTTTTGTGCATTTTTCCCACTAGCATTCTCTTGCAACCACTGCAGTAAGTCACATGAACAATACATCTGATTCCATTAAAAACATATCTGACATTTTTTCCCCCACACACACACCCCTAAATTTAAATAGAAAGCACATTCAAGTTGTCTCCTGTTCAAACAGAAAGCCAAGTTTAAAAAAAAAAACAAAAACATATACAACCTGTAGATAAACAATCCTGTGGAAGGGGAAGAGACAGAAGAATTGCCATCTTTGTAAAGCAGCATTTTTAAATTTTTATAGATCCTTTCAAATTCTGTATCAAATATAATACAAGGTACTTATTGGGTAGGTTATAGCACAGATATAACACTGAAGCATTCAGAATAAAGAAAGCACTGAACAAAAATAGACCAGATTTGTGAAAGAAGGATTCAGAGCCTATCAACCACTTATCAAAACAGTCATAACTTTAAAAAGGCATCAAGTTCTAACAGTGCTGTAGCAGAACTGCAATAGTCAGGACCACTGACATACAAGGGTTTCGGACACGGTCCAACTCCAGGGTCTTCGCTCTAGACATAAGAGGGGCTGAGCTGTATTCAAACTCTGCAACATGCCAGAAAAGTTTAAAACATTTGTATTGCTATTAGTGAATTTCAGTATAAAATTTCAAGTGATCTGTTCAGAAAGAGATGAAGTCTGATTTGATCCAGAATCAAGGGCATTACATCACCATTTATTTCAGAATCTGGCGTTACTCACCAGCTATCTCACTGTAATCAGCCAAGATTTAAGCTTACTGCATCCAACAAGGAGGACATGGAATGGCCAGAAGTATAACATCAACGCTTGAAAATATTACTGTTTGTTTCCAGCTAAGGTGGTGGAGCGCAGTAGCAGTACAGGGCAAGCACTGACTTCAATACTGACAACTCATCACACTAAGACCTATAGTTCCTGCATAAACTCGTGTTGCAGGACAACTAACACTAACCTGAACCTCTCAAAGCCTGTCATAAATAAATCGAGCACAAATTGTGTGCAGCATATTTTAAAAATTAACACGTATCATATTGCAGATAGGACAGACCTCAAACACAACTGCAGTGAATAATCAAGTATCAGTTTTACCACTACAGCTAGCTGTTGGTTGTGTGTGTGTGTGTTTCAATTTCACAAGTAGCACCTATTTCAATTGAGATATTCAATATGAAGACAGTGCAGCAGCACTTTATATGGCATTCTCTCAAGAATTACATTTTTATGTTGTCTGCATACCTACAAGAACTCCTGTACATAAAGTCCTATAAAGTATTTGCTTGGCATGCACCATTTCTCTGTATGTAACTTTTTTTACATGAACACTATTCATATGACTTTTCAGTTTTATTATATTCAAGGAAACAAGCATTCCATTCAGAGCCCTCAACCAACAAATTCATCTGGTAGTTATTTGGGAAATGAAAACATGTTCAAGCAATATGCATGTATTAACACATATGCATGTAGTAACACTACTGTCTGTGGGTCTCCAAGCACTAGTGAGAAATAATAAGGCAGATTTGGACTATGTGAGGTACACAGATATTTAACCTACCTCATCAAAGCTGCTATCTTCTTTCTTCAAGGCTTTAAAAATAAAAGGAAAAAAAAGAAATAGTTATCTGTACTGCATTTCAATGAGCACAAAACAACTAACTCCAGGAAAGAGAAAAACAGAGCAACATTTTCCTGTCATACTATGAAAGAACATGCTGGCGTGAATAACAATTTTATACTCAAAATATGAAACTAAATGGAATGTAGGACTGCACAGCATGTTTCCAAGAAACTAAATTTACATATTTATGAAAAATATTATCCTTCCAGGTTATGGAAAGTAAAAGTCCACAAGTTTCTTTAATTCTTACTGAGCATTTTATGGAGAGCCTGACTGAACTTCATAAAGCAAAAGCATAATAAACACCTAAACGCCTATTCAGCTTGTCAAGTACTAAATCTTTATATTGAAGTATGAATTGTAGCAGGCTTTTGGTGTTTTTCTTTAAACCACATGACTTGCATCACAACAGATGATATTTCTGTCTTTCTTACACTATTAACTAGCACAAAATCAACAAAAAAGGAAGCATGAAAACCATACCAAAATCACATGAACTGGTGAAGCGAGACAGACATGAATAGTTCTAAAGATGTAGCAAGCATTAATCTGATGAAACTTTTTCTTTTCCTTCAGCATACTGGATATCTTTACTGAAGCGAGAACACAATTTAACTTCTCCAAATCTCCACTGGAACCATATCACTCAGACGGCAGAAGACCTTTCTTTGCTCTGCACACCACAGGGATTGGGCACTGCACCCTTAAATTGCTCTTCGTTGACTTTTCTTGAAGAGTTAAAATACGACAAACCACTGAGCTGATGATTGCACTACTTCTTTTCCATTTATTAATGAATGTCTGCAACTCGACAGAGGTAACCTGAATGACCATAGACCCAGACAGCTCCTAACCATGTAAGCAATATAAAGTTTCTTACACCTAAATTTCACTGATTCCAGCAGTGCCCAGCACCTTTAAGGATCTAGACTTCGGTAGTTTTCCTTTTTCAGGTGCTCCTTCTCCCTTCAAATCACTTGAGTTTCTAATCCACTATCTCTTCCAAACCCTGTCTTCAGAAACAAAAGCTTAAAATAAAATAAAACCCCCAAACCGTAGCAGCTGTACCACAGGGATAACTGAGGCAGGTGAGCTCTGCATTGTCACAGGACAGCACTGCAGGAAAGTGTTGCAGCTCTGCAACCTCTGCCCCAGGCAGCAAGCTACAAATCACAGTTTTCCTTGCACAGGAAAGCACAGATGTTCCAGCCTTTGTTTGCTTTCATATTGGCATTTCTTTGGGACATGACAAATGTATTCCTCCATCTCTGAAAAAAACTCTGAAAATTACTGTTTTACAATTACTCATCTAGATTCCAGATTTCATGTTCAGAAACAAAAAATCTTAAAAAAAAAAAAAAAAAAAAAAAAATTTTGCTGAGAAGATTGAGGTGCACACACTGTATATTTCTATCATGAAATGCATTTTTACAGTCTTAAAGGCCTGACAAAACATCTTCAGATTGTCAGTCCCAAGTACCCAAAAATTATATGAGTTGGGACATAAAGAAAAGAGGAAAAAAAAAAAAAAACATGAACCAGTTTTTAAGAACACATTTTTAATCTTTTTATTTACTTCTCAGGTCACAAGGACATACAAGCTATAAATATGGAATATGATACACCTGGGTCATGCTGACAAGCTTTTGTCCCTCACGAAAACTCCTGATTTTCACAAGGCCAAAACATTCCAGGAATAACCAAACAACAGATAACCAACATAATTCACAACATAACAGAACAAGAAATGGGAATCTGTGATCCACTGCATATTTCTGGCTTGTCTGTACTTTCACTTCTAACTTTGACTAAAACAGCTTTTCTAAATGAACCTTCAAAAATAAGAAAATGAGAGTCCTAGCCCCTCATTTAATCAGATTCTGCTTAACAGCACAATTATTAAATTCACATAGCATCTTAAAAAAAAAAAAAAAAATCAAGCCAGCATATTTTACACTCCTAACAACTAATGACATTATGAGCATGTTTTCTCATTAATGCAATCCTTTTTTGTAAGTTAGGTCAGAGGTTGGACTCGATGATCTTGAGGTCTCTTCCAACCTAGAAATTCTGTGATTCTGTGATTCTGTGAAAAGCCTCTCAATTAAAAAAAATAAACTGTTTAGAAATGCACTTCTCATTATCTCAGGTATGCCAGCTATGCAAGTGTACATTAGGGGAGATTAGTGGAGATAACCTTTGTATCAGTGAGGAGCTAGTAACAGCACATAGATGCTCAGAGCTGCCACAGAATACTTTTAGTGCACTGTGAACAACCTTCAGCAATGCTTCCTTTTTCTCAACCCTGGTGTTAGTTTTTGACTAAACAGATTGCATAAGAAAAAAAAAAAATAACAACAAAACAAACAAACAAAAAGGTTAAATGCCATGAACTGAAAAAATCTCAAAATATGATTTTGGTACTATATTAACTTCTACAAATGCATAGCTACGAACTCTTTACATAACTAGCTACAAGATGATGATAATTTTATAAAATTACTCATTATTGATTTTCATTCCATAATTATCAAAGAGTAAAACTAAGAACCAAACCTAATAAAGGTTTAAATGCTAAAAGAAACAGGGAGTCAAATGAATCTCAGAAAGTTGGTTGACGTTTAGTATAATATGTTTGTGTACACGTACAACAGTGTGTAAGCAAGGAAAGTAGAATTTATAAAGTAATTTGGCTGTTTGTGTTAGGGAAACGTATCAATAAAAAGAATTCTGTACATTTTTGGATTCTTAGCACTGCAAGTTCTTCATGACGTGCTGAATTTTAAGAGATAACTCCTTGTAACACCAGAAAACTTCTGCCAGCAGAAATGGTGCATTAGCTACAAAGAAGGTTAATTCTTCTGGAACTGTCAGCATGTAATTTCTGCAATAAAAGGCCATCCTGTCTATTTTAGAATATAGACTTCAGTTTAGCACCACAGGCCACATGCATTTTTTCCAACACACCACGGTGTCATATTGTGCTTTACCAGACTTGCAAATAGGACTGACAAGGCAATTGTCTAACTTTGAGCCTTGGGATGAAGGCTCAAAGGTAGACAATTTCACACATCACATTTTTTTAGCTCATAAACAGCAAAATGAACAGTCTTCATGCTAGGAACTCTGACAGCTATGGTCTGGATCAGTCAGCCTGCGTCATTGTGCAGGATGAGGATATACAATACAGACAAATTCATGACCCTCTGCCAGTTTCTGGATGCAGTGACTGAACTGTATCAGATCACAGTTAGGAAAACGGGCCAAGTCTGCTTGAGGCTACAGTTGGTACAAAATAATGGCTCCTTTCTGTGCCCCAGGGATAACTAAGCTGGTTTTAAATCTGCCTCCTCTTTTATCTAGAGATGCTGGGGGAAATACCCAGAACATCCATACCACATTTCATTTTTTTCTTCTTTTGGGAAATAGCTTCAAACGTTACTTAACTTACATACCATTGCACACTGGGAAAAGAAAAAAAAAAAAAATCAAGTTTTGAATTCCTTGCTGATACAGCCTCTCAAATAGAGTACTTTGAGTACTTTCTGGGGAGAAAGTGGTCTTGAAAGTAGTTCAGTGAGTATTAACTTACAAGCCCTTGCAAAAACACACTGCAAATGACATCTTGGATGCATTTCCACTCCTCTTATCAAAGAAGCTAACAGTAACATCAGGATCAAAATTAAGGGGTCTTATAGCAGTAGAGGAATTGTATTTGGCAGTTCAGATACTGCTAACACTGGGGGATGCCTGGTGCTGCTGCACTAGGGGAAGGTCCAGCTCACAATTTGACTTGAATACCATGTTACTCTGGTATCACTTACGTGACTGTGTTCATAATGCTATTGTGTACTTGAACCTATGAAAAGATATCAACTGCAGCAGAAAGGGAAAAGTTTAAAGATCATCATAGATTCAAAATTGATTGTAACTGAACAGAAGACTGACAAGACTCAAGATTAAACACAGTAACTTGCTGATCTCACCAGGGAACACCTTATTGCCAAAAAGAGGTGTAAAATCAGAGCAACAAAAAGCCAGAAGACCTTTCCTAATGAGGCTTTGGTTTTCTCTCCTTCATTTCAAAACACAAGTGGAGCATGTGTTTTACCTGAGCATTTTCTGATACGCAAGTTAAGAGTGTTTTAAACAAAGTCTGGCTTTGCTTGGGCTTATCTGTGGCTGTGGGTATCAGGGAGTGGACTAGGTCCAAACCTCACACTGATAAATTAGAGTTTTTGCTCACAATGCAATCCCTGGTGTGATGGCCCAGCTATTAGAGCATCTGAGGATGGAGCAGTCATGCTGGTAGCAGCTGAGTTTAATGACAAAACAGCCACAACAAACAAACAAGGCAGCCTCCCCTGCTCCTGTGCTGCACAAAGAGCCAGGGTAAAGGAAAGATGTAACAGCATGTGTACCTCCAGCAGGCCAAAGCTCCCAAGGAAACTAAAATGTTTCATTTGTAAAAATGACAAGAGAGACAATGACCCAACAAAGCCACTAAAATGTGCAGAAACTAACACACAGAGAGGTTTTGATGCTAAGAAGGCATTAAGGGGACTGTCACTGCTATGATAAAGTAGCACTCAAAATCCTTCCTTTGTTAATGACTTCCCCTGGCTAAAACCTGCCCACAGCCCTGTACAGGAGTGTCTGTGTGTGCGTACAGGCACACGAGCATGTGAGAGACCAAACACCTGACTCCTCTCTTTTAAATCAAACTTGCAAAATGTGTTTAAATGACATAAGATTGATTAGAGGTGAAAGCTATTTTCATATGGGCACAGAGAGATACGGAACTGCAACTTAATATTCACTTCAGAATTGAAACTTGACATTTACCCTTGAAATTCTTTTTTACAAACATGAACTTTCAGTCATTACCATCTTTCAATCAGACAGAAAAAGACAGATAGCTGATTTCAAATGCTCCTCTACACTCCAGGTGTGCAGTCCCTAAAAGCAAGAGGCTGAGCAGCACACACACAACACGTGCCCAGCTGCAGTGCCCACATACTTTAACGAGCCTCCTCGATGAGGCTGGTGAGGGAGGACTGAATGCCACAGCTCTGGGCACATCCTTCTCTCTCTCTGGGACAACGCAGCTCTGAAAGTAGAGCCATGCCCGACAGACTGACCGACTGCAAGGGAAGGTGCCCTGATGGGACAGCCAAGGGGTGAGGGCTGCAGACAGCCCCTCTTCTGGTGGGACTACAAGGACAGCGGCTGCTGCATCCCCTCATCTGTTTTGGTCCCTGCCCTGCCTCCCAGCACAGCTCTCCCGCTACCTCAGCCCACAGCCCCCTCACACCTCACCCAGGTTACCCTCTCTCCCTGCCCAGCTGCACGGTGATGCTGGCGGCCGGTGTTAACGCTTTGAATGCTGAATGAAGCCCAGCATCATGCTGGGAACGAAGAGAAACACCGGCCCAAGCCCACCAGAGCAACTCTTTGGCATTGTTCTCAGGAACAGACCCTGGAGCAAAACGACCTGCTGTCAAAGCCAAGCGTGAGGCGGTGACACTAGGAGGTACCACGCTCGGCAGCGGCGCTCAGATAACGCTACCTCACGATGCTTTGCGCCGGCAAAAGCACGACGAGGTTCAGCACCAGCCGACAGACAGACTTCTTTTGTCTGGCCTCCCAAATCCCTGCTCCAGCATTATCTGCCTCAGCATCTCATGCCTCAACTTAAAAGAATGCGCAGCCTGAACCAAAAATAAATGACCAGACCTGCAACAACACCACAAAAACAACTCCCTTTCCCACGTTTTTTCTCAAGGTTTCCCTTTGGCAACGGAGCCTACCCTCTGCCGGGCCAACTCAGCTCCAGCTCCACACTGCCCAGGGACCGTCCGGTGTTCCCCGGGCCTTACTTGTAGGAAACATTTCCTGGGGGGGCTGTGACAGCCCTAAAGGCCCCCACTCCACACGGAGCCCCCCGGAGGCGGAGTGGTGTGCACGGGGGAGCCCCTCAGCACCGTGGGCACCCCAGTACCTCCCCCAACACCCCAACATCACCCCACCACCATCACCACCCCATCACCCCATCCTCCCACCACCACCCCACACCCATCCCACCACCACCACCACCACCACCCGTTCCCCCGCCCGGCCCCGGTCCCTCTCCCCCCTCCGGGCCCTCACCTATGCGGCTGAAGCTCTCCGACAAAGTTCTCCGCAACTTTTTCATCCTGCCGAGCTTCTCGGCGGACTGCGAGCCGATCATGGCACGCACGGCGGGCACCCCCCTCCTCGCCAACCCCCGTCCCGGCTCCGGCACAGCCGGCACGACCCCTGCCCACTCTCCCCCCGGGAGCCCCCTAGCCCGGGGAGCTCTCTACCCGGTCCCGGTCCCCCCGGGGACGGAGCCCTAGGGAGCAGCAGCAGCGGCCGCGGGGCTCATAGCGCGGTGCCGGCCCCGCTCCCCGGGCTGCCCCGGCACGGCCCGAGGGGGGAGCCGGGGGCAGGCGGAGTGAGCGGAGGGGAGCGGGGAGCGGGGAGTGCGGCCGGGTGCGGGCACGGAGGGAGGCAGCAGGGAGGGAGGGGTGCGCCGGGAGAGAAAGGAGGAGGAGGAGGAGGTGGAGGAGGAGGAGGAGGAGGAGGAGGAGGAGAAAGGCGGAGCCTGGCGGGGCAGGGGCGCCCCGCTCCGGGGCCGGGAGGAGGCGGCCGAGCCGGGCTGCAGCCAGCCCCGCCGGGATGAGCCGGGCTGCGGGGCGGTGTCCTCGGGCCGGGCTGGCCGGGAGGGGAAGCGGGAGCTGAAAGGGGAGAGACGGGGAGACAGCGGGCCGGCCCCGGGCCCCGTCCATCCCTCCCTCCATCCCCAACCCTCCCTCTATCCATCCATCCGATCCCTCCATCCATCCCCATCCCTCCCTCCCTCCTTCCGTCTATCCATCCATCTCCATCCATCCCTCCATCCATCCCCATCCCCATCCATCACTCCCTCCCTCCACCAACAGCCCCGAGGCTCTGGCCCGAGGCATCACCCTGAGCCACTGCAGCAGGGGGACAAGGGTGCCTTGCCCCCCCAGGATGCACCCCAGCTCTCAAGTGGAAAGCTGGGCTTCTTCCCACGTGCGCCCCAAAACACAGCTGGCCAACACGCCTGCATATGCGTTAGCCTGCAGCTTAATGAGCGTTGAGAGCGTTTGATCTTGTTAACTCCACTGAACCAACGTTGCTGAAAAATAAATCAGTTTAACCCATCAAGATGGATGGCCGTGTCTAGTCCAAAACAGAAAGAAGGTACTTCTGGAGAACACCACAGGCTAGGTAACACGTTTTAAACCTAGGTTTACCTGTTTCAAATTGTATTTTGATGCGTGTTATCTGGTTAAAATGAACTTGGGTTTTAATGAGGCTAGCTAACGCAATTTACTGGGATTAGACGCTGCCCAAGCTAAGAGCTGTTAACTCAATTTTAAAAGCACATTTGTCTAGACAAGTGTTTAGGTGAGTTGGGTTCAAGCCATCTGCAATTCTGAGCTCTTTGGGATCGGACTTGTCTATTTCAATGCAGCAGGGATGGCAAATATGGAGCCTCTCGAGGTGGAAATCTGCTCTCCGCTTATGTGTGTGGCTCTTGTGAGGTACCAGATTATGGGAATTGTCCTGCTATATAGCAGTACAGTAACACTGGCAAAATGTCCTGTGCGCAACCCCTGAATGTACAGCCTGTTTGATAAAAAAGCTTTCAGGGGTGTGAATCCTAATGACCATGGTAGCGTCTTTGAAATAGGAGCTAAAATGCCACATTAATGTCAGATATGTCATATTACGGAAAGCACTGGAGACAGGGTGGAAACTGAAACCTTACAGATGGGCACAGGAAAAAAAAATAAATAAATAAAAGAAGAAGAAACAGACAAGGAGGCTGGAAGAAGAAAAAAAGGAGGACACAAGCACTTCAGCATATTTTACTCAGTTCAAAAAAATGACATTTAAGTCCTTAATAATAGTTAAATGGTTTGATCTTTGTTTACATCTGATGCTAATATTTGTGAATGCTCCTACTCCAAGTGAAGAGGAAAATGCCATCAACATTAATAATATTTTCTGGTCCAGAAGCAAAAGCTGAGCATTTGAGCCCTTTTCACTTTCTGTGCATACCATTCACGCCAGGCAGCCTTGCTGCCTGGCTGAGACTTGTACGAACACTGCCGTAATTCAGTCTGTGGCTTTCTCTTGGCACTTAGGGATATAGTTTCTGAGGAACCTGTAATTAACCATGCTTAACTGATGCTGTCTTACTAATGTAAACCAATGTTTCTAGCACCTAGAGAATTTGGAACAACATTCCCATTTTTGCCCCTATTTTCTAGGTAAACTCTAACTTTATCAGGCGTGGAGGACAAGCCTCTGCCAGATGACTGCAGTGTGTTCTGCTTTCTGTGACGGTACAGGCAACTCCAAATTTTTGACAAGTGTCTGGCTTTGCAGCTGCTTGGGAGCAATCTACAGGCACATGTCAGGCTCTTTTAAATCAAGGAAAATTTTGCCTAAATTAGACGGCAGTGTGGTGCCAGTGAGAGAAACACATCCCTTGTCTCCTGAAAATTGAACAATCTCAGTCTGCAGAGATGTTACACAGACATGCTTCACCAGAGGAAGGAAGAGGTTGAAGCTGTGCAGAAACCTTCAAACTGCGTGTTGCAGGTTTTGTTATTCTTCCCTGTGTGGTTTTCTCTTGACAGAAACATGTATGTTAAAGTCCTTCTTTGTTCTCTCCCCCACCCAACCCTTTTCTGTTTCCAGGGGCATGAGCGTTGAAAACTCATTGAATTCAGGAATGTGAAATCACTTTTGTAGCTTTGATCAAGTTCATAAGTTGGTGGTTATTTTTCTTCTTCTGTATTTCCACCACCCATCTCAGGAAACCAGTAAGGCAGAAATACACAATTTGCAAACCACAGAGATAGCAGCTATTATAATGATGACATTTTGCTTCCTTGTAGGGGCAAGCTTTTGGCTCTGCTTTTTATGTTTTAGTCTTGCAATTTGTGGCATAAGAAAATTAACATGAACAAAATGCTAAAGAATATTGCTGTTTGCTGCCTTCTTCCACAAGCATCTTACAGAGTTAAAGCTCGTTTGCATTTAATGGGACAGCTGCATTATAAAAAGCCAGGCACTTTATTTAAAACATCCTTTTTCACATCAACTCCCCAAAGATACACCCTACATAAAAAGCAGCTTGCAGTTACTTTATGACTCCTGCATCTCCTTGCCTGGCTTTGGTAAGAATTCATTACAAATCTTGACCTCTGCCACAGCCACTGAGTCAAGCTGAATCAGTCTGCAAATGTAAGGATTATCGAGTCCAATAAAAATATTTGCCAAGATATCAATTGCAAGTTGGACAACAGGAAACATTTGCCTCCATGCATCACACAGACCAGTGAGCCTAATCATGTAAATGTTTTGCACTGAGGTACGGGGTTGGGTTTGTTATTTCTGGAGGAGAGGAGACAGCAGGGTTGGCAGTTGTTTATTATTGTGTAAACTGACATATTGTTTAAAGCTGTAAACAGTGCAGTAATGGGCCTGGAGCACTCGGTATGGCAGAAATCTCCTTTCTGTAGATAGAACGGCCACAGTTGCCCTGTTTGTTGCTTGCAGGGTAAGATGAGATAACAAAAACCAAATCTGTGATGTGTGACACAGGTGGTGGCTCACAGAGTAATACAGAGTTGTGCATTTTCCAGATCTCAGGGCGTTCTCTTTTTGGATTCACACAGTAACTTCATGTGGTCTGAGCTCTCCCATCACCCCCAACCCCCAGCATTTTTCCTTAGGGACACCACAAAGGCTGCATGCTTGAGTTACATTCCTGCTCTATTTGAACTCATGTGAGGCCAAGGTTTTGAATTTCCAAAACCCTAAGAGCACATAGCCAGGGTTTTGTGTGTGTGTGGAAGAGGCAGCTAATGCCATGGCTTTGGGGTGCTGGGCAAGCCAGCCCTCACCTCAAGTGTCTTCCCTCCCTCAGGAGTGAAATAGAGAGCAAGGTTTTCAGCTGTAATTCCTGCGGGAGGGCACAGCCCCATCAGGCCTTCACTGCCAATGTAAAGCAGATCTTCATAAATCTCCCCAGCTGAAGACATCCTCCATTAGCCCAGTCTGCTCACCTTGAAAAGCTCTCTCCCTGCCGCGCGGCCTGTGGGACTGAGTGCTCAGAGCTGGGTTACTTGTTAACACAGCAATTCCTTAGTGACCCTCTTTTGATGAAGATGGATGTAAAGTCACAAAACACCCCTCCACTCTCTTCCCCCCACCCCTGCAATCTCACTTTCACTTGTCCTCTAGTAATACTCAATCCATGATGACTGTTATCCAAAGAGAAAGGCAGGCTCTGCTAACACAAACGGTGTCATATCCTTAGGGATGTGACCTTTAAGCTCTGCTAGCAAAATGCATTAGCGAAAAAAATTAAACTTCAGCAGTAACGGAAGAACAGTACCTGTGTAATCTGTGTCCACATCATAAGCTGTTCCCCCAAAAGCTCTCAGAGTTGACATGTCGTGTTTTGCCTTTTTGGTGATTGTTATTAAATCCCATTTTTTTATGAACCTGTGGAAATTTACTTTGTTTGTATTTGGTGCCTTCCTGAAGATAAATTGGGAGCAAACAGGCTCAGATGTTACATCTCAGGCCTGACTGCTGCTGTCAGACCCCACTCCCTGGGTTAGGAAGTGATAAGTTACAGCTCACGTAGCTCCAAAGACACAGTGTAAAGGGTTTGGTTTTCCTTGCACCTGATGGTTGGCTGCTGGTTAGGAATGACCCTTTGAACCACCCGTGATTTACCTCTCAAGTACCCTCTAGTGGTCAGTTTATTTCATGTACTGATATGTGGGGTCACTTTCTATTTTCTTCTTACCTTACACTCACCTTAGTGGTGAAATGGCTGTAGGTGTAACACAGCATCTTCAGCTTTGATGCTTACAGTTCCTGTACCTGCTAGGCAACTCCCTCCTGGCATAAGCAAGTACACTTTAATTCATTGGAAAGTGTGAGCTTTTTCTAGTTTGCCTAAGGCAGAGTGTTGTAGGTTAACCCCAGTAGGCAGCCAAGCACCACACAGCTGCTCATCCTCTTCACCACCACCACCTGCAGTGGGAAAAGGAAGAGCAAAAGCAAGACAAGTCCTGAGTCCAGACAAAATAGTTTTATATGCAAAGAAGAAGTGGAAAATGAAAGAAGGAAGGAAGGAAGGAAGGAAGGAAGGAAGGAAGGAAGGAAGGAAGGAAGGAAGGAAGGAAGGAAGGAAGGAAGGAAGGAAGGAAGGAAGGAAGGAAGGAAGGAAGGAAGGAAGGAAGGAAGGAAGGAAGGAAGGAAGGATATAGCAGGTGATGTAAGGACAATCACTCGCTACTTCCCACAGGTAGACTGATACCCAGCCAATTCCCAATCAAAATGTGTCTCATCCCAACCTTTTGCCCAACCACAATCTATTCACTGGCAGGGGGAGGAGGGGAGTCAGAAACAGAGAAGGCCTTGACACTGTGCAATCACTGCTCAGCAATAGCTAAAACATTGGTGTGCTATCAGTGTTATTTTGGTCACAGATCTAAATTACTGCACCATAGGAGCTGCTGGGAAGAAGATTAACCCCATCCCAACCAGTCCCAGTACACACAGATGGAGGGAAATCACACTGGGGATGTAGAGTAGAGAGGAAAAAATCATGAATGACTATGCATCACAAACCTACATGCTTCACACTAATAAAGAAATGTAAGTACCAAATACAAACATAAAGCTTTTACAATTCAAGCTGCTGTAAAAATTGTGCAATCTCAGAGATAGTGCTAAGCAGGCATGTGTACAGTAGATATGCAGAGATTTGTATGCTGAGATGCTTTTCAGTTTAAGTTCACCTGGCTACCTAGCAACATAGCATTAAAGCTGAATGTTGTTCCTGTGAAATAAGCAGAACAAAACTTTTAATGAGCTCATTTTCTTGTGACATCTTGATAAAGGTCTTTCTTTCTAGAAAATGGGATTTCAAATGTAATGGCCTCAGCCATTGTGAGATCAGATCCCAAAGCTTTGAAGTCACTGAAGTGTTCAACAAACACTTTCATAATGAAGATGATGCAAAATGAAACAGCAGGAGGACTGAGGATGATCCGTTTAGATGCACTCAAAAAGCATGTGTGAATCATGTCATTTTATCGCAAATATTGGGTGAAGGGTGTTTACTGTAACATCACTACTTTTCATTGCAGCAAAGTCCCTGGCTATCAGAGCTATAGCTCTGTTTGTACAACTTGAAGATCATGCCTGTATGCATACAAAACCCAGGTGACTGGCTGGGAAAATAGAATACACAGGCAGAGAACATTTCTCATGGGCAAGGATCTGCTCATACGTAATCCCTGTTTTTGAGAAGGCACACAAACCTAATTGATCCTGGATGTGAATATTTAAGCATTACATGTGAAATTAGAAACACATATATCTCCTGATAACTTGGACAAACAAGTTTAAAAGGTAAACCCTACTTTATTTATAAGATCTATTCAACTTCTTGTTGGTTTGCTTTTGTATTTTTCCCCGTTTCTGATATATTTTAGTCATTTGCAATGGCTATCATTTAGACCAGATGTGCTAAAGAAGCAGCATATTGGATAGAGTCTGTTTATTCAATGATCTCTGCCTTTTTGGACTGCTCAGATCTTTAGGAGAGACCATAATGGGAATATCAACTCCCCTTGGGGAGATAACCTCCTACCCAGCCCCCCTCCCCAATAATGCAAAACATTTGCAAGGGTTATACATGAAAGGCTGCTGTGTCAAATGGAAATCTGCCTTCTTAACATTAAAATGTAGGTGGATTTCAGGCATGTATTCAAACATCATTTGTTCTTTCCTCAGGTTTGCTGCTTACACTCAGCCCTATCCCAAAATCAGCACCTTAACCACTGAAAAACAGTTCAGCCCACATGCCACTCTCTTCTCAGGAAAGGTTTTGGAAACTATCTCACAGTTTTATTTAGTTCCTATCACTGTGGTAACAAAGCAGCGCACACCATTAAGTACTGAGTACAAAATAAGTGCTGTCCTTCACTGCTAGCTTGCACTGTATTTTGGTCTTCGTAGAGGCAGCACAAAGCAGTGCTCCAAGATCTCTCAGCCCCAGTCTTTCTTACATTGCAGCAGCAGTTTGAGGCTCCTGTTGCTGTTTAGTGACCTTTGTGGACTAAGTGATGTCCATGCAAGTAATGCAGATACGGACTGTGTCGCAAAAACACTGCAGTTGAAATTTACAATGGAAGGCAGCCAGTAGATGTGATAGATGGAGAATGGTAGTACACATCATCTGCAAAATGAGTCAGAAGCACAAGGCACAGCAAATTGGCCACTATGGAATATATTTCCCAGTAAAAAATGAGGTTTGAGAAAGATTAAAGAGAGGCTTTGTGCCTGTTTTTTAAAAGACCTACTTCCAGGATTTAGAGATAGCATAAAGACATTCTAAGGAAAATTCAACTGAAGAGGAGCTGGCGACACTAATTAGAGGTAGGGGTTAGTGCAAGAAGAGAATTACATGGAATTAAGTAATAAAAAGTTTTAGAAGGGAAAAAAAAAAAAAAAAAAGAAAAAAAAAAGAAAAAAAAAAAAAAGAGGGTGTGTGTAATGAAGCAAGAGATGGAGAGACAGCAGAAAGAAACAAAAGATGGAAGATATACTCTGGACCATAAGCTGGAAATATGGTCTTTAAAACAGGTTTTGGGAGCCTTATAAAGAACCCTTGTCAAAAGTGAAGAGTAGGAACTTGTGGTAGCCAGCCTGTGAGAAGCAGAAGATTTTAGCTGCATGGAGAAAGAGGAAAAGCTGTGCTAAAAAAAAAAAAAAAAAAAAAAAAGTGCTGCCAGATTTAGGGAGTCTGGATGGCTGTGAAAATAAGACAATTTCCTTCAATTTCCTTGGTCTTTTGTTAAAATTAAAAAAAAAAAAAAAAGAAAAGAAAGCAACACACTGAGTAAATGCTAAGAGGTGAGACCTTCTGCAAAATTAGGAGGGAGAAAAGTCCAGGTTATTTTATTAAAATTGTGATGAACTCCAGGCATACCAACTAATTACAGGACTTGTGACAGCCTTGTCAGTACAGTGCTGTGAAACCTCAAGTTAGCTGACCTATAAGTCAGGTGACAACACAAGTTATTTTAATGAATTTCAAAACAAACTAGCAAGAAACAAATTGCAGCAGAGAAAATCTGCATTAGAATTAATGGTATCTTAGTTCATTTCACTCCTGGCAGCCTGTGTTGCCTGGAGTCCATTTTATCCATTACCTGAACCCTGGCTCACCAATCCTGCACTGCAATGGTCTCAGCTGGGATCCTGCTGCCTCTTGGAAGAATCATTTAAAGTGTACAGCCATGCATGGGTGATGGAAATGATCGGATCCTTAAAGAATTTCGTGGGGAGATGTTGGGTGAAGGGAATGCTTTCAAACAGGAGAGGCTGACCAGCATGTTCAAAACAGTTTTGAGGTACCACAGCTGGAGGCAAGGAGGCAAACTGGAGAGAGGTGGGTGAGATGATGACAAACAAGAGAAAAGCAGTGGAGTGGAACCATTAGGCTAGAATTAACAGAGAAGCAGGTTGAGATCTAAGTAGAAGGAAGTCAGTCTGATAGAAAGAAAGTCATCCCTGTAAAGCTGCTAGCCAGAGCTGCATGGCAACTCCAGAGCTTAATACAGAGGTCTTAGTACTTCAGTGAGCAAATCCATTAGTGTTGTTGGTCTATATGTAAACAAGGATTACAAGATATGTCTGCTTACATCATATGAACTGATCCCAAAACACCTGTGCTATTGCAACTAAATCTAACCTTATTCAAAGTTTACAACTTTTCATTATTTATTTTACCAAGATTGTAATGATTATATTTCAAAACAAATTTCAAGCCTAGTATACATTCATGTCAACCAACCTCAAGCTTTAAATTAAGTACCCAAACTCTCTACCTAGGATCAGAAGAAGTATGAAATTCAGGACTAATTAGCATTTTTATTACTGAGTTCATATAAGAAAAGTATGCCAATCACAAAGTACTCTAACAGGGCTCTATTTATTTCTATATAATTTTCCAGATTTCATATTATGTTTCTCATTTATAAGTAGCCATCTCTAAAATTTAATAAAATGAACAGGACTTTCACAGTGATTCAGTTAGTATAGTAAGAGTTTAGACAGTAAGTAGTCCCAAATTACTTGCTGAAGTATTTAAAATATTTCTGAAATTCCCCTGGCACTCACAATCATCCAGGATGGACATAGCTCTAAGATTTATAAAAAGTGATACACAACATAAATAAATGCACACATCCACAGAAAGATATCCTTGGGGAGTGATTCCCAAGACAAATTCCATATATATATATATATATATATATATATATATATATATATATATATATCTTCTTTTTGGTGAAAGCTTTCCTTGACAGAGTGCTGCTAAGAAAAATGTCTTTCAGAAAAAATGTCTGTGGGTTATACAGTTCTATGGAAAGCCCCTGATAATTTCATCTCCCAGAGTTAACAAAACAAGGCCCTTATAATTGCATGTCGTGCTCCAAGGATCCCAAAGGAGGTGAACTTAAGCCCTCATTACTCCATCCTAGTCAAATGATACAAAATCTCTATTGCCTTCAACCCACCTTTTCACCTAGTTCCTCCAGTTCATAGATAGCTGTTTTGCCATGGAAGAACCTTGCACTGTATGAAACTTTAATGCTTTGTTTCTCATTTTTTACTGAGAACAAGGGGAAACACTGAAAACCAGTAAATCAGAATAACCCATGTCCTCAGAAAGAGTTCCTTGGTACTATAGCAACAGCAGAGAAAAAGACTCAAGCAGAAGAGAAGGGAGTATATACAGGACGTTCTTCAGGAGAAAACAGATTGGAGGTAAAGGAAACAGTCCATTGAGGAACAGAAAGATGTCCTCAGCTTGTCTTTGTCAGTGAAAAAATAAACTCCCCAGCAGTGGCTCTTGGATAGCATCTCGCCATTTACTTACTGAATAATAAGGCTGGGAACAGACAGAAATACTCCTGGTACTGGTTCTACAGACTGTTGGGTGTATCAGACTCTCAAAGCAGCAGTGTTGTAGTGTCCAATCACAGTTTCCCCAGCGTGCTCCATCGCACAGCAGCCCCACTCTAAAAGAGTTCATCAGATTCTGCAATTCTGGGTACAATACATGGGTGGACATTTTCTTCCCCTAACTGAAGTTTTGTCATTCTGTTTAGTGTATAAATGTGCTGGGTTTTTGCTGTTTATTAATAAAAGCATTGGTAGTGCAGCATCACTGTATGTTTTTTAATTTCTATACTGAGGATTAGAGGTTGGCCTTAGAAGGTTACAGTCAGTGACCTCTCAGGGCTTCGGTGGTGCATTGTTGTCCAAAGATCATCTGTCTTTTCAGACACAGAACTCAGATGTTGTAATACATGGTCTGTGTTTGATGTCAGCAAGAACATTGGTCTCAGTAATGACAAACAGCTCAGTCTGCATCTATCCTTCCATCCATCTGAGCAGCTTTCACATTAAGTAAATGAGCAGTTTTGTTTCATAGTTCTTCCCAGGATAACTTGAAGAGGTTTGCTTTACTGTGTTCAAAACTAATTAAACAAATGCTCGGTTTTGTTCCTTGTTGCAAGTCCCAATTCAAGATATGCTTCAATGTACTCCAATAAGTATAGTTTTGTCTTTCTTAATTTGACTGATGTCATGTATCTGTATTTTAAAATGGGAGTTCATCATGTGATGCAACTAGAAGATACAAAGGAAAAAAAATATTTTTTTTAATCTATGTGATGTACTGAAAAGAATGTCAGGAAGGAAAATTGCAACAAAGGACACAGATTTTATGTCTCCTTTTTTTGCTTCACATCCTAATCTAATTATGTATTCCTTCAAATGACAGTTCCCTTGTGATACTCATTTAAGAAAAGTAATAACCAGTGCAATGATTAAAACCAACATCGTAGAACTACTCCATCATATCCAAGATCCAAATCCATCATAGAACTGTCTGATCAGATTTGGTGGTGCCTAGCCCCAGGGCATTAAATACCTTCCCCGGCTGATATAATTCTGTATAGTTGCAGAATTTAAGTATTTGTACTTAAAAAAAAATATATAGTTTTTATTTGAAAAAAAAAAATATTTCAACACAAATTAAAATTAAACCAGCATAATGCTTTTCTTCAAATGGCATTGCTCCACAGCTATTTGTGCCAAGCCACTTGCAGGCAGCTGCAACTCCCTGCTCCATGGCTGCATGCTCCAGTCCCCTCCCTGTGAACTGGCGCTGACGCTTGGATGGCTGCTCAATGAGCCAGTTCAGGGACCTGATTCAGCTGAAAATGAACACCCTCCATAGGCCCCCCCCTCCAAAAGTGATTAATTTTCAGCTAGATGAAGTCTCTACACTAACACACCACATTGCCTTCCCCAGTTCTGCTGCTGACATTGGAAACAGAGGCATATTTATAATAAGCATGGTAATAAAGTTGGAAGACTTTAAGACAAAACAAAATAGAAAGTGGCAAAAAGAGAATGCTGTCTCAAGGTAGAACACTGTCTCATGGTCTCAATGCTGTCTCATGGTAGAACTTTCCTTGCTGTGTAGGTAAGTGAAAGGAGTCTAAAGCTTTCCTTTGTTTACACCCTCCTCCCTCAAATAGTTTTCAAACTCATTATTTATTCTCTGAGGAAGAAAAATTTAGCATTTAAATTGCCAAATCCAGGCATATATGCCTGAAAACATTACTGAATTCATGTATCTTTTCAAATGAAAGCAAAGAGACTCCTATCTCCGATCTAAATCTGATTGTAACACAACTTAACAAAGGATCTGCAAGTATTTTGAATGTCATGCCAACATGCCTAAATTCTTGTAATTCTTAGTGTTCTTTTTAATTCTAATCTGAGAATTAGACTGATAACATACTGTACAGATAACATTTTAAATTTACTCATTATATTCTGATAATTTTGTCATAAAAGTAATTACGTTAATGAAGTTTGTATCGTCCTTTGAAGTTATTTTAGAAAGTACCATGTTATCAGCATGTAATAAACCTCATGTATCTATCCTTCCTCTTTACTATCATGTCTGGTGACTACTATTAAAAAGTTTTTTTTTAATACTCCTTTGCTCAGTTAATTTTTATTTTTTTTTTTTTTACAATATCATTACACATTCTAATTGGGTGATTAGTTTGTATGCCATTTATAGAAATACAGGGTGAATAACTGGAACTATTGCAAGTTGCATAACAAAAAATGAGCTAAAAGAACAATAACATTTTAAAGGATCACACAGAGTGGTGAAACCCAGAGTTAAGAATTAAGCACAGTTGGCAGAGTGCATTGCGAAGCGGAGCTGCTCTCAGGAGCTGCTCTCAGGAAATCAACCCACTGAAAAGAGGATTCTCCAAAGCCCATCTAGAAAACAGGTTTTATACCATGCCTTGCACTCTTCTTCTCAACTTTGAGCAGGAAAAAAAATCTTTCTACTAGAGGATTTTTTGCACGCAGCAATTTTATTGTCAATTTTGAAATAACATCAGACTTGGTAGCTTTGTCCAGCCATCATATGCTATTTTTGTTGAGAAGACTAACTCAGCACCAAGATGGCCTTGAATACCCTACTTTCACAGTTTCATGGCCTTAATGTTTCACAGTTTCATGGCCTTTTGAGCCTTAAATGCTCTTAATGTGACAAGGATGCCAATTTGTATGGATGAGAAGCTGTAGGGGACAATTTTTTAACATATTTGCACAACACCAAGCGTGTTACTGTCTGATGAAGTTGGTGTTTCTGATACTCCTAGAATGTGGGTCTTTGATAAAGAGAACAGTGGCCATGTCTGAGGAGTTCCCATATGTTGATAGATTTGATTTTATAAGCATGTTTTGTTTTTTCTTTTTTAATATGATTTTCCTTATAGACGGGAATGGCAGTTACAAACCAATTCTAATAAAAAGGAAAATTGGAAATGACCTTAGCATAATTTGCGTGTATGGATGGCATCTCCTCCCCTAGAGGCCTAGTCCACCTGATCCCACTGCCTCAAAAGACATTCATGATATCAGCCTGCCTCAAGTTCTGGTCTCTTGTGGATTTACAGTACAGGGCTGAGCACTAAAATGAAGTGTGTGTTTCAGCAGAAGCAGAAACTGATCAGAGCATGCAGCTAGTCATGACATTTGCACCCCGGAATAGATGTTTAATGTCTTTAAAAATATCTCCCTAAATGTTTTTATTCTGTGTTATTCACACTTCACCTACCAAATGTATAACAGCACACCAAGACTTAAGAAATTATTCCTGATAAGGAACTTCTGAAAGTTTTTATAATGCTGTTAATGAATAAAGAGGAAAAAGTACAAAGTGAAACCGAAATCTCCAAAAATAGTGAGATATTTTATTTTGGCTAAAACCTCTGCTAAAACTCTTTGTTCCCATCCTGGGAGAGCTCCTCACATGCATTTTCTCTTTTGGCACTGGTCTCCACCGGTTCATCTCCTACGAGCTCAGGGATTTCCAGCATTGCCTGCAGCTGGCCTCACCACTGAGCTTCCTGCTCCCACGCGCTGTGCTTTTTAAGCGTCCCCAGAAGCAGGACCTCAAATGTCAAACCAACAGAGCACGTGGGAGCAGCACTGACTCCCAGTAATTTAAAAGCAATGTCAGCCTCTTTACATGCTTTAGAGAAACGTAGTAGCAGCAGAGTTTACTGGATGTTAAACCCAACCACTCTTTGCTTCAGATAGCTCTAAACTAGATTTCTGTACAGTGCTCTGCCTCTTTTCTCCCCATCTGTACATCAAATCACTTGATGAAATCAAACATATCCATACAATTTACACTGTCTAGATAGAGTACTATGAATCTCAAGACCATAAATGATATAGAGGGGCAGGAAAAAAAAAGTAAGCTGCATGCTTTGTTATATAGAGTGCTGAAATATGCATGAGTAAATGTGGCTTAGTTTTAAAAGAGGGCTCACATCACAGACATTCAGTTATGAAACATCATGCAAAACGCTGAGATGGAAGACCACAGCTTGTAGAAATTAATGGCATATGTATAAAGAGATTAAATTCTTGAACATACATGGCAGAAAATTCAAGTTCAGCACAACTGAAAGGATTACTTATGTCTTAAAATGTAAAAGCTGTAAAGATATCATGGTGCACCATGGCAGGGCAGATTGCTGAAGATCTGAAGCAGACTTTTAGAATAAATGGAAGCGATCCTTGCAGCAGCAGGAAGGACTTCCAGGCTCTTAATGTTAGATAAACAAGCAAATAAATAGATGCAGCAACAGCCAAACAGGGAATGGAAAAGATGATGTAGGAAAAAAAGTAGAAGCTCCAGCAGATTATGAAGTGGTTTATGTTTTGCAGAATGCTTCCTGCTCCCAGGCACTGACTTCTGCTCCCTGACTTTGAAGACTTCTCACCAGTTAGTGTTATCCTAACGTGTAGGCTAAGATTAACTCTGGATGTCTGCACACTGCAAGGGATCATCTCCAACTCTTAACACAAATAGCTTCAGACACAAGGAGCGGGATGTAGCCTTGAAAATAAAAGAAATTCTCTCGTATCAGACCAATGGTGCCTTTAGCCACCATTCTCCTGCCTGTTAAGGAGGCTGACTGCCGTGCTGACATCTGGATCTTTGCAAAAACTCCAGAAGACAATGACCCATGAGGTAAAGTCCAGTGACATAATTAAGACTGTGAAGTCTAAAATCAAAGTTACCCCTCCTAATCCACAGCAACCGATCTCTGCTGCTGAGTATGGAAGGATGGGAATACTTCTTCAGCTCCATCAGGAGCATGCTCTGCTCTTGGTACCGTGTCTGTGTGGAGGCATGAATGAGCCTTCTCTCCACCAGCTTGCCCCAAAATGCAGCCATGACAACATGATGCCATGCAAATGCTCACCTGCTTCTTGCTTGTAACTGCAAGGAAAGTAGCATAGCTGTACCAGCAACCGGCATGCACAAAATGAGCTGAGGCAGAGAGAAAGAAGTCTTTGTTATTCTGGCTCTCGCTGTGAGCTGGTCAAATAAAGCATCAAAGCACTTCACTAGTCTGTTGCAACAGTGTCAGTCCTGCCACAAAACTTTTTGTTTTGTTTTGTTTGTTTGCTTGCTTGTTTAATTCATATCTTGCAAATAAAAATAATAAGGAAAGAGTCACAAATAGAATTGCTGTTTAAGAGACCACAGACTATAGACCATTCCCCTCATACTGTCCCTTATTCACACTTTCATTAACAAAGTCATAGGGTCTATCTACCTTTTAGGATTCCCATCACTGAAGAAGACTAGCTGTCCATGAGTTTGCATTTTTGAACCTGCTGATACTGTCTGTCTCCACCGCCCCATGACAGCTTGCTCCAGAAGTACTTGGTCTGTGTTAAATTGATCTCCCGCTTGTTTCACCATGGGTGTCCTGGTTCTGGTGATGTGAAATTGCAGTTCAGATCTCACCTTATCCACAGCCTTGATTACTCTAACCTCAATCACATCACTCTCTTCTGTTTTTTTCCCTCTGGTCTGAAGAGGTCCAGCTTTTTGGTCTCTCCTCATAAAGCAGAAAATTCCATGTAACAAAATGACACCCTATTGCCCCCTTCCTGATGCTCAGTAATCCAGTAGCTGCTATATGATTTCATAGCGATTTGAAATTCTGCAATTAGCGATTTTTTTTTTTTTGGCTGCTATATGATTTCAGAGAATTGTCAGTAACGACTCATATCTTTCTCTGGAGCTGCAGATGCCAATTGCAATTTCGGCATTGTGTAGGCTTAGTCTTTTTCCTCAGTTGCATTACTTCACTTTTTTCTGCACTAAAGCCCATGTGCCCACATACTCACTTTTGTGAGGTCTTTCCATGAACAGCTTCACCAATAGTCCAGCATTATTGTCAGCAAACTTGGAGATTTGACTGCACACCCCCTTCTCTAGTTCACCAGGATGCTGAGTCCTAGCATCTATCCCTGTGGCTCACTCTTCTCCATTCTTAAAAATTATTTCCATCTTCGTTTTGACATGCTTTCAGTTTGTGAAAGAACCTTTCCTCCAATTCTGAGTCAAGTTCATTTCTTCAGTAACCTCTGGTTAAAAGTTTTTTGTAATTCCAGCTGTGTCATAGTCACTAGATTGATGTTATCTGTGCACTCACTGACACGTTCCTAGAACTCCAGCAGGTGAGAGAGGTCGGATTTCTCATTGTAAATGACATGCTGAATCTTTTCCATGCTGATCTAATCTATCCAGCACTTCACTGCTCTGAATTTACTCTGTAGATTAGTGGAACTTCAAGAACAAGCAGGAAGAAGACTGTAGCACTAAAGAAAACTTTGGTACATTTGAAATATGTAAAATTGTCACCTTGCAGATTCCCACAACACCCTGAAAAGGTGTAAGCCCTGTTTTGCCAGGGCTGAGGACTTAAGAGGTCATTGGGTTATAAGAAATTAAGTGCCATATGGATAAAAAGGAAAAGTAAGGAAAAAAAGTAATAGGAGCCTTGAGCAACCTGGTCTAGTGAAACACGTCCCTGCCCATGGCAGGAGGGTTGGAACTGGATGATCCTGAAGGGTCCTTTCCAACCAAAACCATTCCATGATTCGATGTAGGCTTGATGGCCTTTTTTCTTGAGGTCAAGTGTTGTGTATGTACCATACCTGAACTGCTGCTTGGGAAATCAGTAACTAGGGCTGGTCTGAGAACACCAAGTGCCTGACTCCATTTCAAGCCAGGTGACAGCCAGGGTGCAGAAAAGGTTGCCCTTGAGATGCAGGTCAGAGATACAGTTAGCTCAGGAACTGTGACAGAAACAGTGCTATGAAAATCCACCTAAACTTGAGATAATTAAACATTTCCTAATCATTTTAGTTGTATTTCCAGTTGAAGCTTCTTGCACAGACTGGGCTGAAGGTCAAAATTTAAAAAAAGGAAAAATATGTCTCTGGACAGGCTGCAAATAACTTTATCTTCATCCTGCATCTTTATCATGTTAATACACACAGAGATTCAAGCTTACATGGTTCTCAAAGTGACTTTGCTTACTCCTACTCATTTGTCTGCCAAGCAAGCATTTGACTCAAAGTGACAGCTCAAAAACTCTGCCCTCTATTACTTTTTCATGTTGAGAAACAATTGCTTTGTCAGCAACAGAAAAGCCACTCCAACATTTGATTTACAGTATATACCAATGGTCAAGCTACCCGGTCAGAAGACTGATAAACTTGTTAAACTGCTGAAACCCATTGGCAGTTTTCTCTAGGTCTAGACTTAGTTTCTGCCCCTCCTGCTTTGTGGAAGCTCACATAAGACACCACCAAAAAGTTTCTTTGTAAACTGTGTAAGATAGGTCAGGAAAGTTTGGCATTTTCAGCCACTCTTTCTATACACAGTAAGCCTGGTTGTTGATACAGCAAATAAATTGATGTGAAAGTGCTTGATAAGGCAACTCAATGGAGCTGAGTATTTTGATACATAAGACCACCACTCTACCATTTTCCCACTTAGTGCTGTGATTTCCCTTTTGCCCTCCCTTCACAGCCTTTCCCTTTCATGGAGAGTTTGGTCCATCCACTGCTTGCATATTGCCCAGCCTTCACCACATCACTTTAACTTAAAGAAGCATGAAGAACCAGAGAGGAACAAAGACTTTTGTTCTCATTCTGGCATTTAATACCTGTTGTAAGGAACTCAGCATCAGAAGATAAAGCAGTAACTTTTTTTTTCTTTAATTACTAAAATGTGTTGGTGAGGACAAATGCACTTGAACTCACACATGCAGTGATACATGGCAAGAAGACCTAGACATGAAGATACCATGAAGCTGAAAAAAAGGAGAGTGCTGGGTTTGGGAGCCAGCACACATTTCTAAGTGTTCAGTCATATGATCCTCTCATGCTGCATCCAAACCATTAATGATGCCACAAAAAAGACTGAATGCATTTCCCCAGCCAGAGCATAAACCACATGAAGACATTAAATAAATAAAGGTTCTATAGGTTTGGGATTTTGTTGGAAGGTATCACAAGCATAACCCTTCCTTTCAAGTTTTGGGCAAAGCAGTATTTGGGGAGTGGTCTCAGCCGGTTCCGTGAAGTGTTACACTGCCAGCACGAACCTGGTTTCAGGAATATTCTGGAGCGAACCATACTTCAGTCTGGGAAATACTTTGACAAGTATTCCCTCCTCTCTCTCCTTCAAGTGGCTGTTATAGAATGAGGCCAACTCAACACATAAATCAGTCAATTGGCAACAAGTCTGGCACTGCTGTCTTTTGGAGAGACGAGAGCACATATGTGCCTTCAACAGCCTCCACCCACACAGCCTCTGAGTCACGATTTGCAGCACAGGGCAGTCAGGGCTGCTTGCAGCCCCAAACCCAGAGCCGACCAAGCTCAGAGACAGGCAGGAAGAGTGTGCAACCACTGCCAACATCACTGTCTCCCAGCCACTGACTTCCCCACTCTCCCCAGTCATCTCCTCCAAAAGCTTCTTTTTTCCCTTTATTATTTTCCTGTTTGGTTCCTGGCAGAAAGAAGAGGGGAAGAAAAGCATGCTAGCTAATTCCTGCACTCCTTCCAGGACAAACTGAAAATCTCAAGCACTGCATGTTCAGCAGCCCTTTCGTAGGCACTCTATAACCATAGGATGCATCAACTCCTTGGATGCTTACTTGGTATATTACTTGGTATAGTAAGAAATAGCAATTTGGCACACATTATTTGAAAGGATAGGCAGCAATAACTATGTATGGAAGTCCAACACAATGAAGATACCATAACAAATAAATATCAGACAATTGACCATTCTTCAAAATGAGTTTCATATGCCTGTTTCATAATCAAATAAATAAATAGGACATGGTGCAGAAAATAATTGGACTCATCATCAAGCCCAAGGTTTCAGAAGTGGCAAAAACTATCCTTCTGCACTAACAACAACAACAAAAAAAAAGCTAAAATAGCAGACTTCAATCTACCAAAACTCTCTTTACATAAACAAATTACATCCGTCAACATTAAATTTAACTGAACCTATTTGAGTTTTCAGGACGGTAAGTTCCATTCTGTTGAAAGATAAACATGTATTTAGACTTCTCAGTTTCTTAGTTGCCCTTCTTTTCAGACAGTAACACCTTCACTACTAAAACTAATGAGCAATAACCACTGAAAAAGTCTACAGAGGACAGAGAGAATAGAGCTTGAAGGAAAGGGAGGGAAGCCTGACAAAACCAGGTGATTAGCAGAGGTATTACAGCTTAGGCCATGCTGTTTCCTTACGTAGCTTCACTCTGTTTATACGTTGCATCCCTTCTAATTCTTTTGTTGAAGCATGAAGAAGGGGGAGCTCATTACTGAAAATGATAAATGCCTTTGTTCACCCACCTGGGAACGAAAGATACGTTGTTACTTCTTTTTACTGTATTTTTCCCAATTTCCTGTGGCTGCACTACAATACATAGACTAGCAACCTTGCTACTGATAAGCCAAACCCACTATTTCTGGAAAAGTAAGAAACGTTGATATACAAGAAAGCCCAGAGAAGGCTGCAATTAATATACTGAAATGAGGATATGTTCCATCCAATTAACTCCTCCAGTGAACACGCAAATATAGGTTAAATAATCTGAAGTCTGGGAATTGTTTGGGGATTTCTGCATTTTCTGAGCTGTAAGGCTGCTGCCCACAACGGTCTCACTAAATTGAACTTGAGTTGGTCTTGAACTGCATAAGCAAGATCATACATTGCTGGATGTCCAGCTTGACTTGTATAAATTATAGCCTACTGTCAAGTTAGAATATAACAACAGACAGGTTAAAATAAATTTGACTAATTCTTACTTTTTTGATTCCCACAACCACCAGGTTCACATATTTGTAATTACATTCTCTCAACCTTCTCTTTAAATGTAAAAGGCAACTATTCTACACCCAGTCCATTTCCCCGAAGTATTTTGAGTCTTTTCTTAAGAAAGGTTTGCCCTCCTCCCCCTTTTGTTAGGGCACATGACAGCCCGCCCTTCGTATACTGTAGCAGGTGCTGAAGAAAAATGTGTTTCTATTAAGTCAGGAATGTCACTACTTGGATCAGGAGACAGCAGGCAGACCTTCATCATTTTTGCAGAAGATCTCTCCAGGGAATACCATCAGCACGTTTTATTTCCACACTATCAACTCACTCTTATCACAGACCATCATTCTCCCAAGACAGCCCTTTGAGTAATACCTCAGACTTGAGAACAGCTGAGTTGAGAAAACATTAAATTAAAAAGTGCTAAATATGAGTTAAGAAAAAAAAAGAAAGAAAACAGCACCATTGTTTCATCAATGCTAATTCTACTACAGATCCAGGAACTGGGAGCCATGCTTTTACATAAATTCCCAAGGAACTGTATATTCAGAGAGAAAAATACAGTGAAAAAAAGTAAACACTGTACCGAAATCAGCAATAGAAGATAGTTACCAAAGCTGAAGTACAGGCAGGTACTCTGGCACTGGAAGGAATGGTAATTCACCTCTGTACCCACAAACAAGATTTAATTCACACCACATCTACATGCCATCACATTCTCATTCTTTTGTCAGAAAACAGCAAAAAGCAAAACCACATTCTTGCCCTTCTCTAACTCACACTTGATCACTTCTTTTAAACCAGGTTAACATTGTAAAGACCAAAATTAAACAGAACCAAATTAAGGATATTAAAGGATTTATTTTAAGAACATTGATAAAAATAACATGAATATATTATATACTGTACAATACTGGATAATACACAGAGAGGTTATCTAAACCATACAAGATCCTTGCTTCTTGTATTACATTGGTAAGCTAGTAAAAACGCCCAATGAAACACCTCTAGGAAGAGAGAAAGGAAATAAATCATATTATAGAAAAGAATAAAAGGTTAAAAAACAAACACTTTCTTACTATACAGGACTGTCTGGGATGCATTTAGCATTCTTCACAGTATGGCCTGCATGGCGCCATGCTTTGTAGTTGTGGCTAACATGAGTTGCTAACACACCACTTCTTTGGCCTTTGCTGAGCCACGCTTGCATAATGTCAAGGTTTTCATCCTCCCCCCTCTGCCCCCATCAGCAAATAGGCTGGGGCTGTGCAAGAAGCTGGGAGAAGACACAGCTGGGACAGCTGACCCAACCTGACCAAAGGGATTTGCCATGCCACACAACATTATACTCAGCAATAAAAAGGGAAGAGGGTGTTTTGGTGGGAGCTAGTCAGTGCACAGAAACCAGCTGGGCAGAGGTCTGCTTCAGGGAGGTAGTGATCACATCATTTGGTTTTGGCTTTTTTTTTTTTTTTTTCCTTCTCCTTTCCCTTCCTCCTCCCCTTTCCTTCACTTACTAAACCATCTTAGTCTTGACATACTGTTTTTCTCACCTTTGCTGTTACATTCTCTCCCCCTTTCACTTTAAGCAAGCAAGCGGCTGGGTGGTGTTAGCTGCTGGCTGGGGTCAACCCACCACGCTTACTCTATTACAAACTGCAGAATCCTGGCAACATTTGATTTTTATTTTTTAAACACTAAAGTTATAAGAGACCATGTTCACAGGGTTCAAGTTAGGTGTATATTCATCTAGTCAATCATCAGTTTCGGTACATTTTACCAAAAGTAAATCTTGCCCATTTTGCTGTGTAGTTTCTTTTTCAAAATCATTAATATAGCCAAAGTATACATTAGCACTTCTGTTACTGCATTTAATTACTCAAACACATATAAGCTCCCCTCACTCAACCCTTACGCATTAGTCTTTCCTCTTTTTCCGGGGGGGAAAAAAATAGAACACTTCTCATTCTATAACAACACTTAAGAATGTGCCCGTTGTAGTTCCTCCTCAGTACAAACATGAGCTATTTCTGCTGTGTGAAGCTATGCTTCCTTGTTGCCTTTTATTTTTATAAAACATACAGTAAGGAAAAAAAAAATCTTTATTTAGGAACACAGGAACAACTGTTTAAGTGGCAGTTAAGACTGAATTCAAATACATGATCATGACTGTAAACCATCTAAATAAGGTAACAAAAGACAGACTAAGAAAGGTAATGTTTCACACAGATGTCTATATAGGCAGCAAACATTTCAACAACCAAAAGCATTTATAAAAAATCATCCTATATAGGTAAAAGAAATAAGTATTTCATGCAGTCCTCATCCACGCCTAGTTTTAAAACTGGGAGTGGGGGAGGTAAAAGGAGAACAATCTTTGGAAAAATAGATCTCACAGGGCAAATGATAACAAACAAAAAATCTTCCTGTATTCTGGAGCTATACACTTAATGGAATGTGCTCAGCTTTATTCATTCTCAAATCTGCTGTATGGATTATCAGAGTCCTGAAGAAGACCTGCAAAACAAGAATAAGATAAATGCATTAATCATTTTCTTACCAGTACTGCTTATAAGGCTTGAGTTACTGAGCCCACTGAAATAGGGACTCTATATAACAAAACTAGAAGACAGTTCTTGTCTTGCAATAGATGATCTATCATCACCCAGACACTCAAATGAAATAATAAATTGAAATTGTTCTTAAACACTCTTATTTCTCAGACTATTATCATGAATAGGTATTTCATGGTTTCTCCCTCCAAAATCATTTATATGATAAGTTCTTAAGGAGAAAACATTTCTCATTTGTGAGGTATACTCCGCAGAACGCATTTGTGAGAGACAAGTTTACAAAATCTAAGCAGGGATGGCTCACGAAGTGACCAGTTTACTGGCCAGTTTATAAATTAAAACTATTTTAAGATCACCATCCTTTTAAATGTAAGGCACTGCTATTTTGACTTAGTACTGCTTTGAATACACACAGCCATTTGTCACTTTCAGCCATTTGCTGCATTTCCAGGACAGGACAACAATCTCTAAGAACAAATGAAGATGACCTCTGCATTCACCAAAAGCTCCAGGGATAGAACAAGTGCATCACTTCAAGCAGATTGCAGTGTGTTTCCATCACAAAGATTCTTGATGTTTTAACCAGAATATTGTCGCAGAAAGCATTGCAAAGGCATCCAATTCTACTGAGTGACCAGATACGCACACCATCTTCTTTAAGCATTAGTTGAGCAATCACTGTTCCATACAGCAACTATTTCAAAGAGACTTTAAAACCACACACCAGATTTAGGCTAGGCAGAAGCATGTACTGAAAATAAAGGAGCCCCATAAGAATTCAGAAGCTGACCTTTTGTTGTGAAAGAACAGCACAACTGCCAGTACCTTTTTGCCAACCTTTTTATACTGATGACTGGCAAGCCTGGACTCTTCTCTAGCTCACTCATTTAGGACAGAGAAAGAATATAGCAAAGCCAAACAGCCCCAACTCTTAAGCATTCAGCTTCACAATAGCAGAAAAGACTATACTTGTCTCTACCAAATCTTTTAGGAACTCCCCTCAGATCTTCACACAGCATACTTTTTCCACATGCACCTGCATACAGGTGTTCAAAATTCACTGCTCTATCTGAAACTCAGAAACACCAAATGCAGACTGTAATCTTGTCTACCTTGTTGCTGCTATGGCATTTCTTTCAAACTACCAGCAAGTTTTAAGATACCAAGGAAGAAGCATGGCTGATTATTGTATCAGCAACTGCAGACTACCTGATAGGGAACAGCAAGTATTCAGGAATACACACAAAAATTCCTGTAATTATTCAAATTGTAAAGATTTCAAGCAGCCAATTTGTAAGAAGTTAAAAATCAAAACCAGCCCTCCTCATACCTAATGGCTGTTACTTGCCAAAGAATAAGTCAGTCACATCAGATCAAGATTTTTGTATCTTTAAACCTGTAGAAAGCAGTTCCACTCAGAACTCCAGGCACCAAATCTCAAAACAATCTTCCACAAAGCTGTAGGAGGGGGTGCCAGATATCCTGACAAAATTAACTTTGGAATAAAAGGATAAAGGGGGTTATCTCTAAATCAAAATTAAGTCTTGGTAAAAAAAATAAATAATAATAATAATCACTAAGATAATCAAGAAGGTGTCCCCATTGGTTGAGTTGCCACAACCAGTAAATGTCTGTGACCTGTTAAAGCTACAAAACGTACACTAAAAAAGTCACCTTCTACCTGAAAAGAACACACACACCTGTAACTCTCCTGATTTTAGTTAGATTGCATACTTCTCTATATATTCTGGCAAGTGTTTACTATGTCTCTCTTATAATTCATTCAAAATACGTACTTGATACTTCACACATCTGAAGGTAATGCAGTAAAACCCTCAGCATCGCTCTCTCACAACTTAAATTGCTGAGATTCAATGGAATTGGTGCCAATTTCAAATTATTCAGAGGAAGGTATGAAACTTCAATGGTGAAATCTTCATATATCATTCTGAAGAGGGCAAGTAGTCCTAATTGCCCTGCCTCTAACACATAACCAAAAAACATTTCAGACAGCTAGACCCAGTAGTTCAAGTGAATGTGCCATTTTTACACACTATTCTCAACAATATTTGCTTTAGTTTTAATGAACTAACAGGCTTGACAGTGAGCAGATATTTTCCACCAATAAGGCATTAACATGCTTTAGGTTAACTTGAAGTTCTCTGATCTGTTTTGCTGCACGATACTGGAACCAAACTGCTCAGGCATTAAGAACTGTGGGTGAATCCTGTGTGAGCATCATTGGTTGTGACTTCACACATTCTTTTCCCTGGAAAGAAGGTACTCTACGAAAAATGACAAGCCCTCCTCCTGAATGAAGATAGCCACAGAAGTTACATCAGATAACCTCTGCACTCAGTCTTGCTTTCAAAACTGCATCCAAGGTTTGAATTTCTTTTAATCTCAGCATTTTAAATAGATCACTAGTTTATATTAAACGAGGAGACAGCAGCTCATCACTTGCACCAATATTCTGACTGAAGAAGTTGTCTCAGGCTCCAGTAAGTGGACAAAAGCAATCTAGAGAGACAGATGAAAAAAGCAGCATGACAAAAAGCTACCGTCAGCTGCCACAGCTGCTCTTAGCCATGACACTTAAAGAGGGGCTGCAAGCCTATGCTAATTGGATTGCATGTCTGGTGCAACTAAAGCTCGCAGACTGCCTTGAACCAGACACGAAGGCTGTCTCTCCTAACTGTTTCCCATTTGACATGGGAGCAACTACCCAACTTGTAATTTACATGTACAGGTTCAAAGACGTTAGCCGTTTGTAGGTTGAAGCGTCCTGTTTGCAATAATGTCCATTTTAGGTTACTGTAAACTTAAAGATCAATATGCAGGACAATTACAAGAGCTTAAGAGCATCTTCTATTTAACTTCATTACAAGATTACTATTTGACCTACTTACCAGTATTAAACAGCACTGGAAGTTTCGAAAGGCATGATAGTAAAGTACCATTCCTTAGCTTCTATGAAATAACGAGGCTTTCTAATATATATGAAATGACGAGGCAGTTGTAGGAATCTAATGCCTCTTTCTAGCATATTCATTTATGTACCATGCCAACTATGCAGCTTCTCAGTCATCAAGACCTGACTGACCCTCACCACATATCAGTACTGCCTAAAAATAGAATTAACAGAATTCTTACAAGAGACTGTATATACTGCAAAAATTGAACTAGTTTGTGATATGCTGCAGATCTTCATCCCTTATTACATTTCTCCTCTTTATTTTTAACCCCCCAATTAACAGGTTTATTCTTAACATACAAACTAAACAGCATTAAGTGCAGCAATACATGATCTCCCTGCTTAGGGGACCTAAAGAAGGTCAACATGAATAAGTATGCATCCTGACCAGAAGGAACATTTACTGAAACTCCTGAATATAAAAATCAGCATCACGCATAAAATAAAGGAGATAGGATTATGTATCACTAAAGTAACTATTAAAACCTTTGCAGAATTGAAGCAAGTGGTTTGGAAGCCCCAAAACCATGAGAGGCAATCATTTTGTAAAAATGGAGATACAGAAGCCTTCCACTAATACCAGGCAAAATCCTGAAATAAAGAATAAAGCAGCTTCTTACTAATGCTATACTGAACATACAATAGCAGCAAATGCAGCAGCAATTAAATTGTAGTTCCTTTGTATGCTATACAAGCTGCAAAGTACTCTGAATTCTCCTTTAAAATTTTCTAACAGTCAACATATAATTTGTGTAATCATATTGCATTCATATATGTGAGCAAATGAAAAATACTATCAAATTTTGCAACAAAGAAACAATTCAAAGTGTGTATTCCTGGTTGCTAAAGCTCTCTATGGCTTCCAGTGCTCCCAAAGGACTGTGGCTAGAGTGACACCTGCAATGCATTATAAATGTGTAATTACCATTTAAATGGGGTAAGGAAAGCTGGTGGATGAAATGGGAAAAGGCATTCCCTTAAAGCCAACCAAATACTGAAATTTCAGGCATGATCATCTTAATCTACAGAGTCAGGTTAACAAAGTCATTGTCATTCTGCCACTCATCCATGCCTGCTTAACTGAGAATCCTCTCTACCCTGCCTAAGAGTGCTGCAAATAATTATGGAAACCCTAGATTATTTTGCAATTTATTAGATTATGTTTAATATGCTAACATACACATTTACTAGGCAGCAAAAAATTAAGACAAGATTAAAGGTTATAGCAGGACTTATTGCATTGTCCCACTGATTTATTTTGAGAGCCATTTGGCTGCATGCTATCAGAATATAAACTGTACAGATTAGCAATATTTAGGAATTCCATGATTTACATTTTGCCTCATTTTTCCTCAGCTATATAGATCCTTTCAGTACATGCCAAATATTTCTATGAGGTTTTTTTTCCTACAGGGCAAACAATGAATTATGGGAATTCAGGCCTCAAACCTATTTGACAGTATAAATTGATCTCTGACTATGCAGTGTCTATAACTAGCAAACAAGGCAACAAATAAACCTCTGAGATTTGCTATTGAAATTTATGTCTGATAGTTAAATTATGATCTTTCGTGGGTAAACTGCATTGCAAAGTATAACTACTCAAAGGGAAGAATGTCTGACTCCTTACGAGAAGGTGCTCCTCCCACCAACACAATGAATGCAGGAACTTGTTCCTAATTAAGTCACTGATGGACTAGCATGCCTCAAGTGGGGGCAAAATGACACACTTGTTCAGCTGTGTACAGTATAGCTAGATTCTGAATTTGCTGCATCTATTCCAGAGGCACAGAATCACACTTAACACTTGTCAGAAAACTCAAGTACTCCAACAAGATCCAACCAAGCCATCCTGATGTTAAGCACCGAAGAGAAGCTTGTCTTCACAAAGATGTAGGGCCATCCAGAGACAAGTGAATGAGTTTCATGAGCAGAATGCAGCCTTCTGAAATGTCACTTAACCCTTGCGCAGTGCTTTGATATACTGTTATAGCAAAGTCGGAACCTAGTGAGCTTGCTCCTCTTAGCTGCACTGCATTAAAGATACACAAAGTTACTTATCTATACAGCAACACATGGTTATTTTGGAGACATAGCCACTATCTTGAACATGCAGGTTCTTCACCAGATCTATCCCAATGCTTCAAATTTGTCAAGATTAACTCTAGGGTCTCTTCTAAGGAGAAACAAGCACAAGTAGTGTGTTATTTTGTTTGTCACTTTATTTAATCTGGACTACTCTTGTCAACTGCTTAATTCAAAGAAACTTATTGAAACTGAATTGTGGCGGGGGAAAAGGGTCAACTATCCTATAAAATACCACAGGACTTTAACAAAAACTCTTCTTTCTACAACATTCCTCCTCTTGCAGCTCAAGCATAACACTACATTTTTCCTCCATTCCAGTAAAGAAGTGTATTTTTTGCAAATACTCCCCAGGCAGAGACTTCCCTGCAGAGGCTGTCTGTGTTACTTCTGCATCAGCCAAAGGATACGCTGCAGATTCATGAAGGCACTGCCAGACACTGCCAATCAGTTTAAGAGGAGGATGAAAATTATCAGTTTTGAGCGACTCTTCAGACCCCTTGAATCACCTTCTCTGACATTACTGTAATTTGCATAATAAGTGCAGCATAGTTTTAGCATATCTGTCTCTGAATACACAGTGCTATTAACCCTATGAACAAGTCAAATTGAAAACCAAAAGGACTGACAAGCCTAGATAATAAAAGCCTCCTATACAACACATCTGGTCTGACAGTCTCGCGATAGGAGTCTCCTACTGGACCACAGCTTCACTTAAAAACAAACAAAACCCAACAATCAGGCTGAATCCTCCATCATTTTTATTTTTTTTTTTAAATAAATTGATTTTAAAAGTTTGTTATCTGCTAGTCAGTCTGTCCTTCTTCAATAACCACGGGTCTGCTAGCCAATTTCAACCAGATTGTTTTGTCAAGAGTTCAAGAATAAAAATCAGTGCTCTTATTTAGGAAGAGACAGAAAGAACAATTTATTATAATTAATACATTTAAATGCCCACCCCAAGCAAACAACTCATCCAGCACAGTCTCTTGCCAAGCAGGAGAGGCAGCAGAGGAAGAGACAGAGCATAACAGCGACGAGGTCAGGTGTTCAGGTGACAGAAGACACATCAGTAGGAAACTGGGTTTGATTAGTTCTGCTGCTCATAAAGCAGCTTGATTCTTCCATTAATTTTAAAAATAATTAGGAAAAGGGGAAAAAGGAATAAATTTAGACACTGAATATCGAAACAAGATTACCACGTACCATACTTCTTTCGTATTTCATCATGCTTCTGTTTTCTTTCATGTTTCCTGCAACAAATAAAAGCATCAGAACATTCAGACTGCTTTAAGCTGTGAGTAAAATATAATTATAGCTGAAAGACATTACAACATTTTTAGTATACAATTACAAACTTCAAAAAAATCACATTTATCCGTTATGTATTTTGTCTTTAATATTCTCTGTAACTTTTTAGTAATCAATAGTATCACTAAATAAAATATATTTCCAAGCATAATGAAATGCATCATTTTTCCTATATAGAAGTAATGTGCCCAGATGTATGCACATTAAAAACACACATACATAAAAAGCAAGTAGCAATACTGGAGAATTCTCTGATGCTTTCCAGCTGGGAGTATAATTGTTAATATAGCTGTGAAATCAGTGTGCTTCAGAATCACTATTCAATATAATAATTTTATGAAGATAAAAGCTACTGTATTAACTGTTTTGTTTAAGCAGTACAGCAAGTATAAGTGAAAACTATTAGTTTCTAAAATCCAGAATGGTAACCATGTAGGGAATGAATTAAAATATAGTGCTATTAAAAAAAAGGATGCCTCCAGTTACTTCTTCTAATTATAAGTTTTCAATACTGCATTGCCAAACTTCGATCATTCTCATAAGTTAAGTGTCTGAGAAGTTGATTTCTTCTTCCCCTCCCTTTTGAAAAGGCAAAGGAATGAAGGAATTTTAAATGGAAAAGATTCCATCATTTCTCGGATAAATTATCTTAATTTTAAGGGATCATATATTTTACTAAAAAAAAGAAAAAAAAACAAAGCTCCTACATAACTGTTTCACTAGGATGATCCAGGTTCTTTTTATTTTGCAGAAAGGACAAAATTTGACAAAAGAATATTCCTCTAGCATAAAAAACGTCAGCTGTTTGTTGTCCCTATAAAAAAAACATCCCAATTAGACAAGTTGTGACTTTCCCCGATTCTAATTTACACATATTCAGCAAAAAGCTGTTAGGCACTGACAGCTTAATTCACCAAAGATTCCATCTGCCCTATGCATATTCTACCTTCAAACAATTCCTACTGCTAATCAGATTCTGTGCATCCTCAGAAGCAATTATCCTGTTTCCTGTGGATCTGAAGGGTTGAACTGGCCTTTCCCTGCAACTGCACTTCTGGAAGGCTTGCAGATAAAGTGTGATGAGAAAACCAAACAGAGGAGATTGACCCAAAACCTTCTGCTGTTGTTGCCCTGAGATACCTATCCTTTCTATCCCACTCTGCTATTTGGGCTCAGGCACCACGGGGCACAAAACAACCTAGCCACACTGAATGAGGAAGAAAAGCAAGGGTGCTGAGAGGACTGAGAGGTTGAAGAGAACAGGAAGAAGAGAAGTTGGGTTTACCTGCTGATGGTAAGCTTCCTACTTAGGTAGGATTCCTACTTTCTGTACTGCATTAAGACACAACCACGAGGCACAGGATCTCAGGAAGAGAAGAGAAGAAATCTGCATAAAGCAGCCTTCTCTTGTATAAAGCCGATCTTTATTTCTGTATGGTTTTCATGTGACATTACGTGACCTCAAACCAAGTTTTTTTCTGGTGGTACTAATGTATTTGACCTTTTTGCATGCTTTAACTCTAATGATGGAGACTCAGTGCTGCAGTTTCAATTGAAATCTCAGTGCTTCAGCAATTCATCTGAACCCTCCAAACACAGAAAGCAGCTAAGTATCTGCAGAAGGGTGTTTGAAATCAGTCTGTATAAGCCTTAAATCTCAAAATACTTTGGGATACCACCCCAAGACTATTAAAAAATAAAATAAAATCTAAAAGCCTTAAATTATTACATTGTTTAAGTCTGAAGGGTAAAACCATTAATATTTGGGGAACATTCAAACTTTGCCAGGCAGCCACTACCGTGTAATAGGATCCATGACTAAATCCGTTCACACTAACCCTTAGGTATACATCAACTGAGCAGAGTCAGACAATTCTGAAGAGTGACTGAATGAGCCACCCAAAGGAGCCTTACTTTTCACATCTTACACTACGATCAACCAGTGTCATCGTACAGTGCCCCCAACTTGGTTCTGTTTCTTAATACTACTGCTATTATTCCTTCTTCGGCATGCAAGATTCTTGGCTTTTACAATTTGCCCTCAGTGTCATAAGCAAAGAATGTATTTTTCCTGATAATAACAATCCATAGTTTTCTGTAATTGGTTATTTGTAAATTAATTGCGATCCTTTATTTCCCCCCAAACACTGTTCTCCCTTACCACAACCCTACCAAATAATACTCAGCAGTTTCTCATTCAAGACATCACTGCTGTTCTTTGGTTATCAGCTAGCAAATCATGATTTACAAGTTATACAAATCTAACAAACATACCACATATTTGCAGCTGTAAAACAAGAAAAGGATATACTACTTGATGCCATTTTAAATGATTTTTCTTGTAGATAAAAGTCAAATAAAAGATTAAAGTTACGCAATAAGATAGCAATTTCTCTTCTATACTCATAGCTAAAAACTGAGTCCAGATTTCCTTTGCCTCTTGCTCCTCATTAAGTACAAATTCTACATTACAGCAGTGATTTTCAATCTTCATTAAGTATTTTTGTAGAATTCCCATAAACAATGTCAAGGGGCTGAGAATATCAAGTGGGTTTTAAAGATTATCAGAACAACTACATTTTTAATTATTTCAAATAACCTCTTAGAAAATTATCTAGATGTCTACACATCCGGCAGGAGGTAGGTTGGCCAAGAGCCACAAAGACGAGGGATAAAGTGGTAGAAAACAGACTATTAGACACCGGCTGTCAAGCATCCTTACTGACCACCAATGTGTAGTAGCAGCTCTTTTAAGATATTTACTTGTGTTTCTCTTCAACAATGTAATAATATATTTACAGATTCTAGAGACTAACACATTCCTGGACAGTATATGACCACATTCCTTCAAATTTTAAGTTCACAGAATCACTTTGGTTAAGTTTCAAAGGGACCTCTGGAGGTCATCTGTGCCATTCCCCTGCTCAAGCACGGCCACCTAAAGCAGGCCACCCAGGACTGTGTTCAGACAGCTTCTGAAACCTCTAAGGATGAAGACTGCCACAGCCTCTGTGCAACCTGTGCCAGTGCTCCGTCAAGTCTTCCAACAATACCAGACATCAGAAATACACGGAGAGAAAGAGGAGTTCCAGTGGGCAAACTGCTGGCAAAGAGCAGGTCCTTAGCAGCTAGAGAGGATAGACCACATAACACAATACAGCATTTCCTCTGTAGTTTAATTGTCAAAAAAGGCTTGCAAGACTATGTCCTGCAACCTGCTACAAGCGATTCCTTTCAGAAAGACATACAGGAAGAGAGCAGTGGGTAGGCTGAGGTGTTCTAGCCTGCACCTTGTTTCCCCATGACCCTCCTAATCCATCCCTGGGCACATTGTAAGCATAAGTTCAGACCATGGGAAATACCCAGGGCTGCAGTTATGTTTCCTCCTGCCATTGGAGCAGTTTGTCTGCTTCAGACAGTCCTGACACAAGCTAGGGAAGACAGCTACTGCTGCAAAGCTGCAGCAGTCGCTCTGGCAGGGCAGCCTGCTCCCAGAGATGCTTGTTCCTTAATTCAAGAACAGATTCAACCTCAGCTCTGTGTTGCACATAGCCCAGCACGTGCACAGCAAACCCTACCCTCCAGAAGCATGGCATTTCCTACAGATTAACCGTATTAAGAATTTGAAGTTGATGTACACATCACAGTGGAAAGGTTATGGTACACAATTATCCCCTGTGCCCCTGGTCATGAGCCATTGCTTTAGAATGAATGCAGGTTAAGTGCTGATTTCGCTGAACATTACATGTTATTTAGGATGGACATTTCAGCACAAGGCACGTGGTTTTGACATACAACAAAATGTTGATATTGCTCGCAGAATTCCTTTTCTTTAGATTAAAGCTCTCTCTCTCATTTGTTGTTCTTTATTTCACCCTCACCAATCCAGTTTTCAAGAAATCTAAACTAGTCAGAATGACTCCTATCTAGGAAGGGTAAATAAATGCGGCTACACATCAGCTACATACTGCTGACATTGAAAATTATGCCTATTTGAGGTATTTTGTAAAGGTCATCTCCTGACATTAGACAGTGTGACAAACATTGATCAAGGGACCCAGCTTGTCAAGGTTCTTGAGGAAAAACTAGTATCCATATTGGTACACCTGAAGAAATGTAGCCAATTAGTCTTAGCAAGCTGTGTTGGGATGACTTGGCATTTAAAGAACATCTCATCATACCAACTCTGGAAGTATTCATAGTGTCAGAAAAGTTATCTTGGAGGATATTTTGCTATGATTTTTTAAAACCTTGCACATAATAGTTAACGAAGCACAATAACCACCACACAACTAGATGAGATTATCCCTGAAGATATTATAACTAACAAAATCACAATGCAAGCACAGGCGTGCAAAGCATAGGACCTGTACTGAAACAAAAAATCCAAAGAATACCTACAAAGAAACAGTACAAAAAAATGCAATTTTTTATTTTCAGTGAGCTTGAGAGACAGAGCAATCATACAGCATGCTACATTCTAAAATATCAATTGCTTGACTGTTCAAACAAATGCATAACTTACCTTTTTGTGTTAGCGTATTCAGGACATTTTGCCATCATGACTTGTTCCATCAAGCCAGGACATTCTTGCACAGAAATTACATTAGATGCTACCTTCTAAGCATACAATATCACTTGCCTTTATTTCTTTCTCTTCTCCCTACATCTTCAAAATCAATTAGTGAACTGCGAGCAGGCATTAAGCAATCCTACAGGATGGCTTCTGTTTTACTATAACCATTTACATCTTCCCTACGAGACCCATTTGATTCTCTCTTTAAAAAAATTGAATAGAATTTAAGGTTTTAGACAAAAGTGCTGCAACAGCAGCATATCATGCCCAGCTGTTAGCTGCATAAGACACAACACTGAATTTTTCAGATAACTTGTCCAGAACACAGAATGATTCATTTCATGATACTCTGTACCCCAGCTAGGCTCTGGGAATTCCATTTTTTTCCTCCTGGTGCCTTTATGCACATCTTACCCAAAACCAATAGAATTCAAGACCAAGAACCAAGCAAAATCCTCTTTCTTTTCCTACCATCTTGTATTTTGTTGTATGACGGCACCATTATCAGATGTACAGGTGGAAGCTGCTCAACCACAGGATGTAGCAGATTGCTAATAGACAAAGGCCGTCATAAATGTTTGCAGCAAGGCGGCCCTGGACACCTGTACTCTCACTGTCTCACATATTTAAAGAGTGATATGAGCTAACAAGAAAACAAGAATAGATGGCTACCTGTGAATTAACACTTCCTGGAATGTTTCACTTGGTGAATGCCTTTTTTTTGAGGGCAGGAAACTATCAATGACTAATAGGAAGGACTAGTGCTAAGAGAACTGTACATGGCAGCATTTCAGGAGAACTACGACCACAGATTGACACATCTGTTTCAAAATGAGGCAAAAGATGACACAACAGAAGGAAAGAAGGATATGAATATATGGAAAAAGCCCTTTTTCCATATATTTATGGAAAAGCATGTGACTAGCATCAAATGGGAGCCAGTCCCATGTTACAATAAATTGTTAAGCTAGTCATCGCTGCTAGATCAGCTGTGAGGGCTGGTCCCATGGACATACACCCTGTTACAGCAGTGTCTCAGATGAGCTTGAGAATTCAGAATTTACTAGAGCAATCACACTGCTGTTGCAACATGCTCCACATTAAGGTGTCAAAAGAAAGGAGTATTTCTGCATGAGAAACTTAATGCTTCCACCCAAAAGTTCCCTGAGTGGAGTCAACTGGAAGCACACCTTTGCCCCTTGCAGTCCCTACTCACGAAAAATGAATCTGAGTTCAGGAGAAAACAGCAACAGCAGCAAAGGAGCTCACCTGCTATACGGCCACCAAGTATTTAGCAAACATAACCAGGAAGCAGCAACTTAGGATCAGTTTCCTTTCCAAGTCTCTACGGACTTAGACCCACACCTGACAGCTCCAAGCCTAGCATTAGTTGGGTTAGGACTCTCCTCTTAACTTGCTGAAGCTAATCCACTGTCAATCTCCAAAATAAAGATTTCAAAAGAAATTATGATTCAAAATGTACATACATGTAGGCTTGGTAGGTACCATGTATCACGATCTTACCTATAAGAACTGTTTATCTAAAAAACAATGTAAAAGCCATGAACAGTCACTTGAGAACTAAAGTAATAAAATCCTACATCTGGAGAGATGCTGTTCTCACTGAGCAGCGCTGTACCAGGGATGACTCTGTAGCACCATTACTCTTGGTTATTTCTACACAGCTTTAACAGAAATGGCAACGCGGGACTAAGTCTAAAACGAGACCTGACGCAAAGTTTTCCATTTCCTGAGCAAAATTCACGATATCTAACTCAGAGGCACCTGTTAAGCCATGGAAATGCAGTCTCCTAACCAGGTTTGCAAATCTCATATTGAGCCCAGTTCTGTAAAAATCCACTATCATGCCAAAGTTCACAATAGCTATTGGACTTTTTGCTTAGTGCTCTGTGTATTCCTTAGAAGGGCAGAATACTCCTGTATTACCAAGAAGTGGCTATATATTGAGCTGCCAAAACTTACCTCTGAAGAGACTGTAGTCTTCGCTCCTCTCTCTTTCTAGCTAACTGTTCCTCTTCGTCATCTCGTCTACTAGAAGAATAACAAGAGAAGGAAAACAGAAGAGGAGAAAAAAACAAGTTTTAGTGCTAGACAGTGTTGACACTTATTTTTGAAAAGTGTTTATAGTCTGATCTGAGACTTCTTCACAGCGATGTATAACTTCATTGCTGTATAATTGAAAAAAAAGTACAATTACCCTTTCACAATTTTATTACACCCAAACATTTCACCCACTGTACCATTTCCAATGTGCCATTCCAACTCCACAGGACAATTTAAAGCCTCTGAAGGACACATCGCAGACTTCTCCTGCTTGCCATTTTCCCCACGTGTCACACCCCATTTAGAGTAAGCCTACTACACACACAGTTAAGTTCATTGTTGCACCTTCAAAGAAGATTGATGGTTCATAAGACTTCAGTGCCAGAACTATTTATCTTTCCCAACAACCATCACTATCCAATCCCAAGTTGGCCCCAGGAAAGCGGTCTGCATGAACTGTCTTGGCAGCTGCCTGCCTTGTTATGGAGTAAGCAAGAATTTACCTGAGTGCAACTGCTGCATGACTCTGGGAAACGCTGAGTCTACATGGTAGAGCTGAGCTGTGCAGGTGCAGATATGCTCTACTGAATGCGTGCTCTTAAGCTACATAGCACAGTAAGAGCTGCAACATACAGCCTTTGCCTGCCTTAAGGAAAGGTTTGTGACTTGCTTTTGAGAAAGCTCAGCTTCACTTATTCATCAGAGGTGCCACATGAGAGTTGCAGAACTCTAAAACACGTGCCAAACAATATTTGTCTGCTATTTGTTTCTGACAGAATTAAATGTCAATTCCTCAGGATTTGTGAATGGACACCTGCCATGATTCTCCAGAAATTGTTAATTTTTCAGAACTAAATACACTCTCTGAAGATGTCTGATTTAAATATTTACACTATTAACACACCTGCTAATAGACAGCTCTAGTACCACACATCTGCAACAACCAGCACACAAGTTAAGCAAGAGTGACATCCAGTGGTTAATTACAGCACATGTAATGTTTTAACAGATAAGAACTGTAAACCAAACTCAAATTTTCCATCTGCTCAATCATGTATTTGAACATGTTAGCTGTTTAAATGCAAGCCAGTAATTCAGAACGCACATAAATGTTTCATGTACAAATGTTCTAGTCCCTTCATTTTTGTTTCCACTTGAAGAGTTAAAAAGTCTGGGGGACAAGCGGGTATTAGCAGCAAGAAACAGATGCACCTTTACTAGAAAGGCATCCTTTTGTTTGACTAATTAATTCCCCATTTTTGCATGTCCTGGAAGACCAGCAGCTTTCATTCTTGGGCATCCTTCTGCAAAACTACTTCACTGGAGACGCTGGTATCTTTTAACTATGCAATTGTCTCACTTCATCTTAGTGTTGCAAAATACAAAACCAACAAATCAGCGAAACAATGGTATAGGATTCAAAAAATGTATTTCTTTTCCATAACAAAAAAGCACATAAAATTACACCTGATTCTAGATACTGCAAGGGAATTGAGTTTTTCCTCAAAGTCAGAAAATCTGGAATTAACAACCACTTTTTTTTTTTTAATATCCTGAAGTCATCAATGAGAGTCTGTTTATTACAGTTCTGCAATTAATTATATTGCAAGTACACGGAACCAGACTCAAAATCCAAATGAAGGATAAAAAATAATGAACTGAAACAATGCATCAATAGTCCTAGGATTTCTGTGGTAGGGATGGAACCAGGTGAGCCAACTACATCATTAATGTGGGCATTAATGCTTCTAAATATTCCTTGTTCAAGAAAAACGAACGAGTTTGTCATCTGAATGCTAATAAATTCTTACAGCTTGTAAATTCTCCAAAGGAACACTAATGCTTCTGCCAAACAAGGTTATACCTGAGAGATGAGAAGATAGATCAAAAACAATAAAGCAGATCTAATACTACCCTTTTACAAATTTTCCTTTTTCTAATTTTTAAAAGTATAAAGTTGTTGGTGTTTTGTTTTGGTTTTGTTCTCTGTGGAAGAAGAGTTCCCAGACCTAAGGAATCAGAAAGCAAAAGAATTCCTGCTGGGAATGAGTGGGTTGAGAGCCAGTAATATCTCAGGTTTCAGCGTAATAATACATTCTGGGTCTTCCTGAAATAATCTGGACCCCACTTTGACAAGACCTTTACAGCTTTTAAGTGTCAGAAGATTAAGCTTGACACCTCTGGAGCCCTGACATAAACCAACTCTCAACTACCCCTCTATATTTAGAATTAGATGTTACAGCAGTGATTGACGACTTAGCTAGTAACACTGAGGTCTGACACAAATCTCTTTTTGTGCAGGAATCAAGCTCTGTTTGTTGGCATGTCAGCCACTGGAACCAATACAGCTCTTCTGAGAGGAAGTTGGCAGATCTTACAAAAAATCTAAAACAGTCTTCGAGGCTTATCAGCACAGGGCTAAAGAGCCACCAATTTTTGCACTAGGATGGATTTGCACTAAGATGAACCAATCTACCAGGAAAACAGGTACATGCATCTTCCTCACAGAAAAGAGAAGGGAATGACAATTTTTTTTCTTTTTTTTTTTTGACAATTTTTTTTTCTTTTCCTTGAAAGCCAGTGTACCATTTTTCAGTGGCTTGAAAAAAGCCACTGCATGACTGCATAAATTATATAAAAAAAAAAAAGAATCCAACAAGAAAAATGAATTAGAAGTACTTGAAATAGTGCCAAAATCATTTCAGACCAAGAAATAAGGTCCTCATTTTGTTCACATGAGAAGTGCTGAAGCATGAAGGGTACAGAGCTAGCTGAAACTACCCTGCCCAAAAATCTAGAACTTCACCAATGCAGAGAACATTGTGCTGTAGCAATAAACATAGCTTTTCAGGTGTTTTGTTATGAAATAAGCACTGATAACTTCAGATGGCAGCACTGAGCCTGTGTTTAAGCTGCTCATCAACTGTTTCACTCCCACTTTGAGGGACATCAGCCAATCAAATAAGTACACCAGTAGAAAAGTTTTACAAGTCCTCCAAGATCTAAAAGACATTTAATTTTTGCAGTATTACTTTACTTGAAAATAAGTCAGTCCTCCTTAGTATCTTAGAGCAAAGAATTATCATCTTACATTTAGAATATTTCATTGACCAGGCAAACACACTTAGATACTGACAGCGTGCTGACAGACCCTGAAGCGAACTTTGAAGCATGACCACCAAACACTAGGATGTTGCTCTGTTACATGTTCCCCACCTTTTTGCTGTACCATGAGCTTGCCTTAAAAGAAGTCATCCATTCTGTTATCACAAGAAGCAGGTATTTATTTAGCCATACAAATATTTCATGTCTGGTCTTAACAAGGAAATATAAAACATAGAATTGTAAAGCAATAGCTTATTTAAAAAACATGTCTGTAATTCTGCCCCTAACATCACTTCACCATCCTTCCAGCATCATTTTCAGAATCACTCATGTCACTAAACCCCTCCTTTCTGTTGTCTTTTTCAAACAAATACAAAGTTATCATAACTAACTGCCAAATTAAAAGACTTAGTATGTTGGAAAGTAGAATGGCAGGTTGGCAGGTAGGGGAAACCAGCACCCAAAGTTAGTAAAGGAAACAAATAAATACACAAATAAATACCTCTTGGAACGCTTTCTGCAGTAACAGCAGTAACAGCAACAGACGGCTATGGACACCAGAATGAGTCCAGCTATTACAGCTATGGCAATGATCAAAGCCTCAAAGTTTACTGAAAGATATGAATACATTCAACTTGTTAGACTCCAGCATTAACATTTACCTTTCCAATAATTATTCCACTCTTTCCCAAACCCCTCCCATTTTTTTATTAGCATTATGTACAAAAATCCCAAGTCACAGCTCTGTGTAATCACCCCGATTAAAACTCAGCATATCATTAGAATTTAGGTACTATGCATGATCTGCACCGAGAAAACATTAAAACAAGCTGCTCTTTACATACAAGAAGTTATTAAACATTCATTCTGTAACACTTTGTATTACATAAATCTTCTGGTGCAGTTCCACAGTTTTGTCCCCCAGTTGCTACCTCAGCCTCTGTACAGGGTGAACAAAAAGTCACGTAGGTGCAGCATTACTGTGTATACACTACAGGCAGCAGGGACAGAAAGAGCAAAATCAAATGATATGACAGTATCAGGCAGGGGATTTGAAGGAGCCCAACAACAAAAAAAAAAATACTCCACACTACCTAAGTCATTTCGTACATCCAAAGAGCAATTAACACATGGACAGGAGTTATTATTTTAACAGCATACATGTATGCTCTAACAACTATATCTGGTCTAAATTGAGACAGGACTGCATTCATAAAAGAAGTCAGAAATCTGTAGTTCTGGAGAACACATCCAGAGAAGCAAACAAACACAGAAAACATAAGCAAAGCAATGGACATGGCTCTGGGGAGCTATTTAAAGGGCGTAAAATGAAGTGACTAAGGGAGGTTCTAGCAACAGAGATTAAAAACAGAAATACCTCCACCCCACACTCTCTTGCTATTTCAAAGCATGATGGGGTGGCAGCAAAGCTTCACTTCTCCCCTCTGAATTCTGCCAAAATTCAGCAGCCTTATGCTGCCATAAAAAGCAGCTGCACATGCTACTTCTAGCTTTTACTGCTTTGGGGTACTAGTGATGAGCAACTCAAATTCAGAAAATGACTTTTTCTGAAAGTCTGCCCTCTCTGACCACATGCATAAGCCAGAGTTACTTCTGCTAAGTCTGTTACTTCTCCACTGACCTCACCAACTTGTGTCTAACTGACACGCATCTTTCACAGATCTTGCGAAAGATTAGACCCCAGCCTCAAAGATGGTACGATGGACAACCTACCAGTTTTCTAGTAGTTTCTTTTAACAGTCAAATCACACTGAAGCACAGCATATGACTTGGAGAGTATTCCCCAGTTTGATCCTGCAGTCATTGAATTTGGTTCTGTATCTACCTCCTGCATTCTAAAAACACCTTTAAGACCTACCTTTTCTCAGTAGTAATACATTAACCAAGTCTCCTCTCAACATTTTTTTTTTGTAGGGAGACTGATTACACCCTATAAGAAACTGTGAATCATTGTTCCAGCTTTTAAATCATGATTTGTCATCCTCACATGAACCCTCTCTTTCTCAACATCCTTTAAAAATACTGACAGAAGAACCACGCAAAGTTTTCAAGTATTATCATAACAGTGCCGCACACAAATAAAAGATGAACTCCTATTCACGAGCAGCAATCTGTAGTGTTAGCAACCTTTTTACTGCACCACGTCAACAACTTCACTGTTTATTCCCCTAAACCATGATGGCTCATTCCACAAGCAAGAGACATTCAGATTTAGATACCCCGAATCCCGCTATAGCTTTATGAGCCCACAACTACTTTATGAGCCCTGCCAATAAGACCATCCTCGATAATAAAACTCAAGTCATTTTTATGTGATATATGGCAACACGCAGCCAAATCAAGCAGCATGCAATTCTATTAACAATAAAGAATTATTGTATGTATACTCTAAGCACTAAAACAGCTTTAAAATTTTATCTCATTTTTCATTTCTCATTTCTCATTTATCTCATTTTCTTGTGTACTGCTTACATATAATGTACATATGTACATAGTTTAAGACAGAAGCCTCAACATATTGAGGGCCCCAAACAATATGAATTTTGATTAAAGAAAAAAAAAGTTCTGCTAGTGTTTTACAAAGATCTTTCAAAATAATTCAATATAAAAAAATAATCATGGGATGTAAGCATACAGAAAAGGTTGGATGCTCTAACTGTAGATTCCTTTACTTTACATATACAAAATTAAATGCAATCTTAATTTGTTTCATAATCCTTGCCTAGAATCAGTTACAATACTTCCCCAGTAGTTTGTGCTCTTTATTTACATTATGGATTCCTCAGAACAGGACACATAACAATCATTATTTGTCTGGGGTGACAAACATGAACGTGATAAAGTATATTTATAGTGTCCCAAACCTAATGAACAGCTTAAAGCAGATTAAAGCATCAAAGCAACTATGAAGATGCATGAACTCCAACTTACAACTTCAATTTTGTTCCATAGAAAAATGTTGTAAACATTTCATAGAATCACAGAATGCTTTGGGTTGGAAGCAACCTTAAGGATCACTGAGTTCCATCCCTCCCCCCGCCATGGGCAGGGACACCTCTCACCAGAGCAGGTTGCTCAAAGCCCCATCCAACCTGGCCTGGAACCCAGGGGTGGGGTATCCACAGCTTCTCTGGGCAAATTTTTGCTTGTGCACTGTAATTTACTGGCTATGGTTTATAATACAGTTTAATATATAGTTCCTGAACCTACACATTTTCATATGAAAACATTTCACCACATGACTTCTCTCATTCTGTTACTCCTCTAAGTTATAAGCAACTAAATTTGTTTGGTGTTCTAAATATGGTTTCATCTCCATTAAGAAAATAAAGTATACTATTTATATTTTTAATTGCCATTTAATTGAAGCAAAAAGTAATTTGAAGTTACTAAGTGCACAATAAAGTTGTCAGTATCCAGTCTGCTTTCCTGTCTCAGCTATTTCTTTGCTTATTGTTTATGAAAAACAAAGCAATTAAGCTAATTTGTATTATTTTGCTTCCATACCTTTTTTTTTCTTCACTGCTGGTTAACAATCTTTCAACATGTCTTATTCCATATAAAATTGCAACTGGAAGCCAGTTGTTTGTTTTTGAATTTTGAGAGCTGCAATATTCAACACTATTGCTGCAATAGTTGCAGCAACACTGAGCCAATGCCTGGCTCTTCATTTTATTCACAGAAAGGAAAAAACAAGCCCAGCACTCTCATGGGAAATTAAGTTTCCTACTATACCTGAAGAGGATACTCTCAATAAGACTATATACTGCCCAGTACATGCTGCTGCATAGGATTTGTAAAAATATATTAAGGAAATGCAAATTTGTCTGTAAATTTTATTGGTTGGTTTATTTATTTACACTCTTTTTGTGCTGAGAATGTCCTTCAATACAACGTTTTCATTCTGTGTTTAAGCTACATTGAATCTAGAAACATAATCCATATCCAAGCCAGAAATCCCTTCTCTAACAAAAGTAAACTGATAAGAGCACCCTTTCTGTCTGTAAATAAGTGCGATCACTGCTTTGCAAAAGGACAGAGCACAAATGTCTTCCTCTACGGGCTAGGATGGAGTTAACTCCCTTCCTAGCAGCCCATATGGCTTTTGGATCTGTGGCTACAGCAGCACTAGTAACACACCAGTGTTTTGGCTACCAATGCACAGTGCTTGCTCAACATCACGGCTGCTCTTTTTCTGACTTTGCTCCCTCTGCAGTGAATAGGTTGGTGGTGGGCAAAACACCAAGAGCAGGGCACTGCTGGAACATCTGACCTGAAGTGACCACAGGGATATTCTATACTGTGCAATGCCACAGTCAGCAATAAAAAAAATGAGGTAGAGGAAGAAGATGTCAGCAGCAGGTGGATAGGCAGGAGGTGTTCTGTTTTCCATGGTGTCTACTTTTTAGAGACTGGCTGGGCATCAGTCTGCCTGTGGGAGGTGGTGAGCAATTTACTTTGCTCATCTCCCTGCTAGCCCGCCACCCCAAATCATAACTACTGCTTTCCCCCAGCCCTCCAACCAAGCTATCAGTAAGTGGTAGTTGCATTTTAGACTAAACATACTCAAATCTCTCTCTCTACAGCAAAAGTAAAATTAGTACCTACTCCAGCAAACTCCCCATCGAGCATTTGAGAGTGAGCATAATGAAGATGATGGAAGAATGCTTCTTACAGGATAATCAATGCAGGTGTTGTTGGTGTAACACCAAAGGCACTGTGAAAAAAAAAAAAAAGAAAAATTATTGATCTTCAGAAAACAGTTTACAGTCTAGTGCTCCTCTCCACAGAAAATATTTTTAAGTATGTACAATATCATATAGATGCATTGATAGCACTTAGTAACATGAAACCTACAAAAGTTTGGTACAATTCCAAAGTAAGCCCAATTTGAATTTTGTACCTTTAGGTAATAAATATTAATAAATATATACACTAACCTGAAAATATCTGTGGACAATCCAAGGTACTCAGTGCACAACCCAAACAGCTTTGGGTTTAGAATTACTGAAGTTAACAAAAAATACCCCAAACCCAACCATTCAAAATTTTAAAGCCAGCAGTATCTCTGAGGAATACAAAACACACTTAGAATCTTACTTCAGCCCTATATTTGGCTACCAACAGAAATAAAGCCATAAAGAACTTTTACAGTTCTACAGAAATTTTTGCAGTAAGATAAAAAAAAAAAAATACAACCCATTAATAAGTTCTAGATAAGAGTAAAAGGAATCCTTGACAGAATGGGGTTTTGTAGGATTCATTACAGACAAAGCTCATGCAGAAACTGTGCTTTATCTAACCAGACTATCAAGAACATCTCTCACACATCCTCAGTTGCATAAAAACAGTTATCTTGCTCTCAAGAGTTACAAAATGTTAAATACAAAAGAACCCCTTTATAGTGGATTCTGTTCTCTTGCAATGAGCGAGGAAAGGAGCAAAACCAATGTATTCACATGCTGTAGCTGGTAGACTGAGACACAGACATTGGTAAAATGTGTCTAACAATGTTAGCTCAGACCATGCTTATTTTTGTTGGCCTGGCTATTTAATAACAAAACCTAGCAGCTCAAAAATAACAATACTAATAGACTGGAAGTCACTGTTAAACTTTGTTTGAATGCAGTGGTCACCCTGTGTCCAGTAGGAGGCTGTACCAGATGACCTCACAATATTCACCGTCAGTAGCACCCTGCATAAAAGGCCAGCTGTATCCCTGTAACAGAGACTTCTACAGACAACTCTATTAGAAAGGTCCGTAGCCCTACAGGTAATAGCTGATGCTGCTACTAACCAGTGCAGAGGTTAAAGTAAGGAAATATTTCAGTTGACTTATTCCTGACACTAAAAATTGATCCAATTATCAAAATTGACTTTAAAAAAGCCTAAACACCCAGGGGCAAAACATTTCCTTAACTTTGATTCCTCTCTACACAACCCACAAAGGCAGGCTAAAAATATCTTATTTAAAAGCAAATCAAATGAAGCAGAGTATCACACAAAGCGAAAAATCTCAAGACATTAAGCAATAGCTATTTGCACATTAAAGTAGTATTTCAGGATTCTAAAGCTCTTACCAAAACCTTTATATGTTATTCCTTACAAAACAGTACCTTTAAGATAAAATCAAACACAACAGCATCTCCATAAAAGTACCAAGCGCTCAGAACTTCTTGATAAAAAACACAAGAAAGTTGGTATCAATCAACTCTAAGGACCAACCCAATTATAATTAAAAAAAAAAAAATCTGATCTTTTGAATCACAATTCTATTTAACTGAACTAAATGGTAACATTTTATGGTTTGCTTGGAATTATTTTTATCTATTCACCAAAAGTTCAATTTTCATTTTTATCTGCTGCTACTGTCTACATTATCATCAGTTGGTAATTCCATCTACGGAGGCAGTTAAGGTAATTTCAGCAATCCTTTGTTTTCATATTGCTTACACAAATGCTAATGGCTTTATTTATAGCCTTTTTTTCTTTAAATGTATGCACGAATTGTCTGAATCAAGTCTAGAGTTACCTCCTCAAGGTTAACACTGATGCTATTGCAGCAGTTGCCCTGAGTCATCCGTCATTCAGCCATCAGAACAAGCCTGGACTCTGTTGCTGGTTTGACAGATTCTGAGAATAATGTATCTGTAACTCTGTTAGCGTCTTCAGTGCTCACCTGAAGGATTTATTCTGCTCACAAGGTGAGCACACAGTTCTCAGGTTAATAAAAGTGGTGCTCATAGTGCCAGTCACAGCACCTACAGGCATCAGCTACAGCACCTATTTGAAGTGACAGGCACACCAGTGGTAGTGACGAACATTTAACCGTTAATAACACATATTTCATGTTTCCTAGTTTGTGTTTTTGAGGATTAAGAGTTCTTTACGGTATGCCAGGCTTATGATGACAAATAGAGGTCTAGCAGCACATAGTCAATGGCTACATCACTACAACACAATTTGCATTTTTCCCTTAAAGTCCTGCGGTAACTTACACATAACTTCAAGACTCCTGAAGCATTTCATTTTCAGTGACATCTGAAGTTAGAATTTGAAACACTCTCACTGTAAACATAGGAGTTTTCTTCCGCACTGCAGTGACAGACACATTTGGATACTTATCACAACCCTTATTGTGTAGCTATAAGGTTTTGAGCAAAGGGCATGGCATACGATTCCATTGATTTAAATGTCTAGGTTACCACAATATCATTGGAAATCTGAACACGTTGCTACAAAAAGCAGTGATCTAGCACAACAGTCCGAAGCACTCAGTCTCACGTAGTCAGAGAGGCCAGTGTCTGAACAGCTACAAAGCACTGACCAGTCTGCCTCAACTGAACACAGTGCTAGTGCTCAGGGCATCTCTAGAAAACGGCATTTCTAGCTTGCTTACTTGAATTTGTCAGCTCTCATATTCTGGATACAAGAAATTCAAGGCATTTCATCCATATAGGATTCAGTTCATCCAGCCCTCATAGAGGATGGAAATTTAACCAATGCTGCTTGAAAAATGAATCCAAACCAGTAGCAGCAACTTGCTCTACTACACTGTGCAAGCACTGAGCACTCATGGAAAGGGGAAGCCTAAGTACTGCTTGGTCACTCCTCTCCAGAGAAATACCCTGAGCAACCAAATCACGGGCCACCCTGTAACCCTGGGAGACAGGAAGCACAGTGGCTCCAAGGGGAAGAAGGACATCAGGCAGGCAATTTTTACCAACTGAAGGCAGACAAGAGCCAACTGATCCGGATTTCCTGTTATTAAGGGTAGTTCAACTAGCTTCATCATTTTAAGAGAACTCAAAAAAAGAAACAACCAGCCAAATAAAACCCAACAACTCAATACAAAATTAAGTGGAAAAAAAAATCACCACATTCTTATCAGTCAAAAAACCAAGATACTTAAAATCTTACCGAAACATTTTTTAGACATTCTTCACAGGACCTATGGGACAATTCTGAACAGGCTGAAGAAAAAAAAAAAAAAACACACATAGGTATAATTTACTTTTATTCAGTAATGTCAAACATTTAACGAAATATTTAGGGTCCCCCCACTACTAGGTATGTGCAATAATTTTGATTAAGTAACGAAAGCTTAATATTTTCATTCCAGAACTGTAGCAAACAGAGATAAAAAGCAGTCAGGTTTGACCTCTGAAATAGAAAACAATTTATGCTTTTGGAATTGAAGGTACAGGTAAGCCATCTCATCGAGAGAGGATTGTTACTTTAAGGACAACATGGGAAACACAACCCAAGAGCCTCCCAGTATCTCTGCTGAAGTTCTCACAGTTCAACATCACCAGTGATTTAGGTTACATTTTCAGTAACTGAACCACCAAATGAAGTAATGTAACATCCCTTAGATCCTTATCAAAAAGCTTTTCACCTTGTTTATCCTCAACTGCCTTCTTACGGACATATATCACATAGTCTATAAGAGTAATATAACCAAAAGTCTGGGGCTCAAAATATAAAAAGAATAAAATCAGACTTTGATTTACGTACTCCGTTACAAAATGTTATATCACCATGAGTAACCAGGAAAAAAGTGTATAATTGTGCTTTATGTATTTCTCCAGGTCCCTTAGCTTACAAGGCACACAAGTCTTCCACCAGTCAGTGTTCTCTTCAAGAGCAGAACATCGGAAAAAAACACCTCTCAAACTGAGAACATACTCAGGCCCTCCACTGCACCTTGCAAAAGCAATATGGGTACCAGCATATTAAACAAAAGCAACCTGGAAATGTTTGGATTCAAACATAGAAAGCTGACAGACTCCCTCTAATATTTCAAGGGACTACTGCAATCTCTTTATCAGGGGAAAAAAAAAAGCATAAGCCACAGCACCACTACCAACAATCACTCGCACTATATTTTAGCCAATATTTGTTGAACAATCATTCCTTCTATTTTAACGTAACGTCAACATTAAGTATCTAAGATGAATTTTCCCTTTATCCCTTTATTTAATTTTTACATGCCCACCTTGGTTTACCAAGAAGTGTCATAATTATTTCAATAAGCTACATCAGTTTCACTAAAGCAGCTCCATTAACGTAATACACCTTGCAGAGTCAGCCACAGCTTCATGAGGATTATATTCTCACAAGGAGATAGGAAAAAGCTAGTACTGTTCCTACATTTTTAGGAAATTACCAGAATTCAGCTCACATGTACAGGAATTGTAGTATATTAATTATAACTAATTATGTTTTCAGTAACTGGAGCACCCGTTGTAAAATGACAACCTGTGTGAGCTCACCTTCTAGGAGGTGTCCTCAAGGACCAGCGTAACACAGCTCCAGCACAAGGCTGGTCTTTCACAAAATACAGGTAAAACCTAACAGCACAGACAATAAAGCCCTGTTTATAGAACAGCCCCTTTCCAATAGGCATGGAGGTAGCACACAGAGATTTTTTTTATTGTGTTTTTTATTTATGTAAGGAAGACAGGGCTTTAAACCATCCACTGTACAGTAAGGACTGCCACATAACCTTAGGATCAGTGACCCTTTGGGGAGGGAGCTCCCTACTACGCCTCTAAAACCAGCACAACCACTCAGTCAGAAACCCTTCCACACCTACACCAAGGCTGTTCTTAGGCAGTTTGTGTTAATTTGCTCCCTGCCCACAGTCTCAGCTTAAACCCTTCTTATCTCCCATGGGCAAACTTCCAGGAAGTTTGAAAAAATAAGTTTTTCACTTAATCTCATTGCTCATTTCATTTCTTAAAAGTTCCTTGAATCCTTCTGTACAATATGGATTCGTAATTCTATATAATACGATCCTTTTCCATACCAGCAACAAACTTTGTGTCACGAGCAACCTCCCAACCTCACACAGAAATAAAAACGCACAAGAAGTTCAATCCTAGGGCACCCCTAAGCAGACTGACTGCCAAGGCAACCCGATTTTTGGCTCAAACCAAACTCCTCAGCTTGGCTGATGTCCCACACAGCTATTAGAAAGAAACTGATTAGCTTCCAGTTGCCAGCAGGTCCCTTCCTCTCCAATAGCTGAGAGAGGCTGACTGCTCCCTTTCTCTTCTGCCTCAAGTCAGCTGTCCCAAAACCTGCAGATTTCTTATCACTCGTAAGCCTTACCCTCAAAGAACGGAGCCCCCGCAAGCTGGGCTCTAAGAGTACAGGTCAAGGTCCATCTGCAATACCCTAATTTAATGCAAGTACTGTACCTTTCTGGTCACATCTATTAAAGGCAAACAAACTGAAGATCCCCCCACACACACCCCGAGCAGCAGGGCAGCGCCGAGCACCCCCCGACCCCCTCGGGGCGGGCTGCCCGACCCGAGGCGGCGGAGGGCAGCAGCCTGGGGGGCTCCTGCTTGGGCTGGGAGCCCCCGGATGGAGAAAAGAGAAAAACCCCGAGCCCCGCGGCTCCCCCATGCCTTGTGGCCGTCCTTACCCTGCACCGGCGGGGTGGCGGTGGTGAAGGCGGCGGCCGCCATCCCGGCGCAGCCCCACACCAGCGCCAAGGCCGGCAGCCAGCAGCGTCCCGCCGCCATAGCGCGGCCCCGCGCCCACCGGGAGCCGCCGGTGATGGCGGGGAAGGGGCGGCCCTGAGGGCGGCGCTGAGGCGGCCGGGCCGAGCCGGAGAAGGAAGGGGAGAGGCCGGGGGAAGGGTGTCGCCTTCCGTGAGGCGTGGTGCCTTCCGCCGGGGGGCTCCTTGTCTTCCTCCCGGCAGCTCCCCGATCGTGCTGCCGGCGATGAGCCGCGCACCTGGCGCCTCTGTGGGCTGCGGCTTGAAAGGCTCACAGCATTCGTTGATGCGTATTTCTGATACGCCAGGCTTTGGGTTTAATTAATTAATTAAGTTGTTTTTTCCGGAAGGACCCGTTGCTCCTGCCTCCTGCTGTCACGTTGCTGCGAGGAGCCAACGAGAACAGGCGTTGCCCCGAGTCAGGGTTGGCCGGAGAAGGGAATAAAGTTGTTGAGGGAAATACGAAAATTTGCTGTGGCCTTCACGTTTTAAGCTATTAACGAGTTGTTAGTTTTCACTGGTGACTCCTGGGGTCTTACAGATGCTTGTAGTGCTCATTAAAGTGTCTTAGGGTCCAGAAAATACCCAGATGGGGCTGTGAGATAGGAGATGGGGATGAAGGAGATGAAGCCCAAACTCTCTGAGGCAGCTGGGTACTAAGGGTGCACCTGAGATTTAAGGCGTCCGGATGGCAGTAAGACTGGTAAGGTGCCTGTCGGGTCCTTAATGGCCTAGAGTAAGAAGAACATTCTTCACAGTGTTTTGAGTATCTAACTTTAGACATCTGGTTCACATTACTGCAGAGATTATTCTCCCTAAAATCCCACACAGGAAGAGATGAGGAGCTCCAGAAACCCATTCAGGTTCTGGGAAATAGGGTAACTGCTAGTACCTCAGGTGAGTTAGGGAACAAACCTGAGTCTTGTTCCTTGGTTCTAACGTGGGCTGTTGGCCTTCGAAGCTGACGAGGTGGTATATTGCACCAGGATGGCTTTATGAGAGGTCTGCCAGTTTCAGATTGGAAGGTGTCTTTACCTTGAATGAAATTCCAACCAATGCATTCAAAAATTATTTACATTTCATCTAGCGTATGTCATCTTTGGATTTTTGCCAGCAGCACTAGTATTTCTGCTCCTCTGTCTGCAGGGAGTGTTGGAAAGCCAAAGTGTGGGCTGAGGCACCATATGCAAATCAAGATGCTTTTACCTGAGCTTAATATATGACAATACTGATTCATGAGTTCTTCAGCCTTCTTGAGCTGGTTGAAGACAAAGTCTTGCCACGTGTTAAGGTCCATAAATCTTTATGCTCTGAAATGCTTTTTTTTTTTTTTTTTTTTTTTTCATGTTTCCATACACTTGGAGCATGATGTTGGAATAGTAGAGGCACTCGGATGAGTGACAAACATTACCAAAGGCATGAACCTGCTCACATATATAGGAATAATTCAATAGACTACAGCTAAGAATGCATATGACAGAGATATGGAAACTCATGTCTATCTTTTCTAATGCAAGACATAAAGGGCAGTGAATACAACTATCAAGTAGAAAATGGAAAAGAAAAGTACTCAGAAGGAAATAAGATGCTTCAAGTATAGCTAGGCTGTGAAACTGTCTTTGGATGTTAAGGACGCTAAAATTTAGATTAGTCCAAAAACGTTGGATTTTTTTTTCTCCCCATGAATATGTCTGTTTGAAAGTATTAAACACCAAGATATCACCTCTGGTTCAGAAAGTAACTGAACCACGCTGCCAGAAGCTGCATGTGATTTCCAAGGCAGATGCATCATATGCTTGCCTTATTCTGATGTTATTCCTTAGGCATTTGTTGTTGACTGCCTTTTCAGGCTAGATACTGAGCTAAAGTGCCCTTTAAATGACTTTATATAGCTGTTCTCATTATTATTTTTTTCTCAAAACCCTTTTTTATAATCCATATGTTTTTGATTAAATGTACTGAATTATGTTTGAGGCAGCATGGAAGTTCTCTAGCCATTTTTTCGTATCTTAGTTTCAGATAGTTTTAAGTATGCAGTGAAGAATGACTTCTCATAAAACAGCTCAAATACCAAGCCAAAGCTTGTAATTTTTCCTTGAATTGCTTCTAGCATGGTAATTGTAAAGGAAGTGTCTTTCAGCTGGAGCAAAGAGCTACGGGAGAAGGGGAAATAAAAGAATTTGCTGAGGGCTCTTTGGAAGAATGGCTATATCCATCTTCTCTGATCTAGCTTTGCTATTCCTTTGGGGGACAAAAACTTTAACATATTTTATGAACAGCTCTGGTAATTCTCTCACAGATGAACCAGCTTTTTTCTTGATTAGGTACCACTTCCTTGGTAGATATAAATTCCCAGGAAATGGAGTGTAGAAGACATGAAAACATGATATACCAGGAGCCTGGGTTTGGAACAAGCAGTATGTATTAAGACTACAAACAAACAAACAATCTCAAAATTTAAACAAAATTCGGTGCTTTATTTTTTTTATTTTTTTTATTTTTTTTCTTCCTATTGTAACTCCATTTCAAATGATAACTAGAACTTTTCTGTCAGCTCCATAAACTCTGCATGGGATTTTGAACAGGGTTTGTCCACGTGCATTTTCAGCAGCAGCTCTGGCCAGGGCACCTTTTCCTCACCTCTGTTCCAGTTCCTCCCCTGTGAGAGAAGAGCTGAAGGAGCCATTCACTTGGTAGCTGAACAAAGGACTGACTTGGCTGTTTTTCAGCTGGTTTGCTTTTTCATTATTACCCCTGGTAACAACCACATAGGTGAAATAGCAGTTATAAAGCCTGTGTGTTTGGTTGATACCCTTAATGACAGTATTGCTTCATCACCAAGTTTATCCAGCTTGTCTGATTACAATGTGCATAAATAATTCAGCTGATAGATCATGTAAGTGATTAGAATGCCTCTCTCTGTCTCTCTTTTTTTTTTTTTATTATTCTTTTTTTTTTTTTTCTTTTCTGTTTTCTTTGCTGTATTGGGCTTATGGGTATATGCTTTGGTAAAAGGTACCAGTAACACACCATTTAATAGCGTTGTTTTAGTTTGTGCTGACTGGAGCACAAACATTTCTAGGTTTCAGTTTGACATACACTTAGATCAGCGTTGTTCCCACAAAAAGTAGTCTGTGTTCCCTCTCTCTGCATGCTTGGTTTTGCATATGAACAAATACATTTCTGCTGTCCTGTAGTGAGCTGATGCTATTGAAAATCTGTTTTTCAGCAACATTAGTGGTACCCTGTCTGGGTCACTGAGCAGGTGACCAAATGCTTGTGTTGGCACATCAGAGGAGGAATTGAGGGGATATAACTAATAACCTGTGGAGGAAGAAGGACCTCTTTTGTTTTCAGTTGCAGGACCAGCTTAATTGCATGTTGGTGTCATATTAAGGCTTCATTGAAGTCATGCAGGAAGGTACATGTGAAGCCTAGAATTTTGTTAAAGTAGGGTACTAACTATGATTAAATACCTACAGGGAGCAGACCTGCTGCATGTATGCCTTTATATAGTCATCCTTCAGAGGCTATTCAAATTCTAATAAATTAGGTTTTACAACTCTCTTCTTCAAATATGAAGTATTAATAATATCATTTTATAGAGGAAAAGCTCCCGCCACAAGTTGAGGCTATTTCTTAAGGTCAAATAAAAGAACATTAGATCTTCCAGATGAAAATCTTTCTTCTCCCTTAACCAAAAAATCAACATTCTATAAACAATCTTAATTGAAACAGAGCTCATAGAGATCCTAATGATTAGAAGTAACATCATAAACAGATGAGCTCCGATGCAGAAAATGAACATTTGAGATGTTTTCAGGGATTAGAACAATGCAGTATAGAGAGAAATTGATGTGTGTGTGTGTATTTTAGGTTTTGCAATTTTGTTACAAATACAATGGCCCAAATTAATCTTTCAGGCAAATCCTGTGATTAAAACAGAGATTAAATCAACTGTTAACAGTCTTAATAAATTCAGACGTGATCAGCTGAACACTACTGGGACAGTTAAAATAAGTCAGCCTTCTCAGTTGATGGGGGGCCCTTCTCTCATGCAAGTAAGATTTGCACCTACAGTGCAAAGACAGAGCCTAGGGGTATGCATAGGATCAGTTTAATATCTTTGCTAAGGGAGGTGGTAAGAAGCGTCTGATTTTTCTTTGTGTGTCATTGTCATACTCATGTGATCACACACTTAATATCTAGGGAGTAAATCATACTTTTTAAAGAGTATCTACATAATTACTCCATTATCTTGTGGCTCTAACTGAGAGATAGAAATGTTAGTCTCATCAAAAAAGGCATATCGTGATTTTTTCCCCTCTGATTCCCACAGCTCATATTACATATAAGGCTTTTCTGGCAGGGGAATATTTGTGAATATCACTGCTAAACTTGGCAGAATGGTTAATGGTACTGAATTGCAATCTAATTGAATTATAGTCTACTGTTAGATTTATGGTAATACCTCTGCCCAAAATGACAAGCCAAGTGTTTCAAAGATTGTATTTCAGTAAAATCTGGCAATGCATAGACAGCTGTTAACATTTAGTCCTCTCAGATATTTCAAACAAGGGAGAGCATTGAACTTTCTGTTATAACTCTTACTGAACAGAACAGTTCTAGCAGGGCAGACTAGTTTATTTTGAAAAACATGGACAAAAAGCTAATTGGTAAGTGCAACTTTTCTGGATAGAAAAAATGATTTTTTTTTTTTTTTTTTTTGACTGAGCAGTGTTGCACCAAACAATGGACAGTATTTAAAAAAAAAAAAAAAAAAAGTTTGGGACCTTGGCACAGGGTATTATTCAGATCTCCCAAAAAGGTTGTTGCAGTCTTGGTAGAAAAAGGAGTCTTCATTGTAGGAGTCCTTCCTTGCACAAGTGTTTTCAGCTGGATCAGGTAAGATCAGCTGGATCAGACTCCCCTAACTGCTTCTCTGCTCAGTTCTCACAGCCCTGGTTGTGCTGGGTGATCCTGTGTGACTATTTCAGTAGTACATTGTTGAGAGGAATGGGTTAAAAACAGGAGGTTGGTGAGGAGGATGGCATCAGAACAGAAGGCTGGTGAGGAGGACTGTAAATATGCTCGGGTGACCTTGCAGCTGGGAGTGCATAAAGTCTGGGGAGCAGCAATGTAAAAAAAACATATAAATTATGCCTGCTGCTGTTTGTGCTCTGGGTTTGGTGAGTGGCACATCTGTGCAGAGATAACATGGGTGTTTGGTGAACCCAGAGGCACGCTATGAGAAGCGCTTGAGCTCCTGGCCTTGGTACAGAGGAGATCAAAGAAAGGTACAGCACCCCTGTCACTGAAAACTGTGCTGACCAGCATTCAGTCAGCTGTGAAATAAGATTCAGCAACTCATGATTTCTCGTGGCTTGCTTTCTGTGTTGTGGTTTAACGAGGCCCCGGCTTTCCCTGGGAATGTGGCTACAGAGCCACATGGATCACGGCGCTCTGCTTTCTGCTGCTTAAAATTGCTGTTGCTCTCTACAGAAACCTATTTCCAAGATTGTGTTTTCCCCCAGAATAAATAGAATTCTCTATTATTTTATATGTTATATAAGTATTTGTGGACCTAATTGTATGTTTTGCATTGATCATTGGTTTTGCCTTATTAAATTTCCTTAACCATAGCTGGAACAAGAGAGACATTGTAGAACTGCAGTCAGCTGGGGGTAGGGTTAACAGGAGCATCACAAGATAGGGCAGCCCAACGAAAGCAGGGCTTTTCTGTTGCATTTCAGCAATGACTGACTCCACTCAATTTAAGCCATTGGCTTAGCAAACTGACAGAAAATACCCTTTGGCTGCCATTTCCCAGGCCTTACCTAACTTCTGAAGGATTTATTTTGTTAAAACTGATAAAGATCAGCTAACAATTTAGTGCCAAAGTATGGGAGAAGTTACCCCACGGCTGCTCTTATTTAGCCCATTTTCTACACCGTGAGGGATCCAGATTTTCCCTTGACATTTCACAATCTATAAAGTAGGACTTAACAAGTTTTAAGTTGGTTACTGGATCTTATTCTCAATACAGCACATTTACCGGCTTGTCAGCGCTTCAGCTTTGCTTTCCCCCTGCAGCACACTTGGATTTGGTTCAGAATGCTGTACCTATCTCACACAGCTCTGTCCTGATTACTTTTGATATAAAGTAGTTATACAATTTTCTCCTGGAATCAACTGGAGTAACTCGAGAATTGAATGCCAAAACATCTTGCTGTAGCTTCGATCTGTCTTCCTCTGTTCATCCCCTTAGTTCAGGAGACTTAAGAAGCAGTTGTATTTCTACCTAATTATTTGCCAAGAGTTTAATGCAATACTAGTTCCACACCACTGAAGAAATCCTTTCTGTTCTTTCATTTGCAGTATAAAATCCTCATATTTAAAAGCAGGAATTGTAGCACACACACACCACAGTATTACTTAACCTGGAGTCTTAACTGGAGCAATTACTTGGATCTTGCTCCTTTGGAGGAGTTGAGATAGAGTTGTGTTGATTACTTTGTTACTACAATTCACAATACAGAGTCACCTGTATTATCCAAAGCAGCGAGTTACTGTTTCAAAAATAATAGCATTACAAGTGTTCCAGTGGACAGGCTCCCTGCTCAAATCTCCAGGCGTGGATAGGTGATGTGTGGTGGTTGGACACACATTTTAAGAAGACATTACTGCCCCTTGAAGCCATATAGGAAAGGTTAAGAGCTCATAAAATCAAACTAATAGCTTTTGTCCACTAGGAACTTGTGTTTATTCTTGTTAGGAAAAAGATGTGGCAGCTGAGCCCAGGAATAAACCCAAGCAAATGGGGTAAGTTGCTACAGTAGAGGATTATCTGTAACAAAATGAAATGCAAACCACTGTAAAAATAGCTCTGAAAAAAAATAAAAAAAAATTCCAGGGCCAGTCCAAGCAACACAATCAATCCTGGTTTGCTAATTTACAGTAGTATTCTAGCAAATCCAGATGTGTGCTATGTCATCTATGACAGATCGTGCCAAAGCACTACAGACCCTTCTGCCTTCTCTGGTGCCCTGCAGAAATACAAAGGTGTCACCTAAGACACCATCTTGCAAGAGGTGACTCCTGGAGGGCTGCTGTGGAAACCTGGCCCCAGAGAACTGGCTTGTCCATTTAGGAAAGAAGGGAAAAGGGCCTGGAATTCCTTCAGCAATAAGGCTGCCCATGAAAAGGCATAGATAGGGTCTTAGAAGAAAAGGAGAGTCTTCTAGGGACAGAAACTATGAAAAGCAACCTTTCTTCTGAGAAAACAGTAATTTAGTTAGCTGACTTGAAAATCAAGCTCAGAAGGCTGCAGGGTTTTTATACTTTGGTATAAATACACAAGCAGCTCAGGGGCATTTTTCATCAAATTTATCATTTTCATGTTATCTAAAAGACCTGAGTTCTTTTTCTGTGGTATAAACCAAAAAAAAAAAAAAAATCTCTGCAATGTGTTTGAATCTTGCTGTAAGTAGGGAAATCCAACCCAAGCAAATTCTGTTCTACCCAGCGTTCAGAATCTCTGACAGGAGCTTTAAGGAGATTAGTGCTGAGAGCCTGAGAGAATTACAGCTCTCAGATGGCTCCTCAAGTGAGGCAGAGAGGCATCAGCCGCCACAATGAGTGGTTCTCAGGGTTCTCATAACTCCTTGGCTAATTAAGATGCAGCCACATGGCATTTGAAAGCGTACATGCAAACTAAGTGGAACTGACGTACTGCAATGAATTAGGAATTCCACAGAACTGCTGAAAGCCCACCAGCACCTCGGGATTCACCGAGCAGCAATGCCAGCAGCCTTGTGCTGTGGCTGCCCACGCACTGCCCAACTCACCCTCCTGATGCCTCTCAAGGGAAATACCTCACCTTGCTGCTGCTTCTCTACCTTGCCCTTCTACTCACATACTTCTGCGGCCTCTGTTGCCAGTACAGCTCTTGTGACCAGGAGGGAAACCAGATTAGCTGTTTGAGAAGCTGAAAACTAAGTAGGCAGAGGGGAAAATAAATTACAAAAGGAGAAAAATGATGGGATTTCATCTTCTGTTTGAAGACTATATTTACATCTGCTTAAAGTGCTTAAAGCCCATCAAGAAACTGCATTGCTGAAGCCTTTTGAAGAGTAGGTCAAAAAGCATCTGCAGTAAGTTAAGATACATCTGGGGCCCATTTTTAGGAAATGCTTTATTAATTTTTGATGTAACTGCTAATGTTCATGTAAACTTCAATGTGAATTTGTAAATGATCTTGCCTATCGGTTTAGTTATTTGTTTATCAATACATCGTGGATTTGGGAAGAAACCTAGTGTGGTGTCAATGGTTACAGACCCTCTGCTGGTGGAAATAGTGTGCTCTAGTACCAGGTAGTCTGTCCAGTAGACAGACGGGAGGGAGCCAGGCTTTGGTGCTAAAGCACCTCCCTTGGCAGCTGCAGCTACACAGCAGCTCCTGGCACAGCCCCTTGCAAGGAAGCAGCGTGCACCACTTGGGTCAGGATCTGTGGCTGCTGAGGTCACGTACTGCTTGGGTACTACGCATACCTTGTGCTTCCAAAGTGTGGTTGTGTTTGGGAAGTCTGGTACTGAGCAAAGCTTATTCACTCTGGTAGTCTAGGCACCTGAAAAATAACCCATTATGAAGGCTTTGAGTGTTTTCAAGGAATGCTGAGCTTCAATTACATATTTTTCGCTTTGTTAGAGCCCAAACTAGGAGAATAACCCTGCCCTTCAAGTCCAACTCTCTAATCTCACTCCTCAAAACAGCTTTAACCACTAATACAGTCCAGCACACTGCAATTTCTACTGCCCTGTGCTCAACCTTTACGTCTCCTTCAAGCTGATATGCCCAAAAGACAAAGTCCCCATCCCTAACAGCCTAATACCTGTATGAGCAAATTGAGCCAAACACAGATAAAAAGCAGTTTTGAAATCAGAAACTATACACTCACCTGCAGCAGTGGAACAAAAACATGACCAAAAAAAGCACATGCTGCTTCTAAGGTGTGTTACCTGCCTGCTCTGTAGATAGAAGGGATAAGTAACATTACATAGCTGCTGAACCACACGTGCCAACTCAGCTTCTGTGAAATAAAACACGGGAAAATCTGCCCCAAGAGATTTGTTTTCAATGAACGCAGGCTAGCTTTTTAGGAATTTTAATCCCCAAAATGGGGCACTCCCATGTTTTGGCAGAAGTGTTCTCCACATCACAGCATTTCTGCCGACACCCAGCCAGCCTCTAGGTTCATACCAGCTCTCAGAATACAGGAGGACTGTCTGAACATGACAGCACAGGAGGAAAAAAAAACAACAACCGAGAAGCAGAAAATACCAAATCATTTTTCCACCCCCTCAAGTAAGGTGTAGCACTGGCAACAACTGCTTTATGCTGTCCATATTCATGCACAAAGCAAATCTTACCAGTCTAGGGGAGAATTAACTCAATGCAGAAGACATTTGACCTGGGTTAGCAAGCTGCACTGGACAAGCAATGGCTGAGCGAGCAGCAGAACTGACACAGGGGGAAAGAGGCGGTGCTGGCTGGAAGGGGACAGTGAGGACTGGGCTCTTTTCCACGGCACACTGTTACCTTGGCTCTGCGCTGGGGCTGAACCAGATCCTGGCCCCCAGCCTGCATCCTGGCCACATGCTGAGAAAAAGAATCTTCTAGAGTAAAGGAAATCACTCTCTTCCTCTAAGGAAAAATGGAATTCAGGAACTTTTTAGGACTAGCCTACAATAAAAATAAAAAGGAAATAATAAGTAACAGTCAAGCTTTCAGAGATATTTTTTTTAAGCAGCAGGACTATAAAGTTAGTGAGTCAAAAATACAGTATACATCATGTGTTTTACACCCGTTAAGGTATCTGTAACAGTCTGACAAGTCTGGTGATCAGTGCCAAAACAGGTGAAGTCTTTCATATTCTAACAGTTACTGTTTTCCACAAAAATAATTGAAATAAAGTGCATTTGTATGAGAATGTTTTATTAAAAATACATATCTTCTGTTTCACATAAAAAGAACCCACACTGTAATTAAACACAACTTAAGAAGTTGGAAAGGAATTATTGGAAAAAAAAAATACAGGTTCCCATAATCTCACAGCACCCACCCTTTGCCTGCATGAGCTACAAATTAAAATCTTTCTGCTTAAGACCCACAGTGTCTGCCTTGCACCCAGCAGAGTGCCCAGGCAGGAGTAGCTGGGCAGAAGCAGGGGTGCTGCTCCACAGCAGCTGCTCCCTGGCATGGATACACGCAGGACACGTGTGGTTTTCTCCCCAGGTCCGGGGCCTGTTGCCACAGGTTGGCCACCCCTTCTGTAAACAATGAGAAATTCAGCACAGCACTTCCAGGTAATTCCACTTTGGGTCCAGAGGCAACTCACAGTAAGTAACAGCACTGTTGAAAGCTGTGCTTTTCTGATACAACACGGAGCCACAGTCTTTCTGATGACGATTACCTTAACTACAGCACACACGGGAATCCGCCAGCTTTCGGATCCCCGCTTTTCATAGCTCAGGTCCATCTCAGACTTTTGAAAAGACACAATTTTCAAAGCAACAAGTTATCGGCATAGGCAGCAGCAACTACTAATTGAAAGTTTAAAGCATAAAAATCAAAGTGGGAATGCAAAAGAGTTGTGATACACATCTGCTATTTAAATCATACAGAACAAAACCCTGGCTGCAGTTACTCTCCGAAGAAAGCACCAGTTTGCCAGGCTGCCTTTCTTGCCCTGGAGATACTGAAAATTCGGATCCTTTTAAAGTCACTGAAAGACATATTCACCACCCCTCCCAAATGGTCAAAATGAGTCGTAAATTCAGGCTCTAAAAGTGTACCAGACACCGACTACAAACGAATGTTTGCTAGCCAACTCATAAATAAGCAAGGCACAAAGAAGGCAAGACACTGGGGGGTGGGGAAGCAAGGCAACGTGAAGTCACAAACCAGCGGTCCCTGTGCTTTGACCTTACAAAGCATCTACTGGCACAGGCAGCTGAAGCAGCAACAGTATCTGCGGTTGGACAGACAGTAACAGTAAAGCAAAGTTCAATTCTGAAGAAAAAAAGTGGATACAAGTCATGATCTGATTAAAAAAGATCCTTCTCATCTAACATCACACCTTGAAAATTTAAGGTTTAAATTCATGCAACTTCAGAGGCATGTCTTCTTTGTCACCCATTCCTTTATCTTTAGGCATCGATGCCCTAGTAGCAATTTCATCAAGCACTCCACGTCCCCTCCTGGAAGGGCTTGTCACTCTACTGACCATGCTGGGAACTTGGAACAGAGATCAGCTTGCTTACTTAGTCCACTCGAGCTTGAGGCCTGCCAGCTAGGATAAAGTGTTTGTTAACGTAGTGTTTGTTATTGCACACATTGTAACAGGGCAACATCTGCCCAGTAGAGCATTTGCTCATTTCTAATGCAAAATGAAATGAACTGATTATCAAGACCTTGGACGAGTTTGCAGAACTGGAATTAAAGGACTCTTAATTTGCTTTCAGCAAAACTGTTCTGGGATTAATGAAATACAAATATTCACTCAGCTCCAGAACGGCACCAATTAAAATAACTTTCTGTACTGGAATGACATCTTGAATCCAAAATCTCAGTCTGCCAAAATCTGAGCAAATTAAGCATTTGCCTTAATTATAATAGCATTCAATTCACTATCATCAAATACCCAAGCAATTTTAAAGCCCATAGTGAAAAGCTTTGACCCCTAGGACTGACCTGCTCTGCATGAGGAAAGAAAAATGATTTAGACATCCCAGGCTGGGAATCTATAACCCTTCCTCATACTTACAGAGCTGCAAGGTGAAAGTTTTAATCAGTAATTAAATAAACTATAGCATGAAAGTCTAGCAACTGCAGACTATAAAACTTCGGTAAACATCAATGGTGAAAAATATGCAAGGTCATTGTTATTTCTATATACATTAAAAAAAAATAAAGTTAAAAATCTCTCCACAGGGTCATAATCCCCTTTCTAGAGAGACACTGTTTTGGAACACTGTCCACAATCCTTCATAGCCTTTAGAGTTCTTCATGGTTTTCCTAATCCATTCTGTAGTGACTGATATTTCTCTCCAGAACTGAATAATACTTTAGCATTAAAGAATTATTAATTCTAAGCTTGTTTGACTTGCAAATCCATTGTTCAGATCTGAAGGATAGCCTTCAAATAAAACATTCAATCTCTTCAACAGACTTTTTTAAAAAATACAAGTGGTCTTTGTTTTAATGTCAAAATAGATCCAGTGAATTCACTAACTTATTAAAAAAAAGACTAAAAAAGAAAATTCACAAAACCGTTTCTAGCCTCCAGTGATTCATAAAATGTTATTACAGTACAGAAGAACATTATTAGCTAAATCGCTTATTTCTTCCAAGAGCTACTTTGAAAATAAAAGGTATTTTGACACTAATTCTACTGCGGAGGCTCACAAGCACTTGCCTTTTTGTATGCACATTAGAAAACAAAAAGCAGTGCTATAGAACTGAATTAGGCTGCCAAATTCACTTGTGAGGCTTCACATCTTAAAATACACGTGTCCAGATGAAAACTCACTAACCTATTTCTTAATCACCTTTGTTCCCCCTAAATAACAATACACTTTTGACTATACTAGGTTATTTTTTGATCTGTAACAATAAGCTCAGTGAAACCCCTACCACCAGTTTCACCCTCTGCATTTGGATAACACATGGCTGCATGGTTCCACCTATGCAGCTCTTCTAACGGGGGTCAAACTCTAAAAGTTGTTCATCAAAGAGGTACAAGCCTGCTTTGATCTCAAGAAACGGAAGGCTGAACAAATATGCAAGACAACTTGCATGAACGGATACCACTGTTAGTGTACTGTGCCAGCATTAGCAGCAATTTTGTCTGTAGTGAGCTCAGAAGAAAAAGCAAACAAAATAAATCCAAAACCAAACTGCAAACATTGTTCAGGAAGGAACCCATGAGAACAGCAGACTTGCTGAACTCAGGTCTCCACTGCTCTGCACCGCAGGGTGCAGAGCAATGATTACGCTCAGTACAAGGCAGTAGAGAACCAAGCCTGCAATTTTCACGGTTCAAGTGAGCACAAGAGCTCGACTTCCAGGACTTCATCTCTTTAGGATGTATGTGTCACAACAGGAATGTCGATTTCTATGGCAGAGAGGCGAGAGCGTGCAGAGTAGGGCTGAGAGGCGTAGCTGTGCATGCTGGGGGCATGCGAATAGAGGGGCTGCCAGAAAGGAGACGGTAGGCTCTTACATGCACAATACCACAGAAATAACAAAACGGAAGTGAAAAACAGGCCGCCGGCACTGGCAATGGCAATAAATACAGAGATGTCAAAGCTAAAGACAGGCTCGTATTTTCTGTTCAGATAATTGTTATAAAAAATGACCCAGACTGACGGAGTGAGACAAATTGCACATGCGAGCAGGAACAAGAGGCCGGCCACGAGATGGCAGCCCGCGCTGTTTACGAGGCATTTTGCCAGCTTGACATTTGGCACACTCGACACAAAGGCTGTGTTACACATGCCAATCAAGCAGAGAAACAGAGCTGAGACAGCAGTAAACATACTGAGCGGGAGGGCAAACTGAAGAACGCGCAAATCCAGCTGATCGACGGCCGTGTACCACTGCGGGTCATATATCACGCAGTCTCTGCTCCCATCAATGCGAGCGCACTTAATCCAGAGTCCGGTGTAAACGGTGACGTTCCTCTCGTTCTTGTTGAAGGTGTACAGTCTCATTTGCCTCCAGTTTGGAAGCAGAACCGCCGCCAGGAGTCCGGCCACCGAGGCTGTTCCGCTGAGGAAAGCCAGCACTGTTGCTGCATGAACATCCCGGCAGCCCATGTCTGCCCGCTGACGCTTCCTGCAATTAAAAAGGAGAATTCAATTAAAAATAAATCAGCAGGTGCAATTCTATGGAGAAAGGAGTGATTACTGTTCACTTGACTTGTGCCAGCTAAATCAACTTGCGTCACTGCATGGGCTTTTACAGAGCTCACTGGGAGAAGCTCAGCCACCGAGTTTGCATGATTTAAGTTCACCTCTCCCTTTCTTTAGCCTAGATGTGACATTGGAGTGTGTGTGTTCAGCCCTGCCACGCTGCCATGGCAGTAAAAGGGAATTGTTTAAAACAGCATTGTTAGAGAGATTGGACAGGAATGCATTCATGGGCAGTAATACACAGTTCAGATGGGCCAAATTCAGAGCTGCAAACTTGTGGAGAAGGCACTGTTGAATAATTTACTGATTTTTTTTTTTTTTTAATCCAAGCAATTAACACCTCTTCTTCACTACTTCTGCTTTTCAAAAATCAGATGTCCAAGCACATAATTCCAGAAAGCTGATGGCTTTTCAGCTTTCACGTTTTCCTCTTCAGAGGAAGTCTTGAAGAGTACTGCTTCCTTTTCAATACAAACGCTCTCTTTGTACCTAGCACAGCCCCTGGTCTGACCACGAGGGAAAACCTGCAGAGATTATGCGAAACAGTTCCAGTAACAGGTCTTAAAAAAAAAAATCCAAAAAATACTTAAGTAATCCCATCCCTGGATACCTGAGATATTTTATGAAGGCCTAATACATAATAGATGCTGGGCACCTACTCCAGAGTGTACTTGAAGTAAGACATTAAAAATTATAGAACTTAAAAAATCAGATGATTCTTTATGCTGCCCACTGAGAGTCGTTAGGTCATGAACTCCTACTGAAATTTCTTCTGAATCGTTACACTGCATTGTGCTTATTTGTCTCAAGTCATAAAACAGTTCTTTAGGTACCAGAAGTTCTACCTAATGTACATACAAATAAATATCTGAATCTTAGAAAGGTTAAAGTTGTGATTGCAACCAAAGAGGAAATTGGATCTGATCCCCTCTACTTTTGTGTACCTGGAAACATCGAGTGCCCAGGGACCTTATCAGATAAGGTATTACCCTGTACACTTGCAGCAGACTACCAGCATTGTCAAGCTATACAGCTAGCCAGCATTTCATTGCTTTATAGAACAACAAATGTCAATTTGTTTCACAAGAAAGCATTAGGCATTTATTTACTTTTTATCCTATCTAACCCTGAAGAATTTCATATAATGGCTGCAATGGTATCTTGGTAACATTTAACTGTTGATCATACTCTTTTGAAAAAGCACTGCTGAAAGAAAATAATGACAACCACATTTATGCTAAAAAAGCACCTAATTCATCAAAAAGATGCCATTATATGTTTGCTAAGCACAACTAAGCCTGGACAAACTACTGCTCTCATTGCCATAACCTTTCCAGATAGCAGGTCATTAATAGAACATCCCTGGGTAGGGGGACCCACGATTTATTTCTATCATAACTGATTGACGCTTAACCTCATCATGGACAGAGCAACCACCTTACCAAAAATATGGAACTGTAAGAAGTGAGCCTGGGGGTACAACCTAGTACAGCACCTAATTTTGATCTTTGTGGGCTTGCCACTTCTGCTCTTCCATAAAGAGTTTGCCTTTACCTGGATAAAACTTCCACACAGGCAGCGCATGCTCTGGGATGGAGCCCTACCAAAAGCGGCTGGAATAAGCATAAAACAGAAAATGTTCAGAAACCCGCTGTTTCTGCAATTCATTTGCAATAGTAGATGATGAAAATCTGGGCAGGATTAATTCAGGGTGGGCAGGACAGAACCAGCGTACTCACCCGTGATGTGTTCAAGAGAAACCTTAGCAACTTTTAGAAGTAGGAAAAGCGGTGTTGCTGGATCTAGGAAACAAAACAAGGAGAGAGTCAATGGCACAGTTATTTCATGCACTACCAGCATTTGCTTACATTGCAATTGAGAGACATTGAACTTCAGGTACGCTTGCATTAGGCCAACTCCATCACCTTCCTAGAATTTACTCTTTTGTTATTAAAAAAAAAAAAAAAAGCCAAGCTACTTTTTGTTCCTCCCTGATGACTTTTCCCCAAAGCATGTTCCTTCTGTCTACCTATCTCAGTCATTATGCAACAGATAAAAAGAGTAGAAGAAAACTACCTTTCCATGGATATTCTAGGATATTCAGAGATATTCACATCCCGAATTTTACACTTCTAGAAAAAAAAAAAAAAAAAGGAAAAAAAAAATCCATGTATAGTAATACAAAATTATTATATCAGATGTTAGGTTCCAGGCTCTGCTTTCACAGCAGTGAGGAAGAAGCTGAATGACTTTTCATGTCGGAGAACAAAACGGACGCTGAATTGTTTATATCCTTGTGGTTCTCTATTCCTTCCTGGCTTCTACACAAAGGTTTGAAGGAAAAGGGAGAAAGGCAGGAAGTACTGGTGACGGTTTTTCAGTGGCTGGCCACTACTTCCAGAGGAGGAAAAAGGATTGTCTTGTGGATTATCTTTACACCTACATCTGGGAACCACACCACAGTGCCCCAAGACCAGCTCTGCAGGTCCTAATAGGAGGATCACTCCTACACCAGACAGGGTGTCAGACCTATAAGCACTTCTTTATGCAACTTCAAGAGCTACAGCCTAAACGTCAGCTTGCCGTACCACCATGCTCGAAGACTTAGTTTATTTTAAATCTCCTATATCAAAACTTGAAATGTAACATTCATATACACAGTGTCCTAGGCTGCAGCATAAAAGAAACTCTTCTGTCAAACCAGCTGGGCATGAGAGGCTTTACTGCCTTTATTCACACAAACCCACACTTTTCACTAAATGAGAAAGTGAACTTTTGAGCCCAGAGTCCTGCAATATGAATGCGATACACTAACGTGAAGGCACAACCAGCTCAAGCACCCCACTGGATTTCCACTGCCAGGTTAAAGAGCCAGGGCTGTTGTAACTGAACGCTGCCATTCGGCAGTCACCTACCTACACAGGGCAGCAGAGGTCAGTGTCACCACGTTCACTTCCACTGGAACAGAAGCAGCAGCTCTTCTTTTTTTTTTTTTGAGTTCTGAACTAAAAAAAAAATAAAAATAAAAACATCAAGTTTTCTGTGCATTTAGCAGCAACCTAAACTTAAAAAAAAAAATGTACAGATCTCCTTCTGGAGGTTCACACCCCTAAAAATATCAGCCAGTGCTCACTAACAACCATAATTAAGTAGAAAATTAGTACTGGCGAACATACGTGTCAGAAGTGCACTGTGCCCAGCCTAGGAGTCCCCTCCCATTAACCGATGAAAACCTGAGGTCACCAGCTGTTGTAACACACATACAGGGAGCAGGTACGGAATATTCTGCAACACCCAGTTCAGGAAGGCCTCCATTTCTGTGGATGTGGAGTTCAGTTTTTATTCTGCCATGGTTTAGGCCACCTGATTTTCTTCTTTATCGCTGGCAGCATGGAACAACTAGGAACCTCAGTCTTACCTTTGAGTCCAGACTGAAGCTCCTTACACACAAAGCACCTTACAGCTGTAATACTTGAGGCTCTGGTATCTGATCCCGAAAAGCAACCAGTCCTAATATCACTTCAGGAATACATTTTCCCACAGCATTACATTTTACCTCAGCCTAAAGACCCATGTTGCTGAAACAAGAGCTGCGGGCTGGAACTGGTCAAAACCTGGCAAATTAATTCACTACCCATGAGCTAATGAAATGAAACAAAAGGACGAAAGAGAAAAATAGGAAAGTTACATGGATTGATAGAGGCATCCTGCGCTGAGTAAAGCAGGATGGAAGCAGTAAAGTGAGTCACAGAACCATTAGGGTTGGAAAAGCCCTCCCAGATCATCAGGTCCAACCATCCCCTACCACCACTGTCACCACTGAACCGTGCCCCTGAGCACCACGTCCAACCTCTCCTTGAACACCCCCAGGGACGGTGACTCCACCACCTCCCTGGGCGACCCGTCCCAGTGCCTGACCGCTCTCTCTGAGCAGAAATGTCTCCTCATTTCCCACCTGAACCTCCCCGGCTCAACTCGACACCCGCTCCCGCACACGGGGCTCCAACACCGCCGCCGCCATCATCACCGCAGCCGCCGCTCCCTTCCCCTCCGCCCATCGGGAGGCGGCGCCCCGCGGCATTGTGGGATTGTAGTCCAGCGCCGCCGCGCTGCCGGCCCCCGCCGCCCCGCGCGGACTACAACTCCCAGCACCCCCCGCGCCGCCCCCTCGCCTCGCCTCAGGCCCCGCCGCTGTCCCCAGTTCAGGGGAAGGCTGTAAATAATCCTAAAACGGGGAAATAATCCTAAACCTATACTAATGATAAAATAATCGGGTTATGCGTAATGATAGCTTTCTTCCCAGTGACTGCTTTTAAAAAAAAAAGTACAGAGACAGAGTTCGATTAGTAGGCATACACTGAGGGATCAAGTTTCGAATCCTTCGATTGCCTTAATTTGCTTTGCAATCAGAATAGCTTTGAAGTGGAAAACACCCTTTTCAACACCCGACTTCCGATTTTTTTTTTTTTATGTGAAATGTAAACATGCTGTTTGTAACACAAAAACTGGAACATCAACTATTCCCCAAAACGTACAGCTGTGTTGAAAAGCTGTCATGTGCATCCTCAGAGCTGAGCATCCATCCACATCTCCACAGAAGGCACAACTGCCAAAGTAGGTTTGGAAATTAGGAATCAGGATTTACACAGTCAAGAGGATTACAGTAGGCACTAGCATGTGTGCAGAAAAAAAAACACAAACACATACCCAGACACAAGCCTTGCTTTGTCATGCTCCTACAAGTCACTTCCTTACAAACATTTACATTTGTAATTACAATTTGTATTTGTGTTTTCCTTTAGAACTTTACAAATAACAACAAAACCCCACCATCTGATACCCATCCAAGCAGCAGAACTCATTCACCTGTGAAGCACTGGACCCTGCAAAATTTCTCCAGCAGTACCCCATCTCCTGGGTACTTCTGACATTCACAGCAAAAGACACAAGTGCTTCAAGTCGCTCCTTCACTATCTCTGACGGCTCTAAGTTCTTCTTTCCATCTCATTTGACAAACAATATTTCAGGGTTCATCAGCTGTTAAGCAATGCTTTGAGATGCACATACATTGTTCTCTACTTCGCTGAGTCAGTAGCCAACACAACTCTGAAAAACTGTTCTTTTCCTGCATTCCGCTTTACCCAAGCGCCACGAGGAATTAAGGTAATGGAGGAGAACAGAGAAGTGGGCAGTGATGGTAGAAGGAACAAAATAAAAATGTCTGCATAGCAATGGGCTCATGTGCATACAAAAATATATTAAAATGCGTTGGGTCTAGCCAGGAATGCTAGCCTCTGTGCTTTTGTTCTCCTGAAGTCTGTAAAAGTAATAGTTTCTTTTTCCGATATTCTGCGTTCTCCTGCTCTGCTTCCTCATCTAGTGATTTTCTTACACATGCTTTTAGTTCCTCGATTCCTTCTCCAGTATACGTAGATATAGGGATTATATCTCTGAATTTGAGTGTATTCTCAGGAATCACTTCTTCCTGTAGTAAGTGTAAGGAGTCTGAAACATCATATTGAAAGAGTCAGTAAAACACATACAGCACATCACTGCAAAGCCCATAAAAGCCCACTTAAGCCCATTTAATTTAGAAAACAAACTTTCATCAATTACAATAGAAAAGCATAACTAGAATTATTACAGAAGTATTGGTTCTTAACTCATCTTTAAAGAATAGCTGAAGTCTTAGAACATATGCACTAACTTAGCACTTGTATCCTACCATGCTTAAGCTCTCACAAGCTGAGTCTATGTCCTTACTTTAAGATGAGTACAAAGAAATTCCACACTGTAGAATATGAAAAATGAATCTTTTTAAGGTTTCCTGGTTCTTATACACTCCAGGAAATATGAAGAAATTCACCCCAATGTAACAGCAAAATTGAAGCAAACCTACATAGGACTGTCCAGCATCTTCATGTGCGTTGGCCAAAGTCTTTAAGCCATAAATCATATATACACCTTGGTGTCCATAATGGCACTTTCAAAGGATGTTATTGTTATTCAGGATAGCTAAACGGGAAGTTTACCCTCCCATACAATGGATGGGCAAGGTATTCCAGGATTGCTCTGTTTTATTAAAATACCTCCTCAACAGTGAGGCCAGAGCACTCAAGATGCACACAAAGAATACATTCAGATTCTAACAACAGCTTGCCAACACAAAGTTACCCAAATTACATCTTTTTAGTGTTTTTGTCAAAGTTAATTGCTGAAATATATTTTACCTTGAGGATTCTGTAGTTGTTTCATTAGCTCATTCAAGTTATCTTTTGCACAAGGCAAATCCATTTTATTAATGGCAAGAAGTGCAGGCTTTGTCAGAAGTTCCTCTTTGTACTGCTCCAGTTCCTTAGAAGATGAGTAAATACACCTTAATAAGTATTTGTAGTTTAAAAAGTGCTTCTTCAATGTTACATCTACTCTCTCATTTGTTTGTCTAAAGAGTCTCTGCGCCTAGAGCTCTGAGATTTATTCAGGAGCTCAAGGTTGATGTATCAAAGCAGTCTGACAGAAGGAAAACAGTTCACATCTACAAAGCATCAGGAAATTCTTTGGAGAGCTTTTTAATTCTTAAGCATTTTAGTGGACAACGGTTTATACCAGAAAAAATCACAAGCATCACTCAGCTAAAAATAAACTCAGCAACAAGCTGAACATCAGCAGATTCATCATCTCAAGTTGTAGAGCTACAGAGAAAAGCTGCCAAACTTGAAATTAGGTAAATTGTATTATTTTAATCAGAAGTAAGGATAAGAGATGGTAACACTGAATTCCTGCAAAACTGGGGCCTGTTTCATCTCTACTGGGCTATGTAGCAAGGGCACTGAGGCAGATATTTTAACTGTACCCACGTATAATTACATTTCCCATTTCTACTTCCTAAAAGGCTACTGAACTAGAAAACTGAAAAAGTTGCATCTTTCCACTGTCACTTCACCATGAGAAATGTTGCACAGATAAATGAAGGAACTGTTATGCTCAAAGTAAAGCAGTTTCATCTGCATGATTAAAACAAAGATTTTATAATTCCAAAGAATGTTAAACTTGTTAATTGGCCCCTGTACTGTAAATCCAGAAAACACATTAAGATTTGGAACTTCTTGATCAAAACTGAACCTCTTTCTTGGCTCAACACACAACTACAACTGACAGACAATTAGGAAGATGAGAAGTTACCTTTGTTAGAAGCAATATGGTTTCAAAGGCTGTTCTGAAACGAGTCTTAGTAGACAGCTGAAACCCAGAAATATCCACCTGAAAAAAATTACAAAAAAAGAGCTTTTTGTTTTTGAAATTATGTTATATCTTCCATCGACCATTTCGCAGGGCAATGCCCATGGACATGTCCTCATTCCTGGCTAAATAGCAGGGGGCAACTATATACCAAAGTACCAAAGGAAAACCATAGACACTGAAAGCCCAGAGTGCTTGGTTCTGACCGGGTGCTTCCCAAAGCTCTGACTTTCAAACCTCTTTTTAAGGAGATCTTGGGAGGGAAGGGACTAAAAAAGAGTTACCCACCAACATTAATTATGCTTGGAACACTTCCCTGTTCTAAATTAATTGGCAACTTTTAGTCATAAATTCTGTTTAAGGATTTATCATCAGACATTTGTCTCAACTTTCCATTCTAAAAACAGTATTGCAGCTATATTTATTAAAAACCACGCAAATCACAAACAATTTCCTAAATTCCAACTATACTGCAATTAAGATGCATTTACTGCACAGCCTTTGATTTCAATGAGCTGTAGATTTTATTCAACTTACTACTAAGAGAAGATGTTTGGTTCTTTCTACATGTTTGAGAAATTTGTGCCCCATTCCTTTGTTTGCATGTGCACCTTCGATCAGTCCAGGGAGATCAGCTACCAGTATCTGGGAAAACAAAAGTTTCAAACAGAAGATTTCCAATAAGCAAAAATAGTAATTTTAAACTATTAACGTCTATTATGATTTTATATAAAGAAAAGAATCCAGACACAGGAATGTGAGGAGAATCTATTTTGAGAGGCCCCTGTTACAACAACTATGTACTCCTTGGAACAGCATGGAGAATCAGTTCTCTGGCAGCATGCATGGGCTGTTCCAATACATTCAGAACAGATTTAAACAAAATGCTGCTATTACAAAGGCAGCGTGCTCCTCATGTTCCCCCATCTATTTATTTGTAGCTGAAAACTCGAAAATAGAGGGTAATAGCTCCTCTGCAAAGATCTTGCAAAGTTTACCTATTACTTGAGACCAAAAAGACTCTAGAATGTGGGAAAATCAGGCTATCAAGTTTGTATAGCATTCACACTGTCAGTGGAAAAGAAAATGAAGTTTGTTCCTTGTGGCTACAGAGAATCATTATTCCAAATGCAATCCCACTAAACATTGCCCCTATGGACAGGAGAAGCTCCAACAATTTCTCTTCTGCTCTTCAGCTGCAATGACATTTTGATTAGCCTACCAGCTGCCAACCAGAGCCCAGCTAGAGCTGCCAAACTGGACAGGGATCCTGTCACTTTCTCTGCTGGTTGGAAAGAGTATGTGCAGTTGTAAAGAAGAGAGAAGAAAGACTGAAAAAGAGGATAATACTAAAAAATCCCACATCTACTTAGTAACTCACAGAAAGCAAAGACAGAGCAAAGCAACAGGCAAAAGCAGGGGCTTCAAATCTCTGATACTCATTCAGACAACAACTGGATTCAATTAAGCAGGGCCCAAAGCCAGCAAGCCAGCATGCTAAGACTTCCAGCATGCAACATACTGTTGAAGGGGGCTTTCTGCTATGAGTGAGTTTCACTCCCCCTTCTCTGTCACGTTTTAACCATTTTCCTAAATATTTCAGTCCTTGCTTCAGCATTTTGATCTACAGGGACATGAGAGAGAGCTGGGTGAACTGCAGACTCGGGAGAGAGTAACTACAGAGCTGGAACAGAAAGATCTGCTTTCTGATGTGATGCATTCTGGTGCTGTATTGGCATCACCACTCTTTTCCTGACTTGTCTTTCAAAGAATATTTTTATAGAGCTCAAAGAACTTCAGATTCTCTCAAACAGCATTTGGTTCAGATATTCTGGTAAAATATGTGAAAGCATCTGCCAACTTCCATGATCTTGTGCTAGGACCTGAATCCCAGCCTCATACTCAGATCCTCCACTTTTGTGTCATTGTATAACAAGGTCTTTTTGCAAGTAAAAAGATAGTGACTCAGATGGCAACACATAACTAGCATTTATTTTCTTCTTTACAATATACTAAAATAACTGCACTGCTATGTATTTCTTGAAAAACTTCAGTGTTCTGCACGGAGAAAAAGAAAGATACAATGAACCACCCTCTTGTGAATGACAGGACAGTCACCTCAATTATTGCTCATACTTGCTCACCTCTTGTTTTCAGCAGTTGCAATACTGAGAGCTGAATTATTTCCTCTTACTCACAGCTGCTCACTGTGATCACAATCAGCAGCTCCCTTGATTTTAGGAGAGGGGTATGTTGTCCAGACAGTCCTTATATAGCACCCAGCACTGTTGTGTAAAAAGTATGAAATGCAGAATCACCCAAGAAGTAAAGGTCATTGAAAATGACATCAAATGGGCTGCAGAAAAGCAAGCCAGGAGTGCAAGCAGTTATCCTCCTGGAATATAACAGCAGAAAGAGCAAGAGTTCCTGACTCTCGGCAGGTAGTTTTGCAGACTAAGAACAATCCTGTTATTTACAGCATCATTTTTGAGGATAGGTTACCTTTAATCAGCAGCTAAAACAAATATACAGAAAGTTTCTCTTAGATGTATGCATCTCTATAGCGAACTGCCCAGTTCAAAGGGAAGAACACACATTTCTGAGAAAGCTATACTTGGTATATTCCACAGACTGAAACGTTTGTCTTAACTTGTACAGATCACCTGAAATCCTGCATATTTTTAAGAGCCTGGCAAATTAAACTTACTTCCTTTAACACACAATTTTGTTAAAGGGTGATAAATAAAGGTTTTGACTATCAGCTACTGAATCCCCTAAGATTATTCCTTCTGAAAAGGAAAAGTGTTTTCTGTCTTTTCATAACTGAAGGGTATGCTTCCCTGGTTAACTCATGTGAAACCCTTTTATTCATTTGCCTTTTATCTTTGAAGCGGAGAGCCCAGCACTGCCTGTGTCATACACTTAATAACACATCAAAGTTTCAAGCTTGAAGAATCAAAATGTTTGCTTTAGCCTTACATGAACCAGGGGTCCAACTCTGTAGGACAATACTAGTAGGACTCCCATTTAGCTTTTTTTCCCCCCAGGGAATGCTGTATAAAGGATTCCAGGCACCCCAGAATTATTTGACAACATTAACTGAGGAGGCTGGGTGGAACTGAGTTCACAATACATAAGGTGGTTTGTAGCTCCAGAAGACTAGAGCTCCAGCATGCTACAAAAGGAACTACACCCCAGTACCCTCAGGTACTGTGCTATTCTGGCTGTTCAGACAAATCACTTTTTTTTTTCTTTAAATAATAATAAAAAAAAAAGTCAGAGCAGCCAAGCCAGAACAGTAAGTTATAGCAACTATATTCCTTTTCATTCACTACTATGGATCTGTAGCTGCTAGACGAATTTGCCCCTATTTAAAATTCATTCTGAGAATGTATTCCAGAGCTCTCAGTATAGCCAACTTGCACAACATGTGCCTCCTCTAAATATGAACAACAAGTTAGTCTCTGAAACAATTATTTTTAATCAAGATTATAAAGCAGGATTAGAAACAGAAAAGAGATGGGAAAATGAAAAGCCGTTTATTAAAGTGACACAAAATAAGTTCAACTTCACATAAGACAGCAAGACAGCTTTATTACTGTCATATTATATAAGATGTTCTTTTACTACTGGATAAAATAGTGTTTTCTCCACAGATTCCATTAAATTCATGTAATTGTACTATATGTATGCATTATATATACACCCATACAAAAAAAAAAACCCACAACACTCAAGTTATGTTTCCATTTCTTTTTGAGATGATGTTAAGCAACATACATAACCATTATATACCACTAAAAACCAACGAGAATGGACTTTCATACCAACCTGTTTATAATCTGCATACATGATCTTTCCTAGTTCAGGCTGTATTGTTGTAACTATGACATGGGAAGAAAAAGAAGAGGGGGAAGAAAACAAAACAGTTGTTAACATTTTCAAAAAATGTTAATGTTAGAAAATATTTAAATGTTGCAGAATTTTCTCACTTCATATTTACATAAAACAAGTATTCAGTAGCAGAAAAATAATGCAAATGGATTGTTAAGAATTACTGAAAAGTAATAAAGAAAAAATGAGAGAATAAAATTATGCTACTCTATAAACCAAAGGGTTTGCCAAATCTTGATATCGGATGCAGTACTGATCCCCTCATCCCAAAAATGGAGTAGAAGAGACAGAAATTCTTGGACTCAAAAGGATTATCCAGAATATGGAACAGCTTCCAAATAAGGAAAGGCAAAGCAAGCTAGGACTCTTCAACCTGAAGAAAAACATTAAAAGGCTGTACAGAATCAGGAGTGGCAAGACAAGGTCAGTAGGAGTTATTAGTACTTGGGATTCTTGTACTCTTCCAGTATAAACATTAGGGGCCATCACTAGGAAATGTGGCATCAAACTCAAAACACACACAAAACAATGGGGGTGGTCTTCAAGGTCTTCAAAACACCACAGTTAAAGCTAGGGAACCCCTTGCCACAAGACACACAGCTACTCAAAACAGTTTGTTATGGGCATGTACTGGGTCGGAGTTAACTTCCCTGTCCCACACAGTGCTGTGCTCTGCACTGGTGGCTAGAACAGCCCTGATATCACACCAGTGTTTTATCTATTGCTGAACATCAGGACTGTATCCAACCTCCCCTAAACCCAGTAGGCTGCGGGAAGGCAGGAGGTAAGGAGGCAACATCACCAGGGCAGCTAACCTAAACCAACTAAAGGGTTTGTGACAACCATATGGTGTCACATCAGCAACAGAAGCTTGGAAAGATGAAAAAGAAGAGGAGGCTCTCGTTATAAAACCATCTGTCCTCCTGAACAACTGCTACATCTATTGAGGCCCTGCTTCCCAAGACATGGCTGAACACTGCTTGCTGATGGGAAGTAAAGAATAATTGTTTCTCTTTTTGCCTCTGCACTGACTTTTTTTCCTCCCTTTATTTAAATTATCCTTATCTCACCCTGTAAGCTTCCCCCCCCATCATATTTTCTCCTTTTCACTCTTCCTTTGAGAAGGGAGAAATGAGAGAATGGTATGGCAAAGAAGATTACTAAACACACAGAAATCGTGGATGGCTCAGGAACTCCCTGAATCTCATATGTAAGCCCACATAAGGGAAATATCCAGTTTTCTACATTCTTGTACTCCTCCTCAGTCATCTGCTTTTGGTTCCACTCAGAAGGCTGATGAACGTCTCCTTCAACATTGTGTGGTTATAATTTCTACCTATAATATTTCTATTGCCCTAGGTATCAGAAACCTCAAGATTATTTTAGGACAGGCAGTCTATCCCTATGCTCGCTGTCAGAAAAAAAAAAAAGAAAATGCAGGTTCTGTAGTTGTGCTATTTTTAATGGTAGCTACTACAGAGCTTACTCAAGACTGATGTTAAAACAGAAATAATGGAGACAGGCAAAATAATGGAGATCACAAAGACCAGTTCTGTTTTGTTGCATTTTATCACTAGGTGCAGAATTGATGATGACGACTTGGTGTTTTCATCAGTAAATCTGGGACTAAAATCTAGAAGAAAGGGAGGGAGGGCAAACATCTGCAGCCTCCATCTGTGAAACCACTGTAGGTATTTGAAAGCATTATTCTTCTCTCTGGCAGCTTGCTTTGCAAGTTATTATCTGCTTAATTAAATAATTTTGTCTAGCCTCCAAGTTCTCTCAACAAGCTCACATTGATGGCTATCTGGCTAGTGACCTCGTCATGCACGAAATCCCCAATGGGATTACTGGGCCTTACTGTAGATTTCAACACGTATCTATTAACACATAGCATCTGAAGAGACTGCAGGTAAGGACAACACCTTTTCACAGGTAAAACTCTGGGCAAATAACCTAGGCAAAATACAGGCAGCTGCAGCACAGACCAAATTAGGCTGCTTTTTCATTAAAGAATGCTCAGATGGCTAATCCTTATTTACTGAAAGAAAACTAATAAAAATAGCATTTTTAGTGGACAGATTCAAAACCAAAATCTTACTGTTACAAGAACAGGTGGCAGCTACTTCCAAAGCACACAAGATGCCTATACAAAGCGACACAACAGTGCATATTCAGCAGAGTGAGGATACTGCACACCGTGTAGAGTCCCAGAAGAAATAAAACGTGCTGATACTAAAATAAATGCTAAACAGACCCTGTACCAGCAGTTTCAATCACTGTGAGGGTGAACACAGGAAAAAAAAGTGAGATTGTAAAAAGAAATGGCAAATTCCCTCTATTTCTTCTGATTAATAATCTGTGTAACATAATTAGTATGCAACAAGGTTATCCCCTATTCTTTATTATAAACCTGTAAATCAAGACAGAGAAAAGAATTCTTGCTCTCATTAAATATTACAGCACTAAAATACAAGCGTGAACTTACACGCATAATTTGCGATCTCAGGTTTGGCATGAGAAATCTTGCTTAGCAGGGATGATTTTCCTGCATTTGGAAACCTAGAAGGAAAGCCAGGATTTATACAGTGAATAAACATATATGTGATTCCTGTATATTTTATTACCAAATATACTGTATTACCTTAGACTCATTGATATATATGTACATGCGTGTGTGTGCACAGACTCATTTACACACTTGTCTTTTTAAAACAGATAATTACTTTTTTTTTTTTTAAATCAAATCCAAATTATTTTTATACATTCAACAATGCTTCCAAGGGCTGCAGGCCAGTGAGAGATGTATTTGTATATGTTTTTAAGGCAACAAACTTGTATGAGCTATCCTCGAATCATGACTCTAGCTCAGAGAAGTGAAGGCTCAGTGGGGTCCTATCAATGTGTACAAATACCTGAACAGGGGATACAAAGAAGACAGGACCAGGCTCTTTTCAGTGATGACCAATGACAGAATGAGAGGCAGTGAGCACAAAGTGAAACACAGAAGGTTCTGTCTGAACACCAGGAAGCACTTCTTCACTGTGAGGGTGACCAAGCACTGGTACAGGTTGCCCAGCGAGGCTGTGGGGTCTCCCTCCTTGGGGAACACCAAAAGCCACCTGGATGTGGTCCTGGGAATGGCCTGCTCTAGGTGGCCATGCTTATTTTAAAAGATTAATATGAGCTGTAAAAGACTTAATAGCCTTGAACCCTGTCAAACATTAAGCTAATGCTGTAGTCAAGATATACACTATAGTCTTATAGCCATCTGTTCCACACAGGAGACCACACAAGACTTGTGTCCCACTCAAATTCAAGGTTACTCATCATAGCATTTCAATGCAACAGGGATCAAAGACAACTGTCCATGGGCAACTGGTTATTGGTCACAAAGGCATGTGTCACTCAGAATGTATCATACAAAAAAAAACCACCATACACTCTTCACTTGAATACACACAATCATAACCTGTTAACAAGGACAACTAGTAAGAATGTGAGCTAATGAAAAACAATACTTACATTCTTCAAAAAGAAAGACATAATGAAACTCCTTATTACAGTAATATTATAGAGGGTAGTTTTAATGCTCTCTGATGTCAAAAGGTGCCTTAAAGACAACCTGAAGGTTACCGTGGTCATCTCCTCAAGCAAGTGTTTTGTTTCCACTGAGGCACAATATCTTCTTTGAAGTTTAAATTGCAGCCTACACTACCCATCATAACCTGTACCCGAACTTGATAGCCCTTTCTCAAGTCTCCTTTTTTTTTTGACCTGAGCTAATAGCAAACCACTTGCATATCTACTGAAGTAAAAACAACAAACTCAAAGAGATCAAAGGACAATCACAAACTATCAGAGGTTGATTGATACTCAAAACAAGAAAATATTCTCCTCACATTAACTGATGATTCTTTTTATGCTTTTTGAAGGGAAACCATCAGCTAAAGTAGAAGCCAAAGTGTAGGATTAAAGAAACACCAGTGTCACAGAAGTCTTTTCTTGTTTCAGAGTGTGAGAAGTAAAACAAATAAAAAAAATAAATCTGTATCATGTACTCACTGAAGACCACTGGAAAAATTATCTAACTATAGGTAAATTCTGTTATTAACAGAGCTATAAGTTTTTTATAGAAAGCAAGGAAAGAAAAATCAAGTTTCCATTCTATAAGGCTATATATCAATTAAGATTATTTCGACCTAAAACCACTTTTCTCACGTTACACTTTTTTTTTTTTAATGAATAGGGAACATGGGGGAAGATACTAGCAGAAGGTAGACAGACCAACATTTACACAACTGTTTGTTAAAAGCTTTCTCCAAATAAATATGTTTATCTGTGTTGTTAATAAGCAGAAACAGTTAAAGGCAGGAATGCAAAAGAAATGCCAATCCTATTGCTCTAGCTCCCAAGTTCCTTCCCACATTCCATGGTGTTTATCTGGGAGAGCAGGCTGCATGGCCTTTGAAATTCTCTAAGACTACTACTGAAAGGAGCCACTTGTGCCAGTACCAAAATGTGCAAGGTGCAGTATGGAAGCTGTGCTCGGCTTCATTTTGCACCTCCTACTTACTTTGTAAATGAATTGTAATAATGTCTTGATAATCACGGCAATTGCTAAATTCCTGTATGTTAAACCAATGGCCATGATTCATGAAGCCCTTCACCCACAAAAGCATAATCCACATTTCTAAATTTTAGAAATAATTTTAAATGGCTTTAAGCTCTTATTTTTACCAACTGGAAGTAATTTAAGTGACAAACTTACAATAACACTCAAACTATCTCTAGAATCTCTTTGAAATCACTTTTCAGATTTAGTAGTCAATTTTCTAAGGTCATTTCTCAAACTACAATACAGAACTGCAGTACTTACCCAACCAAGCCAACATCAGCTATAAGTTTCAAATCAAGATGAAGAATTCGCTTCTGACCTTTGGAAGGCAAGAAGTTTGTGGCCAAAGAGCCTCCAAGACCTCCACGAGCTGCTAGGAATCTCTCTCCTGCTGCATTAACTTCTCCTGAAAATAAAGTCACTATTGAAAACACATAATCCCCTGCAAGAGGTCAGATGTTATCTCCCACTTAAACCCAGTTTATCTTCAATGAAGAGCAAATTTTCTGTATGCTTTCAGAGTGCTATTTCAAGAATGTTGTACTGAGAAAGATGAGGTGGTTATTAATAGATACTATTTTAAAAATTGTTTTAGGTAATCTGAAATACAGATTTAGCAAGAATCTGTATTTTTTTAAGCCACATTCAGGCAAGTCAGGAGGACATTTAATTGAGCTTAAGGACACATGACTTATGTAAAAGGTCATCAGTGGTACCATAGAAGATCACAACGGCTTCCAAAGTGAAAGACTTGTTTCAAGACCAATTTCCTTACTGCTGCATAGAGCGATACAAACTACCTACTGCTAATTTCTGGCAGGGGTCTTTGCTTGTCCAACAACTTTTGCAGTGCAATGTTTGTTGAGTTCTGTTTGTTCATTAAAAGGAAAACAAAATATTTTGGGAGGTGTGCAATCTTAAAACATCAGTACATTTAGGAGTCTGATCGATGCTGTCAATAAACATGACAGCACCTATTTTAACGCAAAGCAAAAGTCCTTACCAATCTGCTTCCCATCGTCATCGAGAATTGAAATCCCTGGTGGCACGTGAACTTCACAGTCTTTCCCTTTTTCACCTTTCAGTGCTCTAACACTGGGAGAAATTAAACCATGCAGAGTAAGCTAAACTGGGATTTTGCTCTCCAGGAAAAATGATTATAATAACTTTGACCAAGTATCTTCTGACCTGCTGTTGGCTCCTGTTCCAGCTACAATTCGCTTCTGGGGATAGCGGTTCTTAACGCTCTTTAAGGTTGTTCTTTCTTGGGCAACGAAATAGACGTCACCACCTCTCCCTCCTTCCCCGCCGAGACGAGGGTAGCCCATGCCACCAGTTCCTCCTCTGACGTAGAGCCGCAAGTCGTCAATGAAGGTGCCATACTGAGAGGAAAACACATTTCACATCAGCAATACGCTTTGTTTATCTTTCGTTTTAGGCATGAGGCACAGCGGGGCTGAAACACCTGAGGTAGAACTTTTCACTGAAAGCTTTGGCAATAAAATGCAGAGCAGAAAACTGCCAGGCAACCCTTCCAGATAGTTTGTAGAAAGGGAAAGGTTTAATATTTCATCCCCGGCAACGATACCGGCTGACGGACGTGGACAAGGGGGAAGAGGGCGCCTCACAGGGACGGCGGCCGGGGGCCAGGGGAGGGCAGCCGGCGTCCGTCCGTCCCACCCGTGTCCGTCTGTCCGTCCATCCCACCCCGCTCCCTGCCTAATATCTGCCCGCACTGACCCTCCGCAGCGCCGCCCCGCTGCCCCGCACCATGCTCCGCGCCGGCCGAGCCCCGCACAGGGCGGGCGGCTCAGCGGCCCCGCATGGCGCAGCGCACCCGGCTGCCGCCCGCCGCCATCAGCGCTGAGGCGGGGCCCGGCCCGGCCCGGCCCGGCCCGCATGCGCGGCCCTCAGCGCCCTCAAGGCCGGCGGGGAGCCGGAAAACCTGCTGCTGGTTCTGGCTTTTAAAGCCTCCTAATGAGCGCTGCTAACCTGCAAGAAACTCCGAGAAATCAAGATCTGGCTTTTCACTGAGATTAGTTTTCAGGAAATACGTTACCGTGGTCGTGACTACATGCTTTCATAAGTCTTTTTTTTTTCAGAGATACGTAGTTTTCAGATTGCATGAGCGTCTTTCCAGTGTGTGTGTGTGTGCTTTTTTTTTTTTTTTTTTTTTTTTTTTTTTTTTTTTTAAATAAAATTTAATAAATTTTCATGAAAAAGTAAATACTCTCATTCCTTCTTACAGCCTTTCCACTAGGCTATACGTTCTCAACTGCAGCTGTAAGCTACCTGAGGGCAGTCAGTACCATTTCCAATAATTTAATACTTAAACTAAGTTCAATGCCTTATTTTACCTGTTACACAATAAAAATAACAATAATTTACAAAAGAGTGCTGCATACATGCTAAATAGCCCAACAGAACATTTAATCAAAACTCAGGATGCTCCCCAACAAGGGGTGTTGTCCAGTGCCATTTTAAGAGCTTGTCTTAGTTGCTTCCTGGCCTAGGGCAAGATTTGGAAAGGATTTACAAAATCTATGCAAAATAGTAGCTACATCTCTTTATCCTTCTGTGTATTATTGTTTGGACTTTAAGTCTATTCCAGTTTTGTTTTATTTTGTACAAAATAAGAGTTAACTATGTTTAATAAAGACTGCCTATGTATAGTTCCATATAGTCCTTAGTTAATTGGGGTAGAGGAATCTCCAAATTGCTGAAATTTTAGAAATAAATTAGAAAAAAAGTTTGGTTTTGAATGAAATTAGCAAAAAAAAGAATAAAAAATCTGAACTCCTAATCATGTAGTTTTCAGCTGGCCCATACCTCTCTATGACAAAAAAAAAAAAAAAAAAAAAAAAAAAAAAGGTTTGTTTTGCAACGGGGTCATTCAGAAAAAAGTGCAGAAGAAGCGTGGTGGATTGGACCTGATGGCTTTTGATGATCTTAGTGAATGAAATGAATAAAACAATACTTGAAATTAATAAAATTTTACAAGATACTACAGTATGAAATGGCTTTTTTTTTTTTTTGGGGGGGGGGGGAGGAGGAGGGATCTTGAAGTATCGTATTCAATGCTTTTTTTATCAGTATTTTTAGAAGGCCTTTGTCACTTTTGTAATTCCTTTCTTTCCACACACATGTATGGAACAAATAAATTGAAAAGCTTTTTACTCAGTTGATTATTTCTGACCTGCTTTTTCTGCCATTTCCTGTTGTTTTTACTAATCAATTATATATTCCCTTTCAGCTAAAATTAGTCCAAATTTCTACTTAGTGGATGTACTTGCCTCATTCTGTAGTGGAATTTTAAGAGCAGAAAATTTTTCAGTGATATAAATGCGAAAGTGGGAAAAGATGTGACTGTATCCTACTGAGCTTCAGTTAAATTATGCAAATTCAAAGTATGCCTGTCGTGACCATCAGTTTCCATCAGTCCAAACCATAGTTTCATCACGTGGACAAAAGCAAGGTGGACAGCATGCATGGCAGAACAGAAATTATGCCAGCAGCAACAAATGCAAAACTCCCTGTTATGGTTTTGTGAAGACAACATCTGAAATTCTGAAACAGTTAATACATAAAATCTAGTAGCAAGTTTTTTCAAAAAATAGCAAATGTGGGCCTGGCCTCCTACTGGAGGCATTTATTTGAGGGATCCTAGTTGAGCGGCTTGTTGGCTTAGACTGCCTCTATAAATTGGTGAGAGAGGCATCTGTGGAGACAAGTCACATCGTAATTGTCTCCCTCTAGATCCCCATCTCACTGTGTGTTAAATCTTTGAAGTCAGGTGAGCTGAACCTGGGCTGTCATTGCTTGTCTTTGAAAAGAAGACAAATGATCTGCCCAACCACAGACCTGTAAGTCTGGTCTCAATCACATGCAAAACTTTAGGGAAGTTCAGATTTGCTTTCAGGAAAAAACAAAAACAAAAACCAAAACAAAAACAAACAAACAAAAACTTCCATAAAGCATTTGATATAGTATCACCTGAGGATAAACAAGTATACAGAGGTTTGGAGAGATTTAGTGAAGAGAGATATCCACAAGTAAGGTGGCTATCTAAAGCTAAAAGGAAAATGTCAGTCTTTAAGGGTTGGTTTTAGGATATTTGTTAGTTTTTCTAGGAGTCCTGATAAGATTAGTAAGAACATACTGTTGAAATCTGGTGATGATATATGCTTAGGAATCATCAAAAGTCCAGAAAATACCTCAGGAGATGTATTTTCATTTAAAGTAGGGATATATCAGTGTCATTGTTTAAGACTTGGGTGAACTGTCATTTGGAGTATTGTGAAAGTTTCTAATTGCTCTATAGCTGAGCCGAGGTTGAATTGAAGCAGAGAGATTAGGTGGGTCACCAGAGAGACTGAGAGCATTTCATATGAACAGATTTGGCTCAGCCTGTTTACTTCAATAAAACAAAACCAGAGAGGAGGTAGGAGTGCTCTCTATAAATACATCAGGAAAGTAAACATGAAGGATGAAAACCATTTAATTTGCAGGGCAATGTTGATACAAGAACAAACAGATATGAACTATTCATCGATAAATTTAGTCAGGAAATTAGAATAATGTTTCTAGTCATTATGGCAATCAAATTCTGAAACAGCTTTTTCATGGAATTAGTGGGAACAAAAATATACCTGTTTTTGATACGGCGCTTGGTAAATCTATGAGGTGGTTGTACAACAGAGCTCTCTGTAGTGTCAGGAAATATGATTCAGGAGGACCTTTCTGTTCCATGTTACCATGCAAAGGCATCGTAAAAAGAGCAGAACATTTTGTCCACATCTAAGGTTCTGAATATGGAAATGAGCTCAGTTTGTAGCTCGCTGACTTAGTAGAGCCCTATATTCAATGTGCTGAGCTTCCCTAACACGCAGCAGGAGATCAAACCCAACAATAGGTTAATCTATAGACAAGTCCAGGGATACTAGCAGGGCTCCTAATTAATGTTAATTCAACTGCATGTAATCAATTAACTGCTCAACCTCAGAAAAGAGAAATAAGGAAAAAGTGGTCTCCTATGTGTGTTGTGAATTGAAGGTATTAAATCCGCTGACATTGACTCTAGATTTATTACCACACTGAGCAAATCCATACCAACAAGCTCCTAGCAGCAGGAAGTTAGGTAACATTTCCTTTGAAATGTGCCACTGTGCATTTTCTGGAACCTTTTGTACCACTAAGTACATGAGCACACATACAAGATGCTAGCAATTACTGAAACTATGCTGCAATCATTTAAAAACCTAAAGTTTTAGGATGTTTAGGTGGTTTATTTTCTCAGTACTTCACTTCAAAAAATGTGTTTGTTCACCTGAAGAGACACCCTGTTTTGCCAAGGCAGCGCTGACTCTGTCATCTTTTTCCTTTGATTTGCATTGGCTGTTTAATCACACGGTGGCCGTGCTGTACTTGAACTGAAGTATCCGGGCCATGAGCACTGTCACTCCTGATCAGGGAACATCACTTTGTTATTCCTTTCCTTCAGACACTGCTAATCAGCAATGCGGAGGGTGACTCAATTCTTTATCTTCAGTGAGGCCTGTTTACGTAAGAGCGTGCAGGTGTGTAGTCACAGAGGCTAGCCTTTTAAAACTCTCCAAACTGATTTATACACGGTCAATACATATTCTGAGTTCCATGCTAATCAAGGCTTTGTCTTCTGTTCTTTCTGTTCTTGCTGTGTACTTCAAATACTTGTATGTCATACCTTAAAAATCACAAACGTACATCAAATCACGGTTGTACCACTCTGTTCCTTTCCCCTCATGATAAAAATCACTAGACAGTGAATTGTCTCATCAACATTAACAAGAAGAAACCATCAATTCTCTTTCCACAAGCATTTAAAGCTTCTAGAAGCAGTTTTTGAAATGTGGACTTTATGTGCATTTTTTTTTTCTCAATCTAGAGAAGAACTAACACCAATGGAAATATTTGTAAAAATAACTGAAAACACTGTAGCAGCGTAGCCTTATTTTCAAGTAGAGTTGAAATAGGTAAAAAAATGCAGGTCAATTTTCTTTCTTTGCCTTTATGAACATGCATACAATGCTTCCTTACAATGCTGCAAAGCTGACATAGGGGTGGCACGAAATAGCTATACCAGCATATCCAAAGTCCAGATGCTAAAAATAAAATAAAATAAAAAATGAATCTTGTAGTGCTTTTACAGTTGTGTTTAATTAATTTTTTTTAAAGGAAGAGTTTGACCACTCTCAAGAATAGATTCTTCATTACAATAACGTGCCACTAGATGGAGATACCTCAACTGCAATAGTCAGAGTGAGATGAAGTACAAGTGTTCAAAACTTGTGCTACAGAAAACTGTCGATGCTGGAAGAATTTTGAAGGAAACATTTTGTTTTGCATAAGTTTGGTTATCAATTAAAAAGCTCAAAATTATGGAAAGAGTTACCCGTGCCTTCTCACAAAACTTACTGTTTGAAACGCTGTGCTGGTGTCTGTGGCTTTCCACTTAGTGTTCACTGCATCTTCCTGAACCCCTGCAGAATGCAGAATACAACACTGTTTTTCTCAAAAATTTCACTTATATTTAGTCACCAACTGGAAAAATCTGCTTTTGTAAGCACGTGGGCAGAGTCTTCCATTTTAAAGGCTTTCCCTGAAATCCAAGCCTTTATGTAGCTTTTAAGCATGTCAGACATATGAAGAAGGTCACAAATTGACTTTGACCTTACCTATTCTGAAATAGGAACTGTAGTAACAATGCTTACCTAGTAAATGGGATCAATGTTTTTCACCATCGTGCTTCTTTAGTTGCATCCTACAAACTTCATGGAATATCCTTCCAAATTTATCAGTTACCAATAATTTTGATCTCTGTCAGTTTAAATCCAATGGTTCATCCTTGTGCCTGGTTGTGCTCTCCCTTACTTGGTAATCATTCAGTGTTTGACTGTCAACTAACCCAAAGGGGTTATCACTCTCATGAAATATGAAAGTCAGCATTCAGAACCATTTTCAGTTGAAGAGGTGAATTTTTAGGTATTAAGAACTTTTGCATAAATAGATTCTTAAGAGAATATTATTGATGGGACTTGAAAAAGTGAAGTCCATTTCTTATTTGAAACGATTTTCCTAAGAAAAGTATGTTCCTTCACATTTTAATTACTCCAGTTGTCTTCTGTAGACATACTAAGACCAAAAATTGGTGAATTCACTAACTAGATTAGGAAAAGTAAGAGAAGAGTGATAAAAATAACTGTATGATGAAGAGAAGGGATTGTAGACTGTCATCAATGGCAGTTCGAGCAGAAGGGAATCACTGTGTTTATGCCAGTGCTTGCACACCTACGTCTTTGAAGTGGGAATTAAATGACATGAAGGAATTGTTGCGGTGGCTGAGAAGCTATGCACCTACCTGCTTCTTTACATGCTTTTAAAATGTGACTGCCTTAAAGTCTTTACTCTCTCTTTCAGATTTTGGTTCATTCACTGCAAGAAGGATCATGCTGGTAGATTTGATATTGCATAAAGCAAATACAAAGAGGAAAAGCTTTTCTTAATTTGAAAACTGAATATTGAAAACTATTTTGAGTTTCCTTAAAGTTAGGTTCCTTGCACAACCAGCATGGTACTTTAGTCTCCTTGGTTATTAATGCTGCTTTAGAGTTTGGAGGAGCAATTACATCTAAGACAGCTTTAACTACTTCTGATGGTGCAAGGAGATCTGGTGTAAGCTAACTGCACTGCAGTCTTACAGATGTTTTCTTCTATACTGCTGTGTAGGTATCATCCTGGAAAAAGATATTGAAACAGTTTACATTGCTAAGCTAGAAAGGCTTCCCAAAGAGAGAGAGTTATTCTGAACATTGCCATTTGCTGGCCCCCAGCACAAGAAGGATGTGGAGCTGTTAGAGTGGGTCCAGAGGAGGGCCACAAAGTTGATCAGAGGGCTGGAGCACCTCTCCTGAGGAGAGCTGGGGCTGTTCAGTCTGAAGAAGAGAAGGCTCAGGAGTGAGCTCATTGCAGCTTTTCAATTCTTAAGGGGGGCTTATAAAAATGAATGGTAGCACTGACATCTTTCACAGCTGATTTTGTTGCTTTTCCCCAGCCATAGGAATTTATGACAGGAAGAGAGGCAGCTACATGCTGAGTTATAATCTGACACCTAACCACTGCTGGCTGGAAAAAACATGGAACTGCAGTGTGTTTGTGAAAATGCTTGGAGTGTAACGATGTTGGCTGCTGATGGTTTTGCTCTGACAAATCTCAATAAACTCAGGTGCCTTTGAAGGTGAAAGGCTGGTGACTTTCCTTGAAAGAAAACATGTCCTTGGAGAGTTTAGAAAGCATGCATGCGGTATATGAGGTGTTCTCCGACAAATATATACCTTTATACCTATACCTTTTAGAATAGGACCCAAATCATTTTCCTTGGTGATCTGAGAGGGGATGTGCTGAAAAGTTTGTCAGAAAAATCTGTGTATAGAAATCTAAATATCAATTATGTAAGACAAGGTAGCTGTATTAATTCTCCTCCTTGTGGAATTCAATTTTGGGCAACCTGTCCTGAATCAGGTCTGTCTCTGTGTTAGATACCAAGAACTGGGGCTAGGAAACCAGCTACCTGAATGTGGCATTGCCCGAGCTATCCAAGAAGGAGTACCAGGACCAAGGGAGAAACAGAACTGCTAATTTATGGAAAAGCATTTGCCCTTGGGAGCAGACTTTGCACTAAGATCATCTTCCTTCAGAGGATTTCAAGGGCCTTTATAGATTGTAATGCTTTGGGCTCCCTGATACCCCTGTCAATTAAAATGTTTTGTGTGTTTTTTTTTTTTTTTTTTTTTTTTTACCTCATTTTTCTAGCAGGATATGGAAATTATTTTATATACTGTACTGGGTCTGGCTGGGGTAACTCACAACATATAAACACATGGAAAATCCACAGCAGCTGGATCAAGAATCTGTTTCTCTCTCTCTTTTTTTTTTTTTCTTTTCAGTCTTGTGCCTCAACATCTGATCTGACATCCTGGCTGGCACACGTGGGACACAAACTGCAGCGCATGGTGCTGGTGCTGGCTATGGTGGCCCAGATGGGCTGCTGCCAAGTACAACAAAACAGCTCCAAAAAGTCCTCTGGGGATGCTGGCAGCCAAGGTAAGGGTCTCTAGTGGGTGGACAGGATTGCAGACGGGATTGATAAAATGAGGAGAGCGTTTGTATTATTGGTCTGGGGAAAGATGTGCTGTCTGTTGCATCTGTGTCCCCAGCAGCCCCGTGCCCTGGCCACACTCTCTCACACGCACGCGTGCCCTCTCTCCAGGTGAGACCTCCGAGCTGGGGGCTTGGCTGGCACTCAGTGACTGCTGCAGAAAGAGGTGGGGCTGTCACAGCCCGAGCTGCTGCTGCCTTCCTGCTGACCTGAGTTCACGCTGCTGCTGCTGCTCTGCCAGCATCGCCGTCGTCCCCGCTGTCAGCGCTTGCAGCCCATTTGGGAAGTGCTTGCTTTTTGTCCAAGTGGCTGATCACCGCTGTTTCAGGGCTAGCGTTCCTCATCTCGTCACAAAAGCACTGTAAGTATGACTTCCACTACAGCTCTTTAGTTATTGCCTTTGTGAAACTCTTCTGTTTTGCACTGAATGGTAGGAGTAATTCATGGGAAGTCTGTGAGGCTTGCTGTGGTCTCTGCTCCTGCTTGAGGTGTTCAGATGTACCCTTATCATTTTAGTTGTTAGCTAGATTAAAGCATCAAGTCATGTCAATATTTTGGTGGCACTCTGGCTGCTATTGTCTTACTTTGTAGCTAAATTACTAGTGTGCTTCCTCTGACTGCTGATACCTCATGAAGTGGAAGTGAGAAGAGAGGCATTTCCATCTCTACTTGTTTACAGCAGCCAGCTGTCTAACAACCCATGGAAGAATAAACTTGAAAAACTTTATTGCATATTCATAAGTTCTCAGGATAACTGTACTGCCTGCTGATGTGTAACTAGCAAGTGGAGTTTTAGAAAGGAGTTAGGCTGGTCAGTATCTGTCCACCCCATTCCCTCAAGTTCTGGAGGTGAACTAGCTGTCATGGCCAAGAGACTACATGACTTTAGGGACCTCAGGTGGCTGCAGTGGTGTAACCATGTGCTCAAACTAAAAATCACCCCAGCACCCTGAGGCTGTGGCAAAAATGGGTATGACTGAACTCCATGGTGCCATCTGAACTCTATATTCTTCTATATTCTCTATATTCTCTATATTCTTCTTGACAGTTCACATATACATGTACATGTATGTTGTGTTATCTGTGGATTATCCACTCAAATTGCATCACTGGGAATTGCAGAGAGGATGCCAGGGTGTTATGACTTTGAAAAAACTAACTTTTCTCACTGCCAGTGCCCAAATGAATACTGAGTGGAGGAGTGCTGTTGGAATTCTGACCAATAAAAAATAAAATTTGTACAGCTGCCTAAAACATTGCCTTGTACCTGCACAAAAACATCACATCACTTTGTAGTTTGCGTCTTACAACCTGAGTTGTCAAGAGGATTGCAAATTGTGAGAATGAGCATGGTATTAACACAGGATTGATTTGGGCCACCTAAGTAAGGAGTACTTTCTCAGTCTTGGCTGTCACCTTTTTCTTCATATTTTTTCCTGCATGTTCACCTTTTTCTAGCTTTTTTTTCTTTTTTTTTTTCTTCTTCTTTTTTTTTCCTTTTTCCCTTTTTGTTTACTCTCCTATCCCACAACACTTTTATTTTGATAGGAAGGACTGAGAAAAAAATATCAGATGTTTTCGTGATGTTCTGTTTAAACCTGCTTCTAGCTTATGGAATTACATCACAGGAAAACAGCAGTATTCCCAGAGGGAGTGCATGTATAATAATGACTACATATTCTGGAGCGTTTGAAGTTCTCATTATGCCTCCTGTGTTATTACTCTTTACCTCTCTGATTCTCTGGATAGTTTCAGCATTTTGCATATATGCTACAAATAATTGTGCCAGAACTTTGCTTAATTTTCTAACACAAGCAAGAAAGGAATTTGCCTGCTTCCAGTGTTGCAACAGTTACTGAGTGAGTTCAGCATATTGTCTGTGCTCACCCCATCCAGTATAATGATCTGGTTTACTCTCCCTTCATTATCGCCTTTCTGATTTGGGCTGTTCCATGAAAGACTGTCTATTTATAACTCTAAAATTATAAATAACAGTCTGGTGTCTCTTCCATGGTTTGAAAAGGAACATTGTCCTGTAAGAATTAAGTGTGATGCAGAACCACAAAGCATAAATATGGTGTATCCTTGGTGTATCCTTCTAAATTATGTGAGAATGAATTACATGACGGCAGAATCGCTGTGATTTTATACTTTTTCTTTCAGGTATCTTCTTGGAGTATGGAATTTTTATGGAAAAGAAGGTGGTATCTTCAGCTCAGCTGTGTGTTGATATTGAAATTGGTCTGTGCCAATCTGGACTTTCAGAAGGAAACTCCATCGAGCCTGGGTCAGATTGACCATCAGTGCTGGGAGGTGTCATCCCATGGGCTGGTGGAAATGAAGAAACTCAAGGTAGCAGACACAGTCATTGCTCTCTGGGACTTCATGATGTTCCTGAAGGAATCCCCCAAGCCCAAACACAATGAACTTTTCAATGATTTAGCCCAGAACTTCTGGGATATGTACGTAGACTGCGTGCTCTCAAGATCCCATGGAATGGGCAGAAGACAGCTAATATCTCCCAAATATTCTTCTACATACTCACATAGAACTTTAGAAGGTAACCATAGGATAGGATGTTAGTCTTTTGTGTACTAATATTAAACCGAATCATTGTTCTGTCTCTGATTGTTTAGGCAGTTCAACAAAATCTTCTCCATTTTTGTCTCCACTTTTCAAATGTATTTGAGTCTTTCAGCAGTAGCTACTATCACAATAAAAAGTTAAAAGTTAAAATGAGTTAAAAGTAGTTAGGGTGCTAAATTTCTGTGTTTAACAAAGTGCAAATAATGGCAAGTAGGCACATGGAAATGTGTGTAAATGGATGCTGCATGCTCTGTTTATCACTGTGTGTGTATAAATGGCATTACAATACTGGAAGTTTCCTAGTATTTGGACTTCAGTCTCAACTTTGGGGAATCGTCCCTCTGTGAGAAGGGAAATGCAAACCTCTGACCACTTGATCCCTGTTCTTCCCATTGAAACTGTTGACGTGTAATGTGAGTTCATGGGCACTGTGAATCACCAAAGTGATAGATCCTGGTCCCAGATGAGTCCAAACTGAGATCGTATATGTGATTGGCCTAATGTCTTATTAACCAGCCCTAGATCTATTGGTTTTCTTACTCCTCTTCAATAGATTTTTTTTTTTTTTTTCCTGATTACCCAGTCAAATGTTTTAGGTTTGTAGACTGAACATGGACATCATTTAATCCTAGCATTCCTAGATGTATTGCATGGAAAATAACAGCCTTTCTTTCATAATCTTACAGGGTCTGCTTTCACCAACCCATTTTAGCCCAAAAGGGGAGAAAATGAAGATACCTCAGCAAGGCAACATCAAAATGAAGGAGCACAAAAGCACAGCATATATTGTAGATGCTTAGACAAATCTGTTAGTGTGGTTCAACTTTTTTCTTTTTCTGTATAAAGTGTTTAATCATTGCTAAACTCATATCAGTTCCCACAAGATCCCCTTTGTTTCCTTTCTTCCAGCCTACAAAGTTGCATTTTTCCCACCACATGAGAATACTTTTGTTTTGAGTTAACACTTGTTCTCTCAGGTAAGCTTGTAAGTCTGAAGCAGTGTGGTATTTTTGTAGAGGCACATCTTTTCCAATAACTCTCTTTTTTAATAGTTAATTTTGATGGAAACCCACTATATTTTTATACATTAAGCAATGGAGAAAGTGTCAACATGCATATTTTATAAACTGTCTTGCATATACAGTCCTCTTTACTTTTAAGAATTGCAAAAATAGTGTGGCATCAAGCTAAAGGGAAGGTTTATTCTTATTGTATGTCCTGTGCAGTCTAAACTTTGTATTTTATCACTGCTTAGTCTAGTCTATGGATTAATTAAAATATTTTTCTATGCAGCAAGGTCTGTATAATAGTTATTTTCTTATTAACATATTATTTGCAAATGCTATTGCATTACATTAACAAGAGAAGTTGGCACAAGACTGCTCTTAATTCACATGTTCATACAGGTAAGGGGATAGAAGCCAGCCATCCCTGTCATGGCAGGGAACATCACAGCTGAGAAGAGACCCGAGAATGAAATGGTTTGAAAGAGTGAGAGACCGGCTTGAGTACAGCTCACAATGTAAGACACCATCCATCATGGCAAAGATGTAACCGCCTAGTTAATCCACTTTTCCTGAGCACAGAGTGGCCTGAGAACAAATGGGAGGACTCAGAGATGCTGACTGTTCCCTACTCTTTGGGCAATGCAGCTTGTTCATTTTCTGTTGTGTTCTAGCCTTTTAGGAGTTCCCAACTAGGTTTCAGTATTACAGGGAACAGTACTTGCATGGTAACAGCACAGAAACATTCTAAGTAACAAGAAATACATCACACATTATGCTTAGTTCCTATATAGTGTGTAAAACATCCAAAAATTCTCATAGGTTTGTAAATGTTCATCTAGTTAAATACAATATTGAACTGAATCTTGTAAAATTTCTCTCACCCTTCCAGAAGGAGTACAAAGTAGTGAGAAATTTCTCTCAATATCAGCGTAAGTCCTGATGCCAACAATACCTAAAGTACACACCTGTCCACTTACAGTCTGCTTCTTGTCCTGGTGTGCTGGGTGCTGGCTTCCTGCTGGCACGTATGCCCTTTGCACTTCACACAAGAGGGGAACAAAAGAAGAATTTTACCAAGGGTAGTAGAGTGTCAGCAAGGATGGATTCCTCTCTTCCCAATGTAAGATCATCTCCTGTTTCATACTGTCTTTTACATATGTGGAAACCTTCATCACATCTTCTCACCTGACTCAAATCTTTGTTTTTCACTTTTTTTCTTATAGATCTATTTTTAGATCTATTATCCTCTGGGTACTTTCCCACTGCCTCACATCTCTTTAGGATATCCCTGTGACTGTGTCAGCTATGCAGGGCTGTTAAAGCACTGAACACAGTCATCCTGTGGGTGAACAGAAATACAGCAAAATAAGAAGCAAAGAAATAATTTGCAGGTGGATATACTTGCATTGTCTACAGCCACCAGAAGTAATCTGCTTCTCCTGGGCTCTATACAAGAGAAACTAAGAAAGGGATGATCTTTTCCTTCATCAGCAGTCAGCACTCCCTTTCTTTCCATCTCTCAGCTGCAGTAGGAACAGCAAGCCCAACTTTTTTAGGTTCCTCCCCAACAGCCAGACCATAGCACATGACTGGCTGCTAAAATCAAACATTGTCTCTGCTGCTGCAAAGCCTTGTGTTAGCTTTCAATTCTGAGATATAAGGGTAAGCATTTAGGGAAATTCTGTCCTCTTCCTTCTCCAGTTTCTCCAATTAACAAGTGTTTGAAGCTACTTGCCTGCAACTTCAGAGAGCCTGTAATGAAAGCACAATGCACTTGTGGGAGAAATGCTGCACACTTTGTGCCTAATTTAAAGTTTTTGCATAAGCATAAATGTAAACTGATTTCCAGTTAAAGCTCTTTCACATCCATACCTTGGCTATATTGTACTGCTGTAGCTTTTACTCAGAAAAGGGAAGGACTTAATGAATCCTGTATGGTGAAGGGTTTGTTTTATTTTGGAAAAAATGGGCCAGTGTCTAGCTGCCAGTAGAGTAGTAAGGAGTCATCCACGCATTCACATATATGTAAGAAAATAATAAAAGAATAAATGCCACAGAAACTGTGTTGTCCCACTCAAGTATTTATTGTTTGCTTTTATTTTTTAAACAGAAAACAGAGCATACTTTTTGTGGCTCCAGTGTGTAAAATATTTTCATATCCTCTAAAATAGTAATAAAGCAGCATAACTGGTTGTGGCAGAGAAATATAAATAACTAAGCTAAACTTCACTTGACACATGGACCTATAGTTAGATAATTTCTATATACCTTATCTTTCTTGCAGCCAGAGAAAACAAAGTGGCTTGTTTAATACAACATGCTTACGGTTCGTGCAGATGATTTTGGAAAAAAAAGTCACAATGAAACTAATTACATTTAAAAATTATCAATTAGCAAGGGGCCAACATAAAAATTAAATTAACATAGTTCAATTTAATTTCTCTAGCTGTAAGTAGTAGATGACTGTTACTTCACAATGTAATGTTTAACAGATCTGCCCATGAGAAAACTCTTCAAATCTTTGGAAACTAAACATGTAGAGATATCTTCAAAGTTTGAGTACCATTTCATATCACTACTTTGCCATTTTTCATTATTTTTATAGAATTTAAGTAGGCAATTTTAAACCAAAAATCCTCTTATTTCAGTTTTAAAGCCACCACCTCTATGTCTTGTTACAGGAACAAATTTTTAAGAAATCCTTATACACACACATAGCCAATTATATCTTTCAGGAGGTAAAAAAAAGGGAGTTGGAAACTAAGTTTTACATAGTTAGCTCAAATTTATTTCTACTTTCTAAGTGTGCATTTAACAAACTGAAAGACTGTGCTTTTCTCAAAAGACTGCTCACAGACAAAAATAACAGACTACTTGACAACGTGTGTATGTTACAAAAGCTCTTGCAGTGTCACAGGAGTTTATGCCATAATGCTGTGAAACTCAATCTAAAATGAAGTAACAGCCTCAGGAAATCTTGTTCTAATATAATATAGCAAACTGTGGCTTTGCCCAAGTTGGGAAAGGAAACAATAGTTTAAGAATTTAGTCATCTACAAAAAAGTCTGCTGTATGAGAAGTGCTGGCTTACGTACAGATGCTAGGGTGAACAGACAGAGTTCCTACTGGAGGTAACCCATGGAATAATTAGAACTGTATGATCAGCTGTGAGAAGTCTATGAAGAGCTTGTCTGCCAAACAGACTCAGAGAAACTGTTGGCACAGACTTGTGTCTTTGTGAGCCGTTAGCTGAAGTCCTGATGCTAAAGGTGGCAGTTCAAGGAACAAAATGGACTTGAACAAACACCATGAGGGTACCTTGTCTGGGACAATGAAGAGCTGAGTGTATTTATGTGAAAGTTCACCACCCTGCTCAAATTGATACTTAAACTACAATGTGTGGAGTGTGTCAACAGAAGATGGAAATCCAAATACTAGACCTACTGATAGTGCATCACGGTAACCTGACACTAGCACACAAAACTGTGTGCCTTTGTACTATATGGAGTATTTTTTTTTTTTTTAGTAAATCACCCACATGTTTATATTAGTTACAAAAAATACAAAATATAATTTCATTATCGAGATGTTCTGTGCAATTCATGAAAACATTACAGATATATTTTATCTTGTATCTGCAGTATACATGCAGTTAACTAAAATATTAAAAGCACTGCTCAGAACATTATTTATTCCACAGGTCCCAAATCTTTCTTGATGGAGTCCAATGTTTTAACTCTTTTGATCTTTTTTAAGGCTCCTTCACAAACAGATGGCTTTCCAAGAGCAAGGTCTGTACCAGACAGTGGTCCTCCAATTAATTGAGAAGGTGTACTTTCTACAGTTACTAAGCGACCAGATCCGATCTGAAAAACAAAATAGATGCATTGTTTGACATTCATGTTAGTATTTAAAAAGAGATAAGACTTAAACCACGAACTGGTCTTTTGAAAATATTATTCAGTTGGTGGAGATGCATGCTAAGGTTTCCTAGGTCCACTCAAACTATCCTTTATACTAAATTCACAAATTGTTCCCATCAATACAAAGAAAAAGACAGAGTGTTTTTTTGTACCTTTCTGTACTCTGCTTTTCTGCTTTCATGTCTGACTTATGAATAGAGGAAAAGAAAATCAAGCCTTTATTACAATAGAAGTTTGTTGTGCAGTGTTATTTGGATTTATACATAATATCAGCCACAGTTTTTGTCCTCAGATTTTTGCTATATGCTAATACTTTAAAAAAAAAAAAAAAAAAAAAAAAAGGCAAAGAAAGAAAGAAAAAGAAAAAAAAAGAGAACAGAATTTGTTTCTCTCTGAATGCAATTGCCTGTAACTACTGCTCCATGAAAACTCCAAGACTGAAAGAGATATATTTTCCAGCTTTGTTACTACTCTTTATACTGAATAGGTTCAGGTCTTTGAATAAAAATTCTTGAGTGACAGCTCTATCTTCTAACCATGACCTACTGAAACAAACAATGCCACTCTCTGAGTGCATGGGGCTCACATTTTCGATTACTTAACCTTGACCGGTTTTCAACAAGCATCTTAGCTTCATTTTCATCTCCCACTATTTAAGATGTTTGGCAGAGAGAAGTAAAGAAGATTGTTCCATAAAAAAAAAAAAAAAAAAAAAAAAAAGCTAGCAATATCTGGCATTTGCAATACTTCTAAGCAATGCAGTCAAGGAATTTTATCTTATTTGTTGGTGCATTCATTTTCCTAAAACTCTCCTCTGTCAAAATGTACTAACCTCTTCCTTGTTTTTATCTACAGTTGTTGAAATATTGAATTATATTATAGAATTGTGAAGATATTTTCTGGTAAATCCTCTTCCTCCAAAGAAGTGAATAATTCTGTCTTGAGGCTCAAGTCTTTAAAATAAAATCTAACAATTTATTACTCTCTGCTAAAAATTTTGGGTATTCATGTTTATATCTAGATTTTTCAGATATTTTCAGCAAAATATTGCTGGTTAACAGTCATTTTGCTATATGCATGTAACTAGAAAATTTTTCCAGACCACTTCATCTTGCATTCACACATATGCCCCTCTGTATCTTTCAAAAGTGTAGGGGAGGATGAAATCCTAGTTCTGTACTCAAAGACCATCCCTTTGCTTAGTGGTAAGCTTATCCTGGCTTCATCACATCACGCACGAAGTGCCTCTTTGCTTTTACAGGATGCAGCCACCTTACCCATCCTTACTTATCCATGCAATAAAGCCCAGGATAATAGTCTCTTTCCTTTGTTTGAAAACAGCAGCTCATGTTTTTTCCTCCTTGCTTCTCCTTACAAGTGTAACTCCCTGTAAGCAATCAAGAAGCAACCCCTCTCCCTTAGCTGTGCTACTTACACAGCCAGCTTACTCAGCTAGCTCAAACGCAGTTCCTGACTAGAACGGAGATTCTGCCATGTCTTACCCCAGCTTGTCAGAACTCGACATCCAGACATGCGGATATACCTTTGTAAGATCTTAACAATGGCTTGTGTCATCTCACATTTCAGTTAACTGATAGGGATGCAAAAAAAAAAATATTTTCTGAAGATATAACAGGTGAATTATCTGCAGAGTCAGAGAAACCTTTACTGACATACTAGGGATTGCACGAATTTACCTAACAAAAAAGGAAAAAGATTTTGACCTCAACGTTTTCATAGAAGGCTGTCCCATTAGAAGTCCACATCAAGTAACATAGGGACCATCTTGCCCACAGTTTTTCTGAGACATTTTCAGATCTGAATCTCATTCTGACCTGTCTGAAGATGTGTCAGAGGGGGAGGTGGTGGTTTGCAGGACATGCCTGGAGCTTATCAACATAAATGTTACTGAAGAAAAAATAAGCAGCAGCACAAATACAAACAGAATAGACCCCAAGCCACTTGCACATTAATGAAAATAAAACAGTGTTATTAACTATTGTTAAGTTATTGTTATTAACTTACTGTTGTGCTGAGGCCTTTAATATCAGTAGAATGAACTGCTCCATTCTGAGTCTTCAATTTAGATCTGGAAGCCTCTATTGACTTTTCCTGTAGCCTTTTTGCTTTCTAAAGGTTGTTAGAAAAAAGGTAAAATTGTTTTAATCGGAATGAAGAGTATCATTTGCAACTGTTAGAAAATATACAAATGACAAAATAAATGAAGTAACAATTCTATTGTCCCTTAATTAGAAGTACTCTCTGGTTTGTCACTCTCTTGTACTGGGGACCTGAAAGCAGAATGAAGGGACGTGGTTTCACAAGTGCCAGAAGGGAGTAATCCTAAAACTTGTGGGCTATATTCTTTCTAATGCAGCCCAATATGCTGTCAGCCTTCATTACCACAAGAGCACACTGTTGCCTCGTGTTCAGTTTGTCATCTCCCAGGATCCCCATAGTCAGTATGTATTTACACAGCTAGCCAGTCCCCAGGCTGTACCCCAGGATCCATGAAAGCCTTAGTATGTTCCAGATGAAAGATATCACATTTTCTTTTCCTGAATGCCCTGAGGTTTTGATCAGCCCACCCGTAGGACTTGTCAAAGTCTTTCTGAATGGAGACCCTACCTCCCAGCATATGGATTGTTCCCTCCAGCTCGGTGTCATGTATGGACATGATGAGGATACACACTTATCCAATATCCAAGTCATTATTGAAAATTTCATAGCTTCACTGCCCTATATATACATATTTACCTAATCACAAATGCATAAGCCACGTTGAACCCCAATTTGTGACCATAATCAGAAAAGCAGAAGTATCACAGTTTGCATAGCTTTGCCCATAAGGCTTGTGGTTCTTTCTTCTGTATTTGTGTGAACATAAAATTTACTATAGCTTCTACTTGAATAACCTCATAATTCACTAAGAAATGTGTTTGGAATTTCCCAGTTATTATAACTACATTGTGAATGAAAATTTTGCTCCTCCACTCAGATTTTTTAATTATTATTATTTATTTATTTATTTATTTATTTATTTACCTTCAATGCCTCATAGTTTGATGTCCGAGTCAAGAAATTTTCCCAAGATTTGTTTACCATTTCTTTCTGCTTATGGACAGCTTGGATCTGTGATATAAATGAGATTAACAAAATGCAAGATGGAATTGGTACTGGTGACAAAAGTACATGTACAATAATGCAAGACAATCCCTACAAAACACTAGCATGAGCTTTTAGAAAACTAGACTGACTACCTTTACTTCTCAGAAGGTAGGAGAGGATGAGACAGCCAAAATCTCTAATGCTTGCCTTATAATCAAAGCTGGACAATGTTTATACCTGCTTACTTTTAGCATGCTGGGAAGCACAAAGCCCTGCTTTCCGAAGTAATGAAGCTTTGTGAATATTCAGCCAAGGGAGTTTATAACAGAGGCTTACACTTCAGTTTAAGAAGTAGATATATTTACAATAGGTACTTCAAATTGTTACCTGCTACAGATTATACAGGTGCAACTCCTATAGTAACATAATTATCATTTCATATTATACCATAGCTGATGCATCACTGATGACACTACTTCATTTTTTCATATTACTTTCTAAATAGCAACAAAATTATACAAACTAAGAGAACTGAGGTTAACCAAAATTAATTTTAAAACATCTTAAACAACGTACCCATTTTGGATTTTGAACATTATACGATAAGAAAATCTTCATGTAACTTGACAAAAACTTTCCACTGACTTCACTTGCACAAACATACCTTTGTATACGTTTTTTCCTCCTCTCGGATTTCTTGGCGATGTTGACTTTCAAGCACTTCAGTCTGGAGAGCAGCAACTGATCTTCCAATATTTTCTGACACCTCTGAAATAACTTTCAAGGCTTCCTCATCTGAAGCAACAGGCCTGAATTCTTCTTTTAGCTCTGTACACACTTCACTCCAGACTTCTCCAACCTGCATGAAACACAAATACACACACACTGATATTTATGTCTTCTTTCAGTTCCATTCACTCAAAATGTAACAAGTAATATTTTTTTCTGTTTATTGTTGTTTCACTTCCCAGAATTGTTATGCAAATTAGACTTCAGTAATGCTATGCCAAATTCATTCATGACAATCTACCCTAAACTCTTCCCACACCCAAGTTTCTCTCCACAGAAGAGTAACAGGACTGCTGCTAACTGCAGAAACTGAGGAAATACAAATACAAGACATCACATTACAAGAGTGAAAAGTTGTGCCTTACTGTCTTTTCACTCAAATTGCGTGAATTATCAGAACAAACTATAAAATGAGACAAAAGGAACCTGGAATTACCAATTAAAGGTCGACTCTTACTAGATCCTGAACACTTCAAGCTTTCACAGACTGCATTCCTAAGCCAAAAACTGGCATAAACTGAAGCATCTTTTGAGCAGGATGTTCACTACAAAACTTTGTATCCTGTTCTTGTTTCCTATAGGCACAACATTGTAACAATTTAAGTTTTGACAACATGGATGAATATTGAGTGTGGGCACAAGGATGGAAAAGCACAGAAAAAGAAAAAAAAAAACAAAACACAAAACTACCTTTTATCAGAATGTGTATTTAATGTCATCTTTAATAGCAGAAAAACACCCAACCCATACATAATCTGTCTCTGATGCACAAAGAGGCAGTCTCGCTCTCCAGCCCTTCCTCACTTCCTTACACCTATCCTGGCCCATTCCTTTTTCTGGAGCTGGCAGTTAAAACTATTTTTTCCTGAGTTATTTTTAACTGGCATTGGTTTCTGGTCTGGTTTACAATCATCTGTAGAAGTACAAAATAAGAGTCTGGGGAGTGCTGGAATGATGCAGGTAGGATAGTTTCCTTTGATGCTAAATACAGGCTTACACTTTCTAGGAAAGTGATAGTTACTGAAGAGTTATTTTTTTGTTGTATCCTGTAAGTTAATTTGCCATTCTTGCAAACACAGATAGAGTAGCAATATTTTCTTCCACAATACTTACTTTAAAGTCAACATACCGTCGTATGATAGCAAGCGTGACAAAATCCTTAGCAGATAAGCCAGGCAAATCTTCAAAACCTAAAGGAGTATTAATCATCTCGGTGTTAACAGCATGATCAATCTATCTTAAAATATCAGTCTAAAAAAAGACACCATCTTATTTATCACACGAGCATATACAAAATCTGCATCATATGTACATCAGTCACTCTTCCAATCCTGATCAGGCTTTAAGCAATTAAAAAAAAAAATCTCCATAATAAATTCACTCTACACTAACTCTTTACTTTTAAATGGCTTCAGTGATCTCCCAGTTGTTTGTAAAGCCAGGATAGTACTGCATTTGCTATAGTTTTGTGGTGAGGGTTTGATCTTCCATTAAAGCAGACAGTTGAGTCTACAGGTCACAGTTTCTAAAGAAACATTTTGTCACAGAGTTTGCTTTAGCTGTGAAGTAGCCAACAGAAGAATTGTATTACAAAATCTCCAATACTTTGTTTCTAAACTGGATAATGAACATAATCTCCATCTCATAGACTTAACCCTTGAGCATAATGAGTCCCTCTTTAAAAAATATTTTTACAATACATGTAAAAGAATATGGAAGAGAAGTATGGTTGCTAGGACTATGCCTCATTTTTTTTGCATACTGAATGTTAATTATACATTTAAAAAAAAAAAAAAACAAAAAACAAAAAAAACCAACTATTTCTATATAGTCTATCAAACTTATTTCTAAATTTCATCATACCATCTGTGTGGTAACAGGGAATGCAGCACCTATTTACTGGAGTATAATTACATCATGTTTTGAAGGTAAGAAATGCCATAAATAAAGACCAATTAACACTGGATTTCTGATCACAGCATTACAGGCTGTTATGAAGTATAAATACACCAAGACAAAGGTAGTGGGAAAAGACCATAAAAATCTTCCCATTTTTATTATTCACTTCCATGTCATTTCCCTACTTTAGAGGAGACATTACAATGTATATAAATCACAAGAAGTATGTATGAGTATAGAAGAAAGCTGGAACAAAATCTCATGCCTTTTAGCTTTAATAAAGAATTCAGCTGTGATCCAGGATTAACATAAATAATGCTAATAAAAAAAATAAAAAATAAGAACCTAGGTTAAAATGGAGAAACAATGGGCTATAGTTTATTAGGCTGAAGATGTTTTCAGATTCATTGGTTCTCTAGGATAGCCAGACAACTGGCTAAAGAACTCTCTGAACTATTACCAATTTTATATTATATATTATCTACCCATGGAGGACAGGCTTGAAAACAACAAACATAATACCTATTTTTAAAAAGAGAAAAGGGGAAGCCAGAGAATAGTGGGCAAATTCAGTTCCTGAAAAATGACTGAGACAAATACTTAAAAAGATAATATTTATGTAGCTAAATGGTAACAATGAAAACATTGCTATACAACATGAAGTAGTAAAAACAAACCATGTCATTCAGCCTAGTTCTCTACAGCCAAGTGAGAAGTCTCATGGATGTGGAAAAACATATCTTATCTTAACTTCAGTTTAGGTTTTTAGGCAAGGGTGTAATGAGTATTCACATTCTGTGTACAAACAACATACAATTAGGAAGGACTGCAGCATATCATAAGCAAAGATTAGAATGCAAATTAATCTTGCCAATTTGAAAAATTACTTGAAAACACAGAATGTAGTTCATTAAGGACAAACATAAATTTCTAAATGTAGGAAGTCATCTGTACAAATCCAGGATGGTAGATGACTGGAGGCTGTGCAAGATCACAAATCAAATGAACAAATGCCATTGTGACAAGAGCAATTGTTTTATTAATGTCTGAATGGTAATTTACAAAACAAGTACAGTAATACAGTTCTATTTGGCTGTGAGGCTTCTGCTGAAGTACTGTGTTCAGTTCTGGGACACAACAGATCAAGAAGAATGTGAAACAATTGAAAAAAATTCAAGAAAAAAACAATGAGAATAATCAGAGACTATTCTAGGAAATGAGCGCTCTGAGTAAAGGCTGCAGAAAGCAGTATTTCTAAATCTAGGGAAAAGAAAAGAAACATAACATGTTAAAATATGTGAAGTCTATGCATTGGAAAACAAATTACAGAAAGTTTCAACATTTTAGATTTGATTCTAGGAAAACTCTCCCCAATGGGCATTGGTGAAGTCTTGAAAACCCCACCAAGAGAGGCTTTTAAGACCAGGATGAGCAAGCATCTATTAATAACAGAGCATTGATGATGTACCTCAAAGTTCCTTTCATCTTTATTTGTGTATGTTTTAGATAGAGACTTGACTGACTGCCAATGAATACATTCAGTTTAATGACAAATATGACACTGACAAGGCAATTCATTTGTCTTACCTAGCTTGCACAATAATAAATAAAGTTTTGCCCGTATGTTTTCTGAAATTTCCACAATGGCAAAGGTGGGAGAGTTGGCAGGCATGGGGATGACCTCTTGCTGTTTCTGGAAGCTGCCAACAATAGGTCTCTTCACATCTAATAATTTCAAAACACAAAACAAAAGCAGAAGAGCAAAGAGGCAGCATGTTCCCAAAGCTATTAAACTTACAGGAAATGCTATCTTTGTAATGAACCTTCGGCATGCAGCTATTGACATGTTCTTTTCTGTGATGCCTCCTTCAAAAGAGAGCAGTTCCATCTTACTTTATGGACACTATGGAAACCATTTCAATAGTTTGGCCAGGAGTTTGAACGTAATTTGGGCTAGGAAATATTACTTATAATGACTAAAGACCTGTGATATCACAGCACCTTCCTTGTTTATTTTTACAGTATATAACAAAACAATGTAATTTGTGAAACAAATTAAATAGCTTAGTTGTCCAGCATTAGAAAAGCAGTTCAGGTTACTAGTAATGGTTTAGTTTCCCCAGCTAATAGAGAAAATGCCATCTAGTGGCCAGACTCCAACAAAATACATAGAAAGTATTTTGGCTTTGGTGAGAACTGCAGCATAAACCTATAAATACTGTAATTTTCTTTCATTAGGATTCTGGTTACAAAAATAAATATATTTAATTTACTGTATTCAGTGAAACTGCTCATAGTTTTATATGTATCATAAAACTTACCAGCAATCCTTCCGTACCGATCACGTTTGACTCCCAGGTCCAACTCCTCCTGTCTCCATAACTGTATTAGAAGGTTAGCTGCTGTTTGATCTTTCTCCCCTCGCCAGGTACTGATGTGAAAAGTGGTTCTGGGATTGTCGCAAAATTCAACCAGGATTCCAAGAATTATATTGCACAGGTTTTTTTGCTTTAACTCGGTGAAGAGAAAAGGAAAAACATTTTAACCTGTTCACAGCACGGTATTAGTCTACCTTCCAATAAAAAAAATACAGAGAAATCCTATATGTGATCAAGTAATTAGAAGCTTTTCATTACAGATGTTTCCCAAAATAAATAAATAAATAAATAAAGATATATACATTTTAAATCTTTCAAGTTTCTGGAATCTTGCCATACAAAGTTCCATAAATTAAAGAACATGAGGGGAATGTGTGTAGGATCATGTAAGAACCATGTATCTGTGTGTAGAACTACATAATAAGCGCCTCCAGGCTCATAGGAAGGAGAATTAAAGCTTCAGGACAAGGTACTGCTAACAATATTTATTTTTATAAGAAACAGATTTAGAAGGCAGTGGCACAGAGCGTCTGTTCTATTCTGTGGTCAGATCTTTCAGCAGCAAATGAGAGTAGGAAAGGGTCTGTAGCTTTGAATTGCAAGGGCATTGGAGGCTGGCAAGAATGAGGAGGGAATGAAACCAGCAATGCACATGCTCATCTCGTGAAATTCTTGAGGTGAAATGCTTGGGCCATACGTATACCTAAATCCCACAGAAATAGCTATACATAACCTGCATGTACAAAGTGACTTTAAATATCAAAACTTTTAAAACCTTAAAGTGTATACTAACTCTGCTCTTACTAACTTTGATATGAAGAACCGAGGTGTTTTTCTAAACAGACATGTCAGTCTCCTTGTAAAAAAGAGTAAATTTAAGACTTTCTGCCAACTGCTTATTTTCAAAAAAGATACATGGAAGATCTCTCCAATCATTTCCGTGCAGATATGGCATGTGGATTACGTTCCTTTCTCATACACTGTACTTCTTGTTAGTATTATAATAGTCTTTGTACATACCATTAAAAATTCAATTTTCCAAGTTGTTTTAGTACTCTTATTTTGTTGCAACAATAAAAATACCTACTGCCAGCAAATCCAGAAGAATAAAAATGCCCTGTTGTTCAAGAAAATAATCTTCTCCAATGTAACAGCCAACGACACAGGACCTTAAATAGAAGCAATTTCAACGTGTGGAAACACTTTTATGTTTTAGAACATTCTTAAAACATCTCATTTATTTTACTGAATTGCATAAAAATATTTAGTATGCAATAAACTTCATGCCTTCAGGGAGCAGAAAAATGATTTTCATATGCCTGCACTTGTGCATTTACAAATTCCATTTTCATTTGCACTGTATCACTAAGTATAACCTACTTGGCCACACTTTCTCCTCTTGTAGTGGCACACCTTCTTTGTAGCACCCCAAGAAATTTGGCAGGTTAAGTACAACATGGATTAGAATACCAATCTGAACTAAAACTCATTCCATAAAAGATGCTGACATTTAGCTAGATCATATTGCTGGTCTGGCTCATTGCAGGGCTGCGTGAATATTTCTGCCAGCAGAATCAAGGGGGTGGGACAAGTAAGAATTTCTTTTCTCAAAAGTTTGCTTCTCCCACCTTAAAATGATCACAAAACCAGCACTAATGATGCTATTGCTTCCTTATTTCCTCATTTCATGATCATCAATGTAGAAACAAGAGGGTTTACCTGCATCACTAAGCCCAGTCTTTTCTCCCAGACAGCAATTATTTAGTTTTCTATATATTTATCAACCTGCCTTAAAACAAATTAATTTTTGTTTATCCTATTTGAGTACTAAACTATAATTTCTCTGATACCAATCTTTTAAAAAAATTCTAGACCAAAGTTGCCTGTTTAGGAACACTTTTTATGACTGCACATTTTTAAGCTAATATTGGTCTATTCTCATCTTGCTTTTACTCCTCTGAAAGTGTTTACAGACTCTAAAAATACACCTCTCTTTTAGGAAACTGCATTGAGGTGTCAGGAGGTCACATCCTGCGCAGGGAGTTCTACTGCTGTGTAGGGAATTAGGCTGTCATACTAAGCCCCTATATAGGGAATGTATGCAAAATATTCCATTTATTCTGTATTATTTTTTAATTAGTCAAACTATGATTTTTACAGTTTCTAAATATAAGGCCTATATGTGCAGAGAAAGGCTGTAGCACTGTAGGCCTAAAATATGTAAGCTACCATTTTTAAGAGTAACTGCTGCTAAAATAGTTCACTAACCACAAGCAGTCGAGTGCATTGAAAAGGAGACGATTGTGGCCTAATCCACTATATAACTTCTTTGGATCCATCTGAATGAATGGGATAAGTATATCCACTCCTTCATAGCTGAAGAGCTCCTGGTGAAAATTATTATTATTATTGTTAAAAATATCATATTAAAACAACATTTTCATTAAACTATATGTATTAAATAGCTACATGTACATATAAGAAAATCTAATTTAAAATCTAAATTTAAATTATTTATATTGTAATAAATTTGGCCCACTTGTTATAGCAGGATATATTCCTTATGATATAGATAACAGAAAGAAATTTTTAGTTCTTCCTCACCGATAACCCCATTCTTCAACATGTTTTCATATTTTCATTTTAAAAATTACATAAAATAGCAATTAAATAGGTGAGGTATTCACTAATGGATTTCTGAGTGATTTTGCATTTTAACTGTCACTATCACAGAAACCAGTTAACAGCCCTGACTTGCCAGCAAGGAATTACAAGTGCCATCTGTGTTTGAATTAAATAAATAAATAAATAAAAACACAGTACTGTTTGAATGAAAATGTACCATGTTTTGATATTTTCTGCACAGTATGAGGTAGAAGGATACAAACCTTTCTGTGGGCATCATTTTCACAGAGAGCAGACAAAATAAATAATGTATCAGCTTGGATTTCCAGTAGAATGGCATCATCACTTTCTTTAGATTTGTTTGCTGCATACTTTAGGATATCTGTAAATGAATACATTTTATATGTGTGAATGTTCTATTATGCAAGTCAGAATTCTATTATAGATGCTGATCTAAAAAAAAATAAAAAATAAAAATCAAATTTATACCAGGAGACTCTAACAGAAATCTACTTATGCTATTAAGTTTTATCTCCTATGTTTTATAATACCTTATAGAAGGTTCAGCACTCTGATGCTATAGTTTTTGCACTTTACTCTTTATGACAGTTAATGACAGCAGCTTGCACTGCCTTTTTCCTAGTACTTTCAGCCCCTTGTTCCTGTCTCTATGATGCTCCTTGTATTGTGCCAGTGCAATAGATTCAGGTAACTGATTTGAACTAAGCAACTCTTAGGAAAACGAAAAGAGCTTCTCGATCTGCTCTACTGTGCAGCCTCATAAACGTTGGTACTGTCAGTGGAAACACAGAGACATAAAATGCCACGACTGCTGAGAAAATTAGTACTGGAACCACTCCATAAAGAAGGACATTCAGACACAGATCTCCCTCAAAGTAAGAAAAGTTGTCTGAATCTGCTATGCAAGGTATATTGTTATTTTTGCTCTCACTAATATTTGTAAGTTTTCACAAGAATTCAACTGTCAGCTGAGAATACAAAATCTATTATTTCTAGGCTTTCTATTAGAACATACTCCAAATTCCAAAAGATCTTAACAATTTGTTCCTTTCAGTATAGTTCAGACTACAGGAGAATGTATTATTGTAAGATAACAACTTAAAACAGTATCAGAACCTAAAACTTATATATAACAGTAGGCATGTATTTCTGCAATTGTCTAAATTGCAGGAACAATTGTTTTGGAGTTTTATTCTGATTTTAATCTTTATAATGTTTTATATACACATAAATTTATATATATACACACACATATATATATATCAATGCACTGGCTTTGATTTTCTGTTTTTCTAAACAATAGTTGGGTAAAGTGACATAATAACAGACTTAAGTAGAACAAGACTCATGACTGGATTTCCTTGGGGCTACCACAATGAAACTATGATGTAACAAATGCAGTATAATAAAGGAAGAGATTAGGGGCAGCTTTCACTCAATTAAAAATCATATTACTTTTTTCACCAAAGGAGTAACACACTAAAAATACAGTGTAAGAAAAAACAAAAATGTTCTTAGTGTCAACAGAAATACATAATTTTAAGTACAGCAATAGAAACCATGCTTTACCCAGTAGCTGGCTAATTGCTCCCTGGTCACACAAATTAAGGTTCACAGCATCATCATAAAGGGACACAACAGATCTCAGCACTCTCAGACTGTAGCGCATTTGTGCAAGTTTGTTGCCACGACCACCTGTTCCATGGAAACTATTACCTTGACCAAAGAAAGGATCTGTGGAGCAATAACAACAAGAATTTTCTTTGGCAGACAGTGTATGTTCATAACAATAATGTTCTCAGGGAAAAAAGTACTGGCTTGCCAGTGCAAGTTAGCTAAAACAAGCAAACAAATATCTTCCCGTTAGAAAGGCTTCTTCTTTAAAATAATCTAGTAAGAAGCCATTCTATGTAAAGCCATACAATATTCATTAAGAAAGGTCTGATTTTGATTAATGTTAAAAATTATTACATTAATTTTTATTTTTTTCCTGACTTTACTAGGTCAATGAGCAGTCTCCAAAACTTAAAATATCTTCTCCAGCATTATAAATAATATCAATCTTCTTATCTCCATCACACACAAATTAAAATTTCTCTATGGCAAAAGATCGCCTACCTGCTGATGAAAATTACCCATCCCCAGAAAACCAACCCATGAAGCCTGAGTGCAGTTAGTTATCTATTTGTTTAGCTCACACTTGCAGCTGATGGCTACAAGGAAGTTTTAGTGCAGAAGCTGTCTGACTGTGTGCAGCTCTGAGTTTGAGTTAACACATACTGCCCTGCGGCAGGAATTTCTGTTTGGATTTGGTGTGACAATAAGCATACCTGATTAGCTTAATGCACATGCTGTAGAGATGTGTGGCTGCCTGCACAACTGCAGGAAGAGCAATATAGTGGTACACAGAAAATATACCAGCTTACACTTCAACAGAAGAAAAATATTACAGTAATTTTTCTAAAGGTTAGTTTCCTAAGTGATGTATGTAAAAAGGAATCATCTGAACTTCACAAGTTTTACATTTGTCCTTCCTGCCAAAGAAACTAAGTCCAGATGAGCTGTGTTTTGAGGTTACTGTGTATGAAAGCCATAAGCATCTACTGACCTTGACCCATACACCATTCTAGAAACACAAGGAGAAGGGTATTCGCTTGGCAGGACAAATATTTATCAACTAAAAAGGGAGCCACTGAAGCCAGAATAGCAATTGCATGAAGCTGTAATTCTTCATATTGGGAAGCAGACCAGTCATGAAATCCAGGCTTTTGATGTGGTTTTACATAATAAAGCAAAGCTGGCATCACATCATTTTCACTGAGAAGCTGCAGATTCAAAAGACAAAGAGATACAGCTTAAAGGCTTCACGTGTGAGTAAGGAAAATCTAAAGCGATGAGTCTACTTTATCTGTCCTACACTAAGAAATTATTTTTTATTGGGAAAAGATGTCAGGAACAGTACAGGTACAGACAAGCTCTGTTTATATTCTGCAGCATTCACAAAGTCTGTGGTTTGTAAAACTTTGTTATGTTCTACACCTGTATTTCAGTAATGCTTTGCAGTCACTCATCAGCTAGCTTTCTTAGCATGGTTTAGGTTTGTAACTTTTCAAAAGCAGAAACTGTACGTTGCTTTCAAACAGCAAAACTCGGTTTGGTACGTGTAGTATCTGGTTCTGAATTCCTGATTTAGAGAAGAACTAATTTAAAATCTTCGGGACTGTTAGATGGACAGCTAAATAGTGAATCTTTTGACTTTTTTTCTTTTTTTTGGCTTACTGTATCTTCCACTGTGTTAGAACTCACCTGTACAGCACGCGGGTCTTTAGATAAGATTCCTATAATATTAAACAACAACTTCTTCATCTCAAAGTCTTCATAAGAGAAAGTAAGTTTAAGACCTTTTAACAAGGGATTGGGAATTTTAACTGCGAAGGAAACAGTACATATGTTACAACAAAATCTCCACTAAAAGTATTATAATTCATAGAAGTAAATTCACTAGAAGTATTATAATTTCATAATAATTATGCATTATTACCTCTTACCTTCAGTATATGTTGCAAGTACTATTAACAGTGTTGTAAATCCACTTTCCTAATAGGAATTCAAAATAAATACATTAATTAAAATAAATTATAGTGAAATTAAAACTGATAATTTAATTTTAGTTTTACTTTTTCTTCAGAACAGAGTACAATGTATCCTATGGCAGACTAAACAGAATTTTATCAAAGAGGAGATCAACGATTTGGACACTGTACAATACTAAATACAGTGTTAGGGGTACAATTAATTAAATCCATGTCTCATTCAGTACAAGTCTGAACTTGTATGGGGAAGTCCCAAACACATGCATTCACTATTGTAACCTACCACACAAGAAAACAGCATTCTCAGTACTGTAAGAGTCGTGTTTTTTTTTTTTTAAATGCCTTTGTGCACATGCAAGTTTGTCCATCAGGGTGACCAGTGCATACAATCTGGTGCCTTCAGTTATGCACACTATTATATTCAACTTCAGTGCATTACAAGTAAGCATATGAAAACAGCACGTATGAGCAACTTGCATTACAAATATTATATACTAAAATGCTGCTAAGATGCATTTCAGAAAATAAAATCCTGTAATTCACAGCTCCTAGACAGCTAGGAAGACAGTTATGTCTAATAAAATTATGAATAGGACCAAGGAGAGGGCTTGTCTACACAGCACACTAGAGGCAAAAGAGCTTTATTTCTGAGGTGATTATAAGCCATACAAACATGGTTAACAGGATGCTGCTCTTCTTGAGCAACAAAATACATTAGCTTGGACTCTGCACTCTGGTAGAGCCACCACAGAGCCTTCCACCAGCTCCCAGCATGAGGAGAGCTAACAGAACACAGTACAGACATCCATGCAGAATTAAGCTGTTCTTATTGTGCAGCAGCTTCTTAAATGCATCCTGGACAAGCTGGGCTTGAATACATTCAACCTAGCTCTGGAAGTTTTTGCTTACATTGAAACAATTTTTCATCGTTGTAGTACAAGGAATTAAAATACTGTGCACTGGTTATTTTTCTTGTAGGAAAAAACACCCTGTTTCTGCAGCCAGACAATTTGAATGTTTAGATATCAGATATGTTGCTGCAATAGTATAACAGACATTTCATAATGGTTAGTGATAAAATGGAAAAAATGAATGAAGAATCTGTAATCTTAATTACAGACTATTAAATCTATTTGGTAATACAGCCAACTGGGAAACTTCTACTGAAGCTTATATATGAGTTCCCTGAAAGTAATCCATTCCTGAACAACCAATAGATCTACATAAACAGGAATTTGATTACTTAATTATTCAATACGTACATCACAACTTCATTTAAAGTTCTAAACCTCAACTGTAAAACAAGACAGTAAAAGAATATCAACAGTTATAAAAAGTCAACTTCTACATGTATGTAGATTCCTCATGAAAATTCTGGAATGCAAACACTCTATAACAAAAGAATGAGTCATCTACTTTTTAGGCAAGTCATGATAATGCATTACGGACTACATTAGGTGACCTAGTCTTAGAAGGAATTCGTGTGCCTCATTAAGTGGATCTAATTCATTCTCTTCTCAGCATCTTAGAGCTTCTGAGCTTATTTTTGAAGGACCCTTCAAAAGGTAAAGGTAAAGGTACTTCAGGTGAATTTGTGCTATTTGAATACAGCTTGTACTCTTATGTCTCCAAACAACAAATTAGATTTAGTGCAAAACTCACTGTAACAGAATGGCATATCTGAGAATCTGTATAGGAACGCAAGAGCTAATGTTGCTTTTGCACATGAACGGTGTAAGCTTAATTTCCTAGGTACCAAATAAGGTTGGTTGATGCTAGTGCTCCAAGCTAATGACATGGATTTGAAATCTCTCTGAGGTAGAATTGTAGAAAGTGGTTTCCTGCTCAGCAGACCTAAGGTTCCATTTGTGCTTAGCTCTTTCTTAACAAGGAAAAATATTAAGCACATAATATTAAAGGAAATCTTAGTAGCCTTAAAAATATAACTATGAATACTTACAATCATAGGTGCTGCAGGATTTTCAGCCACTAATGTGGCAATCACCAGGAGGTCGTTCCTTAGCTGACGATCATAATGGCGGAAACCATGTAAGAGCAAGTCTACGAATACTTCCTTCAATGCACTTAAAAGAAAGTGAAAGGTATTTTACTCTCTTCATATTCTTATTTTAGACAGCTCGAGTTCTATGGATCCTCATTCAGCATCTTACTTTTCACAGCCTTAGGGTTCAACAGCAAAAAAAATATTATGACATGGATTCTTATGTGTACTACTAGAAATTCAACTTAAGGATACATGCAAGGTGCATGTATTACCAGCCACAGCTTCTAGTGTATGTGTTATAATGAATTAATTGAAAGTAAATTAATATTTTCTCAAACAAGGAACTGGCTGCTGTTGAGTGATTATTGAGAAGAGGTGGCCTAGTACCAAGTAGTGGAAACACTCACTAAGGGAGAACCCACTACCAACCCCAGCAGATGATCAAGAACTAAGCCTTGTATTTCATAACACACACTTTCCTACTAATTTTATACTATATGTATTTCAATGGTGCAGTAATATTGACCTACTGGGCCTAACACATGAGCTTGAAAATGGTGCCATTATTTTTTCATCAAGCAGAAGTTTGGCCTATATCTCTTGCACATATGCACCACAGCACAGGTCTCTTGACCTCCCTCTTGCCCTGTAACAGAAACAACTGGTGGTAGATCACAGTGGTTTATGGAATAAAGTCAGGTTTGACAATGAAATACTTTCAGAGTTTACTGGATGGGCTTTCAAAAGGACTCTGACCACAAAGTTTGTAAGCTACCCAGCAGGCACTTCTCCTATCATATATAATTTCCTGGCGTTTCATAGGCAACAGTGTTATCTAACTTAGTGAAACAGAAACAGATGCTTGAGGGGTCTAAATCATGTGCTGCTCGGCTATAATGACTGATTCTGCAGTACTTTAATTTTGGAGAAGCAGATGTGCAACACTGAAAACTTAATGAGGACTTAATGGCAGACCTTCACTCCCCTTTTGTATTTTCTCTCAATTTATTTAAAACAAAATACAACACAACAGAAACGATTTGGTTGTCTCCAAAAACAAAATACTAATTCATAAAATGCTTCAATGTACTTACTGTACACATTCCAAGCTACTGAGCTGATTAACGACTTCTTTTGAGGTGTTTTCTAACAGGTTCCATAGGATTTCTGATGAGCGGAACACCAGCTGTCCTGAGGGATCAACGTCATTTAGATACAAGCAGAGTCTGCTGGCTGCTTGGGCCTTCAACATGTGTCTGCAATTTACTCCTGAAATCATGAAAATCTGAATAATTAATTCTATGTAGGTTACCAATTGTTTTAGGTATGTTCAGAGAACAAATGATTTAAGATTAGAGGTAGTGAGATTGTTGAAAGAACTGTTTGTACTAACCAGAGCTGGAGAGATGCTGGAGAGCTTTGAGAACCCACAACTTCTCAGTAAGTTCATTTTCAACTATTGCTAGAGATAAAACAAAAGTTTCTGCTAATCCTCCTAATTCAGCCATCTCAATCTTATAGTTTGCGCTTGTTGGCTGGTAACCTGCACATAGAAGAGCTTTAGTTATAATGCAGTAAATTCTGAATTTTGGTTACTCATAAATTTGTTATCAAAAAAGATTAAGATGGGGGTACCATATTTCCTTAAATTTAAAACCAATGGAAAAAAAAAATCTAATAAACAGGAGCTACTTTTCTTATATAGGAGTATTAATAGTGCCTAAGCCGTATCCAATAGACTTACCCCTCTGGAAGACTAAAATGCTATACAAACACATAGATTGCTTTCTAGAATTAGCAAAGTGAAAGTGAAGTAGGCATACTTCACTAAGTGAAATTCCTTATTCAGGTCATGCAATGTGCAGGACCTAGTTATTTCCCATAGCCTATTCACTAGAGAATTAATGCTTTCTATTATGATGTTACTTAAAATACATGGATCCAACCTTTGATTTAAAAGCCTGAATTTCTGATGCATCCCTGTTTTGACATTTTGTCCATGCAAATGCAAATCCATATTTCATTACTAAATTATGGAGGAAGGCAAAGCATCAAGAAAATAAATTTATATATGCTAACTTCTGAATGTAAAGTTTATCTTAAATAGCTTATATAAATAGCAGATGATAAGAAATGTAGAACTGATAAATGCAAATAATGCACGTGATGAAAGGCAGTTTTAATTAAGCATAAGCTCTCATGGGTTCTAAATTGGTATAATTTTACAGGTAATAAAACTTTGTGGACTGCTCTAGGAAATCATCATCTCAGTTTCTGGGGGATGGTAAAAAGATCAAAGGAAATATTAAGAATTGTTAAAGAGTACAGCAAATAAAACAGAATAGCACTGAGACAGTGCCTGGCATGCCAGTATCTAGTAGACTTAGCAATTCCAGCCTCCCACATCTCAAAAGACAGAGCAGACCTTTAAAAAAAAACAACTACAGGTAGCAAGTTTTTGCTACAAGTACTAATAGAAGCTTTGAAAAGCTTACAAGAAAAGCTAACGAGTTCAAACTGATCTGGCTTCTAGACCTGGAAAAGAGGTGATTAAGAGAGGATAGGAGAGACATAAAATGAAAAATGGCACAAAGAAGATTAATAAAGAATATTTTTTTCCTGTTGCTTACAAGATGAATAGCAGATAATATCGTTCAAAATCAACAGATTTAAGACAAATAGAAAGAAAGTATTTTCCAATTGCTAAAACAACTTTTTCACAACTGTATGAATAGTGGAAATGTAAATAGATACGAAAACAGTTAGAAAATCTCACAGAAGAGGTGAGATCAAGGTGTATTAAGAATAAAACCCATCAAGGTTAAGAATAAAAGAAAAAATAAAAGAAATCCTAATTTAGGAATCCTCTAAAACAGAGGCTTTGAAAATGGGACAATATACTGTGAGAAAATATCATGGTGTGTTTGCTTGCATTCTTCTTATATTCTGATCACCTGCTCTGTCATATCCTACGTTTATTTACCTTCACATGGTCATTCTTATGTTCCTATTCTACACTCATGGTTTCCAGCAAAACAACAACTTTATATGATTTATTAGAATTCTTCTGTGGTTACTATTTTTAAACACCTTATGTGACTCCTTTATTCCAAGCAATCCTGGGTCCCATGGTGAGCTCTTGTAATGGTGAAACTGCCTGTAATAACTCAGACCCTGTGAATGACTGCGAAATCAGCCCTCAGAGGTGCAAAATACCAAGGAAAGTAATAACTATTTGAGTTGTAGGCTTCCCAGATGCTTGAAGTTAAGAAGGTGATTTGGATTTGGCTGCATCAGACCCAAACGCTCAGCATCTTACAGGACCAAACTTTGGCATGATTTCAAATATACTTAGAGATGAAGAATTTCATAAAAAAAAAAAAAAAAAAAAAAAATCAGACTGAGATATATACACATATTTGATTATTATTTTTGAGATAGCACGTCCTGTTTTCTAAATCTGCAGAATAACATCTCTCAGTATTTAATATTCAATTACATTGTTGGAATGATTTACAGATATATACAACTAAATGCACACGTAAGTGCTTGTAGAACTTGGAGTCCCTCTTGTAAGGGAAAACCAGGTCTATATGTTTTTGTATTTCCAGAATCTTGTGAGGGCTGTTGTAGAAGCAGCTTCTTTAGGATTCCCAAAATAAATAAAAACTAGCAAGAGGGCACAGGAGCTAATGCCACACTGTAGGAACACAGCAAGGGAGCATATTAAAGTCCAGCATGCTACCTCAGCTGCGCTCTGAATCCACACTGTGCCAAAGCTCAACTGTAGCTTGGCTGTCTATAAGCCTAGTATTGTCTTGCAGCATGTGATTTTGTGCCCCTCTAAGAGGAATAAATACTAGTGGATTCTGATGAGAGTTTGCACGCCTTTCCATAGTATCACAGGATCGTGCTTGAGCTCATCTGCCCACATCATCAGTTTCTTTCTCCAAAGATACGTCCCATAATTTATTCAGAGCCTATGCTCAAATGTTTCCATATAACATGAATATGATCAAATTTAGATGGGTGCAGATCACCTCAAAGGCAACATGAGTGAAACCAGAGCTGTTACTCTCCAGGCTACACACACATGATTGAAAATTATATTTCCTTTCTTTTAACTCTGATCCTAATTACTCTTTCTTCCTCCATTAGCCATGTTTCAGAGAACCTGTGACTGCTTCACGTTTTCTGGATACTATTTAATCCTAGTCCCATAAGTACAATTAATTCATTGCACTTTGATAAATAATTTCAGATTTTGAGTGCTTATGTGTATAAAACTATGAATTGTACACCTACCAATGTATTTAATATTTGAGATACAGTACCTATAGTTATACAGAAAAAATCATCCAATTTAAAAAGCCATTTCAAACTAGTCAGGATTATTAAACAGATTTCTTCTGACACTTATAAATACTGTGCTTTACCTGAGAGTAGTTTTCTCGGTAGCTCCGCCTTATAAAAGCTAATTATACACTTACAGATTTGTATTCTAACTTGAGAGCTTGGCACCCTCATCAGATAACCTATCAGAAACAGAAAAAAAAAATAATTTACAAAGTTTACAATTGTTTTAGAAATTCATCTTAACACTTGTATTACAGTACTTAGTGTCTCCTTTGGTCATACCCCCTTACAAATCTTTCCACATCATGAGAAGTTTGATTATAAAACACTCCAGGGACAAGGACTATAACAATCAATAGGACAAAGTGGTCTCGGAGTAGCAGCAAACAGTTTATCAAAAAGTGACCTCCTCTGCTTTATGTCTACAGATTCTTATAGGAGACTGGATGTTATTCCAGAAGGTACTCTCAGCACTAAGCTACTACACGAGGCTGCTGTCATCATAACGATGTCAGGCACTCTTCTTCTAGCAGACATGATATGACAAAATGGGAGCATGGAAAGAATTCCTTTTCCACAAGATAAGAAGAGAGCCTTTGAGACCTACCAGGGCCTAGCATGGATAATATAAATGATCTTTCTGACTGTAATGTCTTTTTGGACAGGCTACAGAGAATCTGGAACTAGCAGAAACTGAGAAGCCATTCTGCCACCCGTGCCTGTGAAAATAAAGACTTTTAAGAATTACTTTTTTCTCACCCATTTCAGGGATAGTATTTTTCCACTTGTGACAGGCTGATTGCGTTACGTCTCTATTTAAATCTTTCCAACAAGTTAGCTAACAGATCACTGGTACTCCATTCTCTATCCTTCTTGACCTATAGCACTTGCAGCATTTTCTTTGAAAATTAAAAATACCACATTCAAAGTCATAAGATATTTTGCTACTACAACATCCAGTGACACTGGGACACCGTTTGCTCAAAAGCTCTCTTAAAATGGATTCCTGAGTAACAGAAGACGATGGCTCAGATGCAAGATGCTCCTAGAAAGGCATGGCACTACGCTGACTTGCTGTATTTTGCCTTTGTAAGTGATAAATCTCAGGCTTTTAGATGTTGAAGCTTGGAGTCAAGAGTTATAATTTTCTCACTTGTTTCTTCCATTTGGATTCAAAGAAGCATGAAGGAAGTGTATTCCCCTTATCCCAGTGTTTATAGCAATACACACATTTCTCAGAGTGAAATGAAATCAAACAGGATACACACAGGTTTAGTTCTTCAGCTGTACTGTTAAAACTATCTCTCATAGCTACTGACACTGGCAAACAGGTAACTTTGCTAGCTAAGCTCTGGGTGAGCTGCACAGCAAAATAAGAACAGGTTCTAAATGCTAAAAAGTACCAAGTAATTGAAAGAAATTACTTGCACTTACTAGGGAAATAACAAACAATTAAAATTGTGATAAAGATACAGTTAATTTTATCACATTGATGGCATTGTGGCATCTCGGTATACACTCACCAAGTTGTGCAATGGATTTTGAAACTGTCACAGAATAGCTTACTTCATCTGATAATTTCTTTTTTTGAAATGGTAACCTACAAAAAAACATTAAAATAATACTTGAAACACTACAGAAGAATACTCTCTCCAATAATGCACCAGAAAAGCTCAACAGATTTTCTGTTCTGCCTTTACATATATATATATATTTGCAAATAAAGACTTTTCCCAGGGAAAATACATCTTTGCAATGTTGATTCTACAACATTGAAAGTTCAGTTCCATAATCTGGCAGTTACATTTTGGCAAATAGAGAAGTTGTCTGTGAGTATGTACTATAATTCATGTTCTGTACAATAAGAAAAACTCTGAACAAGCAAATGTCATTTCAGTGTGGAGGATGGACTCCTAGAACCGAGGCACTATCATGTTATTCCAGAGTCTCACTGTGAATAGACATGTGCAGAGATGGAAAAAAGGATCAAATCCCTGAACAAGATCTCTAGAAATGGATGAAAATAAAACCAATGAACAGACTCCAAATAGTCCAATTACGCATGCATTTTTAAAAACAGGATATTAAGAAATATCCAATAACATTTGCAAAACATTCAGATACGGCATAAACATGTAAGTACTAAAAATTCTCTAACAGTAAACATTGCCATGTTATGCTAAGGTCTCTGCTGCTCATAGTGCAGAAACAGCTTTCCGGTTGGTTTACCTCTGTAAACACAGCCAGAGAAAAAGAAAGGAGAGATCAAATAATGGAATAAAAAGGGAAAACAAAAAAAGAAACAGACACTGAAAAAAAGTGGGAAGAAGACAGCAAACAGCAGTAGTTACGAAAGAGTGGAAAATTCTACTATGTGACTTCTAGTATCTGAAAGGAATTTTTAAATAACAGCCCTTCCTTCTAGTTACAGGCTTCTCTTTGTCATATGAAATAGTAGTGAATGGTAGGAGAATTTCCATAATATAAAAATTAAAGCTAAACCCAAGGGCACAAACTTCCAAAATATATTTATTGCATAAACCAAAATTGCTGAACCACTATGCAAGTACTACTTTTATTGACTTTATATCCCCATTCTCAGTTTTGTCATGTTTCTGCCACACAGAAGAAAATCAAACTTCATAAGGTACTTTCTCATTCTCCACTGTGTGGCAGCAAAGGAAAGCAGTATAACTGCTCTAGAAAGTAAAATATTCAGCTCAGAAGTTGTATGTTTATTAAAACCAACTGCTGAAATGAAGCAATGTAAAATCCTATTTGAATACTCGGCTTAGAAATTTACTGTCTGGCATAATTTTTCTCTTCCTTGTTCTCACCAATTATAATTAAATACACAAGTAACCGTAGCTACAAAAATCCCGTAAGTGGCTTTATTAAGCTCTTCAGAAGAAGAAAACCATGGGCAAGTACGTGTAACACTTGAATTCTATTCTACAAATAATTTAAAGTACAGTATGTCAATGCAAAAAAAAAAAAAAAAGCAAAAAAAAAAAATGCAATACATTTGTAAAGCAATTATAAATCCCAAATCCTCCAACTATTATGATTCTTTTTCTTCTCCAATATGGCTTGTCATTTCATAAAGTTTACCTTCAGGTGAAGTGTCAATATTTTAAACTCACTTAGAAAGCTTGTTTGAAACAGCAACACACCTCAGCAAGACTTAACAGCTGAATCTCTTGGGGCCAGCAGTCCCTGAACGAGTTACTCTAGGCAATGAGACACCTTGGGGAATCTTGCTTCCAGCACACTGGAGCCAATTATAATACAGTTTTTCATGATGTAATACATGGCTGCACAGATACTCAATTCCTAAATTGGATCCTTCATGCCAACAGAAATTGGACTCAAGGTAACAGTTCATAATAAGGAAGGATGACACAACTGATGCCTTGCAGATAAAGATGCCTTCTATATAGGTGCCATACAGTGAGTTGCCTTAGAAAATGTACGAACATGTTAATTAATAGTGTTTGAGATCTCTAAAAGAAGGGCTTAAATACTTACCCACATAGTTTAATAAGTTCACATACAGGCTCGATGAAAGCTTCTTGTTCATTTACTTTTTCTGCACACAGGTTAAGAATGTCAATTATTTGTGCTAAATCCTTAAGGGGCTTTTAATTTAAAGTTAAGGAAATCAGATTGCATTGCTATAAATTAGAAGAAAACCTTGAAAACTGTAGTTATCATTCTCCAAAGATACAACCAAGGACAATGCTGTCAAAGTCAGATGACTAAAATGAAGCATACGAATCTATACTTAGGCCTTCAGAAGCAAACTTACTTTTAAGGAAGCAGAACTCTTGCAGCTCTTATTTAGCTTTCTCATCAGCTGAACTCACTGGTGGTTCAGCACTGAGTACCAAAAAAATAAGGGATGGAAAGCTTTTATATCACAGTGACAGATTTACCTTTCTAAATTCTATCTGAAACAGCCCTGAGGCATTTAAATCCTAAGTGGCTAAATTGGGGTACTAAAGATTGAAAGTTTGGATCTGAACACATATAATCTAATTTAGAGGCACAAGATTGAAACTAACTGGTCACTGAGACTTCCAAGTTACTACCAATGCACTTACTCAAGGAAACTGTCTTTAAGAGCTTAGCCACAGCTCAACTGAGAAGAAATGTGATAGCTTAAATCACTATGACAATTAATTGAAATGTATGAAATTAATCACTCTTTCCACATGCCTACGTTTTCCCTAGTACTTCTCATTACTTCTTTCAATTTTACTGTAAATACAAAAATGTTTCAGGTAAAATACCCTTTGTTTTTCTTTAGAACATCTACTCACTGGAAGTCAATGCTATTTCATTTTCTACTTCTTAAGAAATTAAAATTATTATGCATGTCTGTTCTGAGTTGAAAGTACACTAATTATGTTTTGAACACCTCCAACCACAGTACAGGTGAGATCCCTCTATTTAATTTTGTAGCAAATCAATCTGGAAGCCAAGAATCTCGCTAACCTAACAACCTCAGCTATGAGTGCATAAGAAGGTCAATAATGAGAACACGTGGACTATCACTGCTCTCCATGTGGAAGCATAGCAGACCTAAAAGTGGTTTGCTGAAAAGTCAAAATATTATCATTCATAACAATAACACACCACAACTTTAGAATTCTACCGTGTCAAAAAGGATACAAGCCCATTTTCAAAACGTTTGACTACCTTCTTGAGAACTTTCAACTGTTTTTCTTCCAAATTGCTCTTAAATACGAAAACAGAAAGCAGATTTTAATTGCAGTTTGCTTTAGAACATGAAATGATTATATTAGTCCCCTTTTAAGTTTTAATGAAAGTAGAAATCAGATTAAAAAGTCACAAGACACAAATGAAATTCTGAAAGTGCTTTGCAGGAGGATTAGCCCCTTGATCAAGCCACAAGAGTGCAGTACTTAGAAATGTAACTAAAGAGACTTTTGAAAACTGCATCTTTTGTTCAAATGTGTGAGCTCTTTCTACTAAATTCTTTGGGTTTCCATGAGAACTTGCTAAGAAAATCAAACCTATGTTACACATGACATAAATGTGTAAAAATGTAGATCTGAGGTTATTAGAGTGAAGCTCTACAACCACTAGGAAAGAGTCTGCAAAACAACTGACATAAGGATATGGCAGGGTGTGCCAAGGGTATCTGTGTTCATTCCAGCTCTCCCAAGCACCTCCACACTGGGCAAGAGCACTGCAAATTGAGGCAGGCCAGAAAGTTGTTTCAGGAATCTACAAGCCCAGAATCCTGAGGGCATTTCATCAGATACTCTATGCTGTCTAGAGGAGCAATAAACAATATCATGCAGAGTATTTTTCTTCAGTCTGTAAACTTATTCTGAGTGTTCCTTATTCAGAAGGAATAAAAAAAGAAAAAAGACATGAACTAGTTCTCTATTTCTCTGCAGGACAAAATACTAGAAGGTGGTATGTTTAAACAATTCCTAAGAATATAAATTATTAAGTTTCTAGATCAAAAGTGACTAATGGCTTAGTGAATTTAGTCTGCCAAATCTTCTTGTGGAGACAAACACCAGTCTGTGGAAGCCCATGAGATACTGCTCTCCTGTGTGGCTAGGAAGTCGTATTTGTTCTTGAATGCTGAACATTGTATAGTTATCCTTCCTTTAAAATCATCTCCCTGGAGAAGTGTTAGCAGTTAACTTGGGCAATTTGATAAATTCCTGTCATACTTTGAATAAGTCTGTATGTATTTCCATTTTTCAGCTGTGGGTTTCAGCACTATAAAACTCCCAGATTAGCAAGATTGCACATCTAGTTTATAAATGCACACACTTTTGTCTTGTCTTGGAAAAGTACCCATGTGAGGACATACGGGGATATTTAACAAAACAAACAAAAACACCCACAAAACTCAATTCATAGACGTCATTTCCTATTAAAGAGGGCATCTTTTTTAAAAAGCGTTCAAAGACTAGTACAAATACTTCAGCTTTGTGCTTTGGAGCTGCAGCCACCAGTGGCAGCTGGTTTTATTTGGGATAGATACAACTGCAATTGTGTTTGTTTGTTTTGAGCCCATTACAGCTGGTGAAACAGAAATAACGAGGTCTCACTTACGGAGTCAGAATCTCCAAGTAGCCTGATGGCATGATTCAGATCCGCTGACCGCGTCTCCTAGAAAACAGCCACGCTTTTTAACATCGTTAGACTCACCTTAAAAAGTGCTTAAACCTTAAAACCTGCGAGTGCCACGCTGATGCAACAGGGAACGCCCCAAGGCCGGGCAGAGCCCGTCTGCCTGCAGCGCCCAGCCCCAGCCCCAGCCCGGGCCGCCATGAGGGCAGCGCGCCCGGGGGCTCACCTGGCTGGCTCCGCCGTCCGGGGCTCCCTGGCGCCGCTCCCCGCCGCAGCGAGAGGGGCCGAGGGCCGGCGACAGCGCTGGGGAGCGGGCCGGGGAGCGGGACAGCGCCCGTGAGGCGGGGGGCTCGGCCAGGGAGGACATGGAGGACGCGGAGCCCGGCTGCCGCCGCCCGCCCGCGGCACCGGCGCTGTTGCCATGGGAGCGGGGCGGCACCGCCTGCCCGAGCCCAGGCCCGTGGGGGCCCGGCCGGTGGGCGACCCACGCCGGGCTGGGGCTGGGGCTGGAGCACCTCGGGGCTCCGGCAGCCTGCAGCGGGAAGCGGGACCCGCTCTGGGGACAGCCCGGCTGCTGAGTGCCCTGTGGTGCACCCGCCGGTGCTGCCACTCCTCCGGTGCTGGCACCAGTGGTGCTACCACCCCACCGCTAGTGCCATTCCTGAGCCTGCTCTAGACCGCGAGAAAACCATTTCCCCGTCCATACACAATGCAGAGACTCTTGCTGGGCAGCTGGAGGGAAGCGGCTGGCAGATCCCCAGTTTTTGGTCATGACACATTTCACGATGAGACACCTCTGTAGATAAACTGTGGCTCTGGGGAAGCCACACTCTAGAGAAAAGGGGGAAAAGACTCTTTTTATCTGCATAGACCGGTACAAAACATGGGTGACTAATGCCTGGAAAGTAATAAAAGAAGGGACAGAAGCGTAAGTGGACAGAAGCATAAACATAATGTTACAATATTTTCAACTTGCTCATAGCTTCCATGGGATATGCGTACCCCATGAAACAGGTGTGTGTGTACCCCATGAAACAGGCATGTGTTAGTGCTCTGAGATGCTCTCTCTCAAATGGGAGCATGGCAGAGCCCACCAACTCCAACCTGTCTGGGATTGCTCTGTCCTTCACACTGGGCTGATACACCTGGAGGAGGAGAGCTGTGTATCCCCAGATAGTAACAGCAAAAGGCAACGGCCTCGTACTGGGTGTCCTCACAGGTGTTCTGGTAGATTCCCAGTTCAGCTGCTCTTGGTAGGATTTGGGCATTTCTTTGGAGAATTTCATATTAATTAATGTGAATTTTAATTAATTAATATAAGAAGGATGTGGACCTGTTTGAGTGAATACAGAGGAGGGCCATGAAGATGATCAGAGGGCTGGAGCACCTCCTATGAATACAGGCCAAGGGTGCTGGGGTTGTTCAGCCTGGAGAAGAGAAGGCTCCGGGGAGACCTTACAGCGGCCTGCCAGTACCTAAATGGGGACCTACAGCAAAGCTGGGGAGGGACTCTTTGTCAGGGGGTGTGGTGACAGAACAAGGGATTATGGCTTTAAGGTAAAAGACGTTAGATTTAGATTAGATATTAGGAAGAAATTCTTCACTCAGAGGGTGGTGAGGCCCTGGCACAGGCTGCCCAGAGAAGCTGTGGCTGCCCCATCCCTGGAGGTGTTCAAGGCCAGGCTGGATGGGGCTTTGGGCAACCTGGTCTGGTGGGAGGTGTCCCTGCCCATGGCAGGGGGTTGGAACTGGGTGATCTTCTGAGTGACAGAATGGTACCTGAATTTGAAAAATGCTCTGACCACTTTGGTGTTGGCATCCTTAACCTTCTGAGTCACATTCATAGAAACACAGGTGATACAAAGGCAGGACCTGTAGTACACTATAGTGCATTCACCTAATGTGACAACCAGTCCCGGAGCTACCGGCTGATGTTTTTCATTCATCCATGTACATGTATCTTTATTCCTTTATCCATTTTACTATCTGCCTTCCATGTTCTTTTTAAATACTTGTTTGAGTATATTTTCAGACACAGTGTTTGTAGAGGTTTGTTTATTATTTGAGAATAATCATAATGATAATGCTTAGAGGTTTGCAAGCAGTTAGTGCTGAACAAACTGATTTACTTTTTTTTTGCTTCATGCCCAGATACTTGCTGATGTTGTATACATTAAACCAGTTTTCAAGCTCATGAATTTTAAGCTCATAAAATTTACATCTATTGTGGCTCAAGTAATTTTAAGCTGTTGCTTGTGTTTTGATTGACAAATGTCATTCAAAACTTGTATACAGAATGTATCTGAACATCTAAATTGGGCAACATAGTCTGTAAATTATAAGCTTAGGTCACATCCCATTTGTTGCCTGAGTGTTCCAAAGATCATACTGCAAAGGTTCATTTGCTCACCGTGCACCTTCTTCATAAATGAAGCTTTTAGAAATTTGTGTGGCAGCTACACTGTGCAAGTTTGACTACAGGGATTCTGCTGCCCTTGGCAAACTGGCAAACGTCCATCCTCAAAAAGCTGCAGTCAACTGTGAAAATATTTACTTAAGTTTTCTGCCCCAAACAACTGGTTTATATTGTTTCTTATCACACCTACCTCTTCCACCGGGAACAAATAATATTTAAGACATGAAGGCTGTATTACCTTACCTCTGAGAATATTATTTCACAAATATTAGCTGCTAAGCCCTACAAATGCTAACAAATATATTTTAAAAGTAGACTTGATGTAGAGATTTCCGTTTTAACTGAAGACAGATTCTTTTGTTGTGAAGACACCTTTCGGTAAATTTTAATTCTTGAGGTAATGTTGAATTACATAAAACTACAGGACTGTGTAGTCAAACACGTAGGGCACAGCCGTGCATTGGAAGATCAAGGTTCAGTATCTAGGTCTGCCATTAATCTCCTGCTGACTTTGCTGAGTGTTCTTCTCCTACTCTTCATTTGCTGTTTTACAAATTAGGTGTGGGTTTGCTGTGTGGGTCTTCTGCCCTAGCCAAACCTTTGCTTGGCTGTACTGAATGTGTACATTTTTCAAAGCCATCTATACTGTATCAAGTACGACACTAAGCTCCTTACAGTACAGAAATCAGTCTGCTGACTACTTGACTTCTTTTTCAGTCTTATTTCTTGTTTTGGTCAGTAGGATGGGGAAAAAGAAGGGGGCACACAGGAATGGGAAAATGTGGTACTGTACTTCCTGATCTCCTGTGTTTGATAACCATCAGAGAAAAAAAAAAAAAAAGCTGAAAATCAATTGGCAGCACTCAACCTTAAACCTGTGAAATCAACAGAACTTTCAACAACTGGATTTACCTGCTTATACCATGACAATGCAGTGCTTAGGTCACTGTGTGCTAGGGATTTGACAGGGACTTTCATGCTGATTTTTGTTGTTAAAAGGAAGCACAGTAAGTCACAGCAGACAGAACTTATTTTTTTTCTACAGTACCAGTTGGACAAAAGCTGGGGTTCCCAGTTGCTAATATAGTTATCAACACGGTAAAACAAGCACTGTGATGTACAGAAACAAGGCAAAGATTTAAAGAATCTAAGAAAAGACAGATTTCAAGGACCAAAAAGTTATTGTTATGACATGCATAGCAAAAATATAAAATATTTTTAATTTAAAACATATCTAAATTCCATTGCTTCTAGGGAGTGTCTTTGTCCAGGGATCTGGGAAAGCTATGTAACTTAATACGAAATACATGTAAATGTGAATTCTGCTTCTGCACTCTTCACTGACTTCTGCATCTCAACTGAATTCAGAATGGTTTATGTTGCTGTTTATGTTAAGCAGAGTTTCACCTTGTGTGTATCCTTTTCCTCTTTCCTCTTGTGTTGGCATAAGCCTTTTTGGAAAAAAAAAAAAAAGGCATATACTTTCAAAGTGAAGGACTGCAAAGTGCTTCACCCGTTTTTCTCATTTTAGCAGTAAAGCTTTCACAAACAGTAAGGCATAACCAAACAGGAAGAATGGCTCCACCTTACTTGTGCCCAGCAGTCTCCCTTTTGCCACAGATGTTGCTTGAATGACTAGTGGATTAATACTTACTGGTAGTAGTACTGCAGTATCTACTTTGGGTTCTGAAAACACGGAGAGTACATTACAATGAAATACGGGAAACAATTCTCCAGTTTATTTCTGTGAATCTGCTCTTCTGATTTTTTTTTTTTATGAACTCGCATTGAAGTTCTGCATCTCAGGGAAAATGTTAATCAGAGTACATGTGTTATAAAGAAAAGCAAAGTGAAGTCTATTATGCATAAGCACAGAAGAAAAAGCCACATACCTGACATTGACTTTTTATTGATTTTTTGTGAAAAACAGAGTCTATGGAAAAATAGGTAAAAGCATTACTAATAATTTATAATAGCCCTGTTCAGAGAGACAGCACAAACAAATTGACAAATGACTACAAACAGAATACCAGGAAAAGACTGCATATATGGAAGACAAACTATGTTCACTGCAAGACACTGCCAGCAAGGCATGAAAAACAATATACAATGACAAGTTGTTCAAGTCAGTTCAATGTGTTACTTGTTTTAAAGACTGCAATCTAGTTAATTCAAGCAGTATCATATAACGATACAGTATCAGTACTGCAACTTTACTTATTACATTTATAGAAAATACTACAGGATGAACATCCAAGAAATCAAAAATGTGTGCATTAGGAGACGTATATCTGAAAGGAACTACTACCACTGCATATTGCTACCATTGAAAATATACTTCAAACTCAATCTATCTAATCTTTATGCATTTATATATAACTTTGATTTTATCACATTCAGAGGAAAGCTGTTTCCTAGCTATAGTCGTATGTGAAATTTATATCCACTTGGGAACTCATTGCCTTATATTAAACAGTAATTTTTCTTAGTGCAAGTTGGGCAGCATGTATAGCTAATTACATACATAGACACACAATATTTTATAGCCAATTAATGCTAAGTAAAAATGCAAATGTCCCTTCTCGTGTTGGCACATCATATTATGCACAATGTTAGAACAAAACGTTAAATGTGGCACCAATTCACAATAACCATTACCGCAAGCTAGATAAGCAAAGGACTTGCAAAATGGAATTTCAAAATAATTAATCTCTGAATAATTCAAGAACATGAGGACGTAATTAACTTGTACATAGTTGCCACCATTAATAGAATTGTAAAATAAAATTAAAGACAAATACGGAATCTGGAATGGAACTGTATTTCAAACAGCGTTAAGAAGAAATACCTTCACATCCACGGAAAACAAATAACTTGTTGCTAAATACACAGAGGTTTCTAATTTCTAATATGTGTAAAGTTCTGCACTATATACCAAGCACTATTTTGCTTTTATGTAACAGTAATAGAGAGAAGTGAAGGTTGTTTTCACATTAGGCAGGACATCCCCACAATCAGTAAACACTTTATATAACTTTACCAAAAAATATACATAGCAAGCTATTCCTCAAAATACATATTTATTCTCCTAAATAACTAAAAAATCTAAATTAATGTATTTTCATATATTTAGGCAATTGAAACCAAACTTTTAGCCTCAGGTCTCACTCCCATGAGAAGTCCTTATTCAGGTTCTCCTATAGAAACCAATGGGTTTGATCACATGAATAAAGATTCCTTATGTGACTAAACATATACATGGTATGATACAGAATGTGTAATAAATGCATGAGTGTCATTTTATTTTCAGACTTACAGTGTCTTGTTAGAGTGAATTGGTCCTTAAAATAAAGCACACTACATGAGATTAAACAAGTCATCTTATCATTCCAGTTAGAAGTAAATACATGGCCTAACTGGAAACCATACATTATTTAATAGCACAAATATTTCACAAAATGTATTCATATATTTTATCTAAAAATATCATATGTTTATTAATACTTCAGTATTTCAACTTTTCAAGTAACTTATAAAATTAAACCACATTTTTGACTTTCAATACACGCAGTCTGAGGAATAAACAACACACCACTATTCCCGCCGGACACCTTTGGCAGTTCAAAATTTAACAGTTTAACATTCTTGAAGAAGTTTAATGATGAAATAACTTTGCATAGGAAGAGGGCAAATACATTTCTGTATACACCACGAGTGGCTGCATGATACATTACAATGCATGGACTTAGAAAGTAATGCTCAAATAGTACAGCATCTTTCTTCTGCAACACTATCGCTGTTGCATCAAACAAGAATTAGGTAATTATAGGCAAGATGAATGTTAATTACATAAGTTGAATTAATATAAAAATAATAGCAGCATACATAATGATGAAATGTAATCAGCTTGTCAACAGCAATGGTTTCCACCCTAAATTTGTTCATAGGTATGAAATTCTGCTTTCAGTTACACTGTCCAATTCCCGTAGTTTTAATGAGGTTTCATGCACAGGCACCATTCTGGGGCAGAACGCAGCACGGAATTTATCTCATTAAAATACTCCAAGACTTTGTGTATTTTAATATTATTCACACGCTGTTTTCTCTAGCATGAAATTAATATCAAGGACTTGAAATAGTTTTACACAAACAATACCACGGGTGTGAAGATTAAATCCTTTCCAGACAGCTCACAAGCAAATATTCCTGCAAACACCTATGTGTGTGACTTAGTATAACCACGAGAATAGCTGTATCAGTGGAACTATTTATGCTAATTCTTTAATTAATTTTATTTAAAGAACTGGAGCACAAATGCCTAAGCTTTGTGTAGTTTCTGTCAGAAATAATGGAATAAGAAGCTAGGAAATTCAGTTACATGAACTTTTGCAAGCCTTTTGAAAATATACAACTTTCTGTATTGGAGTGTATTTACGCAGAGGCAAAATTAGCAGTTGCAACCGTCACTTGTGCTTCATTTTATTGGATATCTACTAGCTTAGGCTCCTGTCTATATGCAACAATAACAGATATTTTGTTTAGTATCCAGACTGTTTGATAAAGTAGTATTGGGTTTGTGCATCACCACATTTATCACTGAAATAGCTGCATATTGGGAAAGGGAAAATAAGGTTATTGCTTTGAAATTATCTGCTCATTTTTTTAAGAACAGAGAAAGAATACACATTTTTTTTAAATTAATTTGATGGGCTTATTGATAGGTTTATTAAACTTTTTTTTTTTTTTTTTTTTAATGTATTTCTTTTTCTCTTCCATCTTTTCCTTCCAGAAAAAAAATGGGAAAGTTTCAAAGTTTCTAATTTCTAACTTTTGGAGGAAGTACAATACAATAGTCCAGAGGCAGTATCTGTCCCAAAGAAGCCCTAAATCATTGACTTCCAAGGTGCTGAGGGGTTATGTTTGAGGATAAATCACTGGACAGATGCTCTTTTTGGAAGAATCTGCCACTAGTCTGCTACTGGAGAAAAGTCTCAATGGACCCTTGTCTAACCAATAGCTTACTTTTCAAAACTAGGTGAAAAAAAAATAGATTTCTCTTTCTGCTCCTGATCCCCTGCAACTCTCATGTTTCTGCTGACAAACATGAAAATCACTACAATCACTAGGGGCCCTACAAGGAAGCAGGAGATGGTCTCTTTATCAGGGAGTGCAGTGATTACAAGGAGTAATAGTTCGAAACTAAAACAGAAGATTTAGATTAGATATTAAGAAAGAAATTCTTCCCTCAGAGGGTGGTGAGGCCCTGGCACAGGCTGCCCAGAGAAGCTGTGGATGCCCCATCCCTGGGGGTGTTGAAGGCCAGGCTGGATGGGGCTTTGGGCAACCTGGTCTGGTGGGAGGTGTCCCTGCCCATGGCAGGGGGGGATGGAAAGGGGTGATCTTTAAGGTCCCTTCCAACCCAAAATATTCTATGATTCTATGAAATACAATTGAAATATGGTTCTATTCTATGAAATATGGTTGAATTCTATTTTTTCCAAAACATGTTTTCAGAAACCTCCATTTTCAAAGAGAAAAAAGATTTACTGACAACATGTTACATACAAAGAATGTTTAAAGACATAAATGCTTTAATTCTGGAAAAAAATGCATGCAAATATATTTGGTGTGAAAATTTCATTGCAGCGTTGGAATTGAATGTACTTGAAATTGGAAAAAAAAATCTAGCTGCTTTTTGATTTGCAACAAACCCAAAATATAACATTGGCTTGACGTTTGGCGAATACAAATAGAATCATAGAATCATAGAATATCCTGAGTTGGAAGGGACCCTTAAGGATCATCAAGTCCAACTCTTGACACCGCACAGGTCTACCCAAAAGTTCAGACCATGTGCCTAAGTGCACGGTCCAATCTCTTCTTAAATTCAGACAGGCTCGGTGCAGTGACCACTTCCCTGGGGAGCCTGTTCCAGTGTGCAACCACCCTCTCTGTGAAGAACCCCCTCCTGACGTCCAGCCTAAATTTCCCCTGCCTCAGCTTAACCCCGTCCCCGCGGGTCCTGTCACTGGTGTTAATGGAGAAAAGGTCTCCTGCCTCTCGACACCCCCTTACGAGGAAGTTGTAGACTGTGATGAGGTCTCCCCTCAGCCTCCTCTTCTTCAGGCTGAACAGGCCCAGTGACCTCAGCCGTTCTTCGTACGTCTTCCCCTCCAGGCCTTTCACCATCTTCGTAGCCCTCCTCTGGACACTTTCCAACAGTTTCATGTCCTTTTTATACTGTGGTGCCCAGAACTGCACACAGTACTCGAGGTGAGGCCGCACCAGCGCAGAGTAGAGCGGGACAATCACCTCCCTTGACCTACTAGCGATGCCGTGCTTGATGCACCCCAGGACACGGTTGGCCCTCCTGGCTGCCAGGGCACACTGCTGGCTCATATTCAACTTGCTGTCTACCACGACCCCCAGATCCCTCTCTTCTAGGCTGCTCTCCAGCGTCTCATCGCCCAGTCTGTACGTGCAGCCAGGGTTTCCCCGTCCCAGGTGCAGGACCCGGCACTTGCTCTTATTGAACTTCATGCGGTTGGTGATCGCCCAGCTCTCCAACCTATCCAGATCCCTCTGCAAGGCCTTTCCACCCTCATTCGAGTCCACAACTCCTCCAAGTTTGGTGTCATCAGCAAACTTGCTCAAAATACCTTCTATTCCTACATCCAGATCGTTTATAAAAATATTGAAAAGTACCGGCCCTAAAATGGAGCCTTGAGGGACCCCACTGGTGACCGCCCGCCAGCCTGACGCAGCCCCATTTACCATAACCCTTTGGGCCCTGCCCGTTAGCCAATTGCTCACCCATCGTATGATGTTTTTATTTAGCTGTATGGTGGACAGTTTGTCCAGTAGGATCCTGTGGGAAACCATGTCAAAAGCCTTGCTGAAGTCCAAAAAAATCACATCAGCTGGTTTCCCTTGGCCCATCATACGGGTGATCTTATCATAAAAGGAAATCAGGTTAGTTCGGCAGGACCTACCCTTCACAAACCCATGCTGGCTGGGACCAATGACTGCTTTGTCCCCCAGGTGCGCCTCAATAAGTTCAAGAACCATCTTCTCCATGATTTTACCAGGCACTGACGTGAGTGAGACTGACAGGCCTGTAATTGCTAGGGTCTTCTTTCTGACCCTTCTTGAAAATCGGCACAACATTTGCCAGCTTCCAGTCTACCGGGACCTTATATTATTACATTATATTATTATACCGGGACCTTTAATTAAAATAAAATTGTAGTAGATTTTTGAGTCTGAATTGGAATTATGAACAACTAACAAAAACTCTTCAGATTTAGGCTGGTGTAACTGGGAGCAGAATTTGATTCTAGATTTTATTTGTTCTGTGGAGCTGTTGGTTTCATTACAGAGGTACTCAGATTTACAGGACTAATAACGTTTAAGGATATATTCAACTTAAGTACTGTGTATTTCTGACAGACATCATATACTAATGACAATTTCCTGGAAATAGTAAGTGAAGTTTCAGCTAAGAAAGTCAGAGATCCTAAATAGTGCAAAAATAGATATGAAAAATATAATTCCATATATCTAAGGAATATTTGGACCTATTCTCATTCATTAAAATAAATATTTTTCCTAAATAAGTAGGGGTAGCCTGAAGGTACATGAGTTGGGTTTGGCTATTTTGTTAAGAATAAAACCAGACAAGCAGTGGTAATAAACAATTTTGAATGTTCTTCTGAATCTCACAGGAAATGAAAATGCCAAGTTTCAGAGGTAAAATTTCCTTTTTAGGTCTAAGAATAATTTTGTTTCTTAAAAATTGATGCACATCCCAGAAACATCTGGTGTAAAAGTAAGACTTTCTTATAAAAATAGAAGATTGTATTTGCACAAAAAAAATAGTAAGATTTTAAGACAGATTCTGGGAAATTCATGTGTAACTACTGAAACTCCAGTGTAGAAACACAGAGCATGAGTAATGTGATGCTTCCATGTTGTAGCAACATACTGGAGCTTCAAAGTGAAAACAGACTTTTATTTTTGCAGACCTCTCAGTATTATTTCCGATATTTCAAAATCATTCTTAAATCAAAAACTAGTTGCTTGCACGTGTACTTGCATGTTTTTTTTACACAAGAATGTTTTGAATTTTCATTGTATGACACACAGAAATAAAGAAATAAAGAATAAAAGAAATAAAGAAGTAAAATTCTATGTGATTCTTTTTAAAAAAACCCATGTTAGTACAATACTATTTGCTTACAAGATGTATAATTAAACCATAACTGAAATTGGTTTTGCATATTCAAATCATGGAAAGTTGTAAAACCACACACAAATAAATATGTGCAATACTTCATTACAAATTAATTTCAGTTGCTTCAAAACCTGATTATTTCCTAAATTACTAACTCTATTAGCCCATATGTTGAACTCCCTAACACGGAAGTGTGGTTTAAATAAAAGAAACACTGCCCAGAAAAATGTGGTATTAATAAATAACACTCTGACACATGCTCTGAGTCAAAGAAATATCTCAAAAGTATGGTTATAATGAAATACTGCCATGATACAACTGTGCAAAGACGCATTAAAATGTTCTGATTTCATAATTATCTTCCCTCTGTAATTCAAAATAAAGTATTTGTAGTTATCTGAAGGAGCAGTTTCCTAATTATAAATGTCTTATAGTTTTTTTGAGAGCTTGTACTGTATGCCAAGCAAGTCCACAGTGACTTTACTCAGACAATACATAAACTCCTGAAAATATAAGTTTATGACAAAAGAACAACAAACAAACAAAAAAGACCATCTGCAACAGTAGTAACAAATAATAGTCTACCATCACATCACAGTTATCCTTTCTGGGGAGAGATGTGGAGTAGACCCACTTGCTTCTTCTATAACGTGGCTTTTCTCCCATCCTCTTCTAATTCTCCTTAGTTTCCTACTTACACATGGCAAAAGTAAAATGATCTTACCTAGAATTACAATGGAGGGCAGAACAAGGGCAAGAACAAAATTTGGTGGTGTATAAAATCTGTAATACTCTTCTTCAAAAGCTCTCTTCCATCCATAAATCAGTACGTGGAAAGTACTTATGATCAGAGCAACATATCCGAGTGTAGACTTTGAAAAAAAAAAGAGAAAATGGGGAAAAAAAGATGAGATAACAGCACTTGGTCCTTCATCAGACACTTCTAACCCATGATTTTAATATTTCTATTAGACATTGTGTTAATGCACAATGCGCTATTTTAAATTAGCACTATTTGGTTTTAAGTTCACGTGTCCAACTAAGAACTGAATCGAGCACTGATTTAAAACACTAGAATCTATAGGCTGCAGTAAAAATTGAATGAAAATAATCTTTGTCCAAATTGTAAGTAATGAAAGTCAATTACAAGACATGTAGATAAATAAGGAATAATCTCAGCGAAATTACCAGAACAAACTCAGCTGGATTTGCAATTTTCCTGTTTCTCACCTATGAGGTTAGATGGCAACAAGATTCATGCTTATTATGGAACAGTGCAACTCTGTTGGAAGAGATCCGGGTTTATTGATCCAAAGTTTTATTGCTTCAAGAAGAGCCATTTGCTTCTTCCTCACTATGACCTATATCCACAAGTTTGAACTTTGCATAAACCATCCCTTACCTTTTCCTACCCACTAGTTAATGGGAATATCAGGACTATGGGATTTGGGCAGAATGGCACAAGGCAACCGTGCAGTTCTTAAATGGGTAGTACTGGATTAAATGGCAAGTAGAAGGTTTGCACAGCACCCTGCAGAGGACCTCTTATCACTTAACCTAAGTCTTTCTTCTGGGGGGGTCATTCACAGTTTCTGTGAATCTGCCCTTTTAAATGCCACTGATCTGCAGAGTTGAGTTAATATATTGACTTTTCCAAACCATGGTAAAAGGACTATTAGGGTCTACAATAGCAAAAGAATTTTTTCTGCATCAAGATTAACCAGTTTCTAGGGACAGGAGAATGTCTGAGCCAATACCATTTGCAAGGATTAACTGGTATAAAAGGAGAAGTACTTTCATTAATTTCTGCAGATCGCTACCATGTTTTTTAACTTGCCAATATTTATCCATTATTTTTGCCAATGTGGAGACGTATCAGAGCCACTTAGGTTTTAGATATGCTGTAGCATTTAAGTTTCTTTAAGAAGAACAATTCTGTAAGAAATGAAACAATCCAAGATGATCATTCATGGATACTAAAATGGCAAATGCAGCATCTGAACAGAAATTCTGGTAAGAAATTCAGGCTGTAAACAATACTATCAACCCTGATGTCTGATAAATTATTGCAGATTTTTGGTGGTGTGGCTGTCCTGCAGTCATTGCTTTTATATCACTGCCAGCAGAGAAAAAGGCACGAATGAATCATATCCCCCATTTCTTCATCAGGTTTTCTGATGAGAACTGCAACAATTCTTGAAAAAGAATCAGGAGGGAAATGCTGTACAACCTCTTCCCAGAATTTTCAAAATCATTTTAATGCTTTTTTAAACTCCATTTACAAACTAGTTTTGACACATCTATGTATGTTTTTGTATATAATGGTCAAAATGGAAGCTAGCAAGTACTGATACAAACATTAAGAACTAACAGTATAAGGATGAGAAAAAAATGTGATGCATAGAGACTCCCTTCAGTTCTTTTTTTCCCTGTGTAAAGTTGTTGTATGCTTCTTTGAAGTGTTGGCAGGGCACCTGCTAGTAGTATGTACTGGTCTATTTCAACGACTCATGTAATAATATGGATGTAATAATATGGCTCCAAAGACAGTCCTAGAGGAGTTTGTCAGCTACTGGCAGTGTTTTCTTCCACTAGGCTCTTAATTGCCTCTGTTGTTGTATTTCAGTGCTGTACTTTTGACAGTAACAACATTGCTTAGCGAGAAAGAGGACATTCTCCACACAACTTAGTGTTCTGCAGGGTTTCTGTTCATTTGTTTGTTTATTTAGGGCGGATCTGCACTAGAAATTCCCATTAAGAAATGTCATCTTTCCCAGCTTGCAGTTACCGACAATGACTTTTCCAGAAGAACAGGCAAGACTGGCTGCCTTGGCTACTTAAGTAAAAACTTACTGCAAGAGGCTGTGTCAGTACAACACTTGTGTTTGTTATAAGGACGATGCACTTGATTTTGCCTGTATCTGCTCAAAGACTAGAGCAGTGCCTGCAACTGCAGCATTACAGCAATGAGCAGTTATGAAATGAGGAAACTCAGAGGAACTGATTGAAGCAGGCTTGGACAAAAAGACAGCAACCAGTGCAGAAAAAGGCACTGATGGGTAGCGGAACAGTAAAATAAAACTGGGTGGCAGGACTGGATCATAGGACAAATATTGACCAGTGGTAGCCTCAAAAAGCCAAAGCTGCCCATCCGTATAGATGCTAACAGAAAAGATGTTTCAACTGAGCAATAAACGATGACTGCACTGTGGAAGCTATTAACTGCTAGAAAGCAATCTGTTTAATTCTCAGAAGGTGAAAGGGAGAGCAGCTGTCACTCAGGTTTACAAGGCTACTTCCTTCTGCAGAGGTTTATGACTGGACAACATGGAGGAGGGAATGCAGGGATTAAAGACAACAGATCTCCTCAAACATAGTTGTGCCTTGGAAGGAATACATACTGGAATTCTGTCATCTTTTCCTTACTTCTTAAGATGTAAAAAGAAAGGGATGAACATGGCTACAAGAGCTCAAAGATCAATTACACTGATGTTACCAAAGAGAGACCGGGAGAGGCACAGCATGTTATAAGAGCAGAGGACTGCTGGAAAGCAGCAAGAAGGAATACTTTTTGGTGACTGGTAACTTCATGCTGGTGGGTGAGTGTGTAGCAATATTAGTTGTAAATGCTGAGAACCCCTCTGGTAAGGCTCTAGAAAGGCTGCTGAGAAGAAGGGAAGAACATTGGTTGCTTTGCTTCCTAATCTTCCACTGAATTGTGTTTCCTGGAAGCTGAGTAATAGATTAGCATGTTTCCAATGGACTTGCCAATTCTTTTGTCTTTTTTGTCAGTCATCTCTATTTTGTTTCTTTTCCTTCCTGATCAAAGTTATTTTTTTTAGCCAATGTACAGGATTCACAGCCAAGGCTACTGATAAATTGGACAAACTGGCATTATTGGGGGGAAAAAACAACACAGAAAACAAAGTGCTAAAGGAGTAGAAAAGATGTAGGCGAAAAATCTGTAAAATATTACCAAGAAGATGTACATATACAGAGACAGAAATGTGCTGTGAAACAAATCTGCTTCAGGGGTTTTTACCTTCACAATGGTTGAGTAACTTCTAACAATGCATACATAGAACAGGCATTTTCCAAAGCCTGTGTTTATGTGAGGTATACCTCAAATTCTCCCAAGAAGAGGATATTGCTAAACTTATTAACTGCCTGTAGCAATTCTGACTGGAATCTTACTCATAAACTTGCTAAATATCTACACCTCATACTTTATTCTGGGGGAAAGTATTCTGTTCTAGTGGAGAAAACAAGGCAGAGCAGCTCTTCCTTGAAGTGTTTGGGCAAGAAAGGTTTTAGTAATAATCGCCCCAGAAAATTTTATAGATTTGTGCTAGCAAACAAAAGGAACGTCTACAAAAAAATAAGCTTCCTACTTCCAACCATCCTAAATGGTTGACTTGTGCTCATTTTTACTAAGAAAGGTAAGCTTTCAAAGCCGATCTGTTCTGTCCATTCCAATTTGAGTGGTTTGCTTTTGGTGTGAACTCTTGGACTGGAAAACAAAAGCAGTGGTTATTTATGCCTATGTTACATAATGCTAATTTAACTGATAAACTCCCTGAAAACTGAAGGACCAGGTGCAGCACTGCTTGCTGACATTTTCCATTTCCATGTATTTTATATGAACATTTCAAGATTGGTTTCAAAAAATGTCCTTTTCTGTTTGCAATATATTGATTTAGCCAAGCTATTCTGTCTGCTCTGATAAAATATGAATTCTCTTTTATTTCTTACCCACATCTATCTTTGTTTGCTATCCAAATATATTTAGAGGAGAAAAAGATGAGTGCTGAAGAGGAGTTAAGAAAATGAATGCATTAGTTTAGTTGCCACAGCTTCTTTCTTCAGTTAGCACCTACTCATGTAGTGCTAAGGTCATGCTAAGATACCTGCAGAATTTCATACTAAGTTTCCATCACCTAGGGTCTCCTACTGAGCACACTCTTTATCACTGCCTGATTCTGTGGCTCTTCTGTCTGGATTTTATGAGTGTTTTCTCTCTGAATCATGAAGAGGTAATCAAATATTTGTTTTGTCTAGCTTAGGTCCTGGTAGGGCAAATACAGTTCCTTCCTTCTGCATCACTGCTCAACCTTCATATCCCCCACTTCTTCAAAATTCATACTCTGAAGGAATTCATACTCTGAGCCTGCACTACTTCTCCTCTTGAAGTCTTTTTCCCTTGATCAAGGAGGCTGGAATTTTTGGAACTTCTGCCACCTGCATTGTGAAATCAGGCTAGGTAAGATGGAGGCATCTCCAAAACAATTGGGAAAATCAGAGACAGACATGATTTCTGGGCAACAACATTCACAACTGATGATTGTCTACAGTATTAGAAACACTGGGGTAGAGGTCTGTTTGAATCACTGTACGTAGGGGCAATGCTACTCAGGAGCTTGTTCTACTGGAACAATGCTAGAAAATAGCTTATGTTGTGTACGTTAATAATTTGCTAAGTCTAAACTCAGCTTTTATATTGTTTTTATTAACTTAGCTGATAGGAAAAACAACACACTATTACGTCGCAAAGTGCTTTTCATAATAATAATAATCATTAAAAGGAGTTAGTTACAACAACTAACAACAAAAAAACTCTTATTTAGAAGGTAACACACCTGAATAAAACTGAACTCCCTCCAGTTTAAGGCACTGTTTACTGAAGGGATGGAAGTTACTGCCAGCAAAGAAAGCAATCCAAGACTCATTATTCCAAAGGAAATATACATTTCAATTCGCCACACTTCTTCCTCATTCCAAGAATTTTCAACATTTGCATGAACCTGATGAAGGAGTAGAAAGGAAACACTTTATTCTCCAGAACAGTAGAAGTATCAACAGAAGTCTCTATAAAATGGGGTCAAATATTTCAGAGGTTTTGTCCTGTGTTGGAGGAAAAACAAACAAACCAACCAACAAACTATTTCCTTACTGCTGATATTGGGTTCTGTTAGATTAAAAATATGTTAACCAGGAAAACTTAGATAAGTTGGTAAAAGAAAATGTAACATTATATACTATTAATAACAATTATCTTATAAAAAGAGATAAATCTGAACATTCTACTAAAGTGTAGAAAAGGAATTATGTTCTTCATATGTTGGAAACCTGTATCCTATAACATAAACTGGGTGAATCCACAACTATTTCTAAATGATGTAACAAACTAAAACACTGTGGATTCTAAAGGATGAGCGATTTGTTAGAGATTATTTCAGGATTATGCAAGACCAATTGCTCCTGGGAACATTCAGTCAATCTCTATTGCTCGTAATAGATACAGTTCACAGAATTTCTAACAAATAAAGTATTTGTACCATTGGTCCAAAAAGTTACAAAGTAACAGAATTTTTATCTTATGAACATAAATGTATCTGTGAATATTATTCCAGCATCTGCCCTTAGTACTTCTTCACACTTGTAAATGCTCTTATGATATACATACATCTGCCTTGTATTAAAAATACTCGGTGAAGAACTTACCTGAGAAACTCAGAAGTTTCCTGTGGTGTTGCTCTTATCCTGTCTAATCTACATTCTCCTTGCGTATGTTACTGCCAGGGATTTAAGCAGAACACATCCTTGATTCCACCTACTACACAAACTTGAATGCAGCCTGACCGAGATGAGAACAATGCGCAGATATTTCTTTTACTCTCCCTTCTTACTAAGCACTACCTTTGCATATGATAGCCATAAATATTTTCCACTGAAAACAGGGGAACATATTCAGAAAACATGAGTTTTTGTGTTCATGGGTCACATGTACAACCAAACCATTTTTGGCTTACTTAGCTAACCATTGCCTTACCTGCTGATATGCCATATTGAGGAACAAATACCGCTCTGATCTCCTCATGGGTAAGCAGAGGCTGTATGCCACATGCACTGTGGCAAAGAAAAAACTGAGTAGCCCAAGCTGCTTTCGGCACTGCAGCCAGTTGTCCAGCCAAGGTGGAAACCGCCTATACTTGGTACCGTAGTAAAGCTGATAAGCAGCTGCAATAAGTCCTGACAAATACACTAGGGAGAGCAAAGTGATGGCAACAATTGGCAGAGTCTTGTTCACAATCTCAATGGGGATCTTGTAAAAGTCACTCTGTTGATTTCTGATGTACGGATGGATTACATCTCTGATGAAGGAATAGATGAAGAAAAATGTTGCCAGGCTAATGGCCAACACCACAGGCCCCTTCCACAGTGTGAACAGTCGCAGTGGTAAGTTTTCAATCTCCCTCGAAGATGACAATGCCCCCAGATCAATAGGAATAAAACCGAGCTGACGGGCAAGCTCAGTAACTTGATGGCGAGCCTGAACATTGTTACTGCATATATAGACCTGTTGGAAAAGTCAGGTGAATTGCAGTCACAGAAAAAGACTTGAAGGTTAAAAAAAAGCAAACAAAACAAAACAGAAACAGGACAAACAAACAAAAAATAACTCCCCAGCAGCCTCAAGGACAAAACCACAGCACTGCTGCTATAAATTGTACATCGCTATCCCAGATTATAGCACCAAGATAAGAAATAGAAATTAAAAATGGAACCATACACAAATCCAGCCAAGATGAAACTTGACTTAGGAACAAAGTAATTACAACAAAATTGGCATTTTCTTGAAGTTAACAACAAGATGATTGTGGGATGTCAGGGTAATCCACACATTAAAATGTCTCATTCCCCATATTGAAATGTCTATAGGATTGGATTGAACCTCAAACAATGATTAAAATAATTTCAGAAATTCTTCTCTCTCAAATATTCAGGCATCTTAAATGATGACCCCAAAACAGCTGTAGCACAAACGGAATGCAAAGCAGAAAACAGTCTAATCCATATATAATAATTTAAGCTTCACTTCATGATCCAGATTTCCACAAAAAATGAATGTTTTATGGAAAAAAAAAAACAAACACACAAAAACAAAGAGCAGCCAAATAACTCCTCCTAAAGACCATTTTTATTTCCTCCATAGCAAAAGAAAAGCACTACTCGAAAGTACTTTAAAGTCCCTTTAAAATTGACAGTGGGGTAGTTTGCCCACAACTGGTTTCTTATAATCTGCATTACAGCTAACATGATAAGTTTTGACAGAAATCAATTTCTTATAGTGGAGTGCTACTCTAAACGGGGATAGAAAGAGGTTATTTTTTTAAATTATGCTAATTCTGTATTGATTGCATTCCATTATTATCTGCCTGAAGTGCCAGAAAACTCAGCAGTCTCCAGGAGTTACGTTACACCAGTCAGCTCTCGTGTATGTCTGAGTCCACAAAGCTGTGAAGGACGGGGTTCTTGCATGTCTGTCTGGCTTTAGGGAAGCCAGAAAAACATAAACCTGCCTTTTCTATATGCAGGATGGATTTGGGGAATATACTGGGAAGGAATTGGAACATGGTGTTCACAAGCAGTCCTGGATCAAAAGAATGATCACTTAGAAACATATGTGCCTCCTTCTGTTTCCTCTGATTTATGATCTTGGGATATTCTGAAAGCTCAATACTGGGCTATATTCACTTTGCCATTACACTGAATGCAAACACTTTACAAGAACTGACTCCTGAGCCCTGGGATCAGGATCTCAGATTTCTGTGCATCTTTTTCAAAGCTCACCCCATGCCAACCAATACTTAAACTAAAATATACTGGGAAAGGCTCCCTTCATCATTCACAGAGCACAAGAATACAAATTAATGTATTTCCTCCAGAAGACATTAGAACCCCATTCTTTTCTTCTTACTGTAGTCATCTAAAGGTCAGCTGTTCAGTCTAAGCTAGTACCTACATTTCCTCTGCAATCTTTAAAGATACGCAGGCATCCCTGAGGACAACTTGAACCATTTATTCTATACATAAACAGGGGGTAAACTGGACTCCAAAAGTTTTATTGGCTATTCCAACTCAAATTAAACACCCAACACTTTAGACACACTAAGTCAGGCAAGGTGAATCCCATGAGTTCTGTCTGCCTACAGCCAGTTCCTGTCTTTTTTATTTCACAAACAAATCAAATGAATACAAACACAAAATTTACCTGTCTGCTGGCATCCTTTGGTCCTAACTGTAGAGACCAAGCTGAAACAACGTTGAATCCTTTGACAACCAGGGAATCTGGGAAAAGTGATGCCAAATACTCTGCATTGGAGTCTGGATATTGGTCTACTCTTGTATTGTTGCTGACATCAACCAGAATTTTACCAATGAGTAGATGCTTGAGGTCCCACAAAGAGGCATAATGTTCTCTGTGAATGGCTACAAAAATGATGTTTGCTTTGGCTACTGCATCTTCATGGTGAGTGACATCAACCACATGGGGAAAGAACTCTGCAGCAAGTTTAGGGTTTCTGCTTCCTACAACCACGTGATACCCACATCTGATAAGCCTAATCGTCAGTGACTTTGCAAAGTCTCCACTTCCAATGATGCCTATTGTGATCTTACTGGCATCCTTGATGCCATTGGCAACATTTGGTAGAAAAGTTTCATTGAGGTTCTTAGGACTTCCCATCATAGAGATTGATTCCATACTTCTAAGCCACCAAACCTACAATGCTGTTTTCTGGAAAAAAAAGAAGAGAAAATAACAGAAGGAAAAAAGCAGTGTCATACATTTTAATGAGCTGTCAAAATCCATGCACACCTCTGGATACAAATTCTGTGGATCCAATTTTCATGTTCTGTTTTCTCCTTCATAAAGGAGCAAGACAAAATTGATTAGTGCATATGTGTCACTAATACAAGGACAAGCACAAGAATTTCAAGCACTTTAATAATACAGAAGTAAATAAGAATGTAGTGAAAAACTGAAAAGGAAATAAAAAAGTACAGGAAAGATAGTACCTATATTTTTAAAACCACTTTAATTAAAATCAGCAAATCAATGAGGCATAAAGATGCCTGACTGCTGATCCTGGTTTAAAAAAATGCATAATGTAGAAGGGTTTAGAGAATTCACACGTTTGGAGGAAGACGGCAGCAAGGTCAGTGATTAATGAACAAAGATGAAAAGGAGGGAAAGAAGTTAGATTTCTTCAGTATAAAGTGTGATCAGTAAGTAACTCTTGACTAATTCTACATAACACATTCATTACATGCAGGTACCAAACTGTCCAGTGGTAACTATCTGATGTAGAAGGACTTAGGTATGGAAATCCTGATCTTAGCCATACTGCTCAGGTATCCTGTCTATAAAACTGAGATAGCTGATTTACAGTTTTAAAAAAGGATTGTGATGAGAGCCATGTATTCTGATCACCTACATTACAGCAAACACAATCAATTTTGACAGAAGTCAATTACTTAGAGTGCAGTGCTATTTGGAAAGGGGATAAAAATAGGGCAGTGAGGTTCATTTACAGTTTTAAGAGGACTGTGATAAGAGCTACACATATAAAAACTGCATACATATAATATGTATTATTACTGTGATTATGTTTGTTTGTCATGATGAATCTCACAATGTTTTTCCAAAAAAAAGTATCAACTTTTTTCAGGGAATTCAACAAAGGCTATATGAAAGACAAAAGGGTGAAATAATTGCGTCTCCGTGAAAAGAATAATTCTGTCAGCACACAGAAACTCCTCTTTATATTTAAAACAGATCTTTGTATGACAGCATGTCTATATTCATAAAGGAAATTAAGACTCACTAATATAAAAGCTAGAGTTTAATCTAGGCAAGTTTTAGTACTTAAATTTCAAATCTTTGAAGACTGCAGTATCTACGTATTCATTCTCCATTCATGGTGGATTTCAAAGGTAAGCATGGAGCAACCTTGGCAGATGCATTCCAACTCTAAGTACTGTTGTGGTATAAATGATATACATGGACCAGTACTTTTATGATTTCAGTCTGAATTAAAAAATAGAACTCTCAGGGAGTGGAAAGTTGCATTTTTCAAGGCTGACAACCGGATTCAGTACTGGACGCCTCTGAGTTACATCACAACACCATTCAGCAGACAATCTCTATTATTTCATTGTCACATTACAGACTGATTGTTTAGTTTTGAGCATTATATGACCACAAGAAAAATTAATACAACAAAAATACACCCTTAACTTTCCTCTGACATTGATCCAGTAACTTAGAAATAACAATGAAAACAAAATGTTTCTTATTAAGATTCCCCTCCTATTCAAAAACAAAGCTTGTTTCTCCTATGCCCATTCAATACAATAATTAGGTCTAGGGACCTTTCAAAGCCTTTTTATTCCTGGCTGCTACAGTTTTAAGGAGACAATACATGTACATCCTTCTCATAAGAATAATATATTCTGTGTATGTCCAGTTCAACCATACAAACTTGTCAAAAAGTTACTTTCACGGGGAACAAGGAAAAGTTTTTCTTGTACTATTCAAGCACAGTACTGACTCACTGACAGATAGTGTGTGACAGATTTCACACAATCAAAAAAAAAAAAGTATTAGAGACTTTTAAGACTCAAATTCACCACTGCACTAAGGGAGGCCGTGAGCAATCAAAGTCTCTCAGAAAATTAAAAGAAATACTGCTATAGCTTTGGAGAGAAGAGGTCAGTAAAGTTGTAACAAACACAAAAAGACAGACATAAAAACCAAAAACACAAAACAATCCCCAGGAAGGAAGCCTTTGCATGAAACCACAGTTCTGACACAGGCGGTTCTGCACTGTAGAATAGGAATGAGCTCTGAAAATCAATGAAGCAATAAGGAAAGGCAGATTAAGGAGGAGTAAAGGGAAAACACCAGGTTGCTGCTGTCTTGGGAGCTATCAACAGCAAACCACACAGAAAGGTGAATGAAACTCTTTCTGAGCAATCATCTAAGGGCTGATATAACAGTAACCAGTGGGGAACTTTACCCAGTCATTAGATGGGAACACACTACATGTGTAGAACAATCTCCTACAATCAAGAGTAGCTTTGTGCCCCAGAAGCTTGGAGGAAGCTGTTCGAAAAATGTACTTCACTGGGTACTTTTCATTTCAGTTTTTGACTAAAGGGAGGAAATCACTGAAATTGGACTGAGATTCTAAAGATGGAAAATAGTATGTGAAAGTGACCACAAAATCAGTGTTCTAATAAAAGATTCCAACAATGATGCATTCTGGTAGAGGTAGAGCACACAGTGTTTTATGCATGCACTGAAACAAACATTGACTTCTTTCGTGCCATATGACCCAAAATGCAGCTAACACATGACCAAAATGCCAGTATTTCCCGTACCACGGTGGGTTCACATCCAGGAACACAATGAGAATAGTTGTATTCTGATCAGACAAGAGATGTACATCAAGTAGACGTCACAGAATATGCATGCATTCACCATGTGATTAGAGAGCCTCATTCCAGTTCATGCCATGGGATATGAAAGTACTGCAAAACTTACAGGACTGGAAATGGAACTGCTAAGAGACAGTGGGCTACTGGTACTGTTTAGCCATACTGCAGCCTACTTCCAGTTTTTGTCCAAAGAATCGTCAAGAGGGGACATCATAGGACATGACAAATTGCTCTCCTGAGCTGAATTTGGTCCACTGTACACAGATTCTCACTGTTCTAAGGAAAGTAGAATGTGAGGAATGGAATAAAACTAACAGACTTCATAAAAACAACCTCAGGGAATAGACAAGCATGAGTCTTGGGCAAATAATCTAAGAGATGGAAGAAAGCAGAGAGCTGGCAGTTACTGAAAGGGACTCAGTGCACAAAAGGGACTCAGTGCACAAAAGCAGTTCAAAGGCAAAAGTGTGTAAAGACTGTCTTAACTGCGTCAGGAGTACTTTAATGATCTGAAAAAGTCACACAAAAGATATAAAAAAAAAGAAAAAAGAAAAAAGTGGGGGTACACGGCTAAGAATCATTATTAAGAGCCAATGCTAGCATGTAGTGATAAAATCAGAGCAGCCATGGTACAGAAATGAGTTACTACTAGTAAAGGACATAAAGGGTAGCAAGCAAAGCTTCTGTGAAGAAAATACAAGGAAAAAAAAAGGAAGGCAAGGTTCTTTACTTAAGAGCAAAAGGAACAAATCATAGGTGATGCAAAACAGGATGGAAGTGTGAAACGTCTTATGCCAGACCCCAGCAGAAAGGTTAACTGTGACTAAATATTTAATGAAATTCATCTTGCAGGGAGACAGAAGGTGAGGTCAAAGTGGAAGGAGGTAGGTTAAAAGACCAAGATAAGATAAAGATTTTCGAGTCAGCTGACACTTATGAAATCCCCCCCTTGATGCTTGAAGAGCTGACCCAAGCAATGCCTTTAGAAGTCAGAGAGGACACGAGAGGGAGACTAGCACATACCTCCAAGAGGGGGGAGGAGGAGGACCAAGGGAGGTAAAGACTTGTTAACCTAACTTGAGTCTTTGGAAAGATTTTACAGCAAATTATTGAGCAATCAGCTTGTAAACAGTCAGATGAAAAGCTGATAAGTAGCTAACAAGGGTTGTTCAGGAGCACACTGCAAGATAAAAAACACCTTGTACAAAATAACTGGCTTTGCAGATACAAAAAAAAAATAAAAGGGATGAGAGAAATTTGACAGCAGGAATGATACAAATTTGACAACTGTCCTTAGATAAACCCAGGAAAACACAGCAGAGCTACATCAGCCAGACGGGGACCCGGCTGTGACAAACTGCCCCGGGCAGCACAATCCCTGGAGGAGGACAGCGAGCAGGCAAAGCCTGGCCGTGGCTCTGTCAGGTGCTGCCCGCGGGGCCCCGCTCCGGCGACAACTTACGGTGTGGCAGCTCCGGAGCGGCGGCTGCTGCTGGTGGCGGTGGTGGCGGACACTGAGGCACTGCCGGAGCCGGGGCGGCGGGTACCCACCTGGGACGAGCTCATAGCAGCGCGGGGCGCCCGTCTGTATGGCTGTAAGGACACACCGACAACGCCGCCCGTGAGGGGAGCGGCCGCCCCGACCTCTCCCCTCAGCCCCCTAGACACAAAATGCCCGCCCCGGAGCAGAGCGGCCGGGCCCGGCTCCGCGCCGCAGCCAGGCCGGGAGCGAGCGGGGAGCCCCCGCGGGGAAAGAAACGGCGCTCACGGGCGGCCCGAGGGGGCCGCGGCCCCGCCGGGAGCCCCCCTCCAGCCCCGCTCACCTCCTCCCGCCCGCCCGCAGGGGCAGCGCCGCCGCTCCGGCTCCTCAGCCTCGGCCCCGCAGCGCCGGGCGGGCGGGGAGGCGGTGCCACCCCGCCGCTGCTGCCCGCCCCCTGCGGCCGCTCCCGGGCACCGCCGGCCTCAGCCGGGGATGGCGGCGGGGTGGGGGGAGTTGGTGGTGGGTGCCCGCGCTGCCTGTGTGGGGCTGGTGTGGTGGGGTTGGTGTTTATTTGGGTTGGTGGTGGGGTTGGTGATGGGGTTAGCGCCATGGTGAGGGGACCCAACGCCAGCTAAACCACAGGGCCCGAATCCTCTGTGGCCCGGCCGAGGAAATTTCCAGCTGAACACAAACGCGGCTTTATTCCGGAGAAGTGCAGCTCCTGATTTTAACGTTTTCTGACTCGCCTAAATATTATGCCTCCCGTTAAGCTGTGCTGTGTGTATGGCGACGTGTCACCCTTAACCCATTTAAACACATTTAAAATAAACAGCTATAATGAACGTCGCTCATGTTTAGGCAGAAAGGTAACATGTAGAGATGAAATCATGAATGAAACACTGAACATACCTACTGTCGTCCTGCTAATTTGTTTTTCTAGTGCGTTAGCTGAGGGCTTAATCATAATGAACCATGTAATCCATTCAAACTGTTGTTTCAATAAATAAATGCAAACAAACATGCTGCAGAATTTGAAAAGAGCTAAGAAACTTTTTAATTGTAATTCAGAAGCCATTTCTCCCGCAAATATAAAGCACATATATAATGTACATATATGTAATGCGTAATGTGTATATATGTATACATATATAACGTATATATATGTGTGTATAACATATATATATATATATTTGTAAATAGATGCTCCGAAATTCTATTCTATGATTTTCCAAACTGCATTTTGGCTCCCGGGCTGTGAGGACTGGTCCCGTACTCCAGTAATCACTGGAAAGGTGAACCCATTGACAAACTGTTCAGAAATGAACTGGTCCTTTCCACGGTGAGAGCTGGCATTTCAGCCCTTCACTTTCTTGTTCTAAGAATACCCTTTTCTTTGTTATTGATTCAGAAGTTGTCATCTTAGGCTTGTTCTTCTGTAGCCAATAACAACTTCAGGAGTTTAGATTTAAAAATTTTAGTTCAAACAACAAATGTATCAGAGAAAACAACAACAACAAAATGGAATATTGCTTTCTGCATTACTTGTGGCTGCTTATATGCTGCTTTATGTAACACAGTCATAAAAATATCTACATTAAAAAAGGTGTATTCAGTCATGAGATGAATTCATGCACCTTGAAATGATCCCTGAATTCTCTTACCTGTTTCTCATGCAACTGTTTGGCTTGTGATTGCTCACTAGGTATGTTTTCCATGTGGTTGTCTTGACCAGCTCGTGTACACAGTGTGCCAGTTCAGACTCTAATCCTTCATGCCTAACACACCACTGTTCCCAGTGATGTCATTCAGTGACATTTCCCACCAATACTCTGTAGTTGTTTCTACATGTTACTAGAATGAGTGAACTTTATTCAAAATCAGTGTTAGTCATAAAATTGTGAAGTACATTGTTTTGTTTTGTTTGTTAATGTTGATATGCATATCCACTTCCTTTTTCTTGTAATGAGTAGGTTCTTTACAGAATCATATAGGATGAAAGGGAATGACTTGAAGCTGCATTAGGGGAGGTTCAGATTGAATATTAGGAAAAAGATCTTCTCTGAGAGGAAGGAGTAGGCTTCCCAGAGAAGTGGTCATGGCCCCAAACCTGTTGGTGTTCAAGAAACGTTTGGATGACACTTGTAGGTGTATGGGCAATGCTCTCAGATACATGGTTTAACACATAGGTTGTCTTGTGTGGAGTCAGGAGTTGGGCTGGATGATCCTCATGTATCTCTTCCAACTCAGAAGATATTATGATTCTATGACAAGGAAAACTAAGAGTGGGCCTAATGTCCTTGGGCCACTGTACCTTTCACTTTTGCATAGTTAATCCACAAATCTTTATTTTGTTTTCCTTTTTTTTTTTTTTTTTTTTTTTTTTTTTTTTTTTTTTAATGTGATCTTTCCACTGTGTGCCAGCCTGTCTAGCTTTAGCTTCTGTGCATAGCGGAAAAGGAGGAAACTTTTGAGTTTTGTTCATTTACCAGCCTACTAAACAGATACCACTAACTTGATACCTATTACATTATCACAGAATCACAGAATCACAGAATCACAGAATTGTCGAGGTTGGAAGAGAGCTCAAGATCATCGAGTCCAACCTCTGACCTAACACTAACAAGTCCTCCACTAAACCATATCACTAAGTTCAACATCTAAACCATCTAAATCATCTAAACATAATTCCAATGCCTAAAACTTGCAGTAAGTTAAAAATTAAGTCAGTTTGGATGGCTTCACTTGATCCTATGTTTTCTTTGCACGTTTTAAAGGTTTTACAGTTTGAATATCCTTGTTTAAATTGATAGCAAAACAACTCCCATCTCCATTCTGTCGCTGTGTAATTGATCCATTCAAACAGGAGAAGCAAAAAGAAGTCCCCATTTCACACTGAGTTTAGTATGAGGGCCAGGTATATACAGGCCTTTTATACACGTAAAACTCACTGCAAAGATGGAATGTGTATCTTCAGTGAGATTATGAAATTGAGTTGAATAACTTTCTCTCAAATTATATACAAAGCTCTAGAGACAATGTAATTCTTAGGTGCCTTGTTGAAGGCCTGTCTTAAACAATCAATTGAAAAAAAAAAAAAAAGAGACTATTTTCTTTTAGCAGGTGCTTTACTTTCTTTAGGGAAGTCCAGGGAAGCATTATTATTTCTTCCTTTAAGGGATGGAACATAAAAAACAAAGGAGTTTCCAGTTTGCAAATGGAAACAGATATTCTGGTTCTTCCTCTTGGCAAAGGGAAAGCAAAGCCCCAGGGATTTTCCTGTGGAAAATGAGTGAAAACAAACACACAGAAATTTGCTTCCTATCGGGGCAACAAACCCAAATACAATCATTTCTGGCATACTACCCTTAACACAGCTAATTTTGTACCTGAGCAGAAAAATACAGTATTTCCCAGCCAGGAACATTCAGGCCAACTATTTTTTTTTCTTATGGCAGCCTACAATTATTTTAAAAATAAAACTTGTACCTCTTAACCATTCTTTGTAAATACAACATGGATCTGAGAAATTTAGAAAATTGTAGCTTATTATTAATTTTTTTTTGTAGAAATATTGTTTTGTTCTTTGCATTTTTCTGATTTTTGAATGTCTTGAAATGTACTTGAAATATTATTATTATTATTAATTAGTAGTAGTATTATTAGTATTAGTATTTAATAAAGATACTCTTTAAAAAAATTAACCACTAGCTAAACAAATAAGAAAAAATAATGGTAAGTACCTCTACTGAAATCTCTTGCCTTCACTCTTTGGATTTCACTTGTGATGTCCCCTTTTCACTAACTCTGCAGGTATCGGTGCTTCTTTCAGACTATATAGGATCTGAGCTTCAGTAGTCAAAGGCAAGGACAGAAAGACATAGTCAAATAAATAAAAAAAAACCATTTAGATATTCTTTTGATGGAGAGGATAGGAGACGAGGAGATGAGACAACTCGAGAGGAGACAAAAGGAGGAGAAAAAGAATTAAAAGAAAAAAAATGAAAGAAAAAAGAAAAGACAAAAAAAAAAAGAGAGAGAGAAAGATGGAAAGAAAGAAGAAAAAAAAAAAAAGAAAGAAACCCCTTATAAAACACATTTAATAAGCCAAAATTGAGAAAACACATTTAATATGCCAAAATTGAGAATCCTTAGCATGTCATGTGAATCAAGACAGAGTGTCTCCTTCTTCCCAATAGGAAGCACAAGTTAAAGGTGATTTGTTCAAAACAGAGGACAGATACTCAACACCCCACCACTACCCCAAAACAGAGAAGATTCAGACCTATAGTTTCATTTCTGTGGCAATCCAAGTAACAGAGAGTATTGTTTCTGATATTGTTTTTATGACCTGGCAGATAAATAGTATGCACCAGAAAGAAGCTGAAGGAAGGAAACCTCTCCTAGCTTTCTCTGACTATGGTTTTCCATAGCCATTGTTGAGGCACAGCTAAGGAGTTTCAGGACCTTTGGCTTCTTTGGCTTTAGCTTTGTTCTTTGGCTTTGTATGAGCACAAGGTCTTGTATGACCTTTCCACATCTCCCTATAACTTTTGAAACACCTTTGCTTTGTGGTGCAAGTTATAGAAGATCAAAATCTATCTTCTTGGTTCATGGCTATTCATCTTAAAAAGCTACTTCAAAGTGGGACAGTAGGTTCTAAAAATGTGATCTTCTGTCTGCAATTAATTGTTGGACCCAAAGCCAGGGGTAAAACAGATTATTTTTAGAATGTAAACAATTAAATCCTGAGCAAAATTTTCTGTAAGTTGACTAGATAACCAAGAATAGAGGTGTGTTCTTCTTAATGAAGATATAGATATTGAAAAAATTGAAAAACTCATTTAAAAAAACATTATATCTTTGCCTGAATATCAAACCAGCTGAGGGAAGCACAAGTTACATTGTGGCTTGACCACTGTCTGACAGCTTAAGACTAGTGTTTGTGTTACAAACAGTTTGGGATTGCAGCTATTTGAGGTCAAATTTCCTTCATAAAGCTGCGGACCACAGGTTTCGCATGGGATTGGAAGAAAAATTAAAAAGAATTAAGATCACTGCATAGTATGTAGCATAATAGATGTGAAAAAGTAGAAATATAACATTTAACATGTTAAATGTTTATGTTTATTAACATCTTCATTACTTTATTACATTACATTATGTACATTGTCCTAGGCTAGGTGTTCAGTTATTTTATTTTGAATATGTTTTTTCCCTGAATGGAACCATGCCATCGGTGTAAAATATTCCTTGGCAAATGAAACTCAAACCATGATAATTCAATTGCAGCTCAGCACTGTGGGGAGAAAACCTGTATCTTTACAGAACAATGAAATACTAATTCTGTTCCCAGTCCTGTGAAAATTTATGTAGTTAATTCCACAGAAATGAACCGTGGTCAGTGAGTTGCCGCAGAGCCTGAAAGTTAAGCAGTTCTTTGCAAGATCAAAGCAACAGCTTTTCAGTCAAGACTTAAGTTCTCATTCCCAACATACTTGTTTTCCAATCATACCAAATTAGAGCAGTGTATCAGTCTGAGAGATTTCCTCTTGAAGTAAAGGAACATAAGACACACTACTTGGTTAGACTGATGGCCTATCTAACCCATGAGTACATGTACAAGTGTGGCAAAAGAGAATGCTATTTAAGGTGGGCGTGCAAGCCTCACCACTCTGTCTCATGCTCTTCCCCCAAATCCTCATTTGTATTAGTGATGCCATAGGGTACATGCCTGCAAAGTCCTTTTAGTGTCTTTTTAGGGGCTGTTGTCTCTGAGTTTAAGTCCCTTTTGAACCTGTTGATGCTGTTTGCCTCCACAGCCCCCTGTGGTAGCAGGCTGCAGGGGTTCTCTACCTGCTGTACAAAGATGCGTGGTCTTAGGCAGTTGTAAACTAATATCCTACTGGTTTCACTGAATCCTCCCTAGTCCAGGGCTTGGTGAAAAACAGTTCTCTCTTTATCTTATCCACTCTCTTCATTAGTTTGCAAACCTTGATCTTCTGCAATCTCCCATCCCATTTGAAATGCCTCTGCCTTTTTAGTCTCATCCTGTAAAGCAGCTGCTCCACACCTTGATCACCTGAGATGCAAAGGGAAAAGAATCGTATGAAACTTATTATGGGCTGTTTTAAGGGGATTGTGAGAATGTGCAAGACTTCTTATGGGATGCTTTAGAAAAGGAACAAAGGTGGAGTAAGGGAGGGATCAAGGTGAATCAGGGAGGAACAATATTAAGAGAACAGAGGGAAAAGGGTGTTAAGAGGTATTGTTAAGTGTTATGCTACATACCACATATTCCACTCTCCAGCTTCATGTGGGTAAACCTCTCATCCCCTCTGTTTCATGGATTCCCTTCAGGCTCTTCAGATGCTGTGCTGTCTGTCTTTGTTTTGTCCCTTATTTTACCCATCTCCTGTACTAGGGATTTCAATTCCCTACTATATTGATGTTGCTGCGTTCATTGAATTCCCCCATCGACCTGTTTTTTCCCTTTAACATCCATTGGGCTCCTTCACTCTTTCCTTTCATAAGAAAATCTGCGAGCTTGCAATGTCTCTTTTCCTTGGCGTCCTTTTAATTTCATAATGGGATCTCCAGTTGTCCTGTCCCATCTCATGTTAACACCTAGCATAGTTCCATAGTCCCAGCTTTCCTCTGCCCCTGAATACCCTTTTCTCTGTCATTAATTATTTGGGAATAAATAATTTAGGATGTTTATATCATGAATGTGCTAACTCCATTGGAAATTAGGCAGGTACAAGAGGAAGCTGTTGCTATTTTAATTATGGGTCTTGTCAAAGAATTGCTAGACCTCTGATCTGTTACAGGGATGCCTGAGGTGCCTTGCAAGGGGCTCGTTTTCTTTCCACTCAGGTTTCTTTTTTTTTTTCTTTTTTTCTTTTTTCTTTTTTTTCTTCTTCCTTTTTTTTATTTTTTTTTTTTTATTTTTTTTTTTCTCCTTCCCTTGCCCCCCAGATATAGATTTCCTGTTAGAACACCTAGAATACTTTGGAATGAATGAGATAAGCTGGTCAGAAGTTATCCTGATACATGCACAAACACAAGTGGACAGACAAGAGAGAAATGCTATCCAATATATGAGTGACAGGACTGGACAAAAAGGCAGAGGACAAATTGGAGAAATATTATGTGGCCATTCTTCAAGTCCAGAAATCAACTTTTTTACTGATTTTCAAATAACGAGGTATTCAGATGGAAAATTCTTTTCCAGTAGAGTATATCCAATGAAACAGTGTATGCATGTATAGAAAAGCTACATGACTACGATTGTCTGTCCAGTTCAAAAGACCCCACAATTGCCACACTTCTTTTTTTTTTTTAATAGTGAGTCCCACAGATAAAATTTAAGGACCAAATATCTCCATCAGTAGTAGCAGTAGTAATATTCTACCAGCCATAGAGGCACCACACATCTTTAACCAAGTCAAGGACATAGCATATTTATCTCACTAATACACTTTCTTGCTACAAAGATGAAACCATGTAAAAAGAAAGAAAGAAACAAAAAAAAAAGACAAACAATGCTATCTTCTGTTGCATCATCTTTATTGGAAGTAGCTGTAGTCTGTTTTGTAAATTGATAATTTGGTTCACTGACTGGTTTTATATTTTCATTTGAGAATCTCTGAAAACTTATTAGGCATACTTAGTAAATTATCTCAACCACACCCACTTAAATATTATTTTCAATCTGTTGCAAATTTCAAGCAATGATGCAAAATTTGATCTGAATTCAATGAGATATCATTAAGGAGGTTCTCACCAAAATAAATTATTTTACCATCGGCAACAGAAGGTGCTGACAGGATCAAGAAATCCTGGCATTACTGAAAAAAAGTCGGTGACAATGATCAGTTGCTGACAGACAAAGTGATTACAGCAGGCTACATTCTCCAAGGGTGGATTCAGCATGTTTTCAAAAATCGGTCTTTGTTGTGTTCTTTTAAACAATTCTTTTTATCTCATTTTAAGAAAATCAGTTTAAAAGTAGTTAGACTGAATTTCAGAAATGGTTAACACAAAATTTCCTGGAATCAGGGGACAATAGTAGAAACTGTGGATGTAGCAGAAAAGAGAGGAAGACATGAGATCATCATTTCACAGATGAAGCCACACAGTTGACAGTCATGTAGTCTGTTTGGGGTTTTGGTGATAATTTCTAGAACACATTTTTGCCTACTGATTCATGGAAAACTAAGAACCTGACAAACAGGCGAAGTGATGAAACAGTCTTGCTAGGAGAATGGGATTTAAGCTTTGAATTTTAGAAGCACTTACTACTGTGCAGTTTAAACGACTTTGAACTAAAATCTTCACCCAGGGAGTGGTTGGGCACTGGGACAGACTCCCCAGGGCAGTGGTCATGGCAATAAGCCTGATGGAATTCAAGAAATGTTTGGACAACGTTCTCAGACATATTGTCTGTTTTTTGGATGGTCCTGTGTGGAGGCAGAGGTTGGACTCCATGATCCTTGTGGGTCCCTTCCAATCCAGGATATTCTGTGATTCTGTGATCTCTCTTCCTGTCCTTCATGCTGGCATATGCACACACCTGTCAGGTCAATCAGAGCAGTACATGGCTCTGGATGAATCATTACTTTTTAACTGGATCAAACTCCCTGGACTTACACACTTTTGTGTACAGCTTTACACACTTTTGTTAGAAGAACTGAGATAATTGAGAAGTATGGCCTTTACAGCTTACAGTAAAGGCTGCTGTCAACAGGAATTGACATTAAACCATAGCCAGCACAGCCTGATTCTGGCTTCCTGGGCATTCATCATTGGTACCACTTCCTGAGAATAGTATTCTGGGATCTTGCTATCTCAGGTAGGTCATGAAATTCGTGAAGTCCCTTCAACAGTTCGAGAGTTCTCTCTCCAGTTTCAATTCTGTATCTCTGACTTAATTAAGGAAGTACATTGTAACCTTTGTAAAGGCATTGCAAAATCCCTTACACTAGAGTGATGGATTCTTACCAAAGAATATGGCTACATTACTTTCCTCTCCTCTATGTCTTCACCATTCTTGATCTTTTCCTGATCTTTAATCAGCATTTTCAGGGATCACAGGTCTCTTTCCAAAGCATTCCACAACTAATTCAGCTTTCTGTTCCTTCTCAAAAATCTCCTCCAAATGCTAGAATACATGGCCTGTCAGTTAAAAGATCTATCCAAATTTCTTTTCATTACATCTCTCTATGAAAATGTCCATTTTGTTTTTCACATCTATGTCTTCTCTCCTTTGGAAAATCCAGGATTTTCAGCTAGCATGGGGAGAAAGGTCCCCCTTGACTAAAGCTGTTTAAATGTTCATGTCAGCAGCTCTTCTAGGTTTTGTCATGCCTTTTTACCCTTATACAGGTCTGGATGGATATTACACAATGGCAGACACAGTATATATACAATTAAGCATTTAGTGATACATAATTTTATAAAAATAATCAGTGTTATATAAATAAGTGCCTAAAATTGGCAGACACATTTTTTCTATATTATAGTAGTATACAGACATATTAATACACTGAATTTTGAAATAGCTGTATAAACATAAATTAAAAGGTACATATGCATTCATTGTAATTAGTGTTGAACTAAATCATATCTATGACAAAGGGAGAAATAAACTACTGTTAATAGCATATTCTTCTGCAGCTCTTTACACCCCTTACCTGACCCTCCTCCCTCACTATTGCATCTGAATGCCTTAAAAGCTTGAACATGCTGTTGCAATGTCTTGCAGAGGAATACTACTCCAGTACTACAGATTGGGAAGTGAGTTACTTAAAGGTGAAGTAGTTTACTAAAGACTTACAAAGCAGGGAAGAGACTTGATATGAGGTCTCAAATTCTGGCTCTAAGCATTCAACAGTGCTTTATAAAGAAAAGGCTGGCTGTTGCACAGAAAACCTTGCTCCTACTTGAGATTTTATTTTACACATGCCGTAGGACTAACTTTGAATGGCTTATTCCAAGGAGTGTCTTCATTCACCTCTTTTCAGTTTTCAGTTATCAAGGGTTCTGTTCTCTGTGTCACAAACCTTGTTAACCTTGAAGCTGTTTATATTTCCCTGTGGCAAAGGGCTGGCTTCTATGACCAGTTGTAAATGATGAATTCAACTATGTGACCAGAATTTAGCAAAACTGGAGATTGAATTCAGTTCTCCAGATTTTCTTAGTAAGGGAGCAGCAGAGCTGATTCTGAAGAGCAAAATTTAACATGTTTTGATAAAACCAAATATTAATCTCTTCAATGGATGCATGCTGGGCTTGCTTGGAGTATTTTAAATCTCATCTTTGTCCTAAGTAGTATATTTGAGCATATGTTTTGAGTAGCTAATGGACAATTTGATTTCTTTATCATAAGACTTTTCTTAACCAGTTCCACTAGAAAAAAATTACTTTATTAAGGTTTTTATGACTCCTGACAACAAAGTGCAGTTAATGTTCCGGGTAAGCTTTTGGTAAGTCCTATCTGCTCTGGTTTCAGCTGGGCCAGAGTTAAAACCAGGACAATCCCTAACATGACTTCTAATTAATTTTATCTATTTCCTCTACAGAAATATAAATGCTCATGTATTGACAACCACATGTTTTCTGTTATTTTAGAAAATTCTTAAGTTCACTTTCCAGACTGGCTTTCTGTGTTTTAGTGCTTACGTCTGTCACGCATTACTGATTTGATACACAATGTCACTCACGTCTCTTCAGTCTATATTACACAGGCCACCATGTCCCCACTTATATTCACAGTACTACATCAAGTGCAAAACACAAATACAACTTTTAAGTTGCAATAATTGGAGTTATAACCAGGAAAATACAAAATGTAGCATCTCTGTAACTATTTAATTTGTTAATTATGCTCAGTGCACCAAGCCCTCAAATGTACAACAGGATTATTAGCTGCAGAATAATTAGCACCATGTGTTACGTATATTTTTATGTAACCATTGTTTTCCTGTTTGTTTAATACCAGAGCCATTACTAGTTACAATTCTCATTTGGGTGATCCCAGCAATAGCTGGCACCATTAGTCCATGTCCTAGTCAGCTCACACAGGGAAACTGGCAGAAATGTTTCTGCTGCTGGGTGAATATATTAACTACTGCATAACATATTTAAAAATAGATGTTAATAAATGAATTATTCATTTAAAACTTTCAGACAGACCTACGTAACACAAAGAAAGTGAAGCTTCATCAGCTTATACTAAAATTTTAGTAAAAGCAAACATATCCAGAAGTGATTTTACATGAAAATCTCACCAAATCAATGCCAAGGTTCAAATGCCTATTTTTAATGTTTTTCTTCTAGTCACACAATTGTACTGGCCCTAGGGTAAACAGTAAAACACATTTACCTGACATGTGAGCTATCCCACTGGAATAATTTGTGTTAATAAAGATTAGCACATGTCAGCGGCAGCAGGCTTGGGTCAAAAGCATGGAAAATTTCCAGCATCAGAAACAAAAGAATGTGTTCATGGAAAAAAAAAAGGAAAATGTTTTATGGTTCTAAATAAACAGACACACCTAGTCCTGTATAAAATGTAGATCTGAGTCTAAAATCTCTTATTTTAGACTGTGCCTAAGCCTCAGGAGAGATTTGCCTTGCAAAGTTCCCTGGAATTCTGCTTGCTTGATTGTCTGAATTCAATATGTGGTGGGAATGCAACACACTTTTTGTGTGACTTCTGTGCTAAGGTCCCCATTCCGCAGAGTGAAATGTAGGATGCAGGGGATAAGGGGGGACAGGATAATAAATATTCAAGTTGTTCTCCCTTCATAACACTGAGATTTAACCAGGGAACAAACATGTCTGTGGGATGCAGAAAGCATTCCTGGATTCTGTGGTGTAATGATTTATTTACTTTCTGTGGTCATCTGGACCGATGATTTATGATTGCTTTTGCCAAAGAAAGAATTACGATTGAGGTGATGAAGTACTGGTGTTTTAAGAGCAATGAGTCAGAAGAAAGAAATGATCAAATATCAGAACACCAAATAGATTAAAGTGTAAAATGAATGTTTTCAATTTCTGTCTCAGCAAAGGTCCCAGTTGCATCAAGCATCCCATACCTTTGCAGCTGAAATGAAAAGTAAACAAGTAACATCTAAGAAAAACATGAAAACAGAACTCACAAGTGAACATTTTGTGGACTTGAGCATATTTACATACAGCAGACAGGAAATGTCCATATGTGATCTACAGCCTGGAAGTCATGCTGGTTTGATTGGTTTGTGTGTTGGCTTCCCAACCACATCTGATCTTTTTTATCCTCTTCCTGAAACATGGGAGGAGCAGTATGCATTTACAGAGCAGGACTACAATAGGAAGAAAAACTGCTACCATAAATGAAGGAGGTGTGTACCAGATAAATTGGTTAACATCAACCCACTTATTCCAAGCAAACACCAGTGCGTGAACTGTGCATAGCAGCAGAGCTACATATCCCATCTTGCTCTGAAAAGAGAAAGATAACAGTAAGTTATTTATTTTTTAAACCTTGGTAAAAAGATTACTCTTTTAAGGAAAAATGGAAATAAGAAAAGGCCTCAAACAACACATGTAAGCGAAAGAAAAGAAAACATTAGCTTTGAATTAAAATTAAAAACTTGTAATTCAAGAATCCAGCTCTACCTTTCTATGTCACCAGAAAAGATAAGGCACATTTTTCTCCTATTGATATGATAGTGGACTAACAGATCACAGATTCCCCAAACTGTGTCAGTTCTCAATATCTCAGTTTGTAGATGTCACCTGTATCCTAAATTACCATATCTTCTGTGATAAATTATTATGAGTTCAAAAGCAGACTTATAAATGCTTTAATCAACTGTTTGCAAAGGGAATTTTTAAGGTCAGTTAAAGTCAGTAACTCTAGTAAATCTAGTACTATGATAAATCTGGTTTAGGATTTGAGATTAAGGAGAAAAGGAAAAGTTATGCAAGAGTTACTACAAATTTTGTTTCCTGTGTACATAAAAATATTGCTTTTATTACAAAAATGGAATTACTCATCAGTGTAAAGTGCCTTTCTAAGTGGTAAATCTACAGGATATAATTAGTATAAAAGCTATTTTTTTATAAAACTAATCCAATATGTTAGCATTACTCTTCTGGATTTCTCCACCATGATAGCTTAATATGAAAGTAATTATGCACTAGGAGACTCCCTCCTACACCTGTTCATACAGTCTCTGTAGAGCTGACAAACTTTTCTTACAACTGATGTACTTCATAGAATGAACAGATTCCCAAATCACTAATTGTCAAGAAATACATGTTTCATACCTACTTTTCAAATTCATAACAAGTTCTCAAATGACAGGTGCTCAGTAAGTCATTGAATTTTCAGATTTTGGTGTTCAGGGACCCAGCTCAACACTTGCTTAACACAGTGTGATCATACTGATGCCAGCAGAACCACCCCTGATTATTACTGTGCATGATACAGGACACTAAGAGCAAAACAGGTACTAGGTGAACAAACAAGCACATTTATAGCAGAACTCATGACTGGCTGGATTTGATTATGTGTCTGTTCTAAGACATCCCCTTCTCAGAATACAGCTTTTTGGAGTGGGCTGTGAGGCTAGTGACACTGCATATGGAAAACCTCTGCATTCCAGAAGGCAGGAGGCTTCTGGACCTGCCAGCCACATGGTATTGCTCAGGCAGTACAGAATAGCCAAAATGGCTCCAAGGGAGCAACAGGCAATGATCATTTTGTAATGGAAATCCATGTTGTACGCCAACACTCTAATCTGGTTCAGTACCACCTACTCCCAGTTCAGCAGGACACAAGGCTTTCCTGGAACATAAAAAGCCCAGAAGGTAACTGAAATGCTTTCAGAGCCAGAGGTCTTTGACCTCAGAATAGTTTCTGAAGGAACAACTGCTGCTGGTCAACTTGGAGCTATCTTTCTTTCCACTTTATTCCCTGAACATGACAACCTTTTCTTCTCCCAAAATAACAAATGAAATGAATATTTTTTGCAGAACAGTTAACAAAGGGTGCTGAATAAACTTTTACATTGGTTTCATTAATGACTCTATATTTAGTATTTTTAACTAGGAATGATGTTAGCTGATAACATACAGTCCTAAAAATGAGTAATGACATGCAATGATGATGTTTATGTGTACCTGAATGTAGTGGAACTCTCTCCAGGTCAAAGAATGATTGACAGATGGGATTGAGGTTATTGCCAATAAAGCCAGCAAAGCAAGTCCCAGAATTCCTAGGGACACATAAATCTCCATTCTCCAAACATCGTGTTCAATCCAAGCATTTTCTTTTTTTTGTTTGACCTGCCAGAAGAATCATAGGGTTGGAAGGGACCTTTAAAGACCATTTAGTCCAACCCCCCAGCCATGGGTAGTGATGTCTTTCACTAGATCAGGTTGCTGAAAGCCCCATTCAACCTGGCCTTGAACACTTCCAATGAAGAGGCATCCATGACTTCTATGGACAACTTGTTCTAGTGTTTCACCAACCCCACTGTAAAAAAAAAAAAAGTCTTCCTTATATTCAATCAAAATCTACCTCCTTTCAGTTTAAAACCATTGCCCTTGTTCTGTCAGTAGAGACTCTGGTAAAAAAGTCTTCCTCCATCTTTCTTGTAAGCTCCCTTTATATATGGAAAGGCCACAATAAAGTCTGCCTGGAGCCTTCTCTTCTCCAGGCTGAAAAACTCCAACTTTCTCAACCTTTCTGTACAGGAGAAGGGCTCCAGCCCTCTGATTATTTTCTGCTCTAAGAAGTCCACATCATTCTTGTACTGGGGACCCCAAAACTGGATGCAGTACTCCAGGTGGGTCTCAAGGGAGCAGAGAGAGAGAAGTACCTCCCTTGCCCTGCTGGTCGTCCTTCTTTTCATGCAGCCCAGGCTACAGCTGGCTTTCTGGCACACTTAGCCATTTACGTGAAACAGTTATTTTCACAATAATAATTAAGAAATAAGATAAGAAACATAGTATTTTTGTTTGTTTGAATGTCTCTAAGTGTAACTGCTGTTTAATTGTGATGAAAAAGTCTCTACTAGTATCTGTAGAGCTAAGGTAGGCTTTACGTGAGAAGAATTTACAGATTGCATCAGTGTCTTGGCCCAGAACCGACTAGTTCTGAGACCTATCAGCCTGCCCTCACAGCAGGAGAAACCTTACTCTGACAAATACAAACAGACAAAAAAACAATCCTCCATTCATGGCAAAATACTGTATGTAGGAGATTATAACACAAGGAAATATATTTACAGCACTATTTTAGGGATCCAGATTAGCAGGCATTCTTAGCCATGTTATCCTGCCAGAATAGCCTTTTTTTTTTTTTTTTTTTTTTGTTGTTAATGACTTGGTGCATTCAGCTGCACTGAATACAATGGTTGATATGGATGAAAATAAAAAAACTGATGTCAAAGCTTGTCCTGTTTATGACTACTTGCAATAGTTCCTTGATGCTGTTAGGGATCACCATAGTGTAATATGCTCCAGATATGATCATTTCTTCACCTTCACTTAAGAACTGGAATCTCACAGAAATTTCTGGTAAACCACTTAAGTCAGATTACCAGTAAGGCTGATCTTCAAAGTTTTCATCAGGTAGTTTGACTGATGACAGAATTCTTAAGAAGCCAGTAACACCCTACTCTGCTTGCAATAAAGCCTTATATTAGACTTTAAGGATATTAAAACTGTACCTTTGCACTCTACACCTTATATTGGAATATTCCTTATGCTGGAATACTACCCAAGGTGATACACATGTGCTAGAAACCCTCTAGTCACAGAAGACCTTAGACAGCTTTGCAAACCAATTATTGCTCATGATTTGGAAACATGAGCAATATAAACTGAAATAAACCGAATTGTTTTAACAAGTTAGTGTGCACCAGCCAAACTGTGTAGCCATCAGTGTTTACAAGTTTAGTCTGTGGCATATATAAATTATTGTAATTTAGTTCAGTTCTCCTTCATTGCTGGCAATTCGCTTTACACAGATGATGTCTTAAAAAGGTGTGTGCAGCAGTTTCTGGAGACAGTTAGATTCCACTGATGCAAATAAATCAATCCACATTAAACTAAGTGTTCCAAAGACTTAAACGTACCTGTGAAGCAATTATAATTATGGGTATTTTACACAGAGCTAAGAATTCCCAGATGAAGAAAGTGGCTTACTGAATACACACTGGCACAGCTGTGTTGACTCTTGACTCCCTATAAAACGCTTTAACAAGTAGGCCCTGCTCTATCGCTTAGCAGTGAGGAGCTGTTTCAAAATCAAAGGCAATAAAAACACCTTTCTCCCTAACCAGATTTGTTTGGATGTACAACACAAGGATTCTCTCAACACTGAAATGTTGGTATTTGTGAGCCCATCATACCTGCTGGAATGCCCAGTTGAGCAGCTTGTATCTGTATGATCTTCTCATTGGATAGCACAGGCTATAGCAGGCGTGCATTGTAGCGAAGAAGAAACTGAGAAGTCCAAATTGTTTTCTTGACAACATCCATCTATCCAGCCACTGGGGAAACCTTTTGTACTTGGTGCCAAAGTATAGCTGGAAACCAGCCGCTAGTATTCCTGGTAAATATACCAGTGCTAAAAGTGTAATTGAAACCACTGGTAAAACTTTGTTTATGACAAGGATTGGAATTTTATAGAAAACATTTTCATTTCTTGTTACAAAAGGATATATGACATCTCTTAGAGAAGTGTAAATAAATGTTAATAATGAGATCGCAGATGCTATCTTCATTGGTAAGTGCCACTTGGGGAACAGCTCCTGCTTGCAGTGCTGTTCTGAAGAGTGTTCAAACTCACCAAAATGGTGTGCTTGATGTAAATTAAAAAGTGCAGCTACTTCTGGTGGATTGGTAACTTGCATATCCACATTCTGGAAAAGACAGAAAGGAAATGTAAAGTGAGATCAAACCCCAGTATTCACACTATTTGCCATCATGGCTTTTATATTGTGCAGCACTGAAACCATATACAAACAAAACAAAACAAAAAAACAAAACACATGCATACTATTAAAGACAAGGTAGATTGAAAATACAATATTTCAAACAGCATAGTTAGTAGTTGAGCAAGGCAATTTTACTGTAGATTTCTCATTCTTCATTCATCATCCATGGTGATTTCAAAATAGATTTTCATTCCAGGAAGTTAACTACACCACAAGGGAAGATTACATTTTGCAAAGCATCATTACAACTTTTTATGGTAGGCACTCCAGATTTCAAGATTTCCAATTTCAGCTAGAGACTTAATAATGTAACCCAAATAATATGCACAACAACAGAATCCAGAGACATGACACTACAGTATTTCATTCAGTCACTGCTATTTTCATGACACTTAACTGGGGGAATAAGGATGTAAATAGAAATATTTGGGATCCAGCATATTAGACCAGCTGTGCATCTGTCAACTCCATCTCAAATTCCAATGCTTTTATTCCCATCCTCCCTAAATGTAATAGCATCCTCTTAACTTTTATAAAAACTTGTGAAATTGAGGCACTTCAGTTTAAAAAGCTGAATTTTTACTGCCAAATAGTCATGGTTTGATTCTAGTCTCACAGAAGACCTTGGCAGAATTATCACAGACTTAAGAAGAAGCTAAGCTAGGACAAAATTTTAGTATAATGTTATAAACTGTTTTACATTGAGATAATGTATTAAAAGATTGTCCCAAACTTACAGTTTGGGGACAAGGTATATGATCAACATAAGTACAAAATGAAAATATGTGCACCAACAGCAGGAAATTGCAGTTGATGCAGCAGACAGCTGTCTAGGGGTGGGGAGCTAAGAATTTGAAACATTCAGAAATTAACGTGCCACCCCTTTAATAATCCAGTGAAATGCAAATTAAATCTGAACTAATGCAGCAACGGCTCAGCTTTAGAATGGCTAAACTTGCATGTGTCCAGGTCTCCAGAAAGTGACATGGCACTGTGAGGCTTGAGGAAGACAAGTACTAGTAGAAAGCTGTAAGTTGGCAGTCACAGAACCATACAATCATCAGGGTTGGAAAATACCTTCAAGATGATCAAATCTGCTAGGATACAGGAGATCTGCTTATTTCAGCAATATGATCTGTCTTTATTCTTCAGAATCAAATATTATATTGAAGCTGGTTAAGGGGTCAATTCTTGTAAATACTTGTAAATAATGCAAGCATAAGCAGGTGTAAGCCTTGTATTTAGCTTCAGTAATACACAGGTGTTTTGCGTGCTTTGCTTTCTTTTAACAGAGAAATAACAAACATACACTGCTATCTTGCCATAAAATCCTAAATGGAGACAAAGCTAGCCTGTTTCCACATGTCTGACTGACTTGCTTGCAGTGCCTCACAGTAAAATTCAAGGGCATGCTCTTTATTGTGATTTTATAGTTGAATAGCTAATACATGCTGATGTATTAATAAAAATGTATCTTTGCAATGTACCAGTGAAGGTATAGCCTAGGTAACTTCTGTTCTCTAGTCTGTGAGGAGAAGTAGAGTGTAGTTTTTATGCATTGCAGAATCAGGTATGAGTATAAATTACATAAACTGAAATTCACCTCTGAACCCAGTTTCACCTAAAGATTCCTGTTTGAGACAGTTTGTAAAGCCTAATGCAGTATTCCACAGACTGAGGTCACAACTGAACAGCAAGTTGTGGCTTGAACTTCTGTGCATCAGGTGTTGCAGAGGCAAATACTGATGAAATGGATTTCTCCCGGCCTTTTTTGTGTGGTGTGCAAAACTTACTAAATGCAAAGTGGCAACAATAAAGACTGTACCCAGGATAAGCTTTACATTCCTGTTCAAAAATCACAAATTATTTCTATAGAGTTTTGTTCAGCTGGTAGAATGCAACTAACAATTAACATCATATAACTATTACTATGTGTTTTTTTCTTAACAAATCTTGTGTATTTTTTTTTTTTAGCATGGAATGCGATTAAATTGAATGAGTTACTCCTTATCTTTTTATCTCTCCATGTCAATATTGAGAGAAGACTTCAGAAGCATTGATGATATGCCAGTGTTATGGAAACACAGTACGTTTGGACAAAATCAAATAAAGTCTGCAATATTCTGTGTGACGTATGAGCTGCTCTTTTACAGAAACATTACCAAGTTGCTAAGGTTTCCTCTATTTCTCCTCGGCACGATGCTCTGACCTGCATTCTGATCAATGGTATGACTATCGCCTTCCCTCTTCTCCATTGCAGAAACTCCCTGCAAAACAAACACAGGATGTAAAACAGGTTTTGAAATGCCCTACTGGAACTTTGAGGCCTATTTTCCCTCAAAATGTTTTCTTCCCCCTCCTCCACCCGTTTGCCAGAGAAGCTGTGATAATCTAGGGAAAAGAAAGTCTGTCCTCTGAGAACAGAAGAGCTCATATATTTTTTTTTTTTTTTATAGTTATTTAAAGTGAAGTGGAGACTAAGAGAGCAGATAAATCAACAGAACAAAATCACCTATGAAAAGCAATATTTAAGCTAAATGCCCATGTTGCTACTGGAATGAAGGACTTAAATCAGGCTGAAAGTTTTAAAAATAGAACAACAGAGTTTGAAACAGTTTTTGAATAGGAATAACAGTTAAAATGTTATGAAGATGGATTTTTGTTAGGTTTACAAAAAGCTTTAACGTGTCTATCCTGTGTCTATCCTAGCAAGAGACTGGACTTACTGATATAAGAAACCCATGCAAATCTGCAGTCCCTAATACTTTTTAGGTTTTACGATTCAGATTTTCAGGCTTGGTCTACCTGACAGTCATCCTGTGGCTTTAGAGGTGTATTCTCCCCTCAAGATTGTCAGGAAACTCCAGTTGGAGCTTTGCTCATTCTATTCCAAGGTACACTGTCTATATTTATCAATACAAGAGGAAGCAAAAATGGTTCTTAGCTGTTAAGGACTAGAAGAAATCAGAGGCCAGAAAACAAAGACGAAGAGAAGGGATATTTCTTTCTCAGGATCCTAACCCCGAAGTCTTGTAAAAATAATGAAAAATATTCTGTAAAATAACTGCAGGGGGTTACCCTGCAAGGTGGACTTCTGATAGGCACAGTACAGTTACACACTGCTCGAAGCGATGTGCTAGCGCCAAGGCACTGGAAGGTCACGCTGCCCTGCCGCAGCGTAGCTCTGTGACCACCTGTACGGCTGTGACTAGTTAGCTCCTCCAGGAACCTACCGAGCAGCTGGATTACTAGACATGAAACTACTTTACTAAATAGAGATTCTTTTATATCTGTAAAACTTTTGTGAAATTGTATCAGTTGTACCTATTTTTGTTGTGCTTCAGTGGATGAATCCACACTGTCTTGTGCTATCTGGTACAAACATTTGCTTTTCGCCAAGCCACCAGCCTCCTGAAGCCTAAGTATTTTCCTAAGTATTTCTCTTTTGACTTTTTTCCCCTCCTGCTAACAAGCTCTCCCTTTGGGCATAACCTTTTGGCCAAGTGTTGCAGAGTAGGGTCAATAAGAGCTTCCCTCTGAAGGTCAGACTATTAACCCTTTCCTATGCCATTAGCTGCTTTTATATCCTACTGCTGAAGGCAATATTTTTTTTTTTTTTCGCTAGGGCTAGACCCCGTGTTTCATGCTATCCTCATAAAACTTCAGCTCTGCCACTCCCAGAATTAGTTACAAATTCTATGTTTTGATATATTGTATCTCTAGCTGCTACAATGACAAAGAATAGTTTACAAACAGACCTTGGTCTAATGTACTTACATGGAAAAAAAGGAACAGAGTGATTTCCAGACCTATTTTTAAAAGAACTCAGAATATCAAGGGCAATCACACAGTTTTTGAGGCCTACCCTCTGATTTTTAAAATTTGAAGTGTGCATGTGGAAATAAAAAAAAAAAAAAGGATGTGAAGAAGTCTTAGACTGACTTTTTACTTTTTTTGGATGATGAGATCAACTTTTTAAAATTATTAAAACAGATGATGGCTCACATATATTTGCTCCTATTTTATTTTTTTCTTTACCTACCTCAATTGAGCTTTCATCTGTTAACATCACCAGCCTACAGGAGCTTACACAGTGATCCCTGCCTCTTCTGAACTGTCCTCTTCTGGCTGCCACACTATCTTGGAGGTCCGAAAGCATATTTTTGATTGAGGAGCTCTGCGTGGAAATGCTTAACTCACCTGACCCTTATGTTAATATCAGTCTTAATTTAGAAATGAAGAGTCCAGTAATAGCTTCTAATTAGAGGCTTGGGTTGATGACTTTGTAGTAAATGGTATAGTGACATGAAAAAAATCATGAGCTGGGATGTCACTTACTGATCCTAAAAGCTGATTTGGGGAAACAATGTTTAATACACTCCTAATGCTTTATGTGGCAGGAAAAAAAAAAAAATAAATAAAAGAAATTGTGTGTGAATGAATGCATATACTCTAACAGTGAAATATGGGTTACAGCCCTGCGACTGCATGCAAGGAAGAGTAGGTGCCAAACCAGATAACTCTGATATCTGAGATAAGAGTTATTTCTTTGATACAGCTGATAACAAAGCGCAGTAATAGCCTACATACAAGGCACTTGTAATTCTGTTATACAGTGCCTTGCGAATTATCATAACAGAGTCCTTTACAGCGTGCCTCTGTCTGCAATATGTCTGAAGAAAGTCCCGTGAGAGACAGAACCCAGGCACGTCCATCCATCCTCCGCGCCCATGCCTCCCTCTCCAGAAGGCAGCAGCGCAGCTGGCTGCGAGTGAGGATGGAGGATCTCCAGCTGCGGAAGGCCAAGTTTCCAGCGCTGGGTGTAGTGCAGTTTGGGAGAAGCAAACAGGCTCATTACAGCGCTGAGCCGACAGCGATCCAAACCGGGCAGACCTGACTCTGCCAAAACGTCTTCCGAAGTCAATGGGAGGCTTGCCTGAGTAAGGGTTTTCAGAGCTGGCTCACTGAATAAAGAAAAAATGGCTAAAATAAACAGGCTAAGATCACAACGCTGGGGTGATGGAGCAGGCGCGGGACGGTGGCAGCATCCCCACTCCTCTGGCACCATCGAAGAACGACCGGGTGAGAGCGTTTGGGGCAATCGCCTCAATTTTAAGGTGCTGTGGAGGCACCCGAGAGAGCCGAGCTGGCCACCCACCCCTCACCCTGCTGTCCCGGCTCGTCGGGAGCCCGCTCGAGCTCTGCGGAGACCCCTGCGGGGACCGGGGCCGGCGAGCCCCGCTCCGTGCCCTCCTCGGCCAAGCCGCGCGGGGGGCAGACGAGCCCGGCTCGGGGCCCCGCCATCAGCGCTGCCGGGGCCGGCCCAGGTGAGCTCGTCCCGTCCCGTCCCGTCCCGTCCCGTCCCGTCCCGGGGCGAAGCGGAGCGGAGCGGAGCAGGGCGCCAGACCCCGGCCGCAGCCCGCCCGCCGCCCCGGGGCTCACCCACCTCAGCCCGCCGGCAGCGGCGCCTTCTTGTGCCCGGGCGGCGGCGCGGGGCTTCCCCGGGAGCCCCGGCTCGGCTCGGCTCGGCTGGGTTAGGACGGGGAGAGCCCTGCGCGGCCGCGCCGGGGCGGGCGGCCTCGGGTCAGCCCCGCAGCGGCCGGCAGGAGCTGAGGGGAGCGGCGGGGGAAGGGGGGGCCCGGCCGCCGGCTCCATCTCCCCTCCCCTCCCCGCCCGGCCCCGCCTTCCGCGCCCATCGCGCTCCCCCCGGCCCGGCGGGCACCTGAGCGCCAGGGCTCGCCTCAGGGCCGGAGCTCGCCTCAGGGCTGCCCGTCTGGCCCGGCCCGGCCCGCGGAGCCCGCTGGGGCCTCGCCTGGACAAAGGGCGCCTTCACCTGCGCCCTCCCCGCCCGGGAGGAGGAAGGAGAGAGAGGGAAGGGAGCAAAGGCACCGCTCGCCGCCCCTCACACCCCTGAGCGGGAACCTTCTCCTCACCCCTTCTCCCTGCCCTGCTGCTCCCCCAGCCAGACAAAGGGCTGTATTGAACCCTGCTGCTAACGCGAGCAAGCCTCACTTTAAAAAGAAAATAAATACATTTATTCTTCAGGTACCACCGTCTCGTACCTTTTTTTTTTCCTGTGCTGACGGCTCTGACAAGGCGGTTTTGTCACAGGGCAGCGTGGGCTCATTGCCTCGCGAAAGCTCCGTGCTCGAGGATATTTCAACACTTGGTGGCTTTCTGACGTCGCAGAAAACGTGGCCAGTCTGCCCCAGAAATGTTTTCATTTCTTCAGGCAGAGCTCATTGCCTCTTGCTCAGGATGGCTTCGCAGCAGCGATGCCAAATTCCAACTCCTTGTTTTATCTCGGGAATGTATTTTTGTTTCTCCTGCTCCTGGGTTAAACGGACACAGTCTTCAGCTGCACGCTGCATCTGGCAGGAGAGAGGAGACAGAATAATCGCCTCTCCTGTGTTAAAGCAAAACCTTAACTTTTGATTTGTCTTTGTAGTTGCTTTCAGTGGAGTATTTGTGCTTTGTATGATGGTTATTTTCCACGTGCTTTCCAAAACTTTTTTTTTTTTTTTTTTTTTTTTTTTCCGCGATCGCTCGCTTTCGTGTGCTCTCACTTTCTAAAAGCGCCGTTTGATTTTCTTCTCGGCTCCTTTTTTTTTTTTTTTTTTTTTTTTTCACGGCTGGTTTTTGGGTAGTTTTAGCTCCCAGCATAACATAGTGAACAGCATCAGCAGGGTGACATCTAGCGGTGGGAGCACGGGGGCGGGCGCGGGCAGCAGCCGGGTGCAGGAGAAACGGGCTGGGGGGCTGAAAGCTTCGTCTTGTTCCCAGCGAACTCAACAAGTGACTGGCTTCTCGTGAGAAGTCAGTGGTGTAAGTTTTATGGGGATTACACTTATAAACCAAAAGGTAGCTCAAGAGATATTTTAGCATCTGGATATCCTAAGTGTTTTCATAAAACGCGCAAAAGGTAAGCTCCTGAATAAACAGTCTCAGAAGATGGGACAAAAAGCCAGCCAAAATGAACGATGCCATTAACTAAGTGCCTAGTAAGCTGCTCTGCCCAGACACTCCCAGTATCTCTGGCCAGGCAACCACTGTAGTCTCTGCATCCTGAGCTCGGTAAGGTGCCTGTCTGTGAGTAAAAATGGAAAACTCATTTCATGTGGGTGCTGACAAAGTGGAAGTAGATTAAATGCCAGGGAAAACTTTGCTTTCATGCCTACTCTAAGGCATTACTTTCAGGTATGCAAAGTACCACCTGTATTAGAGGGGTTACTAGAAAGCAAACAGCACGGCAGACTGTTACATCCAAACGATACCTCTGCATGCTGACAGCTTTGGGCAGATAGTATGCAAGAGTTGTGTAAGAGTTGTGAGGTTGAAAACCCTACAGGAACTGGGAGTTGATTCAAAATGATTTATTATTTCTTGGCACATGCAGAACAGGGGAGATTTTACTGACAGAAAGGCAATTAGACCTGTACAGGTTTGGCTAGCTCCAAACATGTAGAAGGAGCGTCAGTATTCCTTAACTTGCATGAGCTGGGTGAGAAACAGTGACGTTTCTGTGGTTGCTAAAGTGTGAGAGGGTATTTCTGGAGGTGAAAAACACTCTGGTGGCTCTGTACTAGCCACTCTGTGTTTAGTGTTTAGTTTTATTTTTCTTCATTATGAACAGGGTCTGTGGATGATGTTGACATGAGCGAATGGCAGATTGCATTTCCTGAAGGAAAAACAATGACTGCATCATTGGCATGATTGTCTAGCAGTGGTTAATATGGAGGACATTTTATGTTTATACACGGTTTATACAGGGAGAAATCTGTGGTCAGGGCAAATCCTCTGCATATGCAACTGCTCTTTAGACTAGAAGCTCTCAGAACAACTTGCCAAATGGTTGGAAAAGTGGTGTCGGCTTCCAGTAACACACAGGCCTATGTATAATCATACTAACGCTTAGTCTTGCTCTGAACTTGTTGACTAAGCTAAGTATAACTATTACTGTCAGCACGATGACTCTAGTGTGCCCTTGGGTGACTCAGAAATGATGCCGCATAGGGGGAAATGGTGTAGAAGGGTGAAAACCTTTCCCTGTAATTTAACCAAGTGCAAGTGGTTAAATCGTTGAAACAATGGCTGGGTTTCCAGGATGGCACTGGGGAGGGTTACTAAGGTGGTGAGGGACTGACGGCACATGGTCTTTGAGGAGAGACCCGGGGGAACTTGACGTGTTTAGTCAAGTGAGGGGTGGGGTAAGGGGAGGTGTAGTAAGAGCCCTCAAACACTTAGGAGGAGGAGAGTAAGGGTGATGAAACCCAACTCTTGTTGGTAGCACCAGGGAGTATAACAACTGTCCGGGACCATACATTGCAGCTTGAATATTGATGTTAATATTAATATTAGGAAAAAATTCTTCACCATAGGAATAGTGAAAATCCAGAAGGATTGTAGAATTGTGGAAATTTTCAAAATCTTGCTATGCAGAGTGATAGCTGGCTTCACAGAGCCACTGAATCATTACGGCTGGAGGGGACCTCAGCGATCATCTCATCCACTGCCTTCACTCTCCAGCCCAAATCAGTGTTAACCTGAGCATGTCACTCAGGGCCTTGTTGGTTGTTTTTTGAATATCTCCAAAGACTGAGGCTCCACAACCTTTCTGGGCAACTTACTCAAGTATTTGATCACTGTCAGAGTAAATAAGCCTTTTCTTATGTTTAAATGGAACTTCCTGTATTTCAGTTTGTGCCCATTGCTTCTAGTCCTTTGCTTGGGCACAACTGAGAAGAGTCTGGCTCTATCATCTTCAATCCCCTCCCTCCTCAGATACTTATATGTATTGTTAAAAGTGCACTAGAGCCTTCTTTTCTCCTGTCTGAATAGTCCCAGCTCCCTAAGCTCCCTATGCTCCTAGAGCATATGCCAGATGCTCCAGTCCCTTAATTGTCTTCATGGCCCAGGGCTGAAGTCAACCCAATACGTCCATGTCTCACTTCTAGTGGGGAGCCCAGGACAGGACTGCAGGTGAGTCTCAAAGGTGCTAAGGAAAGAGGAAGGGTTGCCTATCTTGTCCAGCTGGCAGTGTTCCTCCTAGTGCAGCCCAGGGCTTGATCTGATGTTGGCAGGGGTCTTACTTTGAGTGGGACAGGGGACTATAGACTTCCAGAAGTCCTTTACAACCACCATTCCTAAGTTTTCCCGAAGACTGTATCCCAGTACTTCATAAGTAGATGCAGCCAAGATTCAATAGATTCAGTCTATTTTTCTGCTTCTCACTCTGGAAAAAAAAATGAATTTGAAATTAAAGTATTGTGAAAGACAAAGGAAGAAACACCCAGTATTTATATTTATTTCTTTATTTCTTTATTTTCTGTTTAGATACAGTGAAAAAGGAGTTGCCTATTACACAGGCTTGGTTAGCAATATCCTAATAAAGAGATTTTACAAAACCAGTAATTCCTTGGAGAATCACTGGGAAGTGTCCTCTTAGGTGATCAGACAGAAACTGAGATGAAGCAGAAAAGTTACAGTGTGGTTTGGATTTTGGAAATGTGGAGAAACTCCATTTAAATAATTTGTTTTTTGAAACTTTTTTTTTCTTCCCCCCCCCCCCCCCCCCCAACTCTCAGGATTATACCATTTCTGGACTCTTGAGACAATGGATAGAAGTGATGGGGGGTATTGTGCCATTGCACAATCTGATAACATCACCGAAAGCTGTCTTCTCATCTTCACACATCCAGGAAACACAAATCTCTCTTGCTTTGCTGACAACTGAAATAAGGTCAAAACTAGGTGAGTGAAGAGTCCTAAACAAGTATTGCTACTATCATCTACACCATATAGTTCTGGTTTCCTTCCAGCTAGCACAGGGTCAGGAAAGTTACAAGAGTAGCGGGGAAAACACCAAGGATCCAAGTAGGCAGCAAAGAAGTGCAGTCAGTAGTTGGAGACAGATCCTCTGGGTGCAGCTGGAAACGTTGCTTTTCTCAGCCTCACTCTTCTATGCAAGGCACCACCTTCAGATTCTGCTGAGCAGGAACATAAATCTCCTCTGTTGCTGCCACAAATTGTAGTTGAGCACTGTAAACAGCTCTGATTTCAGTGTACTTTAATGAGCCAGGCTGCCAAGGTGAGGATGCATATTCTGTTTAGCTCTGTCTGTCACAGGCACTGCCAATAGAAGTGGTGGGTGGCTGGGAGCAGTTAAATTGGGAGTCCAGATTTAAAGCTGCACTTGTAGCATAGTCCAAAGGAGAAGCTAAGATCAATTCTTCAGGGCAGAGACCTGTCTGAAGAAGAGCTAGTATTGGAGAGCAAATTGTTCCTACTGCTTAATTTCTGTTGTCTCCAGGGCGGTTAACTTCTTGTTAAATAAACACAACAAAGAAATACATAAATATTACTGTTTCCCTAATTGGAATCAATTTCTGTGGCTCCGATCACTGGGTAAGTGCTCAGGTCAAAAGGAACAGCATTACTGGTATCAATGAGAGACACACATTTGCTTGAGCATGAGTTATTCTAAATTTTACACATCTTCTGTTGTTGTTTTTTTTTTTTTTTTTTTTTTGTTTGTTTTTTACATTCGTGTCTACACATTTTAATATTCCACAAGTCTGCTCTTGTTGTCAAGTACATCTTGACAAGTCCAAGTGTAAGAGTTGCTATGATCTAACAGAGAATGGATGAAGTGAGAAGTTAGGTGTCTGAAAAGACTCATTGGATTGCAAGTAAGTGAATGAGGGATGAGAAGGCAATGATGGGTAGTTATGCTGTCGAGATCTGTTCTCTGAGGAAAAGTGAAGTACGCCATTTTTTGCCCCCCCCCCCTTTTTTTTTTTTTTCAGTTGTATTATATAACGTATGTAAATTCCAGAACCTAGAGAGTTCTGGAATTACTTGATATAAAATAAAAATAAAGTGATATAAAGCAAAAAAAAAAAAAAAAAAAAAAAAAGGTCTATAGGGTGGTCTGTATAACACAGAGAAATAAAGACTCCATTTAGAAGCAGTGAGAAAAATACTCACGTGAGTGCCTCTTTCCATATATTTTTGCAGTTCCAGAGAAATTGTGTTTTGTAAAAGTCCAGAAGGATTTGCCCTAGCCAAAAGAAATTAAGTGGGATTCACACAAAACTAAACTGCATTAATTTTTTTGGCAAGGAGGACCTGTGAAATGCCAACAAGAAGACTCTTGTTCAGAATTCCCAAGCCCACCAATCTGTGAAAGAGAAATTAAAAAAATAAGCAGTACGAAGAACCATGTGTGAACTTCAACAATTTTGAAATACTTCGAAAATTAATTTTGAAATGCATTCTAATCTAATCTGATTTTGAAAATTCCAGTATGAGAAATGGCAGTATTGAGTCCCAGATAGGATAGAGCTGAGTTGGGAATAGAAGTGGTAAGTGCCCTCTGTTCATATTCTGACTGGCAGTTGCACGTGGCAGTGTTCATCTGCACCAGAATGCTTGTTCCTTGTAGGATAAGGCCATCTGAGAACAGGGACATAAGACAACAGATTTGGTTTATTGTCATTTAATAATTTCCTTTATCCAAGGGAATATGGTGGGAAGAGATCAGATAAGCAGGCAACTGCTATATCCCCTGGTGAATGAATGTGAAGCGAAGGACCAGCTGTTCTTAGTGAGTAACATTGTTAAAGTCAAACAAATGTCTTACTTGGCCTGGATTTATTACACAAATTCTGTTTCAAAGAAGTGGCTCTCAAACTACTTGAAATACTTGAATTCCCTTAGAGTATTTAAGTCATCAATGCCAAGTTACAGAAAGCTAAAGAAAAGAAATACAGTGAAAAAACCTAGAGGCTCAAGATTGTTTGAGAGGGTTGTTCAATCCAGTCCAACATGTGGAATAAACAAAAGCATGTACTACTTGTCTTAAATGATGAGAAATCAATAGAACCACATGGACCAAATAATTTTTAACAGTGATACTTTTAGACACTGTTGAAAGTACAAGTAAAGACCACATGACTTTTTCAGTTAAAGTTCAATTAAATGAGTTGAAAAACAACTCAAGGTAGAGGACAATAGCAGGTTTTTTTTTCTTTTTTTTTCTTTTTTTTTTTTTTTCTTTTTCCATTCCCTGTAAAAGAGATTCCATTCTGGTTTTCAAGTATATAAATTACAGACAAGTATGAAAGGCACTTCCATTCCTACTTTGCCAAAGCAACACTGTCAGAATTTCTTTCTGATAATGTATATCATTTCTTGGAAGCAATGCAGGAGAATTTGTTTGGTATTTAAAAATAAAATTTGATTGAATCAGGCATAGTGCCATCCTTTGTGTTTAGACTTATACTCTCAAGTAATGCTTAGTTACTGCAACTAAGTAACACTGTTAGTTACTTTTAATTATATAACATGCAGAATTGTACTGTTATCCCTTGAAGCAGTTATGATACTCCTCTGATTGTGGTTTGATGATTTCATGATTTCACTGCACACATGCCTCTGGAGTATAGAGCTGACTGCCTTAAAATGCTCAGAAGAATGAAACTCGTGATAATAAAAATAGCAGTAATTTATACATAGTTTATCAAAGAAGTTGTAGAACTTCAAGCATGTAAAATGTAAAGGATAGAGGAGGAGGAGTGGGCCCCATGAGGGAAGGATTACCGAGCAAAGACAGAATACTGGGTATGTAGGTGGGCATCTGACTTGTCTTCAGGAGTTCTTCATCTTCGGGAGTTCTTTTATGTTTATGTTCCTAGTTTGTTCTATAGGAAACCATTTTGTTTAAGCCTGATTATGTAATAGCTGTGGTAGATTTTCTGCTGTGCTATATATGGGTATTTAATACCTCTAATTGTTAAAAAGGAATATATATATATACACATACATATATATATATATTTACAGTATTTGTGCAAGAGTCATTTGAAATTAAGATGCTTTGGAATATACCTCATGGAAAACATTTAGTGTGGTTTACTGCCCTCAGCTATGGCTTGCTGATAAATCCTGTGGTTTAGAAATGGCATTTTAATGTCATTATATTTTCTATTGAGGACTTCTGAAGGCATGTGGTGAGACCACGAAATAGTCAAAACACTGGAGGATCTGTCAAAACACTTCCCACAGTTGTGTCCTTTCCCAGGCCTTCTGCCTCAGGAATTTCTCAGAAGGCCTTTCTGCTTCCCATATCATTTAAAATCCTTACAGTGCATAAGGTGTTTTTTGACATCGTACCTTGCATTTAGTCATCATTTTTTTTTTGCCTATTACCACAGTGCCTACGAACCCTAGCATGGTCTGGAGTCTTAGATGCTATGCAAACACAAACCACAAATACTAACACTTTCTCTGCAGTGTACAATGTAGGTTTCCCATTTGAAAAAATAGGAGAGGAATGATGCAAGCATATATGGAAGAAGCAGAGCTGAAGTCAGTTTTAGGAAGTTAATGAGACAATGATGATTAGGATGTCAGGCTGTGGTGATAACTCTCCATTTTGCTGATAACAGTTCAGCTGCTGTATGTCATTGTAATAACAACAGCTTACTAATATTAAAGACGGATTTGAGGGATGAGAATTAATTTTGTCAGTACTTATAAGGCATTTCTTGGTTGTTGAGATGTCTTTGAGAAGTGAGCAGATGCTAGAAATTCTTCAAGCACTAAGCTAAGAGTACTGAGGTACTTAAAAAAAAGCACTGAAATTTATCAGACAGTTGTTATAAATTTGATACAATCTAAATAAATTGGTAATAAAATCTGCTAACACATTTTAAATTATTTAAATAATTTAGTTGTCACTTTAAATAAGAAAAGAATTAATATGAATAAAGCCATAAATGCTCCAAAGCTATGTGCCTTCAGATTTTGGGCATTTTATTTTTATTTTTTGTGGGGGACTATTACATTAATACAGTCATTATGGTTGACTATGGTTGACTGTTGCTTGCATACAAAGACTGACAACACAATTAGACATATGACTTCAATATGGAAATAATTGTGCTAATTAGAGCTTGTTTAGTTGAACATTTTGCCAGAGATGGAATTATTTTCAAAATATAAGTGCTAATATTGACATTTTATACCAATTATAAGGTCTTAGAGAAAGCATATTTTAAAATCCATACAGCTTTACTACTTATGAAGAAAAAGATCTTTTGTTCAAAACTAGAATTCTAGCTTAAGATTACAACTGTCCAAAAATACTATAAAAAGTCAAAATTAAGATGTTCCCATTGTCCAGAAGCACCAGTTATATGCTGTGGCTAACTGCACACTATAAATAACAGTGGATAGCTGAAGTTAATTGAAATAATAAGAAATTATTAATAAGAAATAATCCAAGAGTTTAGATCCTTGTTCAGACTTTTTGCTGCTTCTTGGGCCACTGGTCATCTCTGGAAGTAGAAACAGGCCCAGAGCAGGGATTCAGGGAAGAAATGGAGCAGCAAACTAGGCAGAACTGGAACAGTGACAGGGAGCTCAGACACAGCAAGAACACCAAGCTCTAACTTTTCAAAGGCTCAAGGGAAAAACTATAAGCTTTCATCCAGGAACCATCCAGTGAGAAGTGAGTTTTGCAAGTGGCATGAAACGGGGTGAGTGGTTGATGTGGCAGATGGTTGTGCTACCACAGCAGGCTGGAGAAATGGGCCAACAGGAGCCTCATGAAGTTCAGCAGAGGAAAGACAGGTGGAGGGCCAACCAGCTGGGAAGCAGCTTGGCAGAAAAGGTCCTGGGGTCCTGGTGGACACCAAAGGAACACTGAGTCACCAAACACCCTGGCAACAAAGAATAGCTATGGTCTTCTGGGCTGCAGTAAGCAGAGCTTTGCAGGCCAGTTGAGGGAGGTGACCCCTTTCCTTGGCGCTCCACACCTATGCTGTGTACTGTTCTGGGCTCCCCAGTACAAGAGAAACATTGACATACTTGAATGAGTTCAGCAAAGGGTGACAAAGATGATTAAAGGATAGGAGATGGACTGCTTAGTGTGGAGAAGAGAACGTGAGGATATATCATCTGTATGTACAAAACCTGATGGGAGGGAGTAAAGAAAGAGGAGCTAGACCTTTCTCAGTGACAGGGAGAGGCAACAGGCACAAACTGTTGCCAGGAAATTCCAGGCAAACATAAGAAAAATTATTCTGACTTGCTTTTAGTCAGCCCAAAGTGATTGAGAATGTGCATCAATTGTAAAAAGACTGAAATAAAACCCCACAGTGATTTGTGACCCTGATGACTGTGGATGGTTTCAGCAATTGGACTCAAAAGTGCCCTAGCTTGAATACAGAGGTTGAATGAGGTGCACAAGGGTTTGATGAGAACTCTAAATCCATACTGTAGTAAGTGTACTCAGAGATCTACTTTTAGGTAATTTTTTGTTTGTTTATTGCCTTTACTTGAAGTTGAGAGTAGAGGTCTGCTTTCCTGCTGTTTTGTCACTTTCTTTAGCACGCTTGTTTTACTAGGGCTGTTGACCTAAGGTGGCTAACCATTAATGTCCCTGTGAGAACTCAGCCTCTGTCAATTCTACTTGAGATATCAGTGAAATTGGAGGCAGGGAGAGTGCAGTGAAAACAAAGACAGACATTGACACGGACTAAATTGTTGCAGGCTACAAAATGAAAGCTTGGAAATATATCCACAAAGCAATGACAGTCGAGCCAGATGTTTAAACTACTTAGATAGTAGTGAGATTGCTTTTGTCTCTTCTCCTATCTCTTTTCAGAACAGTATCTGAAGATGAAGTATTGCAGAGAAACTTGTTCTGAACATCCTTAAAGAGCAGCAAAGCTAAGGAAACGAGCTTTTCTTAAAGTGATTTATTATTACAGTTCCCTGATTGTCAGTATGGATCTGTAGCAGTCCTGGCTTTGGCATAAACCATGATGTGTGATATTTTTTTACTCCTAATTGGCGTCAGCTGACGATATTGCCCTGACTTCCTTAGTCAACAGTTCATGAAAAGAGAGACTTCAAAGAATGAATCTGTGCTCCTAAATGTTATTAGGTGATCTACAAAGGGCTGAGTGTTATTATTAATCTTTCAGTATCACTTAAGAAATCACATAGGCTTGCAAGTGCTTCTTCTTATTGCCTAAAACAACTGTCTGGAGCTTTGTGAATCCCATTCTGCAGGGCATATATCTATTTAGATGCTGTGGTGCATTGTATAACTAAGAAATTTAACTATGCTGGTATGCTTAAGGATGCCTTAACATCTTTGATGACTTTGCCTAAAACACTGCTATAGAAGTATTTAATGAATGTAATTTAATAAATTAGTCTGGAAAACCATAAACCTCTTATCTTTGTCTGTAAGAAGCCCCTTTTTTGGTTGACTTATGACTAAATGGTTCCCAGTTCTACCAACTGCCACCTGTTATATAGTTAGAGCTTTCAATGAAACATAAATCCTGACAACCTGTGCTTATCTACACTCGCAAAACACAACTTAAAAGGGAAAGTTAGAACAAAGTACTTTCAAAAGCTGCAATTTAATATTCTTTGTGTTTTATGGCCTAGAGTGTTCCTTAACTTCTTGGATTCACAAAAACTATTTTATGGTGTCAGAAATTGGAAATCTTGATTTTCTTCATTTCTCCTGTCTATCTGATTTAAAAAATAACTCAGTACATGCATTTCTATATTATCCAAAAGTCTCTGGTATAAAAATAGTTGAAAGGATTGCTTACATTTCAGTAAAGGTGCTGGCAAAATCATAAAAAAAAATAATAGATTTTTTTTTTCCCAACGCTGGTTTTATTCATAAGGAGATTTGCCCTACAGTTAGTACTTGGTGGTAAGAAAAGCCACACAAATGGTGCCTTTATATGTTTGTGCAGAGTTAATTTGTATAAAACATACATAGCTATTCTTAATTCTAGGAAAAATGTCAGGTCAGTCTTTTTTATAATGCCTTTCGAAGGAAGAGAAGTGCAGCAACACATTTCACAGATCAGTAGAGCAAAGTAAAATGGTGATGAAAGAAATTATCTTGGTAATACATTAATTTCAAATACAAGTTTACACAGAGTATCAGGATATTGCAAGAATTTTCATAAATGAGTCAAATACTGTTGTAGTACTAAATATACATACAATTCTAAGGAGGAAAATGGGTAGAAATTGTATAAGAGAAAAATAAGTAGTATGTCCTGATACAAGTCTTCCTTCCTGCTCTAAAATGGAGTTATGATATAGAAGCAGAAATATGAAATGAAATTCTGAAGCTGTTTGGTATACAGTAGTGCATGCAATTTAGAATAAATGAGACTGCATTGTGGCAGAGATATAACTTGGCTTCTGTTTAAATTTAACTTAATAATTTGAAAATTATTTGTAGGACTGGCTAATTCTGTCTTTGTGGACTTGATTCAGCATCATATCTGCTTGACACTAGTGTTGTGTTATTTTTGCTGAAAATTTTCCTTATTTAGCATCACAGCAGAACATCATTCTGTAGTGTATTCTTGATGGAAATATCTTCAGACAATTTCATTTGTGTATAAGGTACTGGAATATTCCATGCTGAAAGAGCTCACTGCTGTGTTCCTTTAAATTTTGTATAAAAATATCCTTAGTCTTACTTTCACCCTTGAATAGCAGCACTTTATAGTTTAATCCACAGGAGGGATATTAATCTGCATACTACCAAGCCTTTTTTTTTTTTTTTTTTTCTGCTAGAAAAGCTTTCAAGATTTGATAGTATGGGCAAATGGCAAAACTCTCCAGAGAAATGCAATCTCCCCTTAATGTCATGCTGGCCACCTCTGTTTTCATTCTCAGATCCTGAACATTTTAGTGGCTGTTGCTGCCCTTGAGTAGCTGAAACTGTGTGAGTATGCTTGTAGGTGTGTTTATGAATGCAGCAACACACAGCACTTCTCCTCTAGTCCGTCTATCTGTCTAAAACTCATAAGGCTATATTGTGATTCAATGAAAAAAACAACAGCTTCCTGTGTATTTTCCCCTTTTCCTTTCTTTTCCCATATGTTGCCTTTTCTTCATGTAGACAGCTGTTTCCCTGTGACAACCTTCCCTCTCCCAAAGAGCATACTTTGGAAACCATAAATTACTCTATTTCTGCATAACATCTTTTACTCTTCTATTTTTTTATTTTTATTTCCCTATTCTTGGCTATCTTATGTGGTCTGAAGATCATCAATTTATTAGAAGATGGAATTTTTTGTTAAGACAAAAATCAACTGAAGAAATGGTTTTCATTGTTCTAATTCATCTGCTTTGTTTTGTCTGAGAGAAACTGAAATTTAGCTGTGGGTTCTTTCATTCTGAAAAAAAAAACACAAACAAATGAAAAACAACAATGCATGAATTCCAACTCTCATAAGATAAAGGAAAGCTCTGGATGAGAAAAAAAAAACAACAACAAAAAACAACAAATACCCAGTGTTCTGTGTACTTAGTTTTGGTTCCCTGGCAAGTTGTTTTTTCTCCACTCCTAGCATCATTACTAAATTAGCCACAATGCCAGTGGTGTGCCCACATTCCAACACGGATCTAAGACCCTGAAGCATGCAGCAGCCAGGCTTTCATTAAGAAAGTGATTTAAGAAGTCAGCTGTCCCTGCTTCACACAGGCGGACTGTGATGGAACATGTTCCTTTTCTTGAGAAGGTCTTCTTATGATTAAGTTTCACAGGAACCGAGGGGTTGTGTTACCATTTAAGCAATCCATTTTACACTGAAATAGCACATGTTTTCTTTGGGGGTGAAAGCCCTATCAAAACATCATTGAGGTCAAGGGAAGATATTTTTCCACTGACTTCAACAGTCTTTGTATCTGGTCCTTTGTGAGAAGCTCTTACACCAAAATTTCAAAAGTAAAGGTCAAAGTCAGACTTAACGCTTGCTTTCCTCTGAGGCTGGGTGTTATGGACGGATGTAGCTGCGATTACCAAAGGCACACTGCCTGGGTGATGCCCCACTGAGGCACCCAAGCTGGAAGCCTGGAGTTATTTTTCTCCCCATGTAGTCACTACTGAGGGCACCTTCAGAGAATAATACCGGGTGCCTGACTTGCTCCATGGAGAAGCCCTTTTTCCCTTTTTTTTTTTTTTTTTTCCCTCAGCAGGTGATATGGGGAGGCCAGGGGAACTAGCCTTTTACTACTGGTATCTAAGTTAGGCAGAACAATTATGCTGTAGGGTCTCAAATACTGAGATACTGAGACAAGGAAACATCTCTTTATGTTGTTTGTCTGCAGTTTGTGTTAAGCTACAATATATTGCATCTGCTGTGCACTAAGAACAGGCACAGGTAAAAGGACCGTAACTCAGCTGTTGTTCGATAACTTGTTGAGCTAGAGTTGTAACAAGACTCTACGTCTGAGCATTAACACAACTATTACTCCTAACAACAAATTGGAATCAAAATGTTGTGTCAGTTATGGTCTTTATAGAATGAGTAAATCTGTTTTAATTACAGAAGTGGGTGAAGTGATGTCCAGCAAGAATAAAAACACAGTGAAAACATGTATCTCCCTATAAACTAATAGGGTGACACGAAACAGTATTAGACACTTATATGAAAGGCCATTCTGAAGTAATAAACACTGAGAATTAAGCAATGAAGTCTGTGTAATTAAATAGTCCATAATGGAGACAAACTTGCCATGAAGGAGGCAGCAAGGTGAAATAAGCACTAAAGGAAACAATGTTTTCATTGAGGATATTTAATTTAATTTTTTATTCTTTGATTGCTTTCACAATGCCTGTTTACTTCATACATCTACAACAAACAGAGGTCCACCAAGTTATTGTGGGGCTGAAAAGTGCTGATTTATGGCAGGTGCCAGTTAATGACAGGTGACAGCATGTTCTGCCCATCAGGACTTTTGACAAGTCCCAGAGCAGTTTTTAAAGTCATTGCTAATGCTGAAGAAAGATTTCAGAGTGATATCTGCCATGGTGCTCTCCTTGTTTATACAGAGAAGGCATACTGTGCAAGCACAGAACCTAACACAAAAGTACTTCCAAACTACTTCAGAATATCATTTTATTCAGCAGTGTGCCTGTCCTCTAAGCCAGTACACTGCACACGGTGGGACATGTCCTGAGGGAGCATTCCCAGAGGAGCCACTGGATGGTTGGTGCGAGAGCCAAGGTGGACTGGAGGAGAGCATTCTGGAGCAGGACTCTGATGATTTCCTTCTTGGACACTTTTGACAGCTAGTGGGTAACTCTAAGAAGCGTTGTCATGCTCTGTGTCTCTGCTTATCCCTCTTTACCATAAGGATGGTGGTCCCAATGTCTGTGAAAATAATGGAGATCATTAATTGCAAATAGGGTGGTAGGAATTGCTCTGCTTGCTAGCCTCAGGATGTGCTAGCCTTTAAGCCTGAGACTTTATTTTTTCTGTATTAAGTATTTTTTTTTCTGTAGCACCAAAATACAAATGCATCTGTTACTTGCATGTATTCTTTCTAAAGACTGACATGCTTCTGTGCCACATGTTCCTTCATCTTACCCAGTCTAGTGGAGATGGATTACCCCTGCCCTGGGTGCTTTGGGCTTATACTGATTTCAATTTGTTCAAGCACTCTGTGGCAACCAGAAAGTAGTGATGCTTCTTCCTCTCTGTCTTATATTTTATTCAATAAATGAAGAGTTAAGCCCTTAATAAATGAGCAGGCACATTCTAGGTCCCAATACTATTTGTGAGACTATGGGATAGGCACTTGTAAAAAAATCTTTTATGGAGGTACAAACTAAAATAACGTTCATCTCTCTTGCATTTTTTTTTTCTTTCCTTCCGTTCTATTAGAATGCGAAATAGCTTCACTTGGAAGCAGATTTCCTGTTATGTCTTCTGGGGATAGAGGATGACTTGGGTGGTGACTGTGAGAAAAGTCTGTTAGGGATTAGTAGTTTCTGATGCTCAGTCCCATGCAACATGTGTTAGAACAGCCTGAAAATGATTTAAAAAATACCAGTCAGAGCTGCTCTCTCAAGAACCATTCATTAGGTGGAAATGCCAAAGTAGATGGGGACAGCCGTTCCTTCTCTCAGCCTTTCCCCCTCCTAAGACTAGAGGAGGCAAGGAGAGAAGAAGCTGACTGCCAGCTCCGTGTCTCTGAGTCTTCTCAATGCTGAAGACTAATACAGGTTACTTGAGGAATCAATACATGTAAGAACAGTATTCTTCTTCTTTGGAACAGTAAATATTTTGGTCATGAATACTTACTTTACTATACGTACACATACACTGAAGTCTTCTTCAGTTGTGTTTTAAGTGCTGTTGCTGTATAAACTTTACATTAATAGAGAGCTAACAATAATTTATTATAAAGTTGCATTTATTTAAGTAATACCTAGCATTCATCATCCTGAAACAGGATGTTGCTGTGCATTAACAGAACAAACATGAATTCTAATAATGATGAAATAGCAGCTAGCTATCAAAAGAAAACAGATATTTAGTGGGAGGCATTATCTGTGGAGAGAAAAAAAACTCTGCTCTGAAGTCAGCATATTGAGAAGGCTTTATAAATCTGTATTCAGCCACAGTACCTTGGGAGGGTTGTGAATCAACAGCAGCGAACATTTCTATAACTGAATTTAGGATAAAATATATATTTTTTTTCATTTGACCTTTTTCAAATTTGTTTGTTTTTCTTCTTTTAGGCTGTGAAAGTGTTGATACTGAAAAGTTGTGTTTGTACCTTCTTGCACATTCTCTTACTCTGGATGCACTTTTGGCTTGTTTCTTTTTGTTATTTATGCATTACTTTAAAAAAAATAATAAAATAAATAATAATAAAAAAAGAAAAGCAATTGGAAAAAAATTTGGCCAAAAGGTGGCAGTGAAGACACATAAAATATACCATCCTATATTTGAATAGTAAACATTTTAAAAGAAAAATAGCATTCACCTAAGGTTTAAGAGCATTATTGTTAAAAAAGTTACCAGTTAGGCTGCATGTTAATGTAAAAACTCCAACAGGAATTTGACTTAGTGTAGTAACTTATTGCTTGATAAAAGCCTGCTATTAACTAGTGTGTGAGCTTTGTGTAAGACAGGAAAAGAATGGCTTTGCCTTGATCTAGTCTCCTGCTGCTCAGAGAATAGATCACAGAGGGTTAGGATGGCTCTTCCTATCTGGGTGGAAACACCCGAGGCACTGCTCATCCATCATTCAGTTCATACTCTACATGTCTAAACAGCCCTCCTCTTGTTCTGCCTATTCTAGCTCTGTTGGGGAGTCACTGGTGAAACAAAGGGGTAAGACAGCATTGGAATTCTACAAACCATTGTGAAATCTTCATCCGCTGAGCTCTGTTCCCTGTGGTCTGCAGGGATGTTTGGTTCACTAATGGGTCCGTGGATACATGAGTTATGGCCTTTCTTCAGCTATGGCTGCTGAATGGTTATCCAGTTACATAACATAGATGACATTGCACTCTTCTTCCCCAGGAATGGATTTTTGACTTTAAAACGTATGTTCATGTGTTATTCTTATTAGTTATGACTGTAGCTAAATACTCTAGTTATGCCCTATAAAAAACATGAATTAAAAAGATAGCTTCTCCCTCAGGTTAGGGAGGGCTTAGTGTAATTTTTTTGTTCTTAAATTGTTCCTTATTTGCACAGAGGAATACAAATTTGAAGTGTGCACACACATATCTTTAAATATCATTGCTGGAGCACTCAGGCTGTGTTTCTGGCGCTAGCTCTTTGATAAGGTCAAATTCCTATAAAACTTTTTCAATGTCTCTGTATTTTTCACTGCATTTTCTCCTGAATGTATTGCAGAAACTAGGGATAATATATGCCATGAAAGTTAGCTTAGTTTATCCCAATGTCTGCTTTTCACAGCTTGTGATCCATGGATAACTGTTGATCTATAAGACATCAAAAATTTGTCTTAGAAGAGTCTAGTAAAGAAACAGCTACAGTGACCATGGATACAAACAAGGAAGGAGCAAATAAAGTAGTGGTCAGTAAAAGTTAAAAAAAAAAAAAAAAAAAAAAAAAAAAGGATTCTCCAGATTTAGCCTGATTCTTATATGGTTGGACATGACATGGTACCGTGAGAACCCTGTACAAGAATCTTCATTTTTTTTACAAAGATGTAAATGGTTGTCCATGGAAGAAGAATTTGGATATCACTGTTATACTTAACTCCTTTTTTTTTTTTTTTTTTTTTTTGGGGTGTTAGTCAGTTACAGTAGAGGTGCCAGGTAAATAGTTACCTGGGAGGTGTAAATTAAGGTGGATTGAGGTGGCTGTGGAAGAAGCCCACAGCTGGTTCATAGTCAGCACAGCTTTGTTCCCATTGGAACAGAAATCCTGGATTCCAGGAATCCAGCTTCAGGAATACCTGGTGGTGGGCCTACCTGTGAGATAGCTGTAGCTCTCTCATGAGACTGGGTCCTATTTTGACTTCTGGCTTCTTTTCTGCCTTGTAAGGCTTGATCTGCTTTGGTAAGCACTGGAAACTGAAGTTGAGTGCTCTGAACTAACAACAACAACAAAAAGGACAAAATGATCTGTGTGGACAAAATTGATAAATATTTTACATTTGAATGGAGAGGGAAGGAATTTCTTGTAGTGGAAAGAATAAGTTAAATGAGGAAAATTCATAAAATCTGTTTTGGGAAAATGAAAACAATCCATGATATTTTTAGTGCTACTTTATGGGCGATTCATATATATAACCTGAAATGACAGAAGGAGTCTGGTGCCCAAACTTTAATAAATGTCTTTGGGAGCTGGGCATCCAGCTACATATTGCCTTAATCTTACTCAAGAAGCACAGCCCTTTTAGTTCCATTTATATCAGTATAAATATTTCAAGCTTAGTAATCTAAAGCATGGTTCTTTAAATCCCATATGAGTATCCTGATTCTCAAAACATTTAGAAGCTCCCATTAGCATTAGAGTAATACTACACTTTACGCTAAGAGTTTTGTTAGCATTTCAGACACAGCCTTCCTTAGAATATGTCACAACTTGGGCTGAGGACAAAAATTTCCTTACTGCCACACACACGGTATCAGCATCAGTAATGTCAAGAACCAGCACTGTCTGCCTTTATGCTTAGCTGATAAAGTCCATTCGGCCAGCATGCCTGGATTTCTCCTCTGGGAAAACTGCAGTGCTGTGGGTTGACTAGCTGCATGCCTGCATCTAGTCCTGATAAGGAGTTTGGCTGTATTGTAAATTATGCCTGGGACTGGGAGCTTGAAAGCACAGAGAATCTGCAAACTAAATGTAGCTTTTATGACATAGCTGGAGCCCAGATAGGGGATGGTAATGCTATCAGTGTCAGAGTTTCAAAGTGGGGCATGGAGAATCTTTGGGTAATGGTTGATTTGAATAAATCTTTGGATAATATGTTTTATCTCTGTGTATTTCTCCTGTTATGCAAAGGACTAATGCCTTAGCTTGTCCAGTTTTGTACCAAATACATCTCTTTTCAGGTCATTCTCCTTAGCTTATTCTGTTTATTTCCCTCTAATGGTATATAGCAAATGTTTTCTACTTTCCCCTGCAGATAGAAAAATATTTACTGAAATCTATCCTATTCTTAAATTAGATATTCATCTAAATCTGTTATCAGTGTTAGCTGTGTTTGTTACATAATAAAACATACCCATCCAGTATACCAAAGCAGGCCTGCCCTGCAGCACTGTCTAATAACAGTGAGAGATGCACATTAAACTCACAGTATGTTAACATTAGTTTCACAGTAATTCTTGTACATTATCAGAGGACAAAAATAAAATTAGCTGCCAATAATTTCATAACCAAGAAAACAACATGTGGGGTGTGGGGGGAAGAGGGAATAAAGAAAGTATAGTTTAGAGCCGCCAATTACAAACATTTAATGATAAGAAGGTATTTTCATAAAAAGCTTATCTTAGCTGGATTCCTCCTTGCCAAAAGGAGTTTTTTTTTTTTTTTTTTTTTTCTTCTTCCCCCAAAACATTCCAATTTTAATAACATTTAACACTGCTTTAAACAGTTACTGAGCACTTTTGTCCAATTTCTTATGTCCCTTTTTTATATGTTTGGTGTAAGACTTCCTGCTGAGAGCCTAAAGCAGGCTTTACCTTTCTTCCTATTGAAAACTTTTTTGCTTCTTACTCTGTGGGAAGTGATGGTAAGGAATAAAGCAAAAAGAACATAACTTGTAAGAGGGAAGTAATGTGTTCTTTTCAAATGCATATGGCTCAAAATATAAACCATGCTCTTGTTAGTTGTTAAGACTAACATAAACCAAGCTCTTTTTAGTTCACAGGTGGTGTCATAGATCCAGATATTTGAAATCACAAGACTGTTGACATCTGCTGTTTTGAGACTGAAACACTTACACTGAATGCTACTAATTGTTCATTGCACTAAGGAACCTTTTATGCAATTAGGCCACATTTTTGATGAGGAAATCAATTTTAGATTAAAGGACTGCACTAGGGAAAGGTGTAGTTAAAGGATTCTACCTAAAAAGAAATTGGAAAATTATACAAGTACTATCATCCTTTATCACGCTGTAGCTCTGAAGGTCTTTTACTTCTGCAGTGAACTTTGGTACCTGGAGAGCAGCTTTTTACAGAAACTGGTAATTTGCTGTCAGAAGATTAGTTACACTATTTGGTAATTGCATGATGATTGATACTGTGCTGATGGGAAGACAGTATTTGGAAAACACAAAGTAGGCCCAAGCGGGCAAACCAGTTCAGACAAGACAGAAAGGCCACTGGGCTGCTCCACTTTGTGCTAACTACAACAAGATGAACTTGCATTCTTCCACACCTCTTCTGCTGAGTACCAAATCTCCTTCCACTCAGACTGTGTTGCCCTGCCTCCAGGTTGATGTGAGATGCCTCTGCTTCTGTGTCAGATGAAGGTGTGAGACGAGAAAGTTTTTAGTTTGTAGGCCCTCCATAGCTACCTTCTGTCTGAAGATCTCCAATGATCTTCTTCCCAATGACTATCATTACTGAGTCTGGCTTTGTTTGACTGAGTTAACTGATGAGTTCACACGGATGGAATAAGACTCTCATTTAGGCTGAACTGCTTGAATCCTCCCCTCTAGTCATGGACAGATGGACTGGTGACGCACAGACATAGCAGTGTCGCGCACTCGGAAGACAATCACATCACAAGGTCAAAGATGCTGACTTTTCCAGGAATACATAATGTCTCACTCACATGGAAACTACTTGGTTTTCTTCTGAGCAAAGTTTTTTGGGTCAGAAATGTATGAGGATATATATACATGTATGAGAAACTTGGGTAATACATAAGTACAGGCATTTTTGTGCACATGCAAACTCGAAGCTTTTAAGTTTCAGGTTCCCAAGCATGGCAAGCATTAAGTATCAATGGCAGCTTTTTGCTATGCCTAAAGTAAGTAAATAATGAAAACACTCATCTGCTTCTAGGCTAAAAAGAGGCATTATTTTCTTTTGTCTTATTAATGGTGTATTTGGTCAATTCTGTAAATTCACAAAATAAAAATAAAAATTAAAAAAACTGAAAAGAGAATTTTGTACCTCAGTTAAATATCTTCTTCAACTGGTCTGCCAGACTTTTTATTAGAGATGATTATGATAGTGATTGCAATGAAGAGTTCATATGGTATTGTCTTTATTTTTAACATGTTCTTCATATCCAACCCTTTTCTATGTATTATTTCATACTTCTCATTAGAGTTCCAAAGGGATCCTAGGGTATTATCATGTGAATTTAGTATCAGTCTATTGGTTTGTTTTCTTGCAGAGATTATTTCTGCAGAATTTTGCTTGAGGAACTACACAGAACATTGAGTCTTACAGTAAGAATTCAGCAAGTGGTTGATATATGCCTGAAATGTAGTAGACTGGTTGTAATGGAAAAAGTAAATGCCACCACCTATCCAGATTAGAGTGTGGAAGGCAATGCATCAAATTCCTATGTAATTGCCATCACTGGATCTCCCCTATGCTTCTTCTATCTTCTCAGTTTCCCACATTCCTTTCCTGTAATATTTTCCTCAATCCCTTCTTCGGTGCATGGAAATGTTGGAATGTCTTTTCCTGAAAAGTCTTGCCCATCACTCATAACCATTAGGAACTTTTATCTGCTTGAGTCCTTGAGCTATACTAACTCAAGCTTGTGCTAACATATATAAATTCTATTTTGTTGTTCTACTGTAGCTGTGTGCTGAGGATATTCATTCCAAGGCAATGTATATGACAGTCTCACTCTTCTCTGTGGCCTGCAAACTGTGAGAGCAGTTTTAACTCATTCTGTGTGGGCTGACAGGGAGACATTGATCCAGTTTCTTCTCCATGCTCTTCCTTTTTTTCCTCCCTGAAGGTGTGATCCACAGCTTGGGTCTCTGCAGGGAAACATTGAGCCAGATCTTGCATACGTGTATGTTGGCTTCAACCCCATAATGTCATACACTGATAAGGGATGCTTGTGAAGTTGAGGGCTACACCTTACCAGTGTGCTGGATCACTTGTCTCTATGGCATTTTGAACCTGGTCTGTCTGACAAAACCCACGGAAAGGTACAGTGATTCTTAGTTGGGGACATCTTTAGTAAAGCCACAGCAAGCATGCCTTGAAAAGGGAACCTTTTCAAAGCCTGCATGCAAAAGCAGCACAGAAATATCACATCTGATATCTTGCTTGGTTGAACAGACCACCGCTGCTGACTGGTTAAGTCAGGGTGGAGTTAAGAGTAAACTCTAAAGTAGTTTGTGTAATTTAATGTCTAGAAAACCTACACGTTCATAAAGATGATTCTTTATGCTGTCTCAAGCCAAGTGCATTTAATGTAATGCTCTGCTATTTTATTAGTGAAGCAGATAACTGTCAGCAGTTTGCTTATGTGCCTGCAGTTAGCAGTTGTTGTCTTTCTTGATCAGTTAGAACTTCCAGAATGAAAATTCTGCTCACTACCTTGCTGAATTCTGATTCAAGACTGCAAATATTTTTCTTATTGCATTTTACTTTTCCAGTAGAACATGCACAGACCTGCAAAAATTCTGATTCCAGAGAAACATATTTCATATGATTTTTTTTTTTTTTTTTCCTAATTACAGCCTTGATCTTACTACCGCATACCGTAAAAACCTTCATGTAAACTAGGACATATATGGATCGTGAGACCCTGGAACACTTCCCGTGTCTTTATCAGTTTTGCATTCTGGCTGCTTCTGGGTTTCATGATAGATTTAAACCTGAGTAGTCACTGTTTGTCTCTTGAGTTCTACCCCTCCTTTTACCCTCCAGCTCCTAGTTCTTAGTGCTGTGGTTTCTTCTGACAGGAAGTAGACGTGCATGTAGGAAAACAGTTGAAGGACACTTTGACAGTACTTCAATTGACATAACTGAGGTACCAGAGGTGTAGTTTATCCCAAGGAATTCACATGTAAGCTAATACAATGCCAGTAGGTTTTCACTATAGGGAATTGATTCAATAATGGATGACTTTAATAAAAATAAAAAAAACAAAACAATAACAATCCCCCACCCCACAAAACAAAACACGTGATTATTTAATTTGAAAAATTCTACTTTCCAGGTTTCTCAACCGACTCTTTAACAGTATATGTTTATTTATATATGCATTAACTCAAAATCATGAATAAAACAGAAGCTTAATCAGGTTAAATGCAGACATACTGATGAGCCATAATGGATTGTCCCAATGCCAGTAAGTTCACAGTGTGTTGAGTCTGTGCTGAAGTGTAACTTCTGTTAAACAAGGTGAGTATATCTCCAAAAGATTCTTTATTAGTAGGACAGTGTTCATATTTCTGGGAGTTTACTCATGGTTTATTGTGCAGAAAAGAGTGGAATATGAGAAAAAGAGAAAGAGTTTGCTTCCCTGGAAAGTGCTCTGGATGCAAGCAGAGAAATCTTTTGTTCCTAAGTAGAGAGTGAATCCATGTATGTGTGATTTGTTTGCTGTCTGTATTTTGGAGCTGTGTCATGACTGAGAAAGTGATTTGGTAGCTGAGGATGTGAGACATTTCCTACTTTCAGCTCCTGCTGATACATAAATAATTATGAAAGATAAAAGAGGATCAGGATTAGCCTATGGAAAAAGATTAACAGACAGGCTCCCAGCAATAAACCCAATAACCAGAGAGAGCGTGGCCCAGTTGGAGAGGACTCTGGAGGAAGGATTGCTGACTTCTTTGCATACATGGGCCAGAAAGAATGATGACACTTCTCAGGATACAACTGAAGGCAACTTAATGCAGAGAACAGACAATGAAGATGAGTGGATGCATATTCCACAGGATGACAATTATCCTAATATAGGATCCTCAGAGGAACATTTGGGTATGAAATGCCACCTCCAAGAGTTAATTAAAAACTGGAAGAACAGGGATGCATTTGGAGTCAGTGGTGATATTCAGAAAAAGATGTGGAAAACATGATGGAAAGGAGGCTGTACAGAAAATATTTTACCTGTAGACAAATCCAGAAAAAAAGTTTTTTTTTTTTTTTTTTTTTTTTTTTTTTTTTTTTAATGGGGCAACCTTAAATGAATAGTGAAAGTATGAGTATGAACACAAGATACAAGAAGATGCTAATGAAGAAGCTAGAGTTGCTACTGCTTCTTGTTTAAAGCAGACAAATGTAGGATTCACAAAAGACTAGTAGGAGGGTTAGGATGTATGAAGCACCCTAACATATGTTAGGGTGTGTGTAGGGTATGAAGGGAGCCACAAAGTCTGAGAACTTTGTTAGAGAACAAGAAATCTTTATTTCTAATGTGTCAGGAATGGTCTCCAGAGAACACCAACAACACACCAGAAATCACAAGCTTGCCAAATTATTGTATAATTTAAATTTTTATGAGGTACAACATAGGAAAGCTAGCAAAGTCAAGAAAGCGTTAAACATTTGTCTTGTGCCTTCTGTGGAAGGAAGAATATGTTAAAATTGCAATATAAAGGTCGTCTTAAACTGGAAATGGAGAGAGAAAAGAAAGAGTCATGATTCCAGGAAATACTTTGAATATCAAAGGAAAACCCTGAATATTTCATTTGCTTTGAAAGGACACTGATCAAGCTTTGAATGTTTCATTTGCATTAAAAAGGAACAGGAATACACAGCCTAAGAGAAATCATCCAGGATTGGAGGGAATTACCCAGCAGATGGAGTAATTTGATGAATTCTGCACCCTTAGCTTTTGCAACAGGAATTTTTGGTGATTTATTTCTACATCACCTTAGGAGAAACCATTTTGCCATTAAAATGTAGAGATACATTTTTAAATTTATTTGCTCTTTGCAACCCAGTTTGCAAGTTTATAGTAAATTGTTTGACCTCTACTTTCATAAACTAACTTTTATGCTGTTTTAACCTTAAAAAATACTTCCATTAGGGGGAGTCTGGGTGACACAGAGAATTTGTGACACAGAGAATTTTATAATCTCTTTGAAAGTAAAAATAATCTAGGTGAAACAGCTGCCCTGGGACAATCTGCACAGAAAGTCATGTTTTTAAGATACGTGGGTACTTTTCTGGTAGGCTACAAGTGCAGACTACTAATTAGAGAAGATGGTCCAGCGAACAACCCTCCTAAAGGCAGGAGGACATGGAGTTATCTCACCAGTAAATATACAGAATGCAGAGAGTTCCTTCAAGACTTTTTCATTTGGTCTACTTGACATTAAAATCAATTGGATTAGAGTAGAGCCAAGCTACATTAGCTATGTTGCTCATATCCTCAAATAAAACTGTTTGGGGTTTTGTCTTGTCATGATGCCTAAGTCACAGCTCAGTTTGACAGTGACTTTTAACCTTTGTTTTGTAACCCCCCTCCCGCCCTATCACCCTTAAGGAAAAGCCTTTAATTCAGTCTCTTTGCAACCATAACTTACGAAATATGTGCAGTCTTTGAATTGTTCATGGATGTCTCCATAAATTCAAATCATTTAGCCTTACTTTGTAGATAGGCACAGATTTTGTGAAACTCCTCTTCTTGAAGCATGGCATTTTTAGAAAAGAAAAGATAAATAAATTAAATGAAGAATGATTTTGGCAAAAATACAAATGCTGAGTGGGAGCTAATACAAACAATCAACCCATTGTCTAAAGTTAAAAATTGTGCATGCCAGTCCTCCAAAGACAAAGAGAGTTTGGTAAGCAAAACCAGAGTTTACTACAGAGTTGGAACAATTAAGAAAGTTGAAGAACCCTTATTACAGAAGTTTGGAAGGTACCTGCGAATGGCACAAATTACTGCTCAATTTACTTGATCTATTGTGACACAAAGGTTCTCGCCAGAGCCTTTGGCTTGTAAACTGTAGAAACCCAAACCTCTTATTACTCTAATTAGACACGTAAATCAGGGCAGATTTATTCAATCTTGGCAAGAGGCAGACAACTCATAAATATAATTGTAATAGTCCTTGAAGGGATGTTTGTAGTGTTGCTGCTAGACACTGAAAAAGGATAGGATTGTTTGGGATAATTTTTTCCAACCCTTGAAGGAAAGGGATTCAGTGCCCACTGTAAGAATCATATTTAATTGGACTATACTAACTCCTCATTAAGGGAAATAATAAATACTTAGATTTCAGAATCATTCTCATTAAAGAGGAACAATCCTTGTTGCTCTTCAATATACCCCTAGCAGTGCTAGTAACGCCAACACAGGGCAATGCAACTGCTGTATTCTATCAATTATATCACACATGCAACAAATGAACAAAAAGTTGTATGCAGAGGATGAGGTAGTTCTAAAACCCATGAGGACTTATTTCCAAATTATGAGAATTCATTGAAAACCATGTACATAATATTTGTGTAAATCTTGCAGAAAATTCTTTGTTTTGGGCTAGAAAAAATACAAATTCTAGGTTTAACCAATGACAATGAAATATCTGAGGTGTTTATGCTAAGAAATGTAAATAGCTAAATAACTGTCATTACTACATCAAGCATTAACTGAGGATTGGGTAATGAAAGGTTGTCTTCTCAGATTCTTTGAGGAAAGAAGAATGGAAAAGAGTGTTTCTACTGAGTTTGTGAGTACCCAGGGAGATTCAGCGTTCTTACCCTTATCTGCCTGCCTGACAGTACAGGGGTTCTAAGTTTGTAGTAATATCATGACATACATGTATTTACAATAAGCCACGCCATATAATGCTCGCTTTCTATCACAAGTGCAATGCCTATATGCTTGAGTCTTGTTGTGTGTGCTGTGGATCTGGACTTTTAATGTTAGAGTACCACTCAGCCTGTCAGGTAAAGGCCAGATTAGTACACCAGCTTTGGTTTAAGCTTCATCTCATGCGGAGGTTCCAGGTCAAGTTAAAAATTGAAGAGAAAGATGGAGAAAAGACTGACTGCCACACATGTGGTATATATACACCTCCAGAAATATCTCATTTAGTAACTGAGGCCTGGATTCCACCTATCTTGAGCTGACAAGAAGTCTAACATGTACTGAAATAAGGTGATATATTTAGATATAACGCATCAGAATAAGGCCCCCAAATATTTATGCCATTGAAATAACCAAATCCTCTCCTTACTGAAAATGATACTATGTATACAGACTGCCAGCTGCATAGTATTAGATTCCACTGAAAAACTGAAGTTCACAGATAAAAGTATTATAAACTTATTTACATATAAATTTCAAAGATATGTTATAAAAATTTATATATGTATATATATACACACACTGATTATATAATAGACATACATCACTATGCTACTACACATGCATGTGTACACACAGACACACACAGTTAAAAAATGTAATGAGAATTGGGATAACATATTTGATTCACTCAGAAAGAAAAAGAGCAATGTATGAGACTAAAGGAACAATCTTTGACTGTCATATATATCATATTTAGTTTTAATAGAAATAATCTTTTAATTCATTGGCCACTTCAGAGGCCTTATGAAATAAAAGCTTAACCGGATGAATAATGTTGGAAGTGTAGAGGAAGAAATATTATGTAGGTTTCTGTTTGTGCCCTATCTTTCAAAGATACTGGTATAATAATACGGCTTGTTGACCTTAATGAATGGTGTCCCTATACAGCTTTGAGCAGGTAGTTATTAAGCTTTTTGTGGCTGTGGGATGTGAAAAAGAGCAATAATGAATTAATAACAATTGCTAAGGAGTCTTAGTCTCTTTGAATCAGTTAAATGGTTAAATTTCATAGTGGGAGACTTAGGAAAACAGCTGGAGTTAAATCCACATGCCTCTTGTCCTTTTCTTTATTTTCTTTCCCAATTCTTCAGTCTGCAAACTTTAATTTCTGGCTCTATTCCCCCCCCCCCCCCTTTTTTTTTCTTTTGGTCTGTTTCAGCATGTTTTGTATTGGTGATGATTTTGTATTGTGTAGGGAATGATGTGTTTAATATATGGGCATCCAATCACTCAGAGAATATTTTCATATGTTCTCTTGTTTAATACTTTTTTATTGCATCAGTACAATTTTTTTGCTTTAATGTAAAGAAAATATTAAAACAGAGGAAGGCTGAAAATGTTTAATAAATGATAAATGGAAATGTTGACAAGCTTTTGACACTGAGAAAAATAAATACACGCACATATACATGTATATTTAATAAAAATGTGACTAACGTAGAATATGAACCCACTATTTTTGAAATATATCACAAATACTTTATCCATTAGGATAAAAAATATGTTTTCATAGAATCATCAAATCATTTAGGTTGGAGAAGACCCATAAAATCTTCAAACCCAACCATCAGCTTAACACTACATGTACACCACTGAACCATATCCACACATCTTGTAAATACCTCCAGAAATGGCGACTCTACCACTTCCCTGGGCAGCCTGTTCCAATGCCTAACTGCCCTTTCCATGAAGGAATTCTTCTTAATTTCCAGTCTAAATGTCCCCTGGGGAATTTGAGGCCATTTCCTTGCATCATAAGTAGCTTTGGTTAACACGTAATGGAAGCTGAAGAAATTTTTTGGCCTGCAGGCCCACAAAGTATTTTGTAAATGAATTAGAAATTGAAATCTTAATTCCAGTATGTTTTCAACTAATATTCCTGGCAGAGCCCAGGAGTATCTTTTAGTCAGAAACACTAAGAAAGTAGAGGACATGCTGGTGAGTTCTAACTGGGTCTAAGATTTAGAGGAACCTGAAGTAAGTGTCAGAAAATTTTAAGCTTGATATTCTTGAAGCTATTTTTATGCAAATCTTAGTTTCAAATGTAATTTTTTCTTTTCTGGATCTTAAGATGAACCTGTTGTCCTTGTGGAGACAAAGTTCCTTTTTGTAGATTTGGTGATGATTAGATAATATGGATGCAATAGTTTTCCCAGGATTATGTAAAATATGTAAAGGAAGTTCAAAGTCAGTGTTTACTGCTATTTGAATAAATTCCATTTGAACTGACCAGAGAGTCACAACAGCTGTACAAATGACAGACACACACACAACCAGCTGCAAACTACAAAGAAAGATGAAATTCAAGTAAGGCAAAATGGTTTAGACCATAGTTTTAATGTCTCTGTTTGTGGGTTTCCTGTAAACAAATAAATCTTGTTTGTTTTGAACAGTTTATTCTTTATTATAGCATTTATCAGCAAGTTAGCATCTATGGCAAAAAGCAGAGAAAAACATCATCTAATCAACAGTAGATTTAACTCTGAGGGAAGAACAGGTCTGAGATCAAACAAGATCCAAGATGCAAGTTACTCCTTCACTGATGGCTACCAAAGGCAGTCTTCTCACATGTGTGTTTTTCCAGCCTAAGAGGTAAAATGGGCAGAGTTAGGCAAACCTGCACAAAGAAGATAGATGTAAGTCAATGACAATGGACAAGAAAAGGGTTTTCATCTATATTGCACAACTTTATCATGAATTGAAATAATCTACGCATTTCATATCTAGGCAATTCATAACACTTAAAATCTATTTAACACTGAATCAGCTTTGTGTTTTCTCCTTCCAAATTGTCAGCCAGTTACTTTCAGTCTCTCTCATGCCACCTGCTGTCTTCTGAAAACTTTAGTTTCCAGGCCATTTCAGGTTACAGTTCTCAGTCTTTTCAGCTTCCTTCCCCACTTCAAAACCAAGAACAGCTCCAACAGCTCTAATTCACTATGTTATAGTTACTGCTACATGCTCTTTCACATGCTCTCAAGTTTCTATGCATACCATCACTCTTTTTTGTTGATGTGTCATTGGTCTGCTAAGCAAAAAGAAAATAATCTTCTCTAGAAATACATTTTTTTTTTTACCCCTATTATGTAGTCTCTTCTTATACAGTTCACTCATAAAAGGTTCCTAAATTTCAGCCCAGGTAGTGAAATAATTATATGCACTGTTGAGGAAGTTTCCACAGCAACAAGGTCAGTATTTCAGAACTTAGAAATGCCTCAGCTTTTTCCCAAGTCATGGTGGAGAAGCCCTTTATTCCACCTTTCTAAAAATTACATATCCCTTTGGGTCATTTTTTCTTGTCTCCCTCTATCCCTTATAATAGACTCTAGTGAAATCCAGATAAAAATAAGAGCAATGGCCATGAATACTGAATCAAAGAGGTTGTTTCTTTCACAGAAGAAACCTGCTAGGTGTGCGCACACCATCCCAGCAGGTATGAAAGGACTTACTCCAACAGCACAGGAAGGGGCTGTTTTAAAGATATCTGTTCCCTGTGTTGTGGAAGAGAGCAAGGAGCTGGGAAATCTGGGCATTTAAAGCCTGAAAAGCAGATAACATGGCTTTTATGGATATACTTCATCTGTGCCTATCCACAACCATCAACTGCATGTTTTTGCCATCTTTGTATGATGCTGGGAATGGAATGGGAATAAAACCTTGTTTTGAAGGGCAATGAGGGCTTCTGCCATTTATATATGTGGTGCCCTGTGGACTCATCAGTCTTTCTGCTTCAGGTTATCTTAGTAATATTAGAGAGCTTTAACTTAACAAAATTAGGCCCACAGCATTATACTCTCACGGTTCTGCCTTGCTTTTCTCTGAGGAGTTCATTCAATAATAGTAGAACAGTAACAGAAAATTAATGTAGCGTAAAAACTGACAGACAAAAGCACAGAAACTCTGATACAGAAGCGGACTTCTTCCCACAGCTGAAATCTATTTGTTTGTATGTTTTATTTTTTCTTCTGCAATATAGCTCCACCTGACAGCCTATCTTTGATATGTTCATATATCAAATGTGTTTTCTGTTCTGACAGAAGGCAATATTTGTGCTTGTACTGTTTCAACACTTGTGAAGTGCAAAGGTATCACTATAGTAATCGCTGAGCACTAAATCTGGGCTGTCTTTTGCATTTGCCTTCCAGATCTTTAGTTAGTTTCTGTGTTCAATTTTACATGTTTGAAGGTCTCCACACAGATGAGTAATTAAAGAATTCTGTCTGCCACAGCAAGATTATCAGTTTTTGAATAGGATTGTGTGATGGCCATCTAAGTCCTGCAGCCTTTAAAAATCAAGAACAAAAACATTCAAGATCTCAGCTCTTAGAAATCTTGCCTCAGCTTCACAGTATTGTCATATACCTTGTAACTTTTTGATAACAAAACTTTTAAATGCCTCTAGTTAAACAAGAATCAAACTTTTAATCTAATCTAATTTTTAATATAAAAAGGTATATCAATTAATAAACTTCATGCATATGAAAAGGCTTTCAATTTTCTTATGAGAGATGGGGACTGACAGATCAGATTGAATCTTGGGCAAAGTTCTAAAATCAAATGATGAGTATACTTCTAACAAGAAGAAGTGATTAGACAAGCATTGGCAAATGTTGAACAGGGAGAAAGGAATGAGGGAAGTACTAAGGGAAGAAAGTGAGAAAAGAAAAAATCTTGTGAAGAAAAAGTAGGCAATTGTAAGTAGTTTGCCAAAGGACATCTTAAAAGAGGATCTGAGATTTTAATTATGGCTGCATGAAACTAGGCTGTTCCTAAGAGTTACATCAAAGAAAAGAGAGGTCATAAAGGGAATGTGTCAGTGAAGAACGAAGAATGTGATCAGGCCCCAGGGATATATATAGATTTGAATCTAGTTGGGCAGAGAAAAATGCAAAAGGGTTCCTTTAGATCAGGAAAATTTGGCATTATCATGTACTTAGCAATTTGCAAGAAGCATGGACTATAATTAAAAAGAAAGTTGTAGAGAAGTTGTAGGCCCAATGAAATCATAGAGAATAACAGTATAAGATTATCATATCATATTTTTATCCTTCAGTTGTCATTCATGAACTGTGTGTTAGAAAACATATAATAGGGTTTTTGAAATAATAAGGATGTTTTACATTGGAATTGGATGAGAAAATTTAAATTGAAATGAAAGAGAATATTCACAAATATGATAAGTTATGGCAGAAGAAATTATGAAACCCAGTATATGATAATCTACAGCATGCTAGGATCTTATCACAGTTATATCATAATGAAAATGCTTTCATAGGAAATTGACTTTATTCAAAGTCCAGGAGACATTTAGAGAGACACAACAGTGAGCGATGTTAAAATAATGAGCAAGGAGATAACTGTATAAGCACATGGATGCTGTGTTCTAAATTAACACATAGTAAAGGTGTTTCCTAATCTAAGATACCAGTAATAATGATTGCTTCCCAGATATGAAAAACACACTACATTTTCTTTTTTTCTTCAGACTCTGCATTATTTCAAATAATCCTTCCTCATTTGTAAAAGAAATAGCTTGATTCTTTTACAGGGATATTGTTTTCTTTTGCTTATGCTGTTTTGGATGTGGTACATGGCAGTACTGATATGTGTGAGAAGCCTTAGGGGGAAAGCTAAACTGAACATGTGAATTTTGAACTAGACCAGAAAATGTTTAGGTTCTATGTTACTCATTAAACAATTTAAAGAAATTACATAGCATTAAAATATGTCCTTGCAAGATCTAAACTAGTGTTGTGGATTTTTTTCCTGTCTTCTTAAATGAAATCCACTTATAATTCAAGTGGATTGAGATAAGTATATCTACTGCTAATCTGTTACTAAAATCATGTAGCTAAGTGGACATAATTTCAGTGTCATTCAGGATGTTGACTTCACTTCAGTTTTCAGTTTCAGTTTACTTCCTTTAGTATTCAATAAGCACTCAATAAGTAAAGCCACAGGAAGACACATGTGGGTTGTGACACCCAGTGTTTCCAAGCTCCAAAGTCAGATGTATGGATGCCGAAACGGAATTCAAAAGCCTCTTAAAGTGCTTATGTTGCTTCCATATGAAATGAGGATTTATGATTTATAAATGGATGATATTTTTTATTATTGGATTTATAAAACAGCACATGTGGAGTTGTTGAAGACAGCTGGTAGAAAACACTAGAGAGAGTGCTCCGTCTGACATCATCTCCCTGGTTAGGCATATCTGTGAAATTGTTCTTCAGAAACAGAAACTCCTTCCAGTGCTGACATATCTAAACTGTGCAGGTGGTACAGAAAACTGGATCACTCTTTTCTTTAAAGCACACTGGATGTGTGTTTTACACTTACATGTAGACTTCTTCTATAAAATAGGAGCCTGGATCTATTCAGAACATTTCAAGTTATTTTCATAACACATACCCATATCCATAGACTGTCATAGCTTCTTGCTATTGGGATAACTTACTTTAAATGAGAAGGATGAAGCAACTAAATTTCAGAAAGAGATGTCATGTATAAGCATTTCCAGCTGTCCACACTGTATCTGAACCAAGTACAAAAATAGCCACCAAAAGATCTAGGATCACAAATATAGTCATAATTGCATATGCCACAGGTGTAAATTAAATAAGTAGATAAATTAAGCCTGAAATAAACAACTCTTCAGAAAAAGATAGGGAGCACAATTAATATAACAGACGATAGACGGAGAGAAAGCTTGTTCACAGCACAAGCAAAGAAGAAAACCTTCTGCAATGAAAGCGTTTTATAGGTGTCTTCTAAGGTATGCAAAAAGGTTTGGGTGTAGCCACCTCTTCAGGTTCAAAGGAAGGCTTTGAAGTGCTGCTTGTTAAGTTGAAAGAAAATTGAAAAGCTATCTATCAGGAAATGCTGAGCTTCATTAAATATTGGATATGACAGTAAACTGAGTAGAAAATGAGAAGATGAATCAGCATGTTAACAGTTGGTTAAATGAGCTGGTTGCCTACCCTAGCAAATGGTGACTGGTCATTTAAAATTATTAATCAAAGGAATAACACAGGAAAGCAACTAAAAATTAAGGAAAAGTTATGACAAGAAAGGCAACCTTTTTGTTGGCTGTGTTATGAAGGACACCAGAGTAAAGCACCCTGGAGGATCCAGGGCCCAAAGGTATAGCAGGCAAGAGTGGATGTACATTAATCTCCAAAGATTGTGTTCAGTAGATGTTTGCTTTTCATATAGGTACAGTTCAGGACAACGACTGGGAGGTAAATGCTTTTCATAGGGATGCTTATTTTCATAAATATCTTCACTTACACTGTACAATAAGCAGTGACCTCCTTCCATTTTTTTCCAGACTTTCTTCATAATTTCCAATTCTTTGGTGACTCAGTTTTTTCTCATTCATATGTTCACAGTTGCTATTTTCTTCTATTTTATTTCCATTATAGTGCAAATATTTCTAATAAAACATAGGTATTGAAACATAAAAGCTGTACATAATACTTCTCCCAAGGAGACTAGGAGTCAGTTGGATTAAACATGACCAGTGAATATATATATATATATATTTGCAACATATATATTATCATTCTTGTTCCCTTCTATGCAGTTTATAGCCATTTTTCTTCCAGTAAAATGGGGCCAAAGTTTGTCAAGTGTAAAATTTCTGTCACTCAATACTGCCATTTCAGCAGTAGTTTCTACATGGCCAAGTTATATTAAAGATTGATACTGCAGCTTCACTGGATGTGGCATGTGTAGGAGTAAGATAGTACCTTCTATCCCAATTTCTTTCTTGTGCATTGAAAGGAGAAGCTCATACAGAGGCACACACTAATCTTGACAAATCCCTGTGTACCATTTGTGAATCCTGCTGGTAGCACTGGGAGGTAGTTGTGGGAAGACCTCCCTTTTATAGGCATGGGTTTGCTCGAGCAGGTTCTCGGTCAAAGTTTCATTCAAAGAGATAAAATAAGTAAGATTGAGAAGTGTATTTCACAACTTGAAAATAATTTTGCCCAGCTCTTGAAACAATCCTGTATTTTGTTTAACTTCTAAAGGGAAAAAGGAAACACTATCCACAAGATTAGTACAGCCCTTTTAATAATATTATTACCATAACTGCCCTTTTCACCTAGCTACTTCAAATAAATAATTAAATCTTTACATATATATCTCTGAAATACTGCTATTAACAAAGTATATTAATTCAGCAAAATGCTCATTCTACCATAAAAGACTAAGAAATAATATCAGAAATATGTGTTAATTTAATATATTTCTTATTTAATTAATGCTTTTCACATTTGGGATTAAATAGAATTTAGTAGTGTGTACAACATCTAAAAATATATGCAAAATCAAAATAGTGTATTGTTCTAATTGGACTTCCACACAGAACACTTATCTGTACTTCAACACTACCTTCGGTGAGAAGCTAAAATCTTTTTCAAACCATTGTAAGGCTGCATTTTTATTCACATGATTCAGCCTATAGACAAAATTAGAGAATGAGCAATCCCTCATGAAAGGCCAGATGATGCCAGTACTTCATAGTTGTTCTTTGGATAGAAACAGATTTGACTTTATCAGCCACTGAGATATGAGATCAGGGCAGGTAGGCATTGCTCTAGCTTGCTCTGTAGTTTAGATAGGACACATAGGTTGTGTTATCTCACCTTAGTAGGATGAGTCTGTCTAAACCTTTGGAAACAACTACTCATTATAACTCATTATAGCAACTTGAAAAAAGTACCTTGCAAGTGCTTGCCTGTCTTCAGTAGGTTTAGTTGTATTACCAGAGATTAACAAGACATTTGTTCTCTGTTCTCTCAGGTCCACTTCCATGAGACTTTTTCTTGTTATTTATTTTCACATGTGCGCTTGACTTTGCTTTTTCAAGGTTCTTGATTTCTTTTTGTTAGTAAATTTTTATATTCAGTATTGAAGAAAGTAAGAACAAAGGACCTCAGAGATAGCAAGAGGGCACACCGCAGTGCTCCAAAGACCCCAGCAACTGGCCACACTGAAAACTCCTTTAAATTTCCATCTATGGAGCAAGATGCTATATTGATCAACTTTTACTGCCTTTGTACTTAGACTTCTAGGAAAAATTCAAATAGAATCTGAAAAAAAAAAAAAAAGTTAAGGGTCAGTGGAAAAGATATTCCTTGACTTGCCCCTGTTTATGCTGACATTATTAAAACTGTCAGGACAGGTCCTCTCCTCAGGCTAATCCTTTCTCAAAAGCTGTATGTACCACATCGCCTGTATAACATAATTCTTTCAATGTATTTAAACAGGTTCTTCATCAGAATATGCATAATCTTCAAAATGATGGCTGAAAATTCAACTTGCAATCCTTCTGAAATCTGGGGCATTCTCCTTGTAATTCTCTGCACTGTATGATATCCTGGCAAACTTTTCAATGCTCTAAATTAATGAAGCCAAAATTAATCTGTCTGGATTTTTCACTCTCTAAGATCCCAGTTCTGAGAAAGGATATTGCTCTTCTGTATCTGCTAGGAATTTGAAGCAGGATACCACACCACCCCTTACCATTTCATCAAAGAAGGATAAAGGGCAATCAATTCATTTTTCCTCTATAGTTTTTCGTGGTTTCACAAAATAGAAATATAATCAATTGCATAGATTTTTCTTTTCGCTCTGCTGTAAGTAGTATGTACAAAAATCAGTATATCATTATCTTTTCAGAAAACAAATAGGAAAGGCTCAGAACTGGTGGATTCTCTGAAAGCATTCTTTCCAAGTCATGAAGCAAGTAGAAATTCACACAGCCATGCTTATATGTTGTACCTGAGCTAACCTTTTGCTATGCTGTTCGATGTATTTTTATGTGCAAAGCCTTAGAAGTTTTCAGCAAAATATATTGGTATAGAATACATAAAGGCTTAGAATGTTCTAAAAGAACTGTAATCCACAAAATAAAATGAAATGATCGTTTTATGGGCTGTGATCCCCAACTCTGAAATGTTTCTATGATCAGAGTATTTTTAAAAATCTATAATCTATTGGTATTCAGATGCTTTCTTTTAAAAAGATCTATTGAAGGATGAAACTTGTTCTTTTAAAAGCAAAATAATTACAGTTTTTTGTTTCTCAGCCAACATTTGGAATCTTGCAGACACTTGTTCTAGGATTAAAATATCTGCATCATTAAAAAAGAAGCATGTGGCATTTCTGTTAAATTTATTACACTCCCTTTTTTCCTTTGTAACTTTCCAGTTTTTCACAGCTCATCAGATATGAATCATTTATCTCTAAAATAGTTTTAAAAGTTAGCATCATTATTATTATTATTATTATTATTATTATTATTATTATTATTATTATTTTTCAATATTTTACTTCAGGAACAAAATCTAGCTTTGGAGTTTTGTGAAACTGAGCCAATGGACTGAACTTTCTAAAATAGTTTCCTATGGCAAAGATATGTGGGCACAATCATATCTTAAAAAATAAAATCAGTTGAAACATAAAACATTTATAAATTCTGCAAACATTGCATCTTGCTGTTCTGCTTTACATCTGAATGATTAGGAAATAACCTTATGCACTGTCTTGTAAGTCTAAGTCAAAACTTTTATTGAAAATTTGAAGTATTCTTTTTTTACCCTGAAGGTTTTATCAGCAAATAGAGTGAAGTATAAGACTGAATTGACAAATATTTATATAGAGATAGAGCTGAAAATGACTAGTGATATGCCATCCACCCTGACAGATACTGTTTTTTGCAATGCCATAGTTCTTAAACTGTTATAACTAACAGGAGATACTCTTGGAGCTAAGTTTGCAGTTGCCTTTGCATTTTGTAATGGAAAGGTCTAACTCAATTACCACTGCTCAGGAGAAGCTGCGAACAGAACATTGTATCAAATTACAGTTTCCAATGAAATCTGATACATATATATATATATATGTTTTTTTTTTTTTTTCTTTAGAAAATAACAATTTTCTAACATCATATTTACACTGGAGAAATAACTATGGTAAATAAAATATATCCATCCTCAGTGATTGAAATGCTCTTTGCCCAAAACAACCACTGCCAGTTCATTTCAGAATCTACAGAGGAAAACATTGATTACTGTCCAAGTCCATTCCAGAGAGATCATGGCAGTTTGGCTATATCTCTGTCTACAGGTCTAGTGACAGTAAGAATGAATCTGCAGGGCAATACAGTTGGTGCTGAAGACCTGACATCACAGAATCACAGAATTGTCTAGGTTGGAAGAGACCTCAAGATCATCGAGTCCAACCTCTGATCTAACACTAACAAGTCCTCCACTAAACCATATCGCTAAGTTCAACATCTATACGTCTTTTAAAGACCTCCAGGGATGGTGACTCAACCACTTCCCTGGGCAGCCCATTCCAATGCCTCACAACCTTCTCAGTAAAGAAGTTCTTCCTAATATCCAACCTAAAACACCCCTGGCACAACTTTAGCCCATTCCCCCTCGTCCTGTCATCAGGCACATGGGAGAATAGACCAACACCCATCTTGCTACAGCTTCCTTTAATGTACTTATAAAGAGCGTTAAGGTAGCCCCTAAGCCTCCTTTTCTCCAGGCTGAACAAACCCAGCTCCCTCAGCCGCTCCTAATAGGACTTGTTCTCCAGACCCCTCACCAGCTTCATCGCCCTTTTCTGGACTTGCTCGAGCACCTCGATGTCCTTCTTGTAGCAAGGGGCCCAAAACTGAACACACTACTCAAGGTGCGGCCTCACCAGAGCTGAGTACAGGGGGACGATCACTTCCCTAGCCCTGCTGGCCACACTGCTTCTTATGCAAGCCAGGATGCTGTTGGCTTTCTTGGACGCCTGAGCACACTGCTGGCTCATATTCAGCTGACTATCCACCAATACTCCCAGGTCCTTCTCCGCCAGGCAGCTTTCCAACCACTCATCTCCCAGCCTGTAGCTCTGCTTGGGTTTATTGCGCCCCAGGTGCAGGACCCGGCACTTGGCCTTGTTGAACTTCATACAGCTAACCTCAGCCCATCAGTCCAGCCTATCCAGATCCTCCTGCAGAGCCTTCCTACCCTCGAGCAGATTGACACACGCACCTAACTTGGTGTCATCTGCGAACTTACTGAGAGTGCACTCGATCCCCACCATCCACAGTTTACAGGTTTTGCTACTGCCTTGCTCGATCTTGTACACTGGACCACTTTAACAGCCCAAAATGCTCCAAAACCTTCGTCAGATGTGACAGCAAGATTGTGGCAAGTGGATCTATTGAGGAGGTACACTTCAAATGTACTTATATATCCACTCTGACAGATGGTATCTTTGAAATGTTTCCTACTTATGATATGGTCCTCTCTGCACTTCACTAGCAGTGGATCTGCTTCAGGCTCTTTGTGGACTACAGCATGAAAAAAATATAAGCAAACAATGTATTTACAATATAACACCTCAGAAACATTCATTACCTCTATGAAATGCTGGAATTCCCCCAGTTTGTTCTCTTAGCACCCTTAGACAAAGAAAAAAAAGAGAGCAATATGCTAGGTTTGGTTCCCACAAGTGAATTTATTAAAGAGATGGAGGTACTTCTTGCCTTGAAATTTATTAATTATAAATTATGCCTTGAAATTTGTCTCTGCATTCTTCAATATGTTAGTAGTATTGTATACTACATGCTGGTTGTATTCTTCCAATGGGTTGAACAGAAATCTTTTTTCTTTTGTGAAATAGAAAGATACTTGTAGTGCTTTCAGTTGTTTCAGATGAAAACAGTGATTTATACCTTGAGCATCATCAAAGATGATTTCAGCATGTTTTATTTCTTGTCACTAGAAGCATAACTATTTCTGTTATTCAAATGAAAATAAGCACTCAGTTAAGGAAGTGCTGGGAATTTTTAACCTCCAAATTGGATTTGCCTGGCTTCCTTTTAAACTGTGTTTGTTGGAAGAAGTGTCAGATCAGGCAGGCCAGCAGAATCCATTTGTAATTCATGTTTCCCTACCCTATCAATGTAAATGTAAAATAGTTGATACAAATCTCTTATTTCTTTTACTAGTCTCACATTCATTTTAACTGAGGTGGAAAACTGCATATTTTGAGTGTCAAGTTTCTCCTCAATACAGGAAAAGTTTGGTGGATACATTTTTTTTTTTTTTTTTTAAGGACAAGGCCCTAAAGGTTGCTGATCTCACAATGTAATGGAAAGCAGACTTTCTAGTTTTTAGAATCAAAAAATATCCACTTTCCCAGAAACACTAAGATTAAGACTTTGATCAAAGATTGCTGAAAATTTGGAGATAGTGAATATTAAGCAAATTCTGAAATGTCACTTAATGGAGAAATAATTCTTTTCCATGGATATTAATGTATTAACATAAATGCTGTGAATACTGAACTACTGAATTTTCCATTATAAATAGAAGATTGTCTCAAAAACCTTTCATATATATATATTTTTTCTCTTTATATTTGCAGAAGTCTGAAATTTAACTACTGTGTCTCTACAGATTAACATAATTCTGCTGGGTGCAGGATCATATGAGAGACTTCAACAAAGGATTTATTTTAATTTAGAATATAGATTTACTTTTATGAATTTTCTTTGTAAACCACAGGGATTAAGTCTTATGTCAGTGGAAGACATGAACTATTTTATATCAGCTTATCTGAATTTCTGCTTATAAAGGGCAGAATTTATCCTCTTACAGTATGACTATATAATAAATACATGGGGAAGAAAGATATTTAATTAGTTATAGGTAGAAACAGAATGACTAATAAAAAGAAATATTTTGTTGTAGAAGAGCTTCATATTTGAAATAAAATGCTGATAGCACAGTTCCAAATACAGTATTGTACTTAAAGGAAATATAATCTAAATCCCAAACAAATGAAATAATAGCATATGCTATGCTGAATAGTTTCTGATCTCTGTATCTCATTTTGGGCAATTCTTGCAAAATACAGGAAAACATATTTTAAAGCACTTGATTTTTGTCTTTCTTTGGATGGGAAAAAGCTGAAAACATAAATGAATCCCTTTCCTAGACCAAAAGCAGTGTTACTTCATGAGGTATCATGAGGCAGCTTTTAGAAAAAGTTACAATGCAGGAGAAGGAAGAGTTTAAAATCATCATAAATGCAGTGCTAAACTATTGACCGGCTGCTCTTATATGTGTTGTTTTTGTTTTCCAGAGGCAGTTGGTTTAAATCATTTATTACCTGTTTGAAGAAGTTAATGAACAGCATGAAAAGGGGACACTTTTGTTCTTTCCTTTTTTTTTTTTTTTTTTTTTTTCCTTCCATAATGATGTTTACTGTCTGGCACAATGATTATTCAATTTTCAGAGATGTTCACCACCTTCTGCTGCTGATTAAATTCCTGTTTGGTTTCCCTGCCAAATCTGCTGGATTAAATTAACAAGCTCTGTTTGCTTTAGTGGGAATGACCCGCACTGACCTTCAGCTTGTACAAAATAATAATCTTTTCAGTGATTTATTGATTCAGTGCTCCTTCTTTTTTTTTAAAGAAATGTGCAATAGAAATGTTTGCCCTTACCTTGCTTGAATTTGCAGACATGCACCGCTTATTTTAATATGCTGGAGACTCTGGCCCCTTAAGAAGATTAGTACCTTTCTCTCTCTCTCTCTCTCTCTCTCTTTTTTTTTTTTTTTTCTAAAACAAATCCAGTTTTTATTAAATTGAATCATGTGTTTTGTTTTTGCCAACCAGGTAGTAAGGAAACTGTAGAGCAATGATTTTAGAAGCAAATATGAAATGATATAAACTATAGTGAATGTAATAATCTTAAATATTTAATTCTACTTCCATTGTTATTCAAGTTGATTTAATAGCCACTGAGTGGAGAAACTACTCTTGAAGTCCAGAGACATTTAAATGCCAACTCTCCTTTCCTGTTTGCAGGATAGATTTCAGCTGGGTTTTACAGCCCTTGCATTGCGTGTGTGGGCTCTGAACAGTACCTCAACCAATGAAATCTAATGGCCACTGTCAAGGCATGGCACTTGAGATCTGCCACGGAAAATGTTGCTCTAGTAGCACAGTTAATTTTAGCTAGTATATGTGGAATGAAGAAAAAGAAAAGTTGTTGAAAACAAGGAATCTTCCCAAGCTGAAATAGAAACAGCAGGAGATATTTATCTACTGTTTGGGTAGTTTTCCCATTAGATACGGTTGCTTAATACACATTGCCTATTGTAGTGTCTTAAATGGCACTAGCTTTTCAAAAATGAGTAACTGATGTGGACAGGTGTGAAAGACCATCCGCACTCCTCACCTGAGATGTTAAAGATATTTTTTCCAGCTACCTCCATACAAGTTTCATAGTTTATTGTGAACTCAGTGGAGCTCAAGAAGAGTTACACATATTTTTTCAGCTGCCCCAGTACAGGTCATTTTGTCATGCATGAAAATAAAATGCATGTCTTGTGCTGAAATGTCTTACAACCTCTGCAGACAGCATGATCACAGGCAGTTTGACAGTCAAAAATGTGAAAACCTGGTGAGAGTTTTTTGTGTGTCAATCCAGGTAATTGCTGAACTCTCAAAATGGAACCGAAGAACTATGCATAGACATGCATGTGGGGTAGAAAGATCCCCAGACCTGAGTTCACATTTCCTATGATGCAGAAGACATCTGTAAACTGTCTGGATAGCCGGGTCCAAAGAGTCGTGGTGAATGGAGTCAAATACAGTTGGAGACCAGTCACTAGTGGCGTTCCCCAGGGCTTGGTACTGGGGCCGGTCCTCTTTAATATCTTTATCGATGATCTGGATGAGGGGATCGAGTGCACCCTCAGCTAGTTATCAGCTATGGACAGGTGCCTTTGGTGGGTATCACATACTTTAATGCCACCCATTAATATGTGGAAAAAAATCTGGTTACAGACTGAATGAAGTTAAATTAGATCTGTGGGTACTTCAGCCTCTCCAGAAATAAGAGGCAATGGTAGGAATGGAAATTTTGCTTAAGTGAAAAGGAAAATGAATCTGGGAAAAGTGAATTCCTGGGGAAGCAGTAAATATTCCTTCATTAGTTTCTATTTCCTTTTCACATTTCTGTTCTGTCAGATTTGCTAGGTTGAAGATTTTTTTTTTTAGCAGTGGTTGTTACTTCACTTTTTAAAATACGGTTAATAGTTCTGTCTTCATTTGTAGATCTCAAAGGTAAATGTTTTTTCCCCCTTTAGACAGGTGGGAAAACTTAAAAATAAAAGAGATTCCCTTTATGTGTGGCTTCGGAGTAGATATTTTTTCATTGTTGTCAATAGGAAATTTTTAAAAATCTCCATTGTTGACACCAATGCAATATTAAACCATTTCTAAGCTATTTCAGTAAATTGGGTTCTTTGGTTTATCCTAGTTGAACAGCTTCAGCAAATCCTTTTTATGTGAAACTTAACAGAAAAATGGTTGCAATATATTTCAAGCAGGAGACAAGATGAGCACTTACAGACATCTTCTTAAGTGACCAATTGATTTGTTGGTGACACTGATGAAGGGCAGTGTCCCTTAGTAGAGAGAGATGAGGTAACCACGTAATGCACTGATATCAGTGTTTTTGTGTTATTGTTGTCTGTGCACACTGATAAGAACCAGAATGGCCATCGAAACTACACTTTAGTGCCTGTATTGATTGTTGGTTCTCAGACCAACCCTGTTATGAATCGGCCATTTATCACTTCAGAGGCAACAAGCATCCCCAGACTCGGTGCTGCGACTAGTCTGTAACTAGGGTCTTTTCAGATAAAAAAGCACATAAGATGAAAACAAAACCAAGGGCTACATTTTTTTAGCCTTAAATGTGTGGGAGAATTAGGACAGTATACACAGGTCATGCTATTTACTGTGTGCATGTTATTTGTTGTGACACACTGGCTGCACTTGAACACGTTCCTCTGCAAAGCCATTTGATTTTCTTGCTGTGATACACCCAGGAGGAAAATAGCTGTCAGTGCACTCTCCAGGACACATTCCTGTGTATTAGAGTAGTGATAAAAGTCACTACTGTGCTAAAATAAAAATTTGGTGAGGCGCAAAGGCTGTATTTCTGGGTCTGATCTTCAAGTCTCATAAAAAACTGCTATGTCTGTCTCTGTTTTGTAACAGCCCACACTCTGCTTTGCTTGTTTTCTTTAAGTTTTATATAAAATGATTAGTTTCACTTTGAGAGCACATAAAGTATACAACCATATTTTACTGATGGTAACTTTCACTTTCAAGGGGGCTCACTTTCCCTCAGTTTCAGCTAAACGCGGCTGAAACTGGTTCACTTTATTTGCTTTAAACTAGAAAATAAATGGACAGAGATTTTCTAAATTGATTGTCTCAGCCTCAGTATCTTAAATACGTATTGAGTTTTCTAGTTAAATGCTCTGTTTTCAACAGCTATACTTCTAACTGTTCCTATGGAGCTTGGGCAGAAAGCCTGGGTAAGTGGTGCTTTTGGAAACCAGTCCTGCTTGACTTCTAAATTCATTCTTGACACCTTACTAAGTGGTCTTCTTTTTGGGTGCCATACTCTTGTAAATATTTCTCCTGACCTTAATGGGAACAGCTAGTACTTTGGCACCATCGCTTTAAACTGCACTCTTAAAGTAATTTGGTATTTCCTTGTATGTTTCCCCATAAGTATTTTCATATTTTGATCTCAGTTATCCAGTTAGTGTTGGTGGTTTACTATCCTTCTGAAATCTGGAGATTTCACATGATTATTTGCAATTTTGTATCATGATTCAGCATATCTATCCAGCCAAGCACTAATGTTATTCCATATAAAAGCTTCTGAAATCATTGTGGAACCTCTTAAAACGGTAAAAATATTTTTAAATTGTAAAATTGATTTAAGTCTGCAAAGTTATATGGCCATTGTGTCATTAGCCAGTCAAAAAAGTAATTTATCATACATTTATTAAGATATGTCATACTTCATCTAATGTACATACCTTTTTTTTTTTTTTTAAATTTTCAGTGTTAATCTCCTGTATAGTCAATAAGGCAGACTTGATTCCTCCATGTGGAACATCAGATCGTGGGTGAAGGTTTTTGAGGTATCTCAGTGAAGTGGGATGGACTAGGGCAATGCACCAGTTTGCAAGCTGTGTGACTCTTGTGACCTTGGTCTAGAAGGAATCCTGCTGCATTATAAATAAAGGAACAAATAACAGAAAAAGATTGTTAATAACTATTCTTATTTTGAGTGTGTTCTTCCTTATTAATTTTTCATTAAAGACAGAAATCAATTCTTTCTTTATTTTAAAATATCATTGCTCTCTTTAAAAAAATAAGTATCATGACACAATGATGAAATAGGCATCATTTCTCCTGAGAGAAAATCACATTTTCTGTGGGTAGGGGCTGTTCCACATTATGTTAGTGAGTGATGAATTACAGTTTCCCGTATGAAAAATTCATTGACTTCAACTTTGTGTCTCCCTATCAGCAGGCAGAAGATAGGCTGATCTCTGTCAGAAGTGTGTGATATAAGTGACAGGATGCCAAATACATGATCTTGGGAAGAATTTTCTTTTTCCTGCTGTGAATCACAGAAGCCTAAACAGCATTTTTTTCTACAAACTGTAATTGAGAGTAAGGGCATTCAAACTGCTTGCAGATATGCATGCAAAACAGGTAGCTAAACAAGCAGCCAGAACTTCTCAGGCTCCCCGTGTAGCCAGTGGAAAGGCAATTGCAGCCAAGGGGGGCAGTGGCCCCCTTGGGTAATAGGTTTGATGAGTACTTGGTGAGAACCTGCCTCTCCCTAATGATTGTCAAGGGTAGCTCATTTCCAAAATACATCACCTCATCTGAGTGCTCACATTTGGGTAAGAGGTATCATGCAACTGATACCACTTATCTCAAAAGCTGAACAGGAATCAGATGTTTCAGTGAGTGACCATGTAGCTCTTGTTTTCTGACATTTTTTGCTAGGAGGAAATAAATAAACTTCTTTCAAGCACTAGACCTTGCCTTTGGTGGACTGACATCCTTGACTTGGAGTGCCTACTCCAAGAAAGCCTGAAGCTCTGCCCTGCTTGCAACTGGCATTGGTTAGTACACCTTCTACTCCTACCCTCTACACCTACCCTTCTTCTTGGAGGAAGAGTACCTCTTGGAGAAGTTGCTGTGCAAAGGTCTCTCCATATACTTGTAGCTGTGCTTTCTTGTTTCTCCATAGGCACACAGGGGTCAAGGCATCACCCGGAGAGTATTATTTGTTGTATTGAGTGAGTAACAATAAAAAACGTGGTAGTTTTTAAAAATTAATCATCCAAGGACTTAATACACACAGAATCACACACAGAATCACACACAGAATTTCTAGGTTGGAAGAGACCTCAAGATCATCGAGTCCAACCTCTGACCTAACGCTAGCAGTCCCCACTAAACCATATCCCTAAGCTATCCCTAATAAAATCATCTTTAAAGGTCTTCTTGATTTGCCTCCTGGTTTTGAGTCTTTGAAAGTCTCAAGCATTTCTTTGCATCTGGGTGAGCTATACAGGAATTATTTTTAAATGAAACCCAAGATTCCCACATAATTGCACGACCCCAGGAAAAGATGACTCTAAAGATCCTGCTGTCACCTATTGTCACCTTCAGGCTTGCTCCCCTTCCCCTGGACTCACTCTAACAGGTCCATGTCCTTGTGCTGGGGGCCCCAGAACTGAATGCAGCACTCTTGGTGGGGTCTCACAAGAACAGAGTGGGGGGGAGAATCACCTCCTTCTCCCTGCTGACCACGCTGCTTTTGATGCACCCCAGGATATGGTTGGTTTTCTGGGCTGCAAGCAAATGCTGCTGGCTCATGTTGAGCTTCTTATCCACCACTGCCCCCAGGTCCTTCTCCTGCTCTCAATCCATTTTCCACCCAGCCTGTATTTGTGCTTGGGATTGCCCCATCCCAGATGCGGAACCTTTCACTTGGCCTCGTTGAACTTCTTGAAGTTTGCACAGGCCTCTCAGGCCTGTTCAGGTCTCTCTGGATGGCATCCCTTCCCTCCTGTGTGTTGACCACTCCACACAGCTTGGTGTCATCAGCAAACTTGCTGAGGGTGCACTCATTTTCACTATCCATGTCACTAACAGGTCACTTTCCTTCCAGAAAGGGCCCAAACCTCCCTAGTTCTTAAACCAGAAACCAGCCAAAACATACTAAACTAGTATGTGGATAAAAGTCGCTAAAGATAGTTGGCTTTTGCAGCTGCCAGTAATTGGGACAAGCCTTTTTTCTAATGTACATGTATTTTTCACAGTTAAGATACAGAAAAAGTTGATGTGGACCTGCAGTGTCTAAAGATGCAACAGAATCTTTAAAAGCGTTAATGAATCAGAATCCTTCATATGAAGTATTTGCTGTTCGCAGCATTGGTGACAAACTATAATGTTACCTGTACAAACACATTGATTCAAATCTAATTTTCCCTTCTCCTCTCTACAAACTACTCACTTTAAGCCAGGACATACGTTTGGAATTCCCATTGACTCCTGAAATTCAGCTTTGTTTGAAATGTAGTTTTATTAACAAGACTGCAGAAAGATTTCCTACTTTTTTTTTTTTTTAACCACATGATAAATAACACTGGATGATAACCATACAGAATAAATAAAATGGTCTGTATTACAAATAAAATTGTCTGTATTTCACAGGAGAAAGCTGAATACAGCCGTGTACTTTTATAATGACTGTGTTATTTCTACCAATGTTATAGCTCTTGGCTTCCTAATATGTTAACTTTGCTTTGCATCAGCCTCAGAGCATTAAATAACAATAAAACAAAGATGAATAGACTAGCTAAGGATATCCATATGTATTTCTCAGTGTTATGGCAATATTAATGTCTGATATTAGAATTTTTTTTGGACTGGAATGTGTAGTTACTGAAAAAAACGCATGCTCAAAGTATCTTGAATAGCTGTAGGTTATGAATATTGTTTAGAACACCCCTGAAATTGCTGTAAATAAATCCAATGAACTGACTGATGAGATGTGGGCCAAGGCACATGATTACAGAATTGCACATGTATTTAAAAGCCACCTTTAGCTTTTCCTAACCTACATCTTGATCTGAAAGCAGCTTGACCATTGAGTCACTAATTGTTTACGATTTTTTCTTTGATTCCTGAAGCAAAGCAAAGGCACATTTAAATGGTGCCAGTGACTAGTGCAGATGGCAAGCTAACTGGCATCTCAGATGAGCACAGTCAATGCCAGGCAGCTAAGAGAATGTGAAAAAGTAGCATATAAAGCTAGCATGCATCTAGACACAAATTCACTAATTAAAAAAGAACTTCAGATTATGACCAGCAGCTGCCCAAACAAATGCTTCCCTTAAATCAGATAGAAATAATGCTGACCTGCATCTCTGAGGAGCTAATAACCTGTAAGCAGAATGTCTTTTTTTTTGCTGAAACTTGGCATACATATTTTATACTGTTAACACATTTCATTTTCTAAGCTCCTAAACCCAATTTGATCTGGTATATTGTACACCTAATGGTTTATCTGATAGCCAGAGGAAAAAATAATTTCGTATTTATATCTTGACTGATATAAAACCTCATTTTGACAATGCAACATCACTAACATATTTTAAAGAAAAGGAAAAAATATAGTATTTGGTGTACATAGTAGTGAGCAGATAGAAATGCATTTTTATAGTTCATCTTGCATAAATGATGGTCTTGTGAGAAAAGTGAAGGTAAAATTTATCTTTGGAGTTGAAATGAAAGGGGAATATTATTATTATTATTATTATTATTATTATTATTATTATTATTATTATTTTATTCTTTATTCTTAGTGATCAGGATTAACGCTTCCTGGAGCTGCTATTCCCTATCTACCTCTGTGCTGTCATAGAGAAGGCAATGTGAGTTATACATGGGGTATAATGCTCTGCCAGTGGCCACCAGCTATTCGGTGATCCTTGAGGCCATGGGACAAAACAGACAAAACAGAAGTGTATTATTTTCTTAACACTTTCTACAGATAAGCTTTGAATTGGATGGATTATAGAAACATAGAAATAGAATCTACATAATGTAAATTATGTAGATTTTAATATACAATTCCAGTTGCTTGTGTAACAGTGGTAATGTCTCCACTCTGATAATCAAGGTAGACTTCAAGATTATTCTAAAGTCCAGCTCCAGCTACTACCATCTCATTGTTAAACTCTCACTACCTGTCTGTCTTGATTAGATTGATCTAACTGTTAGTTGTCTACTGGTTTGCTACTTCCTGCAACATTTCAAGTTCAGTTTATTATAATGGTCTTAAGTGTAGCAGTTCTGTCAGCTGTGATCCCTCAATGCTCTGCTTCTGCTTCACAGTCCTTCCATATCTCTCTTCCTCTTTTTGTCAGGGACTAGCCTAAAAAGTAGTCCATGTGTCAAATTGGACTTGAGCTCTACTTTGGGTATCAATGATGTTGATATTGTTACGTGAGCTGTGTTGTGGTAGGATGGCAGAACAGTAGTAAACTAACCTTAAGCTTGGTCCTAAACATTAGCATAGACACATCCTGTACCTCCTTTTGAGAGGCTTCTTTTTGTCTTCCAGCACAACCCAAGACTTTGTGCTTTTTCTGTGAAAGATATGTCACAGATGCGTCTTCTGTATGACTTGCACAGTCACTCACATGTATGTCGAAAGCTGTGAGAAGTATTAAAGTCAAAAGTTTGGGCCAGCATGAAGGGCAGAGAATCTGAGTTTAAAGTTCATGAGATGTAAATGTAAAACTGCCTTCTTCCTACTAGTGTCTGAACTTTTTAACTTCTATTAAATTCAGAATGATGGAGGGCATCGACCACCTTGGAGAACTGAACCTTGTGTTTGCAACTTTGTGCTGGCTCCATTAAAGGTCTTATGTCTAAGTTTGGACACATGTCTGTATATGATTGCTTGAGCTCTCTAATCAGATAATCCCCATCTTTTGTTTTCGGACTACTTTGCCTAGGGTGAATTGCTATCATAGTGAAGTATCTTCTTGTGAGTGGATAATTACCTAGTATATAATTGACATCCTTGGTTTGTAGACATGTGTTATGTTACAAGATGAACTTTCTCTTAAATATTTCTTAACTTTTAAGTATTTCCCACTTAGAGTAAAATTCTAGGGGCCAGATTCTGAGGTAGAGTAAATCAATGTCTTTCTATTATGCCAATGGAAATGGTGTTGATTTACAGCTGCTGAACATCTCACCCTGGATATTGATTGAATATTGTTTTCTAGTGGGAACAGGGCCCGAATAGCTTCTGAATTTTATTTGCTTTCTTTTCTCCTTCTGCATAAAAAAAAAAAAAAAAAGATTCTTTTAATAATAAATCCTATGGCAGATTTTTTTTGTTTGTTTGTTTGTTCTTTTTTTTTTTTTTTTTTTTTTTTTTTTTTTTTTTCCCCTGTACATGATAAAATCTCTTAAGAGCATTTATGGAGGTAAACTCATTTGTTTATGCAAAACTACCTTCTTCATTTTTGTCTCATTTTTCAGGGTGTTCAAATTAAATATTTTATTCATTGGTTACAGCTATGCCCACCATGCATATTACTTCACCATGATGGAATGAGATTGATGTGCTGCTTTGTAATCACCTATCTATACATGCCATCTTTGTAAATACTGGCTCATTTTTTGTTTTCTTTGCCAGGAGGCAAGTGCAGGAAATCAAATAAGCTTGTATAATACTGTTTCAAAATTAAGTTTATTACATAAAATTTGAAAAGTGGTAGCTAAATAATGGGAGATGGTTGGACAAAGTCCAGACTGTTCTTGGAAGTTTTCACAGTATTATCAGACTTTTGTTGTTTTGCTTTTGATGTTCCCTGTAGCATTTGATGGGTAAACTTTACCAGCATTAAAACATATTCAGTTTAAGAAGAGTCTGTAAGTGTGTTGTGCTAGGAGATTAACACAGTAAATCCCCTCTTTCTGTTTTAGTGTAGCCAGATTTTAATTTTTTTTTTATTTTTAACCATTCAAAAACTGTTTCTGAATATATCCTATCATATATATATGTATATATAACATCTCACTTTTATGCTGTATGATCATATTCTATCATACTTTCTCCATCTTAAATTCTACTAAAATTATTTGCTTTTTTGATGTTTTCTAGCTCTTTGGAACAAAGACTTTTTCATTTTGTACATTGATTAGCACTGGATTTAGCACTGAAACATGAATACAGCCAGAATGAAGCTTGCTGCAGTATGCTCTTATTACAATGCAGTCAGGTCATTGTACTTTTAATGTGTTTAATGTATAAAGACCCCTGTCTTTTGAGAAAATGTTAATATTAAAGACTTTTCTGAAAGAACCATGGGTCTTTCTTCCTGACTGTTCAACAGTATCTTAGGAATAGTGTAAGTCTTAATTCTTACTACCTTCATTAAGACTTCATATGTGCGTGTGTTTGTATTTGTATAGACTTGAAAGAATTTCTGAGAGACAGAGAAAGTGCAATTTACTACTGTGTAAAAATGATATTTACTATGTAAATCTTCAGGATTCAGGATGCTTCATAGATCTGCTACGGTTTTTCTTGGATATAAATTTAGCTTGTGACTATCACGATTTTTTTTATGTAAAGATATATCTTTATTGGTGAGGTTAATTTTATCAAAGTAACATGCAAAAGAATCAGTTTGAAAAGTTCTTTTAGTAGTAATCTGTGTGTGTTTAGAAATGACCACATGCTGAAATAAATGGGTGAATCTGGTCTAAATGTAAGCATCAACGTACCTTGTTCTAAGAACTCCTAAGAAGAATTTCAAATTTGAATTCACTCATTCCAATGTTCCCAGTCCTGCCTAATTGAATAAGTGAAAAGAGTCCTTGGATATTCTCTCACTTCCCACTTTCCAGTCAGCATGTTTAGAGCTGGGGAAGATCAGTGACAAGAGGTAGGGATACTAGAAGATAGTCTTGTTATTATGCAGTGGGATTATATGTTGCATTTGGCAACAATTAGTGCTATTTTATTTGTGTATATACCTGCTATTTCCAAAGCTTTGGAGTCTGCTATGAATAAATAGCCATAATGACTTCCCTAATATTGCAAAAGCTGACATGCGAGTCCATTAACATAATGGTTGAATAGTTCTACAATGCCAGAAAGTTCTTTATATATATATATATATATATATATATATATAAATGTCTGTAGAATGCTGGCAAAAAAAAAGGGGGGGGGGGGGGGAAAGAAAGATACAGAGATAACAATAAGTAACAGAATATATATGCTAAGGATTATAGTGGTTGTCATTCTGCTTCATTATATGGCCATTTGTAACCTGGAAATATCAGCAGAACAGGGACCTTCCCACTTCAAAGTATCATATGACAAAGACATTTAGCTAGTTGGCAAAACAGAACATATTTCATGGTTTTGTCAGGTACTATTGAATTCTATACAGACAGTGGTGGGCATATCTTCTATTTGCTCATAATATACTACTTGTAATACACATTTATATCCTGCTAAACTTTGTGAGCAGTCACATTTAGGTTGTTCTTTCCTTCTCATTTTTATTTTTTCCAGCATTTTCTTCAGACAGCATGGAACCAAAATTTGCTAAAATTAATGCAAATATTCCCACCCAATTCCATGTCTTTTCGTTTAGAAAGTTTGAAGTAGCTGTCTAAGAATGCCAGTCTTTCAAATACTTCTACTACAACTTTCCATCTGTTCCGTTTCAAAATGTAACTACAGCCTAGTCTATGGTGCTCAGATAGTGTGAGGAGGAAACTAGAACCCTCATAAGCATACAAAAAATCACAAGAAAATGTTTTATTTTCTATCATTGAGCTGTTCCACTTCTCCAAATTCTACATTCCACTTAGAAGGTCCTGGTATCCTCCTTCAAACTTGTTGTGCTTGAACATTGGTGCACTTAGAGAGTTATTAAATTCTTGGTTCTTACAAGAGACAGAGAATTAGATTTCAGATATTTTAAGTAGTTCTCTGCACCAAAACATTTGATTGTCCACAAAGCGAAACTTTTATCAACTCCTTGATTTTCCCTCTGTCAGAAGTGATTTCCATTATTTTGTCTCACAAAAGTTACCTTTCATAATGTTCAGCATCTGCCACCTTCCTTTATATTTGTACTTAGAAATTCTATTTTGCTCTATTGAAAATCAATCTAAGAGAAGCAAATGCCTCTTGTACCGATGAAATATGTACCCACAGCTGGGGCACAATCACCTCAAATATATCTTCAGTCTTTTAAGTGCTAATAAATAAAACATAAACATATTTTTATGCTATGAAACAATCAGAAATGTTACTGTTCATGTGGTCAGCAAGACATGTAGTATATTTAATACTTAGCACATGTAATTTATATTTCAAATTGAGAAAGAATCCCACCACTTAGTATTTTTCAAGCATATAGATTATCAGAATCAATACCAGCAGACATACAGAGCTATGTTTATTCCTAACCTCTTGTGTTTGATTGTCCATATCCACTTATTTATTTTTCCTGGTGGTAACTGAAACTATGGATATTCCTAACCTCTTGTGCTTTGCATACACACTTATACACACTTATTTCTTTTCCTGGTTTTAACTGAGGATTGAAATTCTACTCAATGTGAATAAAAATGTCAAAATTTGCCCCACTGCAAGTTTTCACTATTTGTTGAGCCTGGGATTGCATTCCTGGTTTTGGTGTAGCATCCACAGTCAGCAGTTCACATGTAGAGCCATAAAACCATACCCCCAGTTCTTAGTGCAGAAAAGAGATTAATTTTTAAGAGCTTAATTTTGCATGGCAGTAATAGTAGATAAGAGGGGTTAGTATGAGCTTTGCTGATACTATGAATAGAGGCCTCAATCAAAGGCCTAGGTAACATCAGTACATAACACTGAACATCATTACTGTCAGGCATCCTGAATCAGAAAAAAAAGGAGAAGATGCCATGAGCCATAAAAGTTGCATGACAATCAACTCAATGTAAAAATGGTTAAACCAAAACATTTTTGTTCTTGTTCCTTTGTTCTTGTTCTTCATCTTCTCCTCCTCTTCCCATTTTCTTTTCCTCCTCTCCTCTTCGTTTTTTTTCTTTTTTTTTTTTTCCACTGTGTTGAAATGAACCATACATCTAGTGGTATGGATCACCATAATGAAGATATAGAGAATGTTAAAAATGGGGAAACATTATGTGATGAACAATAACATGGAGGTTATTAACAAGTTTTACTGCTTCAAAACTCATGATTACTTTTGCTTTCCAGATTGTATGTTAAAGTGGTGATTATTTCATTACATTACAGCATTCAGTACAGGACAGTGTCTTTAGGAAAGTTATCTCACCACATGCCTGACATCTTACCTGTAGATGTTGTTGTAAATGTGTGACAGGAATGTTATCTCACTACATGCCTGACATCTTAGCTGTAGATGGTGTTGTAAATATGTGGCACTATCAGATACTTGAAACAGGTAGGCACCTGTTAAATTCTTTCATGGTGAAGATCCTGCTTTAAGTTGAAACAGCAAACCTGGTACTGTGTTTGGCTTTCATTGGTCCATGAACATATGAACATTCATTGCATGTTAAACGTGTTCTGACTACTTGCTTGTTAACTGGTTGAATATTTCATAATTGCTTTGGTTCTACCTGTTTCTGTGCAAGCTCCAGAGCATAAAGAGAGGAGGGAGATTTTAAAGAACATAATGTGAACTTCAACTTCTGAGGCTCAAATCTGAGCCTGGCTGGGTAATAGTACACTTTCTTGAATGTGAGTGTACAGCTGGACTTTTGAATAAGACAATAATAAAATGAAAGAATGCCAGTAATGTAAGTGCAAATGTATATTCAAAGTAAGTTATTTTTTAGGCTTCTATTGCTTATATAAGTAAAAATATTGTTTTTATATCATTTTACAGTGAGACATACTTTATCAAGTACGTTGTTTTTTTCCTTTACTCTTTTCATTTCTCCTTAGTGTGTTTTCACTGATTCACCACAAATAGAGAAAGATAGAAAGAATAGGATTATTCTGGCACGCAGGCTATGGCATCTGCTATTCTATGTGCTTTATGTCATTGACAAATGGTAAAAACTCTGTCTGGTAGTCTGCAGAGAAGCTCTGCAAAGGAATAACCTGCCACAAGCTAGTGAAGTCACTACTGATGACAATATGATTATTATCTAGAGACAATGTGAAATGCATGCAGTGGAAATTTCCCAGAGTGGAGAAAATGTCAGTGGAAATGTTGCATTTATAAATGTTATGATAAATATAGGATTTTATTATTTATCTTTTTATCATTTATTGCTAGCAGGGACATATCTGAACATTTCAAAAGCAGAAGGTTGGATGACTTTTTTCTTTGTTTCCACTGTTGATGTAACACATATTCACTAAAATGTATGTAAGCTGAATTAGTTCTTGAGAAAGGAAATCATGCAGCAAAAGAAGTCCTTCAGAGCCTTTTAACTCAACAGAACTGAAGCTACTAGTCTAATCTTTTGCTTTGTACTTTAAACGAGGATATAAAGGAAAAAGTAGTGAACCAACACTAGAAAAACAATCATATATAGTTGTATCACAGGTACTTTCAGTGGTTTACCCTTTGGAAGACTGATGCACCATGCCCCAAAGCTGGAGTGCACGGCCAGTCTATAGGTGGGCCATCATGGCCAACACTCAGCTGTCTTCTGTTGCTGTTGCAGACAGTGAAGCCACTGACTGCACACAATAGAAAGAACACGAGGGAAGGAGATGATAAGTTGGAAAGGGAAGAAGCAATAATAAAAAGATAGAGAAGGAGAAAAAGTCTTGGTTCCTTGGGCAATGTGTTCTTGCAGCCCAAAGACAGCTGTATCCTGGGCTGAACCAAAAGAAACATTGCTAGCAGGTCGAGGGAGGTGATTCTTCCTCTCTACTCTGCTCTTTTGAGACCTTGATTTGAGTACTGTATTCAGTTCTGGAGCCCCCAGCATAAGAAGGACTTAATCTGTTACATGGAGTCCAGAGGAGGGCTATGAAGATGACCGGAGAAAGCTGGAACACCTCTTCTGTGAAGACAGGCTAACAGAGTTGGGGTTGTTCAGCCTACAGAAGAGAAGGCTCCAGGGAGACCTTACAGCAGCCTTCCACTATCTAAAGGGGGCCTACACGGAAGCTGGTGAGGGACTCTGTCAGCGGGTGTAGTGACAAGACAAGGTCTAATGTGTTTAAACTAAAAAAAGGGTAGATTCCAAATAGATATTAGGAAGAAATTTTTTGCTATGTGATTGGTGATGCACAGGAACAGGTTGCCCAGAGAAGCAGTGGATGCCCCATCCCTGGAAGTCTTCAAGACCGGGTTGGATTGGGCTTTGAGCAGCCTGATCTGGTGGGAGGTGTCCCTGCCCATGGATGATCTTTGAGATAAGTTACAATGCAAAATTTTACATGATTCTATGATTCTTGCTCTTATGGTGAGCAGAGATGCAAAGCAGAACATCACCATGAGTCTAAAACAGATACTGCAGGAATGTAATTCCTTTTTGTGACAGCTTCAGGTTTTCACATATGCGTTTGTCCTTTCAAACACTTTTGGATAATAACATTTTGTAAATGCACTAAAGCTCTGGTTAAAAGGCCATTATTCTATCCTCATTTTTATTCCTCACCTTCCCCTCTCTTTTTAAAATGACTATACAAGCTAGTCAAAAACTCAGAGTTTAGAAAATTATACAGAAATCAGAAAACTCTTGAAAACCACTGAAATGAGGGGGATATACGTGTCATCAGAAAAAAAAAAAACAAAAAAAAGGAAAGAAAAATGTATCCAGTGTGTTGTGATTAGATGGAATATTTATATTGTTTATCTGCAATTTTTGTAAGGTCTCTAAACAAATGAAACCTTACATAACAGATATGTATTTCATGTCTCCAATCACAGAAACTGTAATTTTTTATAGTAATACTAGGATCCTATTTCAAATCTACAGTAAAGACATATCTGAAGAAAAAAAATCAACAAAAAAAAATCTGAACAATGAAAATATTTGGGAAAATGCAGTGAATGTTTATAAATAGAAGAAACAAAGATGTCGCAATATTAATTGCTCTATTTTAAAGAAAACATAACAACAACAAAAACAACAGCCAAAACACCCTCACACAACAAAAAATGTAAATAAATGTTTAAATGGCTACTATTTTAAATGAATGAACAATGGTGACTGACCTGTGTGAATGCAGAGGCTTACGAAGGGAATAAGGTTGTTCAAATGGTAGGTTATTACTACTATTTTGGGAGTTAGATAATTATTGCATTCAATTTTAGTTTTGTAATAATTCCTAATATTTTTAAGTATGGCCCAGAAATACTAAAGGTCTGAGAGTACATGGATTTTACTATATTGTATACTGTAAACAGCAGCTGAAACAGAGCTTATTTTTAGGTCATGTATTATTCTATTTGGATGCCTACTTTCCAGATCCTTTTTGATTTGATATTTTTCCCTCTACAACAGAAAGTCAGGGACATTGTGCATGCAGAGTAGTTCAGTGAATATGCCAAATCATATTATTATTAATCAGTATTGATATACTGTTAATTCCATTCACTAGACTTTGCTTTTGCATTAAGGCTGTCATTAACGAGAAATACTCATAAGGTCTAACAAAACTCTTAGGAAGCCCTACACACAAGGGACTAATTGTGCTACATGTTGGAGTACAGGGAAAATTCAGTCTGCTGGGAACTCAGTGCCAGCCTTTACTCTTTTTCACCTAAATGAAAAGATCACAGTGAAAGATACTACAGTGATACTCTGCCTTTATTCTGGACCGAAATTCTATTGAGGTGAATGTATATCCACTTTCCATGAACTCCAAACCTGGCTTAGGGCCAGCCTCTAACCTGATGGTTAGAGGAGCCTTCTGGAATATTGTAACAGGAGCTCCCCAAGGACATATTTGGTCAGTATTGAAAGCATAGTACTATGGTACAAAGCACAGGATGTCTAGTTGCCTTTTTCTGCTCTAGATTTTTTTTTTTTTCATTGTGCTGTTGGTATATGGTGAAAACGTGTACTAGACTCTACCCTCTCGAAAATGAAGCATTATTCTGGATCCCTCAGGAGTTTAAAAAGGAGTTATATGTCTTATGGTTCTGTCTCGACAGTTCTGAGCAAACATAAAAACAGAACAGTCTGTGCATGTGGAATTTTCACACCAGACAGGGAGCTCCAAATGAGATCAAGGGTTGGTAGCTACTGAACAAGGAATTTGTTATAAATTTTAGGTACACACTACGCCTTCTGTTTGGTGCATAAGTCTCAAATTTTGGCAGCCTGTTGGTTGACCCAAGAAGCAAATGTTCCTTGAAGGCAACAGGACATCTTTGAAATATTGCTGTCATCACTTATTCCAAATAAATGAAGGAAAACAGTTTCTCTGAGAAAAAGTTACATGCCCAAAGGAAGTAGTCTGTCCATTAAAGTGTTGCAGCTATTCTTAAAATGAAAAATATTTGCTCCAATATCAAACCCCAAAACCTGTTATGCTGCATTTAAAATTTTTGTCTTGTCCTTCATATATATCTCCCCAGAATAATAATTATCATCTTCCCATTCCTAAAAATTTGTGCTGTGCTGGAAACTGCTATGGTTCTCACAGTTCTTTACCAAACAAAACTGATCTGGTTTTCTTAATTTTCCTTCATAGATCACAGTTTCTATATTTATTTTATTTTATTTTATTTTATTTTATTTTATTTTATTTTACAGTCCACTTGTGAGTGATTTCAGTTAGATGTTAATTCCTTGGTTTGTATAATAGAATTTTAGAATATATTCTCAATATTAGAAAAGACTTACTAAAGTCAAAATATATCACAGTTGTGACTTCTTCCTTATCCATCTAATCAAAGAAGGATATTAGATTGATTTGACACTATTTGCTGTTGATAAATCCATGTTTTCTCTTTTTATCACCATCTTATTCTCTTGTGACTTATAAATGGATTTTCTTTCTTCTTCTTTTTGTTTTTTTTTTAATATATTGTCCCAAAAATTTTCAAGGAAGAACAGTCCAGGGACTGGTCTGCACCTTCCCATACAGAGATATTTCCCCTTTTTAAGTGTGACATTGTGATTGCCCTCTTTATATCCTCCGAGAATTCTACTATCCTTCATCAGCTCTGTAAGTGCTATGATTCAGAGATTACTATGGTCGCTCTGCTAAATATACTTAATTGAAATTCATCAGACTAAGCGAAATTGAAAATCTCTATCTTTTTGCACTGTCCTTTCCCATATTCAGGAAGACATGCCTATCTCCTTCAAAAATGTAATTTAATTAAGAATTAGATCATAGTTAACATTTATTTGAAGATTGAAAGAAGGTGTTAGGTACCTCTGCCTTCCTTGAGTCTCCTTTTTAATACTTCCTTTTACATGTCTAATATGTAGAGTCTGTAGCTTTTTTTCCTTGTTGTTTCTTATATCCTTTGTAAATTATAACTCAGTTTAGCCTTGCTGAGTTTAACCTCTGTATCTGAGTAATTCTTTTATATCCTTAAGAATGTGCCTTTGTTTCCATTTTGTGTGCGGTTCCTTTTTCAGATCACTAAATTGCTTCTAATGCAGTTAAAATGTCTTCTACTTGACTTTTTTGATGCTTCTGTTGTGTATTTGTCATGTTTCCAGTAATGACTTTTTTTTTTTTTTTTTTTTTTACCAGTTTATCAATACAAAATTCCTGATCAATAAATTTCTTCTCTTCATGTGTACTTTCTCAATGATGTTATTTTGCTACCCCTTTTCTTTCTCCTTTTTTTTTTCTTTGACCAGCAATGCCTCCAAAACCCAAATTATTTTCCATTTTATCCAGAATAAAATGAAGAGTCATTATTGTTCTAGTCATCCACCTTCCAAACAAAAGATTGTCTCCAACACATACAACAAGCTCCATTGTGCAACTGTTACTAAATACAGACATGAAAGTCATGACCCCAGTCATCCAGTCACCAATGGTCCACCTCTCTTGAGTTCTCTTTGCATTGTCTCTGAACAACTGTATTCAACAGCCTCTTGTTGAGTTAATAGTGGAGTTATTGCCACAACAATGTCATTTCCTCCTTTTTATCTCAACCAGACACATTACAACTTTTTCAGCTTTTTCATTGCAGGTATTTGTTCTGAAGTTCAGAAAGCACTTGTGATAAATAATACCTCTACCATTTCATCTCTCAGGTACTCCTCTTTCAAGGTGGTTTCCTTGTATACTTACTATATTCCACTATGATTTTGTGATATGAGTAATACAAATGAGTTAAACACCTTTGAGTTATTCCTATTTATTCCTTAGAACCTCGCTAGGTACCTAGAAGGTATTTCAAATATTCAGTTGGTTGCCATGCTATTCTTTTTTTTTTTTTTTTTTTTCTTCATATATATATATATATGCTTTTTTTTCACCTCACTTTCCATACCAAGGCTCATTTCCTATAAGAGAAGGAAGGCTCATTTCCTCTCTAAGAGCTCCTCTAACTCTTCCCTTTCACTTTCAGGATTTTGGAAGCTAAGCATGTGTATTCACTGTGATGCTATATTATTTGTACTGTAGGCTGCATCTCCATTCTCATTCCTGTCTGAGTGCCACAAACAGCTACACTTCAGATTTTCTGTGATTACTTCAGATGATATTAATATTGTCCCTGGATTAGTGGCAGAAAAGTAGAAACTATGTCAATGGACTTAGTCTATTTACCAGCCTGAGGTATGACGATAGACTTCTACAAGTCACGCTTTTTTTTTTTTTTTTTTTTTTTTAATTTAAAATGCTAGGAGAAAAATCAATCTTCTCTACCTACTTGCTTTTGAAAAAGCATTGAGCTGGATCTTTTTCTGATATGAAGGAAAAGAAAAACATCAGGAAAAATATTTGCAGTGATCTGGGTGAAGACTACATTTCTGTCTTTAAAAGTAGAGCCACTCTGTGTGGGTAAGCCAGAGTAGTGCTAGTTTGTTGTTAAAGTGAAGTTTGTTCAATGATGGTCTAGACAAATTTTATTTTTAGGAATTTCATCAGCCTGTGTTACAATATCTCTTGGGAAGCATGACAGTGAAATACAGAGCCCTTCATCTTAAGGTCATTGACTCAGACTTGCCCCTAGGTGAAAAAGAAAAAAACCCCTATGTGATGGCTTTTTGATGATATATGTGAAAAGAGACAATGGACAATGATCAAACAGAGAAGTGCCCACATTGCAAAACTACTGACAGAGTCAGCCCTGGCTGTGTCCTGCTGATGATGCTTCAGCAAAATGTCCAAGGACAAAATAAATATGGAGACTCCACTTACTGCAAATATCTTCTGGCAACTGCTGAAGGTCAGTGATTATGGACATATGTGTTCATCAGTATCTAGTAGTATCTGGTCTGAGCTCAGTGTCATCATACTGAGCTTCAACCTGTAATGTCTTTACAAAAGAAGCCATGTCAGGAGGACACACGTAGCAGAGGTCTCACCTGGGTTTTTTATGAGATATCTGAAGCTCCCCCACCCATTCTGAACTGAAAGGTAAAGTGGCATGCTGAAAGTGGTTCTGTAATTTGTTCTGGTAGAAACCTAATCCCGATGGGCTGTGCCCCCCCAAAAAAAAATAATAAAAAAATCTTGTAATGCAACCCGGTGTGATGAGAAGTAAAGTGGGATCCAGTATCATGGTTGAGGTCCAAGCATCAGAAATATAGAGCAGGACTCCAGGAGGTTCTAGCTTTGAGGGAGGGATCAAGCCTTAGAAGATATTTATGGACCTCCAGTGAATCTCATGAATTTTTGAGTTGTACTTGTGCAGTGTGCTTTGGTTGTCACTGTGGAGCACTCACAGCGTGCATGAACTGGGTTGATTACCTTTGTATAAAATTATATGGGAGATGCATCCCAGGAGTTCACCAGTAGCAAATTGGAAGTCAGTCTGTGAGAGCAGAACACAGCTAATTTCATGTAGAAAAAAAAAATTCAATATGAACCGATCAACTCAGTTAAACTCAACAACTATTTCACTTTATAAAGCCACTTCTGCTGTTCTGCACTGCTTGCTAATATATCTGTAGCTTAACTGGACTAAGGGCTGTAAACATGGCATGTGAGCAGCTATGCTCAAAAATTGTATGCAATATATGCTTAGAGATAATATGGAAAAAAATAACATTTTGGCTTGCATTTAGGTCAGAGGTTTTGATGCCTGTGTCATCTATGTCAAAGGAAAAGAAAGAATCCTAGCAGACTGAACACTTTGCACTTAGCAGTATATTCGTATCTTTAAATACAAAGTATAATTAGTCCAGTCTTGACTGATAACAGAGGTCTTGAAGTGACCTTGGAGACCAAGCATGAACAGATATAGTCAAAAATTCTTGTCTCTTCTGAAGTTAGTGGGCTGGATTTGACCATCAATGTATCACACAACATCATAAGCCGTCACACTGAATGCAATCATTTTATTTTGCTATGGAAAGCATTTCTACAAATCAGTGAGATTGAAATGTTAGTGGCATAGTGGCAGTTTTTTTTTTTTTTTTTTTAACTTGGCAAACATGGCTTTTTACATTTCTGCACTAGAGATATTTGCAAATCTGCTTAATTGTAGCAGACCTGTTAATTACTAAAATAATTCAAGGGTAAAATAAAAAACAAAAGACAAGACATAATGAACTTTAGATTTTTTCCTCTTCTGTAATCCTGTGACAGTCGTTTTTTATTCCATGTGAAGAAAATAATGTCAGGAGGATACTAATCATCAATTTGCTACAGCTGAAACCAGCACAGCTGGCAGATGAGTGTTTTAATGTATTTCTAGATTAAGCAAGGCAGTTTAAAGAAAACATCATGCAAAAATTCAATCTGCTATGGGTTTAAAATAAAGTCCTCATCTGTGCCATGGTAGAGTGAATAGCTACCTTATGTTTTATCATATTGCAGTGGATTATCTTTCTAATGAAGCTTGTATCCCCCTAAAGCATTCTTGGGACATTTTGTGTTCACATTGGTCTACAATAAAGCAATGAATGAGTGCAAGAGTGGATTTTCCTTTAGTAGGCTCTATCAGGAATCTTCTCCTAACAAATTAAACCACAAATGAGTGCAATTCATACATGCAAGGCAAACCAAAATGCTGTATATTAATTTAATTGTGCTATTTTATTCTCTTAAATTCGGATTCTTTGTGAATTTAGTAAGGGTTTTGGAAAGAGAAAGAATTAATATTTTGTTTCTTGTTTATATTTGTTTTAATCTCTCTCTCTCTCTCTCTTTTTATTTTTTTTATTTTTTTGGAAATAGTCAAATAATATCTCCATATAGTACAACTTTAGCTGAGCCAATCAACTTTAGCTGGACCAATAAAGTTGGAACCTAAGAGACTACAGAACAATATTCAACACTTCTTTAATGAACCTGGTTTTCCATCTTCAATTTTTTATTTTATAGTAAAAAAATCCTCTATCTTCATGAAGCCCAGAGCTGAGGGAGAACTAGATCTTAATTACCCCTGAGAATTATCCAGAATATAGGATCATTAAACAGCTGTAAGAAAATGCTTCCGAACTGTATAACATGTAAAGAACATGCAAACAGGTGCAGAGAGCATCTGTTTCTAGTCATTTGTACCTATTGTCAGAGGTTTGGAATGGATGAGACATTTATTCACACCCTGTTTCACAGAGGAGCACTTGGAGTATAAGCCTGGAGTCTGGAGCAGGAGCATTTTAGACAACTTTGCACTTCTCTTAGTTAATAAGGAGTCAGTAATGGCTCCACACTCTTCCATGAATTGGCCTGCTTTTTGGTTTACTCGGAGGCAAGTATGATTGTTTATATGAGTTTATCCCATAGAGTAATAGATCACACAAGCAGATAGTTGATTTTCTCTCTTCTGTGTTCAGCAAGGGTTTCTATCTCTTAAATGCAGTTCATCATGTCTCATTTTATTGTACTAAATAGTTTCTGAAGTAGTTCAAATAAGCTAAATATAATAGACATCACCATAGCCCTGGCTAACCTTTTTACAGGCTTGCGTTACTCTGGGGAGGAAGGGAAGGGCAGAGGGCATTCACCTTTCCCTTGGCAGCAATAAATTTCTGTAGCCTAAACAGCTGGCTAGTTTCTGTGCTCTCTCCCACCAGCTGATGTATTTAAACCCTGTTTCCTATATTTTTTTTCCTCCCTCATTCCTTGGCAAGAAGGTAGCATACTCCTTCTCTCCCTTGTTGGTGGCTGCTTCCCCCTCTCCTATCACATACTTTCAGAACCTTTTCATGGTCTCATGGTTACCTGTGGCCCTGCTAAATCATTTATGTTGAGCTTTCCTCTTGCAGCAGCCTCAGTGCAGAATCCTGTTCTTTGATGAGGGCAGTCTGGCGTTCCCTCTCCTCACCCCAAAAGGTATGTTATTGATCTTTTCAAGGGCTTACTCAAGCCTCATCCTACAAACTATATACTAAAATCTGCTCCTGATAATCTTTAATCTTCTCCTACATTTAAATATGTAGTTTTCAACCAATGACATCTAGTTGTCAAGACCGGATATGGCTCATGATATGGGTTTGGATGGATGCTTTTTGGGGACAAAATGTTAATTAAAATTGAATGTAATTCATATCCCATTAAATCCCAGTGGAAAATCCCCAGCTAAATTAGGTCACCCTGATCAGCCACTGTCTCTTTTTATCTCATTTTGTGTCTTCTCCTGCAAAAGATAATTGTTTAAAGGCAAAGAACCTAATAGTCATTGAAGTGTTGCCATCAGAATAACTAAAACTATACATGGTTAGATACTTCAGAGTAATCAGATACCCTTTTTTATCTTAGCTTTTCAACTTTTGTGCACTTCTTTCATGACATAAGCTGGGTGCTCCAAAGTTCCATAATTGTTGAAGGCACGAAGGTGTATATACAAGAAGAGATTGGGCCATTCATCAAATCTGCAGATTGCACGCATCTTCAAATTTAGACTAGTAAAATTCAGAGTTATACAGCATGTAGTGAAGTAAGTGCAAGGTCAGTGAATGCCAAATAATATATACTGAAGGGAAAAAGGACAACAGCTTATTGGCCTGCAGCAAGGAGTCAAAGACTGTCTGGATCTGATTAGCCCAAGTACACTGACCCCTTTCTTTTAGTGGACAGATCTGTACTTATTGACGGGTTAATTAACTGTGTTTTCTTTGGCACGGCTCTAGAGGAGTACTTCTGAAATGACAGTTGGACACCTTAAACTCCCTATTATTGTACCTGACCACAGTTCTTGTGAAGGTAGATGCATAACTTTGTAGACAGCCTAATGAGGATCAGTGCTCCAGTGATAAAAACAAACAAGGTACAAAGGCGAATAAGGAAGAATATAGAAATTAATATATGCTATTGCCCACACATGAACTACTGCACAAAGACTTGCCATACTACCTTAGGAATAATATTGTTAAATTAAAAAGCAATCAGGAAAAGGTTATAGTGCGATTAGGTGTTTGAAAATCTCTGTAATGACAATGCTGGAAAGATGGGGAGTGTCTATTTTAGGAAGACCAGTGCAAAGGCCAAGGAAAGAAAACTATACAAATAACAGTTTAGAGATGTTAGATAAAGAAATTTTGCTCTCACTACCTCATAAAAAAGAGCAAAAATATTTTTTCTAAAATACAGCAAGTTCAAAACTTGGAATAGAAGTACTTTTTCAGACCTTGTAGAATTACATTCTGGGACTTATAAGGTGTTTCCAACAGTTTTACAATAATAAGGAGCCTTACCTTATGGCTTTTCCTCGTGTACGCCATTTTTCTGCCTTCAGAATGGTACTTGGATTGATTTTTGTTAAATGAAAAAGCACACATTTGCAGAGGGTGAGGGGAGGGAATGGTCGGGGCCATACTGTATATGGTGGTTAATAAAGTTTCAGTGCATTTCAGTAACTGGGAGAAGCACAATGAGGGTTTTGCTCTGAAGCTCTGGCAGCTAGTCTCCAAAATGGGGAGCCGAAGCTGCAAACCCCTTAGGAGATGGGGGTAGGTAGGGAGATGGATTTATAGCAGAAGATGTAAAACAAGAAAGGGAACAGAAGCACAGAAAGCTTATTGGGGTGTGAAGGGTAGGGAAGCTCAAAGGAAGGGAAATGAGAAGCATGTTTGGACTGAATGTGCTGGTAACCTTGGTTTCAAGGAGAATGGAGGAAGAGTGTTGAATGGAACAGAAGACAGAGGAGTCTGTAGGTATTTGGGAAGATTTGCAGAGATCTGAGGTTGGCAGGAGGGGGAGTGGAGCTCTGGGTGTTGGAGCTCAGGCAGGAAGCACTGGAAACTATTGTGGAAGGAAGCACTGGAAGCTGTTGTGGGTAGCTCCTATCCCTGCAGGTCTGCTTTTTCTCCTCTTTGTCAGCAGAGACAAACTAGTGCACAGGCTGTTCCCTCCTGGGACTGCTATCACCTTCCTATCTCCAAGAACTTGTTCTTCCTTTCAGAATTAAAAGAAAAAAAAAACAAACAACAAACTAATTTAACAGATATAGGCATTTTGAATCCCCAGAATTATGAGGGTAAATGCTAAAAGAAAGCAGTAGAAGAAAGAGAGAACTTCAAGGGATAGGTTTTATGATGCCGTTTAACAATTTGGTGTTAAAAAGCCTCTTCTTTGCTATTGAGTTTATCTTTTCCGTGCCAGTCACTGTCTGCAGTTAAGGTAATGGTCTGTGTGACAGGTCTGGGTCAGTATAGACATTCTTAACAACATCTCGGTGCTAATTGAAAGCAAAAAGTGTGTTAGGTTCACCTGAAGAAAGGCTGATAAATATGTTATACCATTTGGGAGTGAATAAAGTCAGTTTACCTATATTTTATTTTGGCTGCAACAACTGTTCCCAACAAGATATGATTGAGTTTCCTTTGCTCATATCTCTGAGTAAGATTAGCCAAAATTTTCTCAGTGATACTGCAGAGCTGGAGAAGGAAGAGAAGCTGATTAGGGGCCTTATTTTTGGAGGTATTGAACAGTTGTGAATCATGTTGACTTCACCTGTAGCTGTGGTACTGTGTTCCTGGTAGTAGTAGCAAGGCCATGACTGCAGTGGCGTTTTCCATTCAAGTGAAGACACACTCCTCGAGGATATTACTTTCAAGTTGGAACATTTCCTAAAAGTTTAATCAATATTTATGGAAATACATTTTTATGAGTTATAAGGTCTATTTTTTTACATTGATTATTTCTTTCCAAAAAAGCAATTAAGTGATGCACGAAAGGAAGAGAAGTAACAATTAAAATTCAAAAGGTTTAAAGAATTTTTTGAATTATAAAGATCATTCACATTGTAAATGAAACCCAACTGACTCAGAAATCCTTTATTATATCTTTAATGAACTTTTAATGAACTTTTACTTTGTGTCTTGCTTTCCTTATGTAGGAATGGGAATGCTCTGGATCTCAAAGTATTATTTGTATAAAGTTTGGTCTATCCTGGAAATAGTTAATTTCTATTATAATTTACCGAGAATTCAGTATTTGCTGAAGATTTCTTAAAGTGAAGAAAAACAGAGCATTTAAGATAAACACATCAGTAGTCTGTGAGTGGGATTGCTAGATAAGGTCTGAGGTAAATAAAAAAGCAGCATCTTTTTTTTTTTTTTTTGAATAGAAAACTATTTTTGAGGTATTTAAATTCACTATTAAGAATTTTGTTTTTCAATGAAAAACTAACCTGTGAAAATGTTGATACTTTGAAGAAAACAAAATATAGTCAACAATATTTTTTGGACAAAGCCAACCATTTACACCCGTGTCAAAATATATCTTAGTGTCTGCACAGCCAGAATTCAAAGGCCACATGCAGCCCTTTTCCCTGCTAGCAGTGAATGTAATGATCAGTAGCTTTCAAATTAGTCTACAGATACTAAGGAATTTGCTGAGCCTGTCCTGGTTGTCAGCAGAAAAAAACCTCTGTTAATTAACAAGTTAGCCAGGGATAGGACTAGTGGTGGAGGAAGCCATTTATGAGAAAGGCAATTATGCAAAGTGCACTGTGAGACGGAGTCTCTCAAATCAGCTAAGCCTCTGGGAAATTAAATGGTGATGGCATTTCATGAAGTGCCACTGTTTTGGCTGTTCTTTTCATGTTTATAGCACCTGGGAGGCCTTCTCCTGGACCCTGGATCTCTGTGGTGCTAGGTGCTGTATGAGCCCAGAAGGGAGATGGCCTCGCTCCCAGGGAGCTTGTTGTATGATAAAACAGCCTGATGCTGCAGGGGGCACTGGGTCAGGTTCAGCTCCAAGTGCAGTTTGCAACTGCAGATTTCTGGCCTAAAGGAACAGAGAAACAGTCTCAGGATTGTTTAAACCTGACATACCCTCAGAATAAGAAAATAGATGACAGTCAAGAGAATAGAAGGAAGTGAAGAGACTATTCTGGTCACCTTGACAGACAGTTATCTCAGCCCACAGACAGCCAAAATACTTTCAGATCTTATTGTTTATGCCGTGAGTATCAGTTTTACATAGATTAAGCTGAATTACTAAATAGCAATAGCAAAACATCAGAATGCAGACTTTTTCCTAATGGTTTTCCTATGTACAGTCTTGGTGATGTTTATTTCTCTAGCATATATTGTGTTTAGGTTTAGTGACTAGTAAATCAGGAAGTGTAAGTTCTTATAAAATACAAGAAATAAATGAAAGTAATGTGTTATTTCACTGATTCATAGTTTGGTTGCTCTCATTTTTTCTTTAGCAGATTATAAAACAAATGTAATGTGAATGAAGGTAGGTACAAGAATAAGCATTAGTGAGGAGTAGAAAGCACCTTAGAGGAGATGAGTCTTAAAGCTCGTATATCTTTGCTATCAGCAGCAATGCATGATCAACATCTAGGAGCAGGCAGGAGTACAAATATTCTTGCTGTTTAGGTAAACAATTTTAAAAATACATATTGGCAATCTTCATGCTCAGCTAAAGATTAGTTGCTCATGTATTTAGTTTAACAGCAACCTTCACACTAACATCATCTTCTCCTACGCTAAATGCAGTGCTCTGAATGTCACAGATATGCAGTGCAGAATTCTGTAAAAATATAGAGCAGATTGAAATTTAATACAGCTCTGCATGGAATGATATCTTATTAAAAGGAGGATATTTATTTAACATCCTGCCAAGCAAACTAATAGGTTTATTCTTTTCTGCATGCATACAGCTTCTTTTGCCATTAGAGTTATGCATGAAGATAAAGCCTAAAACTGTATCGTTTCAGTCAATGGAAATTTCTTTATTGACTTAAGAGAGCATGTTACGTTCTCTAGCAGCACAGCAAAATAGTCTTGTAATTTTATCTAGGAAAGCTAGTTGCAGTCAATTTTGCTGTTGGGCCTGCTACATCTTTAATAAATACAGATTCATATTTTTCAGAAAAAAATATTCTGTTTTTTTCAGTTCATAAGTTAAAAAAACAGTACCTTTGTTAGCATTTTGAGATACAGAAAAGCGTGGATTCTTGCCTTTTAACTATGCTTGTTTGCTTTATAACACATTTCTCTGCCCTATTATCTGATGATAGACTGACTAAGCTGCTGACCAGTCATATCAATTGTAGTGAATGGTAATACTCCCTTTAGCTTCCATGACTCTAGAAAGAGAAAAGAAGCAACAGTTGGAGAACTCAAGAGGGGCAGAATTTTAAACGGTATAATTTTATAGATTATAAATTTATTTCTCCTGTTGTGTAATTCAAATGCCTAAAACACTTAAAAAAGACACCTAGAGTTGTTTTCTTTAGAGGCTTGCCTCTGCAGCCTTTAGCTGATTAGTACACTGCTGCCTGATCTTTCTGTAAAGGCAGTAGGTTGTTTTTAGTTCTTCAAAAATGTTATTTGATTGACTATGAATAATGAGGAGCAAATAATGATGATTTTCCAGACAGATGACAATCTAGTTATTCTGATGTTAAAAACACATTTCTTTTTTGCTTAAAGCAATTTTCTCCAGCTTATCCAAAAACAGTCAAAGGGCACAGTTCTTCACTTCATAGATCACCTTATATCACAAATTCTTCACAATTCCAATATATTTTAAGATTAAGTTTAAAAATAACTCCTGGAAACAAACAAACAAACAAAAACAAACAAACAAAAAACCCACAAAAGTTAGAATGTCTCATAAATATTATAATATTTTTCAAGATCTGCAAGAAAATTTTAGCATGGAACAGATACACGGCAATACTCAGATTAGCACAAAGATTCAAGACTGGTATATGAACCTGCTTTCTAGAAAGTCCAAGAATGCAAAACATACTAATAAATCCATTTGTTTCCTCATTCTCTCTTGTAGAGAGCTTCAGGGGTGGCTACACATATTTGACCATATTTCTTTTAATGACCCAAAGCTATTTTAAAAGTAGTTGTTTGTTCTTACTTTCAATCTAAAAATAGTCACTGAATCAGCAACAATTAGAGGAAAAATGTGAGAACAGTGGGGAGAAAAAGATCAAACCCAGAAAAAAAGCATCATTAAGAAGGATGGTAAGTGGTACGTGAACTGGATTAATGAAAATGTTCAAAATTAGTAATCACGTAGCATTGAGATCTCAGACTTTTTAGTGGCCAAGACATATATATATATGAGTCCAGTTAATAATTAAATTTATTCTTACTGGCAGTTCATTAAACACACCAGATGGCCAGTGAGTTCTGATGAGAGAACTGTAGTTTTCAAACCAGTGTTGAGTTTGTTTTCTTGTTTTCTAGTTTTTAATGAGTGAGTAGGTGCCGGTGTACCATAAAGGATAACCTTTTACCACAGTCTTCTTCCATTGTTTAAAAACATCTATTTCAATATGGTGAGCAGATAGGCACACGTGTTTGAGTGTTGGGCATTGCACTTAAGAATGGAGCATTTTAAGACTCTTCACTTAACCCCACCTGGACTTCAATCATGCAGTCACATTTGTGTGAATCAAGATTGTGTCTTGGCTAAGCAATATTGTATGTTTGAAATGGCCACATATGAATTCTAACCAAGTGAAGTGTTTTTGATACTGTTTTATTGGGTTTACGTGGCAAAGTTTTGGTAGTGGGAGGCTGGAGGGCTGGCCTCTGTGAGAAGACTCTAGAAGCTGCCCCATGCCAGATAAGGGCCAGTTTCAGCAGGCTCCGAAGGGACAGCTGCTGGCCAGAACTGAGCCATGAGTGATGCTTCTTGGGCCTCTGGGAGAGCAGATTTAAGCAATGGATAAAAAACAAACACAAACAAACAAAAAAACCACAACCATACAACAACAAAAAACAACAGCAGCAGCAGCAACAACAACAACAACAACAAAAAAACACACATGGTGATAGCAGCTGGTAGAGTGTGGAATGAGAAGCAACCCTGCAGTCTCCAAGGTCAGCGCAGCAGGAGGGCGGGAGACGTGCAGCATTAAGTTCCCCTGTGGCCTGTGGAGAGACCCCTGGTGGAGCAGGCTGTTGCCCTGCAGCCCATGGGTCCCACATGGAGCAGATCTCCATGCTGCAGCCCATGAAGGAGCCCCCGCTGGAGCAGGTAGATGTGGCCTGGAGGAGGCTGCAGCCCATGGAGAGCCCCCGCAGGAGCAGGCCCCAGGACAGAGCTGCAGCCCGTGGAGAGGAGCCCACGCAGGAGCAGGGGTCTGGGGGGAGCTGCCGTCCACCCGTGGGGGACCCGTGCTGGAGCAGTTTGCTCTTGAGGGATGGACCCTGTGGTATGTAGTCATGTTGGAGCAGTTCTTGAAGAGCTGCTGCCTGTGGGCAGCCCCTGCAGGATCAATCTGGGAAGGACGGCATCCCGTGGGAGGGACTCCACATGGAGCAGGGGCAGAGAGTGACCCTGAAAGAGCTGTGGAGATGAAACATTAGGGACTGACTGCAGCCCCCATTCCCTGTTCCCCTGTGCTGCTCAGAGGGAGGACGTAGAAGAGGGTGGATGGGAAGGGGGGAAGGTGGTTTTAGTTTTATTTTTTATTTTATTATTTTTGCTTTTCAGTGCTCTAGCTTGTTAGGTTAACAACTGAATGAGAGATATTGAATTTCTATTTTGAATTAAATTACCGTAAGTTGAGAAGTTCAAAGTGCTTTAGCCAAAGCATTATTCCAACCTCAACCATTCCATGATTCTGCAATTCTATACTGAATAATATATATATTTTTCCCCAAAGCAAGCTAACAATATTCATTTCAAAATATAGAGCTGTATAATTCCCTGAAATGTAAGATTGATTGTTATTTTGAAATGGTTAATAGCTTGTTTATTACCCAAAAGAGTAAAAGATGAGCAATTGTGATTTTATATTCATTGCAGATTAGAAAATCAAGTTTTCAGATTAGGTAGTGTGGTCTCAGTATCAGGCATTTTATAATCTAGCTACAAAATGCCTACTGATCATGACAACGTGTCAGTAAGTGTTGATTTACAGTTGACATTAAAATAAATGCATAGCCGGGTGGCCTGTAAAAGCTAAATGCCTTAAAATATAAATTAAACACGGTCACAAAGTGATGAGACAGCTAGATATGAAAAATGGATAGAATAAGGTTTGCTGATGAAAAACAAAAAGCTGACTGCAAAGAGCTGGAAAGAATTTCACAGTGCTGAATGAACAGGTGATGAATTGATGAAATGCAGTGCCGATAGACCCAAGATGTATATGAGGGACAACCAATCCTTATTTTACAGGCATAGTAATGATCTCTGAATGAGCTATCACTACGTAGGAAAAGAGATTTTTGGAAATCTAATACAAAAACTTCAGCTTAGTGTTTGATTGCAGATGAAGCAAACAGTTTCAGACATTGTTAGAAAAAGAACTGAAGGAAAGAAAAAGTAAACATGGTTATGTTAGAGTCTAAATCTGTATTCCAAACTGTGAACCCAGTGTGGTAGTAATTTCCCTAATACCAGAATTGTATGGTAGAAGCAGAAAAGGTACTGAGGAGGCAAGAAAAGCTGATCAGTGGTATGAAATATACTTCATCTGAGGAAATGACTGACTAGACCTCCCCCTACTAGGGCTGATGGGGAATGATGGTTAGAGCAGAGAAGAGAAATAAGCTATGAGGATTCATGGCCCCTCTTTCTCATGAAAGAATTAGGAGTTATTGAATGGAATGATCAGGTCTCAGTTTCAAAGCAGACAAAAGACAGTAACTATTCATGCCAGACTCAGTCAACTGAGGGGTGGTTGGCCATACCTTAAAAATAAATATTAGAAGCTTTCACATCTCTAAGAAGCAAATGAACAAACTCATAGTTAAGTCAGTCCAGGACTATTATTAAGAAGAAAATATCACTTCTGTCTCAGGAAGTCTACAGATCACTGTGAATTTTACAGAGGAGTCATTTCGATATCCTCTCCTGGGCCTTCAGAAAAGACACTTTCTTAGGGAGTCAGCCATGGTTCCACAGAATTTTTCTGTGGGTAATTCTTGCCCATGTTGAACTATTCCCTTTTTATGGCCAAGTAAGAAAGATTATTAATAATGTTGATCTGTACCCCTTTGTTCTTTGATGGTAGGCAAGTACATTTGTTTTAGTAGTGGAAGAATGGTATCTTTTGCTTGATCTGTATTGAAATACAACTGTGATGTTAATTTCAGACAGGCTGTGCAAAGATGAGATCTGCAACACAGCAAGAGTGGAACTGAGCCTAGGTATTCTGGCAGTCCTTCTCAGATATTTCTTGTAAAAAATGCTTTGTAGTTCCTAAAGCTGCCTTGGAAACCAAAATTCAACTAGTTTTTTTTCTCTCTGTTTGCTGGGACTAAATGCTGGGACTACCCTTTTAGTCTGATGTTTATAGCAACCAATGGCACACCCTGAGTAATTTCATAACCATTTGTAGTTTCCTTGGGTTACAGAGTAGAATCTGACTGATTTTATAATTTCATCTTTGGTGTTCTGCAGCCAATTTAAGGCAACCGAATTTCTGTGATCCTAAAGGATCACAAACCGCTTCCAAACTGGAAACAGAATGTAATCACTTATTGTATGTGCTCATTCATTGGAAAATCTGCAGAATCCCCATGCCCTTCAATTAATCAATAACATTGATTTTATTCTAGGAAATGGTCCTAGTTATGATCACTTGCTAAAATGTGGTAGAAGAAAAAAATGTAACAGGAGAAGTCTTTCTCTGTGTGGTTATCATTGAAACAGGCTGCTGACAAAAAACACAGGAAAGGAATATCATGAAGTCTTAGATTGAGTTAGACCAACAGTAAAAAATTCAAAGCATCAAAATTAAATAAGCTGAGTCAAATAAATCATACTTGTCTTTCAGTTATATATAATTAAGGTAAAGATTTTTTATGAGCTGAAAATCCACAGGAAAGATGTTTCTGTGAAGTAGCTCAAGAGTTAAGCAAAATAAATTCATTAACATCTGTATTTTCTGTCTAAAACTTAAAAAAGAAATACTGTATCATATCTGAATATTTGTTTTAGAAATGTTGAGTATTCACTTAAGAAAATTAAGTATTTTTTCTGATGTCCTGGAGGTATTAGAGGAGTTTTATAATTGAATAAATAAATAAATTATTAATGATAATGTGGAGATTACAGAGTTTAAATAATGCCAGCTATCAGCTGTACATTTTCTGCATTACTTTTCCAGGTGCTATTTATTTATTTATTTTTAATGTAAATAAAATGCATATTTTCCAAGTTTGATTAGCGCAATATGGTCTCTTCAGCAAATACCCACATCCTTTTGGGTAAAAAAGAAAAAAGGACTAGAATAATGCTCAAAGTTATCTTGCTGGTTATGAACAAGCTGTTTGTCATAAAATCATATGTGTGGAGATGATTTCTGGAAGTCATCTAGACCTGTTTCTGACAGGAGATTGTAGTAATTCCAACACTTGGCTAGATCAGTAGTGTCTTAGCTGAATCTTGAAAACCTCCAACACTTCTGTGAGAAGAGATTTGTCTCTAAGAGATGTGCCCTACTCCTGCAACACCATCCTTACAGTATTCCCAACCTGCAGTTTGTTACCATTGCCTCTTGACATATTTTCTGGCACTATGAAGAAGAAGTTGTCTCCCTCATCTTTGTAACTTTGGGCTATTGAAGTTGATATAGCAGTTGTAGGCTATTAGATTGATATTAGCTTATCTTCTTTATCAGACTGAAGCTGAGCTCTTTCAGCTCCTCTTGCATACAGAAGATCTCTGAATTTCCTGACTGATTTGACAACTCCCCCTGGATCTTTTCCTATTTCTCCATATCTCTCTTAGAAGGAGAGATCCACAACTGAGCACATTATTCTAGCTGTGATCTCACCAGCTCCAAGAAGTGCCAGATATAATGTCTCTTGATTTGGTGGCCACATTTTTCTTAACGTAGCTGAGGATTTTGTTTTATTTTGTGAAGAGCATTGCATGTACACTAGACCATTTAGCAGGGCTGTTACTTCTTCTCATATTGGTGCATGGCATCTTTCCTCCCAAAGTGCAGAACTTTGCACCTCCTTGGCTAAAATTAAATGCATCTGCCTCACATATGCTAGAGTTGACTGTGTCCTGTTGACTGACTGTGTCTGTTCAAGATTTTCTCACTTAATGCTCAGTGTGTAGCTTTCTCATGTACGGTCAAGAGGAGTAGCAGAAAACACCTGCTTTAAAAGGGATGAAAAGGATTGGAGGTATGGTATCATCCAGCTAGGTCCTTGCACCACAGTGCAGTTACATAAAACATGTAAAGATCAGATTAGTCACAGCCTGAAATTCCAGTGTCTGGAACTGTTGCATAGCCTATATCTTTGCAAACCTATATATATGGAAAATATAAAATAATTTCTAGCCCTGGTGTGCCAAAGCAATTTTGTGCCCTCCTTCCCTCGATTATGAGTCCATCCCACTTCAAACCTCAGGGGGTCCTGAGTTTCTGACCTCACTGAGAACTGATCTTCCCAGACCTCAGACCTGTGCTGTCTTTTTGTCGTCTTGGAAGAACATCTGGATGTCCTTTTCAGGGCAAGATAGATGAGGTAGACAGATATGTAAATTCCACAATGAAGAGGATAAGGGTTAAAATATCAACCTTGTTGATATAACATGTATACCACTGGACCCAACTGTTTTTCAAAATTAGTATATGTTTCTGGTATTGTGAATATTTAAGTTACATCAAGGCAAAAGCCCTGCCTTGAGGAATTTATGTACTTAAAATCACAAACCAAAATGAAGATAAATTCTTAGAACTTTTTTTCCCCTATTATTTGTTGAGTTTATGCAACTGGACAGTATCACAAAGTATTTAAATTAAAAAAAAAATATATATGCTTATAACTAACAATTAGTATTTGAACCATATAATAAAACTGTGAAGGTGTTTTTAGCATGGTTTCAAGTTACTGAGAAAATGCCTCATTGTTTGAGACTTTTGCAGGATCTTTAATATAAAGATCTGCTTTAAAGGAAAATATTGAAAACTTAGTCTATAGTTCACGTGTTACATGGTTTTCTGAAGTTATACCCTGAGAAATCATTTGACCTGTGCAGAAATGCTTTAGTCAGAATATGCCCCTACTATAAAATATCCCAGACCTTAAATCCGATGCTGGCTGAGAGACTGCTATAAAAACTATTTCAAATTGTTTTCAGATTGGAATGTTATCTGAGAACATCCACATGCTAAGATGCAAGATAAGCTCTGCTGTTTGCTTGTCTTTCACAGTTGTTGAGGAATAAGCTGTATTGATTGTTGGTTCACTCTTTTACTAGTAATCTGACAATCTTGTTATAAACCTTCAGTATTTGTAATGCTTTTCCAAGTGATGGCTGTTTTGACTTCTTTTTCTGGTATGCCTTTTCAAAAGGTTGTAAGAATATATCTGGAAGAGCTGAGCAGTTTCTCATGCCCATCCAGATCCAATTTTTCTTACATGCATAATCTTGTGCCTTCCCATGAGGCTTTACCTCCTTTATCTTTGGCTGAGGCTGCAGATGTAGCTTTCCACTCCTTTTTGCCCTTCCATTCTGTAATCATTCTGGATCATGACATTACAACCTGTTGGCTTTATGCAGTAACTGAGCATGAAAAACTTGAGCAGGGAAAAAGATACTCACTCTAACCTTATAATACAATTGTTAAAGAGACACCAAATGAAATTAGTAAGTAGGTATGGAAAACCAGAATGAAGGCCTTTTTAAAGGAAGTGTATCCTTAATGTTTTTTCCTAAGAAAAAGGTAAAAAGGTAAGAAAAGCTCAAGCAAGTTAAGAGACCAATTCACTCAAAACATAATTTATCAGATGGTATTAAATACAAAGATGTCTGTTGTGATTCCCTCAGTCACAGAGCACTGGCATCTGTGGGGGCACAAGGGCAATGTCTCTATGGCTTGGTCCTATATTCTTCACCTCTGATAATGGACACTGAGAGACAGGACAGGTTCTTATTCTCCAGACCTGTCTTCACAGAATCACAGAATCACAGAATTTTCTAGGTTGGAAGAGACCTCAAGGTCATCGAGTCCAACCTCCAACCTAACGCTAACAGCCCTCCACTAAACCATATCCCTAAGCTCTACATCTAAGCGTCTTTTGAAGACTTCCAGGGATGGTGACTCCACCACTTCCCTGGGCAGCCTGTTCCAATGCCTCACAACCCTTTCTGTAAAGAAGTTCTTCCTAACATCTAACCTAAAACTCCCCTGGCTCAACTTAAGCCCATTCCCCCTTGTCCTGTCACCAGGCACGTGGGAGAACAGGCCAACCCCCACCTCGCTACAGCCTCCCTTGAGGTACCTAAAAAGAGCGATAAGGTCACCCCTGAGCCTCCTCTTCTCCAGGCTGAACAAGCCCAGCTCCCTCAGCCGCTCCTCGTAGGACTTGTTCTCCAGGCCCCTCACCAGCTTCGTCGCCCTTCTCTGGACCCGCTCAAGCACCTCGATGTCCTTCTTGTAGCGAGGGGCCCAAAACTGAACACAGTACTCGAGGTGCGGCCTCACCAGAGCTGAGTACAGGGGGACGATCACCTCCCTAGCCCTGCTGGTCACGCTGTTCCTAATACAAGCCAGGATGCCGTTGGCCTTCTTGGCCACCTGAGCACACTGCTGGCTCATATTCAGCCGACTGTCCACCATCACTCCCAGGTCCTTCTCTGCCTGGCAGCTTTCCAACCATTCCTCTCCCAGCCTGTAGCTCTGCTTGGGGTTATTGCGCCCCAGGTGCAGGACCCGGCACTTGGCCTTGTTAAACTTCATGCAGTTGACCTCAGCCCATCGGTCCAGCCTATCCAGATCCTCTTATTTCTGTTCTTACAGGACAGGTCACTGATGCTGTCTCCAGAAAAAAACAAAAAACAAAAAACAGGTAAGACTTGGATGGGTTGTAGAATTAAGGATGCAACATTAATATTCTAAATTCTGTATTTTGGCATTTCGTATTTTTTTCTTTAAAATTACAAAACACAGGGAACAATGAGGCAGTTCTTAGTACTGCTTGCTTCTTCAGAGGCTGATAGCACAGAAAGTATAAGAGGATCAGAGAATGACATTAATAGGAATCACAGTAATTACTCTTTTTAAAGCTGTCACATAGACCTTGGGCACGAGAGGAATTAAACATAAAAAAAAAGAAATATCAAGCTATCTATGAATTAATATTAAACTGGAGAAATGTGAAGAGTCTCATTACCATTCCTAATCACCACATTATTTCTTCTACATTTGCAGATGGAGCCTAGCAAGGGCTGCAGAGTCCAGCTGTTCTACAGCTGTGAATCTCCCAGAATTCATCTCCCATGGTAATAGCCTAATCCCCAGAATTGAGTAATGCCATTCCTACATGACTGTTGGCTGGAACATGTGCCTGACCATGTGAAGATTAGTCTGAATTGCAATAGAATATATAACTAATAGAACTGACAAAAAAAATATTCAAATATACTGAAATAATTTAGATAATTTTAGATGCACTGTAAGCCTTTAGGAAGTACTATGTATCTATTTCTACTATACTGTCTGCAGCTACCTCTAGCCCTAAAACTTATCATAGTTCTGTGAGACTGAAGACAATAATCCAATGTGTTACTATATATGAACTTGTGATATAGATGACTTTGATTTGTTATAAATTGTTAGGATTTCATCTGATTGATGTTGGCTCTTTGAGAGACAGTTAAATTATGGATTTACCAGGTAAAAGTATGGACTTTGCATAACCACGACAAAAAAAAACACCAGAACATTGCTAATTAAGAAGTTTATAGGAGTGAGAAGAACAGAGAAAGTTACTTTGGTAATGTATTCTTTAGGGCAGGTGATTTGGTTTGTGCAGGAAAGGAATGATTGTTGCCCCCAATTGCGAGATGCTCTAATTCCCAGTGACAAAGGAATGTACTTTCAAAAGTTTTGAACTTGAAAACGGAGTTCAGAATCTATTAAGGAAATACACACATAAAGACAATCAATCCCAAGCAAACCATGCTTCATTTAATATTAAGTTATAAACAGTTCTTTAGACCACATAATACACATTTATTATTATATTTTGTGGTATCACAGTTCTTTATGTTTTTCCGTGTTTATGAACTTTCCTAAATAGTCAAATACAGAAGCACACTGTTTTGTTTCTTGTTTTTCATCTGTGCTTTAGCCAATGACTGTTTCTTTCCAGATTCATGATGGTCACAGATGTTCTTTTACCTATCTATCCAAGTGTGAAAATATTGGTATATGGGTAGTTTTGGATCTCTTTTTTTTCCCAGAACAATTACTGAAATTATTTATATACCTTAATGATTAAACATTGTCCTATTTCTGTGTTTTCGCAGTGTCTGCTTTCTACAGGAGCCCAGTTTTGAAGTTGATGGGATAGAGCTTAATTAAGAGCTTCTAATACTCATTGTGAATATATGGGGCTGAACAGGCAGTCTTCCACAACTTTTAATTTTTTATGTGTGAAATTCCTATTAACAATGAAGCATCTGTTCTCTTAAAGGGAACCATTTTTCACACATGTTGGCATTGGGAGCTCTTATGATCAATTTAAAGTGCAGGTGTAAGTGTTCTGTCTGTTTCAGGTGCCTTAATGACACTTTGCAAATCTGCTGTTTTTCTTTATGTAAATTATTTAATCTACACAGATATGTTGGTTTAGTTGTGGAATAATCAGTGTCTCTAAAACTAAGCGAGCACCTCCAAGTTTGGCACAAAACACTAGTCATATATTTCACTTATTCCCTGCTACAGTTACAAATGGTAAACGGCAGGCCTTTTAAGAAATTCCCCTGTGGTGCAGCTAGCAGGAGATTTCTCGATTGTATAATAATCAGATCTGACCAGATGGTGATGAGGCTGGATACTAAATGCTTTTTGAGCTCTCCTGCTAGGTTTTCTCATTTAAAAGTGGAGAGATCTCGCTTTAAGGCCTACATGATTTCAAAGACACCTTGCTATGAGGCATACAGAAATGCTTATTCTGTCATATGCAACAGCACTTCACATTTTCAAGCAACGTAAAGAAGGATCATGACTTATTTAGAAAGTCAGTGTGTTTCTCACAGAAAGTACCAGCCTGATAGCTCTGAAGAAGAAAACTTAGTCAGGGAACACACAAGAGGTTAGATAAGGGAGTAGATATTGAGGTATTTTATTTACTTATCTTCATCTTTGTCCAGCTGCAAAGTGCCACAACTTGGAATTAAAATACTATAGGTGAAGAAAGGAGGCTTTCTGTGGGGTTCAGCTTGCAAATGGAGGGCCTACACTGAGGTGTTCTATGAAGGTATCTACATGTGAAGCAAGTGTCTTTGCTCCTGCTGTACTCACTACAGATGAAATCAGTACATTCAGTGGAGTCCCCAGGGCTCTTAATCTCATGAGCTATGTGGTCAGGCATCTCTGCTGACTGTATCAACTAAATCTCCATCAGCTGGGATGGGAGCTTAAATACCTGGCACACACTGCAAATAGCTTTTTCTGGAAACCTAAATGCAGGTTCAATCACTGAACTGCCTCTCACTCATCATTCTTGTTCAGTCCTCACAGGCAAAAGCTAGGAACCGGTCCGACCTCGTACAAAAGTGTCTTGCAAACCAGGGCTGGCTCTGAACTGAGAGTCAAAATTCATCAGCTCTGTTGCTGGAGATGGCTCCTTCTGTCTACCATATGCACACTCTTTTGGATTAGGCTCCACAGAAGTCTTCTTATTTTCATTTCTCTCTCTCTCTCTTTTTTTTTTTTTATTTTTTATTTTTATTTCAGTATCAGAAGTTAAGCAGAGTTAAGCAGCTGGTTGAAATGCTGCTTTTTATAGAAAGCCTTAGAGTATCTCATTCTACTGAATGAGTTGCATTCAGCAGTAAGAGTCCTCTTGAGTATTTTTCCATCCATCTATAGAACAGAAGGCTTTTGAAATCAATAAAAAAATCTATTTACCTTAATTTATCACTAGCTTACCTTTCCTAGAACACAAAGTTTACCTCTGAAGCATTTAAAAATTGTTAGGCAACTTGTTTCCATTAAAGCAATCCAATCCGTACAGAAGAAGCAAAGGTAAAGGAGAACAATAAAACAATCAGATGGTGTGGAACTGTATTTTATTTTGGCAGAGCTGGGTAAAGTGGGATTGCACGTCGAACCCTAGAATAATTCAGGTTGGAAAAGACCTCTAAGATCATTTAGTCCAACCTTTAGCCTAGTACTGACGAGTCCACCACTAAACCATGCTACCAAGTTCTAAATCTACATGATACAATAAGTAGCAAATCTGTATGTAGGACATGTATGAATAAGAGCAATCACTCAATCTCTGAATAAGAGAAAATGTGAGTTTTGGGTGCTATTGTACTTCATGCATCATGCATGTGATGTACTTCATTACAAAAATTTCCTACAATGTATTATTTTCATTTATTTATTTACTTATTTTATCTTCAGTGTCTCATACTTAAGGCCAGAATTATTAAGAACTGGAGTGTGATATGTCCATCACTGCATCACTGTGTGGCAGTGATGGACCTATGTGTACTCACATCTCTGAAAACAGGACTCTTGAGAACAGGAAGTCTCTCCTCAGGAAGATGAGTTACTGTGGTCACCCAGAATACGACATTTTGCCCACAGACTTTATGTGTGTTACCCTATTAACTTTTTTTTTTTTTTTTTTTTTTTTAAATAACCATGCCAGTTTCACATCTGCCTTTGCTACTGCTGGTTATTTTGTAATGTGACACTGGATAGGATGCTATTCTTAAAGGTTGTATCTTATATTAGCAGCAACTAATATCCCAAAGGAGATTTTGCTTCTCCATTTAGTAGCTGAAACTTGATGCTAGAGTTTTACTCATTTTTAAAAGCAAAGAAGCTCATATCCTGTTTGCATGTCTTGAATAATGTTCCTTTTCAGTAAAATATTAAAGTTTCACGTAGAAGTTCTTTCTCTCCTTCTCTCTAGTAATGGTAAGCTACAGCCCAAAGTCCCATGAACCAACTTCATACTAGCTCTGTCTTCTGGTGAGGCCATTGCTGTGATGTGCTGTCTCCAGACACCCTGTCAGCTGTCACTGCATGTCTCCTATAGGACGTTTCTTCTCTCCTTTCTTATATTTTATCCACTATTTTTGACTTATCTGTTAAGACATTTCCACACCTCCATACATTCCTTCAGTGCGTGTCAGATGAACATTTTATCTTAAACTGTGAAAAAATCCCCTCCAATTCCCAGAGCTCCTTAAAAAAACAAACACACACACACAAAAACAAAACACCACCCTACAGTTTCCCAGACTATACCAAAGGTTAATGATTGAATAGAGGAATAATCTAATTTTGAATGTTCTTGTTACTTAAATTGCTTTCATGCAAAAGCTCTAGTACATGTTGCTCAGGGTCTATTTACACTATCTGTAGTAGGAGATGCTGCTAGAAGATGCTAGTTATTGATCTAGCATTAACTTTTTGTAAAAATTGGCTTTTCACAGTAGTGAGATCTGAAGAAACAAAAAAGGCAGTGTTCAGAAAAAGCTAAAAAATATCTTGAAGGTACAAAGCTTCATCAAAGATTGCAGCTGTCCTATAAAATAACTGCATTTCGTACAGGAAATTCTGACCCAACAACCTGTTAAATGGATTACTGGATTTTCAAAGGTGGAAGAAGACTTTCTTTGGATGTGTAAGTAATTTTCCTCACTGTGATACTAATGAGACCACAGACCCTTTTGTTTTGTACTCCTTTTGAGAGGATTGGCAAAGGACAGAAGCAGTGGCTGCTGGACAGCATAGCTGGGTTCTTGGCTCTGGCAGGTGCATCATTAATTTCCCAATCAGCACGTTTTGTCTGACAGCTGCCACCTTTCCCCAGAGACAGGGAAGAGCTGGCTGGGTAATGAGTGCTGCCAAAGCTCCTGGCATCCCTCTGGAGAAGGGCATGTTGTGTGTGTGTGTGTGCACGCCCCTGGGTGCATCAGCCTGGAGCCTTGGTCTGTGCATGGATGTGATCTCCTGGCTGCTGGCAGCATAGCAGCTGCGTAGGGAGCAAAACATGCAGGCAGCTCCCAGATGAAGGAAGCAACAGCCTCGCAAGCTGCCCCAAGGTTATTTGTACCTGTAGTATGCTATGAGCAACTCAGGGAATGGGGCAGGGCTTAGGTGCAGTGGAGACCTGTACTAGTTTTCCTTTTCTTCACATAGGCAAGTGACTGATGTTGCATTATCAGAGTAAAACATTTGCCTGTTTCAGAGCCCTGTTAATGGTTTTGACTGAGACAGTTTCACAAAGTTGAATGTATTTAATAAAGTGACAGATGTAACAGGAATTGCTGTTGATAAATACACTTACTCCAACAGTGCAAGTATATGATAATAGTGCTAGCAAAATGCTTTCCTAGGTATTCCTCACCAAAATGTGAAGGCACAGAGCTTCCCAAGGAGGTGTCCCTGTCTTGGTGGAGAAGAAGGAGCACAGCCCATCAACTGCCTCTTCTAGGTTTCCAATTTCTTCTTTCTCCTCCTCACTCTTCTTTTTTCCTCATTCTAACTTTTTTTTTTTTTGCCTTACACTAACTTTAACTTTTTTTTTTTTTTTTTTTTTAACACTTACTCATAGCACTCTTTTATATCCTAACCTTACCTGTTCCCCCTTGTGGTGAAATTTAGCATGATTTGGGTGAAGAGTCGAGTACTATAGTTATATATGCCTAACATGTACTTCATTAAGCTCATTATCATATTCAGGGTTGTTAACTTTAATATTTATTATACACATAATGAAGTAAAAGTTTTCAGTTGGGCATCATGGCCTTCAAGATTCTGTCCTGCCACCAAAACAGGGCCATCCCACCAACACAAGACTCTCTCCTTCAGTAACCTCTCAGACCAAGCTTGTGGGTCAGCACCCACAAGGTTTGTGGAAGAGAGAAACAAGAGCAAGCTGCTCAAGTCCCCGTTGCCCAAGGCTGGTGATTGTCAGTGACAGTAACAAATGTGACTGTTCTCCACAACTGAATACTGTTACTGGAAGGGAAGGAAAGCAGTGCCATCCCTGTAACCTCTTTGTAAGAGCTTGTGCAGGAAATACAGATCTCATACTTCACAGTATATGGTGTGCTTTACCAGGTAAAGACTCATCCCCTACACCCTTCAATTCCCCTTGTGGGTTAAAAACACAACAGGACATGCACAGCCAGTTTTCTCCTGTGTCCTTGTCTTGTTGTGACTCTTGAAGTTCTGTAATTTATTTATTTATTTTTAAATTAGAGGGGCTTTTCTCATGTCATGATTTTAGCCTATTACTTGCAATAGCTGTGGCAGTTAGGCTCTGGCCTTTGTTAAGAGCAGAACCTTCAATATCCACTCAACTTATTCATCACAGACATTTCAGCTCAAAATAATTCCTTCTCCTTCAGATTTGTCATTCCCATGTGTTGCTTACATTCAGAAGTAACCCTGCTGCACACACAATTCCCTAATGCCAAAAATCTGTTCTAGCAGGGCTTTTTTTTATTTTATTTTATTTTTTTATTTTTTTACTGTTGAGTACCTGGAAGTAAGATCTCTGACCCTTCAGTCTTTTTTTTTGGCACAGTATTGTTCCAAAAGCTTGCTTCATAGCTGTCCTTTTTTCTTTTTCTTTCTTTTTTCTTTTTTTTAAATTAATTATTATCTCATGTATGTGCTTTTATATTTGTTGTACCACTTGATACATCTTCTAAAATAATATGAATTGATTAGAAGACTTGCTCACTTACCAGCCACTGAAAAATTATATCTTCAGGTCGGAAAATTACACAAGACTAAGCTCTTCAATGTGATATTCAGACAACTTCCTAAATAATATTTTTTCTGTATACATATTTGATATGAAAGACTGGTGGCTGTATCTTTAATTTAAAGCAAAACCAACTACAAGTATTCCTGGAAACAAGAGAATTCCCATAATGGGAAATGCTCTGTCTCACAGAGAGAACTGATGCTTAAACCAGAGCTGTGCGCAGTCTTGAGACTGTTCCTGATGGAAATAAGTGATTGTCCTAATGTACCTAGCATCTCATTCTTCAATACAAAAAGAGCACTTAGAAACATGAAGCACTTTTTGGAGGGTTTGCATGAATACACTTAGTTAAGCTGCTGAGGTAGGAAGAGATCCTTGAGTTTTTGTCAGCTAAGAAACAGAAAGACATGTTAATATGTTGCAGGTAAGTGAGAATGCAGTGGTAGTTTTCAATGCTGCATGTAGTTTTGCTAAGAACTAAAATGAACAAAGCTAAAGGGATTAACCAGTGCATTTAGCAGCTAGGAGTGGAAGTTTCTAGTCCAACCTGAGGAAGCATGGTGAACCAGGTAGGGTACGGCAGCTTACTTTTTCTACTCAGAAGTTTGGAAACCATTTTTGTGGGACAAGGAAAGCAGCTGACTTCAGCAATTATCTCTCCAACAAAGGACTAAAATTGTTAAATTTTTGGTGTGAGTTAATGTGTATTTTTCTATGCACAGTTGATAAATGTCCTGCTTATCTACCGTGTTTGTTTTTTCTTTTCATTTTAATATGATATGGTTTGTTAAGTCAACTAATTCATGTTTGTGAGTGGAGAAAATTAGTTTCTTGAGCATCAAAAAGCTGAGATGAGTTTTCCCAGGATCATGAATGGGGCTTTAAATCAGTGCTTCATAAGTGAGTCTTTCACATTTGAATCTGTTTCTGCCATTCAGTTCCTGGCAAAGGCTACAGGTACACTAATTCGTTTTTGCTTGAGTTTAGATTTTGGGATAAAATCAGCTATAGGCAAACAAGTGATTATCTTATGTAAGGCTATGTCAAGAATTCCTTTGCAGTAGCAAAGACTTATAGTCTCAGCCCTACAAGTAAACTTCCAGAGATTTGCAAAACCTTTACGTAAGATTCTTTTAGCTTGGTGTGAGGAGCTCCACAAAGCCAACAGGTGCAGTGGAGGGGTCTCAAGTGGTGGGGAGCTTAGTTCTAGGTAAGAAACAATGCTTGGCAGCTGCTTACTTAAACTCATCATTGTGTAGATGAAAAACAATATTTTTGGGCTATAGCAAAGATTAGAAAATGCAATATCATATGTCACAGACAACTGAAGAATGCAGCGTAGAGGGAGAGGAGAGAGATGTAGGCAGGGTGGGAGAAAATATGAGGGACCAGTAACTCTGTTTTATATTTATTGATAGAAGTACATGGCCAAGCAGCCTTCCCTGAAGGATCTCTCTGGAAGACATTCCCTTTCAAAGGTGGGGTTGCTGTGGAAGTAAAGGTGAGGCTGTGAGGGTAAATATGAAGTTGACATGCTGCTTTGAGCATGAATATGTCTTGTGAAGGGCACTGCTGAAGTTCACTTCATAGAGTCTGAGATCTCAACCACTGACGTTGCTTCAGAAACAGAAGAATAAGAGTGTAAAGTTCTCCTCTAGAGAAAATGAGGCTGGGAATCTTGGCTACCTGTAAGCCTTTGCAGAGTTTTATAACCTGACATGATGCTAAGCAATCTGTCAGTGGAAACCCACCCAACTTTCTAAGCTTTTGGAATTTCTAAGCTAATTCTATAAAACTCAGCCCATTGCCAGTAAGTGTTTTGATTTCAACTAATTTGCATATTCTGATGGAGATATGTTGTGACAATAACTTTTTCCCAAGAGCTATTAATGTGGCTTTGGTTTCTGAATGGATTTAAGATGGGGCCTGATAAACAGTTCATCACAGTAATCTTATATGTGCTTCTTGGGAATGTTCCAGAACACAGCACTCAAGCAATCTTATTTTAGCAAAGTTCACTAAAACAGTAACAGATCATTAAACAGAGCAATTTCAGTTAACTGGTCATTGAGAAAACTTCCTGAGATTAGAATATAGCAGCACCAATGGCATACTTACTGTTGTTCTTAATGCAGGAAACAGTATTTAGCACAGTTTAGATAAAGATCTGATTTTAATCCCTCTTTTTTATATATGGATATCATTTGGAACTAGCTTGGACGTTGTATATTTTTCTTAGGGAAACTTTTTATTTGAGTAAAAGTCTGGCTTTAATTGGTGAAGGATCAGAGAACAGATAAATATCAATTGTGTCTCTTCTCATTTATCTTTGGAAAGAGGAAAAGACTTTTCTCTGGCATCTATTAAATGGTGGAAAAAGTAAAAAGCCGAGCAGTAAAATTGGAGAAGTGAGCTCATTTTTACTCAGCAAATGGAAACTTGCAAGTTATGTTAGTTTGCTTTTGTGCCTTGTTCTGTTGTTAGAGTGTTTCTCTAATTCTATAACATCTATGTTAAAGAGAAATATATGTTCTAAAAGAGTCTCATGCTGAGATGCAAAATCCTTACACAACAGATGGTTCATGTGGCCAAAATCTGATATAAATGAAATAAGACATAACGTCAGGGTACCTGCCCAAACAATTGCCAGCTTGAGTTGGACTTTTGTAATTGGGTCCCTAATGTTGCTAGCTATTTAACTCCTGTTTCTGGTTCTTTCTGAAATCTGTGCACACTCAATTACAGTTAAAATATCTTGTTTCTGTCAAAGATAGTGAACCTTAGCTTTCATATTTTTTATTTTCTTAAGACACTGGTCTTGCATTGATGCTGACGGCTGGAAATGGGAAGGAATATTTTTCCTTTAGTTATTCTGAAAGATAGGAATCTGAGGGGTTGAGGGAACAATGGGGGAAGGCAATGGGAAGTAGAAATTCAGGTTTCAGAAGTTTCATGGTATGTCTGTCATAGCATACACATTGACCCCCCCAAAAAACCAGAAACTGTTCTGAGTCAGAGGTTTCTTTTTTTGGTATTCAGTCTCAATAAAAAAAAAAAAAAAGAAAAAAAAGAAAAAAAAAAAGAAAAAGAAAAAAAAAAAAGAAGGTAGATAATGCTTATATTGAATAATTTTGTTTGGAGATATCTAAATAAAAAGTATTTGCTGTGGTAGACAGAGGGGCCTCGCCATTTGCCGAGGCGATCGGCTCCGGGGCAGACGCGTTCTGCAGCGGAGCGGGGGATCGGGCCAGGCAGGGCTAATTTTTGTCCGGCATCGAGCCTACTAGAGGGAGCCGCCAGGACCCGGCAGCCCTCGTGAGGGAGGCTGACGAGGCGAAGGCGGAGCCAGCAGCGTCAGCGGCGGGCTATTTAAATCGGGACCCACCGCCATTTCACTGCCATTTGCCGAGGCGATCGGCTCCGGGGCAGACGCGTTCTGCAGCGGAGCGGGGGATCGGGCCAGGCAGGGCTAATTTTTGTCCGGCATCGAGCCTACTAGAGGGAGCCGCCAGGACCCGGCAGCCCTCGTGAGGGAGGCTGACGAGGCGAAGGCGGAGCCAGCAGCGTCAGCGGCGGGCTATTTAAATCGGGACCCACCGCCATTTCACTGCCATTTGCCGAGGCGATCGGCTCCGGGGCAGACGCGTTCTGCAGCGGAGCGGGGGATCGGGCCAGGCAGGGCTAATTTTTGTCCGGCATCGAGCCTACTAGAGGGAGCCGCCAGGACCCGGCAGCCCTCGTGAGGGAGGCTGACGAGGCGAAGGCGGAGCCAGCAGCGTCAGCGGCGGGCTATTTAAATCGGGACCCACCGCCATTTCACTGCCATTTGCCGAGGCGATCGGCTCCGGGGCAGACGCGTTCTGCAGCGGAGCGGGGGATCGGGCCAGGCAGGGCTAATTTTTGTCCGGCATCGAGCCTACTAGAGGGAGCCGCCAGGACCCGGCAGCCCTCGTGAGGGAGGCTGACGAGGCGAAGGCGGAGCCAGCAGCGCCCCCTCCCCAGCCCTTCAAAAGCAGCCCCTAGGGAGCGCGGCGAACAGGGCGGGCAAACAGGGAGTGGCGCGTCAGAGGGAGTGGCGCGGCAGTTAGCGCGGCAGTTCGCGCAGGCAGGGCGCGCAGGAAGGGCAGAGCGCTCCCCCTACACACAAACAACACCTCGTTAACAACAGCCGTAACTAGGCGATAATGGTGGCCACCAGGCACGGCGCGCTCTCCAGAAAGTCGGTGCACACGCAGACCGACTACCCGTTAAAAAATGCCGCAGTTCAGGTCACCGGATGCAAGGAGTGTCTGAGCCTCTTGCTGCCATCGGCGGGAGGCAGAGAAACTGCGTGCGTGAGGTGCGAGCAGGTGGATGACCTGGTCCGCATGGTGGCGGAACTCAAGGAGGAGGTGGAGAGGTTGAGGGCCATCAGGGAGTGTGAGCGGGAGATAGACTTCTGGAGTACCTCCCTGCAGGGCCTCAAGGGGAGGTGCCGAGGTGAGACTCCCCAAATGGGGGCGGACCCCCTGCCCTGTCCCCGTCGGGCAGAGGGAGGGGATCTGGGAGCTGAGGAGGAATGGAAACAGGTCCCTGCTCGACATCGCAGGCGATGCTCTCCCCTTCCGGCCCCACCTTCCCAGGTGCCCTTACACAACAGGTTTGAGGCCCTAGAGATTGAGAGGCCGGTGTGTGAGGAAGAGGTAGCAAATGTTCCCAGGAGGATGCCTGGAGCGAGGAGGTCGACTCCGCGCCTCAGGACTGCCTCCACCAAAAAAGACAGGAGGGTTATTGTTGTTGGTGACTCGATTCTTAGGGGAACAGAGGGCCCTATTTGTCGGCCGGACCCTACCCGTAGGGAAGTCTGCTGTCTCCCTGGGGCCAGGGTCAGGGACGTTGCCAGGAAGCTTCCTAACCTGGTACGCCCCTCTGACTATTACCCCCTTTTGATAGTCCAGGCGGGCAGTGATAACATCGAAGAGAGAAGCCTCAAGGCTATCAAAAGGGACTTTAGGGGGCTGGGTCGGTTAGTGGATGGAGCGGGAGTGCAGGTGGTGTTTTCGTCCATCCCTATGGTGGCAGGGAGGAGTTCAGAGAGGACACGGAAAGCCCACCTGTTAAACACGTGGCTCCGGGGCTGGTGCCAACGCAGAAATCTTGGGTTTTTTGATCATGGGGCACTTTACTCAGCACCTGGCCTGATGGCCGCAGACGGGTCCCTATCTTTTAGGGGAAAAAGGATCCTGGGCCAGGAACTGGCAGGGCTCATTGAGAGGGCTTTAAACTAGGTAGGAAGGGGGATGGGGCTGAGGCTAGGATTGTTGGGGCTGTGCCAGGGGGAACAATGGCAAGGCCGGAGGATAAGGCAATGGCCCAGCTGAAGTGCATCTACACCAATGCACGCAGCATGGGTAACAAACAGGAGGAGCTGGAAGCCATCGTGCGGCAGGCAGGCTACGACTTGGTTGCCATCACGGAGACGTGGTGGGACCAGTCTCATGACTGGAGTGCTGCAATGCCTGGCTATAAGCTCTATAGAAGGGACAGGCAGCATAGAAGGGGTGGTGGTGTGGCTCTCTATATTAGAGAGTCTTTCGAGGCTGTAGAACTCGAGGTTGGGAATGACAAGGTCGAGTCCCTTTGGGTTAGGATCGGCAGGGACAACAAGGCTAGTGTCCTGGTCGGGGTCTGCTATAGACCGCCGAACCAGGATGAGGAGACGGATGAGGAATTCTACAGGCAGCTGACAGAGGTTGCAAAATCATCAGCTCTTGTACTCGTGGGGGACTTCAACTTCCCTGACATATCCTGGAAGCACAACACAGCCCTGAGAAAGCAGTCTAGGAGGTTTCTGGAGAGCGTGGAAGATAGCTTCCTGACACAGCTGGTTAGTGAGCCTACCAGGGGAGGTGCCCCGCTAGACCTTCTCTTCACAAACAGAGAAGGACTGGTGGAGGACGTGATCGTCGGGAGCTGTCTAGGGCAGAGTGACCACGCAATGGTGGAGTTCACTATTCTTGGCGAGGTCAGGAAGGGGACCAGTAAAACCGCTGTATTGGACTTTCGGAGGGCTGACTTTGAGCTGCTCAGGACATTGGTTGGTGGAGTCCCTTGGGAGGCGGTTCTGAAGGGCAGAGGGGTCCAGGAAGGCTGGGCGCTCTTCAAGAGGGAAGTCTTAATGGCGCAGGAACGGTCTGTTCCCACGTGCCCAAAGACGAGCTGGCGGGGAAGAAGACCGGCCTGGCTCAACAGAGAATTGTGGCTTGATCTTAGGAGGAAAAAGAGGGTTTATAAGCTTTGGAAAAGTGGGCAGGCCACTAAGGAGGACTTTAAAGAAGTAGCGAGGCTGTGCAGGGACAAAATTAGGAAGGCCAAAGCTCATCTGGAGCTCAATCTGGCTACTGCCGTTAAAGATAACAAAAAACGTTTCTATAAATACATCAACACAAAAAGGAGGACTAAGGAGAATCTCCATCCTTTACTGGATGCGGGGGGAAACTTAGTTACAAGAGATGAGGAAAAGGCGGAGGTGCTCAATGCCTTCTTTGCCTCAGTCTTTAGCGGCAATACCGGATGTTCTCTGGATACCCAGTACCCTGAGCTGGTGGAAGGGGATGGGGAGCAGGATGTGGCCCTCATTATCCATGAAGAACTGGTTGGTGACCTACTACGGCACTTAGATGTGCACAAGTCGATGGGGCCAGATGGGATCCACCCAAGGGTACTGAGGGAACTGGCAGAGGAGCTGGCCAAGCCACTGTCCATCATTTATCAACAGTCCTGGCTATCGGGGGAGGTCCCAATCGACTGGCGGCTAGCAAACGTGACGCCCATCTATAAGAAGGGCCGGAGGGCAGACCCAGGAAACTACAGGCCTGTCAGTTTGACCTCAGTGCCAGGAAAGCTCATGGAGCAGATCCTCCTGAGAGTCATCATGCAGCACTTGCAGGGGAAGCAGGCGATCAGGCCCAGTCAGCATGGCTTTATGAAAGGCAGGTCATGCCTGACGAACCTGATCTCCTTCTATGACAGAGTGACGCGCTGGGTGGATGAGGGAAAGGCTGTGGATGTGGTCTACCTTGACTTCAGCAAGGCTTTTGACACCGTCTCCCACAGCATTCTCCTCAAGAAACTGGCTGCTCTTGGCTTGGACTGGCGCACGCTTCGTTGGGTTAGAAACTGGCTGGATAGCCGGGCCCAAAGAGTCGTGGTGAATGGAGCCAAGTCCAGTTGGAGGCCAGTCACTAGTGGCGTCCCCCAGGGCTCGGTGCTGGGGCCGGTCCTCTTTAATATCTTCATCGATGATCTGGACGAGGGCATCGAGTGCACCCTCAGTAAGTTCGCAGATGACACCAAGTTAGGTGCGTGTGTCGATCTGCTTGAGGGTAGGAAAGCTCTGCAGGAGGATCTGGATAGGCTGCACCGATGGGCTGAGGTCAACTGCATGAAGTTTAACAAGGCCAAGTGCCGGGTCCTGCACCTGGGGCGCAATAACCCCAAGCAGAGCTACAGGCTGGGAGAGGAATGGTTGGAAAGCTGCCAGGCAGAGAAGGACCTGGGAGTGATGGTGGATAGTCGGCTGAATATGAGCCAGCAGTGTGCTCAGGTGGCCAAGAAGGCCAACGGCATCCTGGCTTGTATTAGGAACAGCGTGACCAGCAGGGCTAGGGAGGTGATCGTCCCCCTGTACTCAGCTCTGGTGAGGCCGCACCTCGAGTACTGTGTTCAGTTTTGGGCCCCTCGCTACAAGAAGGACATCGAGGTGCTTGAGCGGGTGCAGAGAAGGGCGACGAAGCTGGTGAGGGGCCTGGAGAACAAGTCCTACGAGGAGCGGCTGAGGGAGCTGGGCTTGTTCAGCCTGGAGAAGAGGAGGCTCAGGGGCGACCTTATCGCTCTTTACAGATACCTTAAAGGAGGCTGTAGAGAGGTGGGGGTTGGCCTGTTCTCCCACGTGCGTGGTGACAGGACGAGGGGGAATGGGCTTAAGTTGAGCCAGGGGAGTTTTAGGTTAGATGTTAGAAAGAACTTCTTTACAGAAAGGGTTGTGAGGCATTGGAACAGGCTGCCCAGGGAAGTGGTGGAGTCACCATCCCTGGAAGTCTTCAAAAGACGCTTAGATGTAGAGCTTAGGGATATGGTTTAGTGGAGGGCTGTTAGCGTTAGGTTGGAGGTTGGACTCGATGACCTTGAGGTCTCTTCCAACCTAGAAAATTCTGTGATTCTGTGATTCTGTGATTCTGTAATGTCCTGTAGACCATAAGTTAACAATGACCAGTTGACAAAATTTTTTTTTTTTTTGATGTTGCATATAAATATTTCATAGAATAATAATTGGCAAGTGATATTAATATTATTAGAGAATAATATATATATTTTTTTGCAGCATAATAATGATATGAAAAGTTTTATTTCATAGAAATTATGCTTAAGTGACAAAAAATCACACATTCAAAGCAAAATACAGATGTTGCAGCTGCTCACAAAGAGTCAGGCTGCCCTCAATTTGTTGCGTACTTACTGGGAGGTTTATCTGTCTCTGCTCAAATCCAGGTCGTGCTAATGTCAGTGCTCTCTGGACTTTCGGAGTACATGACAACAGAGCTAAAACACAAGTTTTAGCTCAAGAACTGTGAGGTCAAAAAACATCCTACTGTAAATTGTAAAGTAGTACATCTTTGCCACTGCTTGAATACAGTTTATGTTTTATTAGAGTGTACATTTTCCTTGAATTCAGAAATGAAAAAGTGTATGGTTAATGCCTGAAATAATATTTGGAAGGTCTGAAACTCTTAGGTGGAAGTTAGCTTAATATCATTGCAAACTGGTGTTTTTGCATTGTATGTGATTTAACATAAATGTCCCATAGGAAAAAAAAAAAAAAAGAATAAATAAAAATAGGCTTTGTTTTTGAATTAAAATTGTAGATACATTTTTAAATGTTTTATGGTATGTCTATGTCTTTTTGCCTTGGTGTGCAAGGCAGAAGTGTCAGCTAAAGCAGAGATAGAACGTATATTAAAGACACTAGGTATTCACAATATGGTAAAATCTCAGCTGACTGCGGACTGATATAACAAAATTGTGTGTTTAAAAGAATTTGTGTAATTAAAATTGTTCTTCTCAGGTCTTAAGAACATCTGTGTGAACTGGAATAGTTATGTTTCTGAACTGAACTGAACTGTACCTGCAGGAACTGGGGTGTGGCAGCTGGCTGGAGATTTTGAATTCTCTCTCAAAAAGTCTATGGGGATCAAAAGCTAAGATGCAGAACTGAGAGACTCCTTCAAAAGTTTTGACCCATGCAGGTGCGCAGAAACAGCATAAAACAGCTGTCTGTGCTTGCCTGGAATACTGTAACACCAAGGGCTTTTTCAGATCTGCATCTTGGGCATTACATACATGTAGCTGTGATCTTGGTGAAAGACAGATCATGACATTAAAAGGACACCTGAAGATCCGTGTGTTTACATTAAGGTGCTTATTGCTATAATACCCTAACAGCATCTAAAGGCCTCAGGTAATTTTGATGTGCTGGTCTGTTTTTATATTGTTTCATTTATCTGCAGTACCCTATAATAAGAACATATAATAATACAATTATGTAGTAATACACGTACATGATGGCCTGTATTTTAAATAAGTTTTCACGCCTGTGCCTGAAAACAAGTTCAGGAGCATGTAAATATAGTTCTCTGTTGATTTAGATCAGCGAACTTCTATGGGTTCAGCGTGCCATTGTAAGGGGAAATTTTGACTATTCCAATGTCAAAAAGGTATTTAAAATTATTTAGTAAACTCTGTGAAGCTACACTTCATGCATTTAAACAAACTAATCTCTTTGCACCTGTAAGAAAAAGCAATATGAATTTAGAGACACATCAGTCATTGCAGTTTGTTATGAATAATGCATTTGTTTGTTTCAGCATGTTATCTGATAATATATGGTAAAGCATGTTTACCTCATCAGCATAAACATTGCAGCTTTTATGTAATGTATTATGCATGGAACTTAGTTGGATTTTGTTTGTTTGTTTGATTTTGTTTCAGAGTGCAGTTTTTTTAATGTGTGAGTATAATAGCCTGTACTTTTCCCTTTTCTCCAAGTTTCCTGTTCACCAATGGATGTTCCTCCCTTGCTCAAATATTTCAGCAAAATTTTGCAAAATGATAGAAGCCTGAATGATAATTAACCCCTTGAAGATTTTTGAAAACAGGTAGACAAGTAGGGGAGTCTTTAAAAGTGGCTCAGCTGAAGGGATAAGTTATTGTATGAGCACTCAAGTTATGGGATACCAGGAAATCCCATGTGAAAGACCTGATGAAGGACATACAACAGGAATATGAGCAACCTTAGGTATCAAGAACATTAAGCAGAACTGTTTGGATCACATTACCACTGGTCATCTTCCAGCCCTTCCAAAATAAACCATTCTGTGATTCTCTGAACTGTATCTGTAATCCATGGTGTATCTATACAATGCTGGTGTCACTTTCTAACATGAAACCAAGATGTGGCCAATGAGTATGACTTAGTTTTCAATGCAGAACTTAGAGTTCACTTGACCTCCAGAACAGATAAAGCCTATGAGATCTAAAACTATGTGATATCTAAATCCAGAGGAAAACAGCTTTTTACAGCAGTAGCACTTGTGGAAACACATACTTTCCTTTTCTCTTTTTTCTTTCATTGGGTTCAAAATATAGAATAATACTGAATCTGGAATGGAAAACTCATCTAGGTGAGCACAGCCATCTACCGAGCTCTTGCTATGCCAATCACTGAAATGAAAATAAAATTTTGTTATACTGGATATTTTTATTTTTCACCTGTACTCTTGCAGTAAATCAAAATATTCTTGCTGAAGAGGAAAAAGGATCACATTTATACTACTATTTTGCTGCTGTAATAAAATAGTATTGTATCAAGAGGAGATGGGGAGAGAAAGTGTTAGAGAAATATACAGTCACACTCTTCAGGTTTCTCTCTAGGCCTGATCCTCAGTCCTGAACCATGCTAGTTTATAGCAGGTGAGAGGTAAGCTGTTTGTGCTGTGTCAGGTACTTCTCTGAGTAATTTTCATCATGAGAGTGATTTATAAGATGGACTTAAAAAGTCCAAGCTGGCAGATGGACTTTTTGTAAAATATGTAATTACAATACCAACAAAAAAGAATGCCTTGTGCTTGTCAAATATGCTATTTTTGGTGTATGGTGGGTATTTTTTTGTGTTGACAATATACCTGCAGTACAAAGAAATATTTACTAAAACCATAGAAAGAGATAAATCAAAGCATAGTCTTGATTTGTCAAATTAAATAAAAACAGTTAACCTAATTAGCTTTTCTATTAAGTGATACTCTTAGTAATTGGTTAAACAAAGCATCAAAAATGAAATGTTTGTGCCTGAAATATAAAAACAAATTATCAAATTCCAGTATTGTAAATCACACCATGCTACAACAAATAACTTGTTCTCACAAATAAGTGCATGTTTTCTCAAAAATAAGTATATTACAGTATTCAATTACCTTTAAGGATTCTGATGCATTTTTTTTTTTCTTCAGTTGCATCAGGAAGAAAACAGCTCCACCACATCAACAGGGAGTTTATTCCATAGAAAAATGGGTAGTATGTTAAAGCAGACAAATAGAAGTTCAATTCAGTTTGACAACTGAAATATTTAAATTTAGGTAAACCTAAAAGAAATATATTTGTTTTTCTCCCTCTGACTGAAACAGGGTAGAAAAAAATATCAGGACCCTTTCTGTGGTAAAAATATGATATATTTTTCAAAAGAAATTACATCTTTCATGTTCTTGACCAGCTGAACTTTTCAGTTTACAGCTATACTTTTAGGATGGTGTGGTATATTGGCTTCTTGTTATGAAGTGGTGCAATATATTGTTTTCTGGTGACTATTCCACAGAGGGGAAAAAAGAACTTATTACTGCATTAGATAGCTGAGTTCTCTTGAAGCAAAGTAGTAGAGGTCAGTGTTTCTGCCACAGAAACACTAGGCTTCAGCTCACGAATATTGAGTGGGTTAATTTTTTCACTATCAAGTCTGTCTGTAACACAAGTGATGCAATACGCCTCAAATTACTCAAATTTTCAGAAAGTCATTCATACTCCTAAGCTAATTTCTAGCAGTTCCCACAGCATATAGTTAAAATAAGACCCATGCCCAGGAATTATTTTTAACATCTGCAGAATAATGATTTAAAGTAGATTTTCACATACTGAGCTTCCCCATAGTCTCCCTGATACGAATTTTCCAAAATCCATTTTTTTCACTCTATTCAAATTAATTACTCTACAAAAGTTAATGGAGCTGAAACTATGTTGTGTGCCTTGAGAAGTCCAAGGATAGATAACCACCACTCGTGGCCCATTCTCCTTCCCATTTTGGCCCACCTGGATCCTAGTGAGTGGACATTATGGCCTGCTCCACTGACACAATAAAACAAATACTCTGTGGAATTTTTAAAAATGAAGGAGGTTTGGGCAGTGTATTGGCTTTCCATGGCAAGGTTTTGGTAGCAGAGATGCTCAGTGGTGGCATCTGCGAGAAGACTAGAGAAGCTGCCCCATGCCAGATAAGGGCCAGTTTCATCTGTCTCCTAAGTGACCTGCCACTGGCCAAAGCTGAGCCAATAAGCGATGTTTTTTGCACCTTTGGGAGAGCAGATTTAAGAAAGGGAAAAAACAAACAAACAAACAAATAAAAAACTGCTGCACAACATCTGCTGTGAGAGAGGAGTGAGAACCAGTCTTGCAGAACCCAAGGCCAGTACAGAAGGAGGGCAGGAGGTGCTCCAGGCACACAGCGTAAGTTCCCCTGGAGCCTGTGGAGAGGCCCCTGGTGGAGCAGGCTGTCCCCCTGCAGCCCATGGGTCCCACATGGAGCAGATCTCCACACTGCAGCGATGGAGGAGCCCCCAGTGGAGCAGGTGGATATGGCCAGGAGGAGGCTGCGGCCTATGGAAAGCCCCCACAGGAGCAGGGGCTCTCGGGGGAGCTGCTGCCCGTGGGGGATCCGTGCCAGAGCAGTTTGCTCCTGATGGATGGACCCTGTGGTACTGAGCCATGTGGGAGCAGGGGCAGAGAGTGACTGTGAAGGAACGGCAGAGACGAAGCATCAGGGACTGACCACAGCCCCCATTCCCTGTTCCCCTGCGCTGCTCAGAGTGACGGTGTAGAACAGGGTGGATGGGGGGTGTTGGGTGGGGTGTGGGAGGTGGTGGCTCTCTCCAGAGCACTTAGCATTTTAAAAAATATTTTATGTTTCAAAAACTGGATTATTATTTTCAGTGGCAATTGCAAATATTCAGCACTTTCACAAGCCAGAAGTAAAGAGTCTAAAAATGAGCTTTAAAATCTAAGGAAGACAGTGGTCAATCAAACATTTTTATAAGAAATTATTTACTTGGCATCTGTAGTAAACATATGGGTAGAACTGAGTTGCCAAGGACATCCTTTTTACTCCCTTAACCTTTTTTTTTTTTTTTTTTTTTTTCCTTTCATTCAGTATGTCTTCCATTTCCTGCAATACATGACAAGTATCCTAGAAACAAAAGCCTATTACACAACATGAATTTTTCTTGTTGCCCATGGGGAATCCTTTGGAAAAATAGTATAGAATCATATAGTGTAGCTACTGGAGAAAATAAGAGAGTCTTGCCTTGATTCTGGAACTTCTTAATAGGCAGTTTTTATTAGATTTCCTTGGCTATACTTCCTGGAGTCTTTGTGAAGTTGAACTCTCATATTCTCTGTCAAAATGCATGGCAGAGGAAGAGATGTGTTGATATGGTGGAACTGGTAAAAGAATCAGCTGCTGAAGGTTACCTTCCTAGTCTCATTAAGACAGTGCAAACATTGATTTTTAGGGAGAGTTGGGTAAAATATGAAAATTTGAATCAATTTTTTACATGAGAAGTAAAATGTATGTCCTTGATTCAAAGCACAATTTTCCCTTCACTGTCTTTCAAGTGCCTTCTCCACAGCAGGAAGGCTTTAGCAATTCTCAGTACAATGACTAGAAAATGTTACTAACATGGAGAAGTGTGTTTTGTTCTGTGAATACGCTGAGCCATTTTAAACTGAAATAAAAATAATAGAAGGTCTGAGGGTCTCTGAAATGAATGATTGCCATTAGTGAAATTGCAGGTAACCAAAATGTGGATCTCATCCACTGTCAATCAACTTTAAACAGAAGCATCATTATCAGTGAAATCTGTTATATGAATGAGAGGAGTTTTAAAGCAGTTGATGTAAACCATTTCAAAGGAAGTCTTCACCCTTCTCAGACTTCACCCTTTTTACAACAGATGTAGCAATCCCAGATGTTTAGAATGAAAGCTTCACCTACAGGCTTTCTGATATTTTCTCCTGTGTTAGAAGGGAAAAATCCAAGTCAACAGTGTAAGAACAGTTTGGGCTAGAACTGATAAGAGAGAAACTGAAACTTAAGTCCTGCAAATATGTGAGCACATTTACCTTCAAACTCACATGTTTGAAGGAACCATTTGTTCCTCTGAGCAAAGTTAAACAGTTGTAGTCATTTCTGGAATTAAGGCCTAAATGTGCAAAATGCATTCTTTTTCTATGCTACCAAGTTCCAGTTACATAAGAACTCATGAGTCTTGATTATGTTGTGACAGAGCCAGGAGAGGGAGAGGCTGAAGTATTTCTGGAGATGGAAGAATACTGAAGCCCAACAATATTATATTATTTCATTTTATTAGACAGTCAGGTATATGCATGGGAGGGAAGGGGAGAGAGAGAAAATTTAGAAAACAATTATTTCACCCCCAAAGTCTATTCCACTTATTAAACTCTGCAATATGTTTTTGGTATATCAAAGAATTTACTATTACCACATAGAGTATTCAGCAAATTACTGAACAGTGTTCATAAGGCTGTAGTGATAGTGTGAATTGGATTGCAAGATTTTATTTATGTAGTGGTCATTTGTTTGCAAATTGTATGAATGAGCCCCCTCAACAAAAAAAAGGAAGACTAAAGACACCAACAATCTTGAGTTTTGGTAAATGCATTGCAATGTGGAGCTCATTTTCAGTTAATTTAAGATTAATCTGTATCTTCCTGAATTGTTCTTTGCTTTATAATGACAACTTTTGGGGAACTCCTTCCTAGCTGGATTCTTTCTGTGCTCTGCGCCTTGCTCCTTGCTTAAGCTGATGTTGTACTGTGCTGTAGAGATTTGTAATCAATTCTTAGGTAAGCATATTGAAGAAAGAATATGGCAACAGTTAAGAGAATAGCATCTATTAATAACCAAGAACAGGCATTGTCAGCTTTAAAAAACACTGAGGATTACGATGCTCCATGAAAACACCATGAAAGAATTGTACTCCTATAATGCTGCACTGATTTGGAGATGCTGAAATATCGTGAAGTTTTCATTTAGTCTTGATTTTTACAATGCAAATGCCATTTTTAAAATCAGATTTACTCAGCTTATTAGTTTCAGTTTGCACAGAAATAAAGAAATAAGCTACACAGATAAATAAATACAACATCTAAATACAGAAAACTCAGAAAAACAGAAAAAATTATACTCCTGTTATTGCCATATTTTCTTGACTCTAAAATATATGCTAGAAAAAGACACAAACTAAGCAGCAAAGGTTTGGAAGACCTGAGCAGTCCTGATGCACAATGGTATAGTCAAAATCTTGAATGGTTCACTCTCCTGGGCAAAATGCTTATTGACTTCCCACATGTGGCTCCAGATAGCCATTAACTTATAGCCTTGAAAATTTAGGTAACCCAGAGAAAGCTGTATCTAATAAAGCTGAGGGGGTGGAACTGCATGTATACATATGTACGCATTTATACATTCCTATGTATGTTAGTAGGTACACAAAGCTGGGAAATGGCTTTTTTTTTTATAATAGAGTATTCTATTTAATTAATGGGAGAGGTATTCTGAAGGGTATTTCAGGCATCTTACAGCACCAGGAAAAAAAATTATTGAAAATGTATTGGAAACAAAAACTGCAATGAGAAGAGAATAATTCTCTTCCTGATATCTCCTCCTCCAGAAGATAGAAAGAATTTTTGTTTTATCTGTTGTTTCTTTGTCTCTAGTTTCAATTTTTTTCCTTTCTTTTTATTTTTTAATGGAACTTGTCTGCCAGGACCTACCTGAAGGATTGTGTTTCAGAATGTTTTCCATCCTGTCACTGAATTCCTGTCTTTCAGGAAAGTTTCCCATCAATTTTATTTTGTGCTTATGGTAGCAGCTAATCTACTCATTAAGAATTTTGTCTTGAAGGGTGACTTGTTTTCTCTCTGTGTAATTTGATTTAGAATTTGATGGAATTTAAATGTCTACATGTTCCACTGTACCTCTGAATCAGCCTGGTCTTTGGCACAATAAGTAGCAATAATCTGGATCTTCTCATAGAAATTAATTAAAAAATTACTGGGAATTTTTATAAATGCTGTTAATTTAGCTCATGATTATAACAGTATTTTGATCCTTTTAAGCATTTAGGCTACTGATGTTTGTCCACTGTAATTTTCTCCCACTGCTAAATACAGGAGTTAAAGAACCGTTCCCATTCAGCTGGAATGTAGGGAGGCTTCCAGAGTCCCAAAACCTTTGGTGGTTGAGCAGAAGAAAACTAAGAAAATTCTACATCAGGCAGATTTTTCTCTGGAAGGATCAACAAGATATCTGGTAGCAGACACTACCAACCACAGAAGGTATGAGCCAGACAAACAGATGTGACCAGGAACCTGGTTGGTAGGCATTTGTCTCTGGAACAGACAGGTCATTCTATGGTAGATATCTGCACAGATGGTTTAAGAGCAATGACAAATTAGTTTGTGTCAACAAGAATGTCATTCAGTGCTCATCTCTCAAATGTCAACGTAAAAATGTTTCCTAGTTTTTAAGACACCTGTAACATTCTTCACTCCTACTTAAATGCAGGACTTCCATCTACAGGTACATATATTCAGCAGTCTGATTTTCTGTGAATGGGTAGCTTCTCTGTAGGTACCTCAGTACTGTAAATCAACTGATTTATCCAGTCTCAGAGTTCTTTCATTCAGTCCAGAAAAGGAAATACTTTTTGTACATGCTTCTTCTCTTAAAGAGTGATAGTGAGGCAGGGCTTAATGGTACTCTTTCCTGATGGTCCCAAGCATCCTGTCCTTTCTGGGATCTACAGCTGGCTACTGGGCACTTCATCTAGCAGCCAGAATTATCTCCACATGTGTTTGACAGCTGTGATAGAGGCATATGGGATATGCCACCGACCTGGAGCAACAGCTGGAGACTAGCTGCAATTAACCGAAGTGTATATGTATGGGCAACTGAAGCTCTGTAAGCCTCGTATATTTGCCAGAATTAGACACTCCTTTGGGATCTTTCTTATCTGGAGTTTGTTAGCTGATAGTACACATTTCTTACCAGTTTTTGGGATGTTTCAGGGTTGGATGTTGCAGTGTGACATGACATCCTTTGGTTGTACGGCACTGAATACATGTGATTTTCTTGATTAGAATAGAGCAGTTCTGTGATTGCTGTCATTATTGTACCTTTGAGCTGCGTTATATCTTCCTGCCCTGTTATGATGGGCTGAATGGGTTGAATAATATTTTTTTTTTAACATATAAATTGTGACCAGCACTGATTTCAAATTTAGAATTGTTAAATGCAATATGAAGTTAACTCCACTCCTCCTCCTCCTCCCCCCCCCTTTTTTTTTTACAATATGTTTTTTACATAATGAATAACAGTCCATCTGTAATGGCTTAGATTTGCATATTTGCATGACCATTGCAGCCAGTCATTTCCCACTGTCTGGTCTGGCTATGCGGTTTCTTGTCAAGAAACTGTCTTCCCTTTTTCCGGGATAATTTTGTATTTATCAGAATACTCTCAGATTTTCTGGATAATTTTTGCCTAGCAGTCTGTAATATGCTACAGTTGACTACTGGGATGGATTATAGTTTTTCAGGCTCTTGTGTTTACTCTCATTTTCAGTCAGTATCACTTCTGTAATCTTTCAAGTACTACATCCACCTTCTATCCAGCATTTTTAAGTGACATATGGTAGGTGTTGTGTTGGCCCTCTTACTGAGATTGCATGATATGCCATGAAGAACAAATGTTCTAGGAGTTGGTGTTGAGTATATTTACAATAAAAATAATCAGGGTAAGGGTGAATATTTCTTATGCGGGTGGTAGCGCTTTTCTCATGGACTTAGGAGAAGTACTTAAAGCTGAGCAGTATTTTTCTGAGAAGGAAGAAGTTTGTTGGAGATATTCTGTGTCTGAGGAGTTTCTCAAGTATGTTCCTGCCTTCACTTTGCTGTGATTAACTGGTCTTTTGTCAAGGAAATACTAACCAGCATTTTCATCAAGGAATTCCCCACTAACTAGTACTCAGAGCAATGTAATAATCATGTTCACGTAGAACAAATAAATACAGAAGAGAGATGTTCTCATTAGATTTTACTAGCTCTGTGTGATATCACCAGATTTCAGTATCTCAGCTGACAGCGATGATTTAGAGTGCAAATAAACTATTAGCATAATTAGATTAGACATACCATACTGCAATTAGAATTGCCTCTGTCAGACCGTTCTTCATTAACAGAACTTGTTCAGAACATACTGTCTGCTTCTTGATTCTCCTAGACTAATTAGTTACGTGTATGGATGCTTAGATTGCTTAATTATTTTCATTGTTCACCATTAACATTTTCCTGAACCAGGACCTACCATCACTCAGACATAAGCTGTGGAACTGACCAAGGCCCAGGAGAGATGATGGCCAGACATCCACCAGGCCAGAATGACACTCAGAGTAGAGAAGAGCTTGAAATGGAGCAAACATAAATGGAAGGAGTTAACAGGTTTACTGTGAGAGGCAGAAGATAACAACTAAACTGCTGCTTGGAGGCAGATCTTGAGAACTGAGCAACGTATCTGAGATAAAAGAGGAAAGTTGATCGTGTTGGAGGGAAGGAAAAGATGAGGGACAAGGGTCTTTTTAGGAATTATTGTTATCAACAAATTGTCATGCTCTTGTAGTAATCTTCTGAGGTGACAGTTCAAAGATCTCCACAGGCATTGACTTTCTAAGCCTTCAAATTAAAACTGGTCATGTCATACAAAAACAAAAAAAAAAGATTTTTTTCCATGGCTGGAAAAAATTAAGTAAATTTGAAATCTGTTTAGGGAAAGAACCTCAAACAAATGCATCTTTGGAGATGTCAGTTGAAATGTTTGTTAACCTTCCTTTTAGAAAAAGGCAATTTTGGAATAAAAAATGCCATTCCAAAATAAAAATAAAAGTTGACATTAAATGAAATGTCAAAACAGAATGAGTCAACATTTCTAAAATATCTCATTTTCTCAACAGTCCTCAACTAAATCTATTTTCCAAATGTAAAATGAAGGCAATTTCCAGCTCCTTCTACCCCAATTGACGTCATGCTACATTTATTATATGATCCCACTATTTGCCAGCAATTTTGACCACTACTGTTTTTGCTTTTCCATGAGGGAGAAGGTTTACAAAACCACTTTTCCTAGAGTTCCACCTCTAGGAAAAACTGCTTCCTAGTACATGCCAATAGAAAAAGAAACTCAGCACACCGTCAAACACAGCACCCTCCATCAACAATGCTGTTGTCTAGATAAGATGAGCACATTGGAAAGGGATTAGATTGTGGGATTGCCAGAAGGTACAGTTACAGTTAGTTTTACTGAAATAAAACAGTATTATTCTTCTTAGCTGTGGTGAAAGTACTAGCATTACCTTTCATCTCAGTGACTAAGTGTTCTGACCAGAAAACAAAAACAAAAGAGTTGGTAGTTCATTATGGAATTAGAATAAAAAGAACACAGCCTGGCAGTCTACTTCTAGTAACACCTGTGTGCTTCTTGGATAATCCCAAACAAAAAGCTAAGTTACTTGCAACTTGTGATAAATGTCTTTAAAGGTGGAATCATTAGTTCTTTCAGTATGGCCAATCCTTATTCAGTTGTATCAGGCTTTTGCTCATAAAAAAAAACACTTGTATGAACTCCTCATAAGATGGTCTTCTGGTAAAAGTTCTTAACTTCATGGTAACTGGCAGATAAATCAGGGGGCCTGTACAGATTATTTTGCCAGTCAGAAACTCAGTGGCTTAAGTATCTCTTGGATTCAATGTGGCATTTGGAGTGGCATTTGGAGAAATTTGGTTTCCTTTTACTACTTCTGACATCTGCATTGATATAAAGGAAATAATAATGATTGATATAAAGAAAATAATAATGATTTTCAGTGAGTTTAAAAATTGAAGTATTTTTCCTGCAGTATACCGAATAAAGCGATAGTCCATTCCATTGTATATTCCATGTAATATATCTCTCAGTTCTGTATAATAGACTTCTGTAATAGATTTCTGTAAGATTTCCATATTCCTCTAATATAATAGGATGGATTCATATAGTACTTAAAAGTGGTACAAAAACAACCAGTTTTATTCAATATGTGATTCTGCAAGGACTTTGGGCATAGATATATTCTTTTAACATAACATCATAATTCCACTTAATGCTAAATCAGAAATGACAGCTATTGTTCATATCACTTTTCTATCACTTTTCTGTTCCTCTGTCAATCCTCTAGCTGCAGGAGGTGCTCTTACTTTCTGAACCTGGAGTTTCAGCCCTAGTTAGGAGTGCTTGTGCTGTTTGTTCAGACTCCTTGTACAGACAAGTTACACAAAGCTTTTGCAGTTGTCTGCTTTGAATAATTTAATGGTTTGCTGGTTTTACTGCAACATTTTGAGTGCAAACTGGGAGGTAAAGTGTTAAGCTCATTTCCTGTAGTGTTTTTCTCTGCATGTTTTCCACATTGTCTTCATTTTATTGGACTTGAATATTGGATGTGCCACACCTGACTATGCTATAAAAGCTACACAATCCAGATGATAAGCAGATATTTTTCATGAGACTTTTAAATGAGATCAGTAAATCAATTTCAAAGTGAGTTTTACAAAGCTGAGATTTGTTTGCAGCAGTCACCTCAAACAATAAAGCATCTCTTTTATATAGCACATTTAATCTTATATATAATTTACAGGTGTACCTGTTAGATCATCAGAATTCTGTCAAGAAAGCAACTGAATTAGTGTATGATTACAGAGAAATACACTGTATAGAAATGTTCTTTCTTCATATTAATTTTTAAATAGTAATTCACTAAAATGCACCTCATTTTTTTTGCTAACATATACTTAAAGAATAAAAGATAAAAACTTATTTTTCTAATTTTTGAAATGAAATATTTTAAAGTAGGTGTCTTCTTTCCTAACTGCTTAAAATATATATGTAATATTTCTTGATTTCAGCAAAGTATGCAAGCAAAAATGCTAAAAATAAAGAGTTTCTGGTCATTTCTGGGACTGTATCTGTCCTCAGCTAGAGCCATTTCTTTATCTTACGGCAGGAATTGTATTAGGCCAGGTAAGTTGTAGAGCACCCTGTACAAAGTACTTACCACAGTCGAAATAAGTAGTAGTTTCGGAGGGTCCTTGAGCTGTCAGTCCTTAAAATTAAAAATGGCTGTAAATAAGGTTTTGGGTAGTTCTCTATAATATAATACCTTTCAGTGTGAAATTGTAGTCCCATGAAGACAGATTTTGAATTGATTCAAAATTTTAACTGAGAAATATATTTGTAACTTGCTACTTCTTCCCCAATCCAGTAGTTAGTCGGAATGATGAAATTCTTTGGAAAAACTTATCTTCTGAACAAAATACTTGGATATGGGTATGATTCTGTATTTATACTGTAAGCATCTGAACTGTTCTTCATAAAGATGTTGTCTACTTCCAGCTTTTTGATAATTTCCTTCTAGACAGGTTTGTTTGTTTGTTTCCTGGATAGAGTCTTTCGAGAACCTTTCTCATTTAGTGACAAATATTTTTAAAATTTCTTCTTCTTCTTTGACCATGGTTGTTAAATTCCTCTGATAACTTCCTGATTACTCAAAAAACAACCAATCAATCAAAAAACAAACTAGCACAAGAACCCTGGATTCCTCAGTATGTAATGAACAGTACTTCTGTTTGCATCTTTTTTTTTCTATTTCTTTTATTTTCTTTTCCTTTTTTTTTTTTTTTTTTTCTGTTGTAATTAGTCTTGCCAACTACTTTTCTGTCCTGAAAATTAATTACTCAAAATGCCTTCCTGAAATCAAACTTAACGACATACACAGATATACAGTTCTACAGATATAAGCTTTACAAAGTCAACTTTAAGAGCTCATGCTCACTAGCAGTATCTTCCAAATGCTCTATTTTTAGCATTATAACTAAGAACACATAAGGATGATACTGAGAAACCACCCTATGAAATATAGGATACATATACAGAACCAATGTAATTTTTCTGGATGGAGACTCAGCAATTTCTCTAATTAAGTTATTGACTTTCAGTGGAGGGTCTCTGTGCAGATCTCATGCAACAAGCAGGGGAGGTGGCAGGAAGCAGTCCTCCAAAACATTTGGTTCTTAGCCTGTTTCAGGGCTAAAGATTTACAGTAGAGGCCTCCTGAAATTCATCCTGTTCCCTGTGGAAATAGCTGACTGTTATCTATTCACTAGCAAATTGTTTTTTGCTGATTTTATATCTCATTGGGTTTCAATGAATATAGGTTTCAAATGCAAGAGGAAGAAAACCCCTTTTTTTTGAAATAGAGTACAGCAAGCACGGTAACTTTACAAATCTTCACCTGTTACAGCATACCCATCTTCTTATAGAAATAACCTTCATCAGCAGATAGTTGAAAAGAGCAAGTTAGGTTCAACAGTATGTGGGAAGTGTCTCGTATGCTCTTTTCATCCTGAGGTTCACATTTCAGATACTGCTGCCTTTAGAATCACAGTCCCACACCCTGGGACTTTTCAGTGATTGCAAATTGGGTTACTTAGGTTTCTGGTAGCAAGACCAAGGAATTCAAGATAAAACTTCAGATACAAAGAAATAGTTCTAGACATAGGCTAACACTTTCTGATGAATGTACCTGAAGATTAATATTGAAGACATCTCCCTTATTTTGGGGACTAATGGAACTGCAAAATGGTAAATTAGCCTAGCATCATTGTGGATAGTGAAGGATCGGAAGTGGACACATGCTCAATCTTAGCTTAAAATCACAATGCTATGCCACTTTGATTGGTGTTGGAAGTCAAACTAGTTCTTAGTGCTGCCATAGGAAAATCTTTCAATAATGCTTTTATATATACTTCCCACTCAACAAGTCTTCCTGAAAAAAACACTGTTGTTTATTCCTCAGGCCTCTGGACTATTTGACTCTGCCAAATCATCTTGTGTAAGGCAGCTTGTTCACAATGTGTAAAATTAACTTTCCACTGGAGTAAGAGACAGAATTACAGTGAAGCCAGCATATAGACTTTATTTCCAACAAAACTGAAAGTGATATATCATGTTTTTCATTTGTATTTATCTTGTTTGCTCTTTGGAACCTTCAGAAACCATGCAGATGTGGCTAAGCAATGGAATAGAACACTGTGAGAAGTCAAGGGGGTTCTTGGTATCCCTTCTGTCCATCTTGATCATCATCATTAAGCATTCATAGACTTGTCAGCGGTCCTTACTCATTTGCTAGCTAGATCACTGTGAAGAAAAAAAAAAGTTTTTTTTTTTTTTTTTTTTTTTCTTTTCTCATTTTCTGAACCCATATCTGAACAGTACAATGTCTAACCATCAGTGTGTCAGGCTGGACCATGGACAGACATTACAGTGTTTGGAAGTAAAGCTGGTGCTGCTCTAGAACAATTATTAAATAAAGAGTTAAATGTTGAGACTCTGATAGAGCAATTTTCTAATTAGTAGTATTGCTGAAGTTCTGTTTAATCGCTTCAGCATTCAGGGATCAAAATGTACCTGATGTACCAAGGTATAGTGCAGTGAGTGCACTCATTACCATTGTGCTTTGATATACAGATCAAAGACTTCATGCATCTAGAGATGTAAGCTTCCATTGAAGTCCATACTAAACATCTGCTTGATCATGTGCAACTGATTGTTTTATGCGTTTCATGTCTTTGAGGAGTGCATTTAAAGACCAGGCTTACTCAGTGTTTATTGGTATGATGATATGAATAATTGCTATAGTATTGAAGTCAGCAACATTAGGACTGTTTATCAGCCTCAAAGAAAAAGCTGTATTATGGGAACAGAGAATATACATGATTTTACACTTCATCCATGTACACATTAAAATACAACCTACATAGAAATATTGCGTATATTTTTCCCTTAAAAGTTGAATCAAGTGGTTTCCCGTATGTATTTACCATATATTTCCCAATGTACTTATCCTATTTCTGTGGAAAGATGCCCTAGGCATCTTCCAAATTAAAGAAAAGTTAATGAGCATAAAATGCGTGAATAGTTTGTACAACAGCGTATAACAGTTCCAGTAGCAGTAATTGGGCTAAGTTCAATTACAGGTCTTTTAGAAAATAAAGATAACATTTTATTTAAGACTTTGGCTAGAAACTTACCAAGCCCATGCTTTAAGAAAGAATCAGAGTTAGGTATTCTACTTATTCCCCATTTTTTTTTTTTTTTTTTTTTTGTTGTTGTTGTTGTTGCCATATACCCTGAGGGAATCTCCCAGTAAGATGAAACAGATTTTTTCTTTTCTAACTAGTTCAACAAAACAGATCTAAAATAGTGTTGAAAATCATGCCTTGCTATCAGTTATTTTAAATGTTCTGTGCTAGAAACTTTGTGTGTATGTGTATGAGTGAAGTTACAATTGCTCCTAAATCGGTGAATTAATCTCAGCAGCCAAAAGACCGGTCAGGGGAAGGTTTCTCATCAATGCCATTAAGCAACTTCTCCCTCTCCTCCCTAAACCATACCCCTCCTTCAGCATATTTAAACTCCATTTATTCCGGTCTAGCATCCCCATATTCACAGGCTTGAGCAGAATTTTCTCTTTGTGTTAGTCTTGAAACCCCATCACCATGTTTTTCTCATGGCCTGACTTTCTCCTTTCTTTTTTCGTCCAGCATCCTCTCCTCCCCTATTGCTCTCCTCACATCTTCTTTCTCATCCTTCCTTCTGTATGCCACCAGGTGCTTTGAAAGACTCCTTATCACCTCCCAGTAAACAGTACATCAATGCTATCTTCTACTGCAATTCAAATGACTCCACGTTCTGTTCTTCTTCTCTGGAGGCCTCCAATCACTGGCCAACATGACATATATCAATCTTCCATCTCTTATTTTCTTCTGTCTCCTAATTTTTATTTAAAAGTTCAGCTGAATTTCAGCAAAAAATTACTAACTTTATTGTGCATGTATACAGAAGAAGGTTCTTGAGCAGATTCTCTGGCATAAAACAAATAGAAGTCTAGAAGTTTTCCCCTACTTCTAAGTTTTTCCTTTTATTTAAAATGACCTCCTGAAACTGAAGTGTAAAAGCAATGCACTTCAATACCCTAAACTATTATTCTCTAGAGCATTATTCTGTGGGACAGCAGGCCAGTAATCACATATTGTTTCTTCAGAATGAAAGGTTTTTCCTTTTCCTTAAGAAATACTCTGAGATGAACCAAAGGTTAAAGAAATTGGTACAGAAAGCTGGGGCCAAGCCTGAAGTATTTGATGAAGGTAATTATGCTGTTAGAAGGGAAGAGTATTGCCTTTAACATTGCTAGCCATATCCATAAGAGATTATTGCATGGTTTCTTCAATGCCAGGATTTAGACTTCTGGAGAATAATTAATTTTCACTCACAGACAGTACTTTCTATTTAGCATATTTTCCCCATCCATATTACAGTCATTTTACTGCCAGTAAGTACAGTTTCCTGTATTTATACAATACAATATCAAGAGACAAATTCATGTCAATCATACATTTCTCAAAGCGGTAAAAAATGGATTATTTACTAAAAGTACATGCACTTAGGCAATTAATTGGCTGTGAATATTCTGTATAAATAACTTTTAGAGTGGCTGTGCACTGACCTTTAAAAAGCCAACTTTAGTCTCAGCTTCATATCCCTCAAGACTGGACTAATTGATATAGAACTAAACCTGAATAAACTTCAACATAAATAGATATAGAAGTGAGCTAGTGCTGTGGTCAAGACCAGACTGAAATTTCAGTGTGTTGAAAAGAGAGTTAAGATAAAGCAGTTTAAAACTGATGCTTGAAGTGAAAAGAGTGAAGTAAAACAATAAAGTCTGGTCGTAGGTACCACATTCAGTTTAGCTAGGGTCAGTTACATTTGAAAATTATGGCTCTCATAAGCAGTCCCAAATTATTTGGGAATTTATTTCCATTTCTAGTGGACAGCTATCTGCTGGCTTTCCCAGAGAAGACCAAGGATTGAGTGAACTCTAGAGACTGAACTACATCATCATTAACAATCCCTTTGGTCAGAATTAAGATAAATTTTAGTTTTCCCATTTAAAAGTGAGAATATTTTTTTCCAAGTCTTAGTGAATGGTCTGATACTGCTGTGGCTTGCATGACCAAGAAACTCAGCTTTCCTTACAAAACATAAGTTGTAGCTTGAAATATTTCTCTGGAAACATAACGGATTCAGTGAGTCATCAATAAATACAGGACAGGCTTTGGGACCCAGAATCTTGTTGTAGTTCTAAGATCAACTGCTCACATTATTTACTATGCCATCCTGAAGTGAGTGTAATTGTTCACTTAATTGTTAGCATGGAGTAGCTGTCATTCAGGCACTGTCCTTGCTTTCTACCAGATGTCACATTTTCCTGGGAATTGTCAGGGGAAGTTCCATTTGGAGTTAAAAGCATGCTGTTTATCAGTACAATCATTCAGGTTCTGGGGACACTCACTGGTGCTGCTTCATTTACTGATATGGATACAGCTCATCTGTGTCTATAAGAACCATCATGCTACTGCTACAGCCTGCAGGTGGATTTTTGGGCAGAGCAGCGTCAGGCTCTCTTTATAGGTTCAACCAGGTCAGAGGCTTGAGGTAAGCTGCTGTGCAGCCTGGGGCTGGCCAAGTTGGGGACTGTTTGCAGAGTAGATCTTCCAAGTCACTTTTCTCAGCTCCCTTTGCAGCCAGTGGAGTCTTAGGGCATGAGCCACCCAAAGCCCAAATACATGAACTGTGCCTTACAGAGCTTATTTCTCACCATTGGCTATAAAGGGAGAGTTGGTGACTTAGCAGTGCTTAAAGGGGGGCACTGTGATTGCCAGTCCAAGTCCCATGATTAACAAGGATGCCTGCAGAGTACCCAGCAGCTGAGATCCAGGAGGGCTTTCAGTTCACAGAAAGCATGGGAAGATTTTCTTTTCATGAGGATGTTAGACTTAAACTGTCTTTTGAGAAAAATGAAATTTTATGTGAACAAGAACATCATCTTTTTGTCCAGAACTATATTATTTTTTTATTATTATTTTTTTTAATAGATAATGACTAATCATAGCACAAAACTCTGGAGGTTAAGCCCTGTTGATTTTTCATCAAATAGTCTTTGAAACAGCTGGTACTCCAGAAATACAAATGATGCAGTGATTTTAATTAGGCTCTGCTCCTTTGTCTTTGTATCTCCTGCCCTAATGTACTAATGTTTACACTTTTAACACAGTTTCATGCCCAGTATTGACCTCCTACAAAGGATTTTAGACTCCCTTTTGAAACAGTGCAGAATTTAACAGGTGTATTTAACAGGCATTTATATTGCAGGTGAATTTAGGCAAATTACAAGGATCAGCACTGATTTGTTTGAAGCACCAAGCAAGCTGTAGCAGGCATTTAGAGGCCAGGAATGCCACTGTATTCACTATTCTGATTCATAACTGCAGAGTTCAGAAGCTAATCTGAGTCTCTTATACCAAAAATTATCAGTATCATATTAACACCAAGTCCTTTCAAGGTTCATTACTAGTTCTCAAGGACTCTCAGTGATGGTTGCTGCTAATCCCTTCTCTTGAATTTATTGAAGAAGTCAGAGAAATGGATTCTGGTCTGTACTTGGGCTCATGGAGCCAGGCCCAGCCAATACATCTTCAAAAAATTTCTTGTTATAGAGTAGGAGGGCAAGTGAGGCTTGTACAGGGTCAGTCAAAAAAGGGTTCAAAAATGAATATTTGAAGTTATTTTTGGATCAGTTAAAAATAGACTTTGAGTATTTTAAGGGCTTTGATGTTATGATCAGTTCAGTAACTGATTTTATATCTCAGAGTAATGCAGTGTTTTAAGTTAGGAATTTCAGCAACGCCCATTTTAATAAAGGTAGTCTTTAACACACATACACATACAAACACACACAGAACCAAACTATTTACTTCTGTTGTGTATTAAAGAAGATTTAAATAATGAATAATGTAAATGACATCTCATGGAACTAACTAAAATATTTTATTCTAACATAAATGCTTTCTTCCAAATAGTTATTAGTGCCAAAGTTGGAATAATTTCTAAGAAAGATCCAATTTTAATTTTTATTTTCTGATTTTGAGTATTGTATATTTATTTTTGTATTTTGTATTTGTATGTTGTATATCTGTATTTTTAATCTACTGACCACATAAACATATCCATTGACATTACATACAATAATACAGGAATAAGTGATCCTTCAGTGACAGTGATAGATGTAAAAATTACAACTGTTACTTGAAAATTCTTTCTCACTTACCATGTATATTTGTATGTATACCATGTATGAAAACAGCTGTGGAACTGGTACAGGCTGCTCTTGTAGACCAGATTCCCAATGAGAGTTAATATTTACTATTATAATAGCAGTATTTGCAGTTATACAACCAGTGCTAGAAAAGGAACTGTAAAACTGTTTTTATCTCATGCCTGAGAGTTAAAGTTTATTGTGACTAAAGAGTAATAGGCAAAGGACAGATAGTCTTACTCTTGTCTCCCATGAGATTATTGCATTTTCACTTTGAGATAGTACATTTGGAGATAGGATATCAAAGATGAATTGTGCCACTGTACACATTCATGTTTGCCTTCATATTGAATATTGAATGCACTCTGGTCCTGTCATCTCAGAAAGGATGCATTACAACTGGTGCTGGTTCAGAGAAGGGCATAAGCACAATCAAATGTGTGGGCTGTCTCCTATATGAGAAATGATTGAACAAGCTAGAGTTCCTTGATCTGGAAAAGAGATGATTTAGGGAAGTATAATAGAAGACTGAAAAATTATGGGCAGAGAAGGATTAACTCATCCAATACAAAACATAGGAACAAAAGCTATCAGGTGGGTTCAAACCAAGCAAAAGGAGATGATCCTCCAGACAAGAGACAGCTTCGTGCAAATACTGGCAAAGGACATTGTGAACACAAGAAATTTGTGTGAATTCAGTGGATGACATGAAAAGTATGTAAATAAGAGATCCATTGTGTTTTACCAAACAGAAGCATTATGTCAAGCTCAGAAAATACCCAGAACAAAAGTAGCTTGCATCTATGAGAATGTTAGGAAAGAAATATAATGTTTTCCTTGGTTTTATTCTTCCCTAGCTATCTCCTTTAGCTAGATAGATTCTTGCTCTGAACCAGTAGAGTTCTTATTTTCTAACTTTTAGTTTGATCCCACAGGGCAGTTGATCACAGAATCATCGAACTGTAGGGGTTGGAACGGACCTCGAAAGATCATCAGGTCCAACCCAGTATCCTTGATACCCTTTTCTATATGAATCTATGGGTTCAAAGTGACAAATGGTATAGGCATTGATTTTTACTCAAAAAAAAAAAAAAAAAAAAAAGTCATAAGCAGACTAAAAGTCCCGACTATTTTCCAATCTGCCACATGGCTGATGGGTGTTGCAGGCACTGTTTGCATTCAATCTGCATTTTATACAGAAAAATCTTTTATGCTATTAGACAGTGAAATACTTTTATACTCAAAAGTCAATCCAAGAGCTATGCCACCATCTGAAGGTAAGCAAATCCTTTCTGAAGTCTGACATTGTGTACTTTATGCAATTCCATAAACTGCTGGAGACAATATTCTTGGACCACTCTTGCACCAATGAAGCAACACTGGCATCAAAATATAGCAGTATGTCTCTAGCTGATTAAAGTAGCATAACTCAAATAAGGCTGATTTTCTTGGGCTGGCACAGAATTATCAGGTCTTCTATCCATGGTCCATAAACAGTGTAAAATAAAGAAACATATAATGGACCATGCAAAATAAAGAGAGAAATGGGAAGGCTATAAGTGGTACAGGCAATTAACTTCCAAATATCTGTAGATAATAAACTGTTGGAACTTTTTTAATACAATTCCAGTGCATGTCTTTGAATCCTTAGAAAGCATCTGAACAGACAGCTTAAGTGTCACTAATATCATTAGGGTTTTAATAGTTATTAATTCAGCTATTTTAACTTCCAAGTAGCACGATGCAGCTTTACTTACCAATTTTATTCTTAAAACGTTTCAAGAGGTTGCTCGTGCTAGCATATTTGAGTTTTACGTGTGCCTCAGCATTTCTGCAGGTTAATAATGTCCTGAAGGCTACAGGATTTCCTTTTGGTTTCAAAATTACATATGCATTATTGCAAATGAGTTCTGCCACAAAGGAATTCATAATGAAAACATCAGAGGGAATTAAAGTGCTTCTTATAATACTTCAGCTTGCTCCATTAATCTGAGGGCAGAATGAATTGAGTCATTACGTTCCCAGATGGTATTAGGGACCAAATGGGTAGCCCTGTCCCAGCTTGATATTTTTTTTTCACTGTAAGTATATTTTACTGGGGAAGCAGGTCAGGTCCGGGAGCAGAAAATCCATCGTGGGTAATTGAAGTCCCTGAGTAATGTTTTAACTCAAGTTTTAATCTTTATGCACAGAGACAGCAGGTCATTGTTAACTAGCAAGAGAAGCAGAAAGATTAAGAATGTACACAGTGCATTACTTTAAGAGGAGAGTGAAGAAACATAAGTATCCTTTACTGTAGGATCATTTGGCTTTAAAGAGCTGTCTTCTTGTATCTATATGCATGAGTTCATTGAAAATTCATTGGCATCTGAAAGGTATCTGAAAAACATCAGGTAGAATAATATTTATAATAACAGTGTTATGTTAATTGTGATTATCAAGGTTATGAAAACAGCAGTATCTTTAATTAAGCCAGCTGGTCCACATGAAAAAAAAAAAAAAAAAAGGAAAAAAGAAAATTTCAAATCCAAAATAGGATAAACATATTTGAAGCTAGAATTTATTAAAGTGCTTAAAAGATGTATTTCTGCCACTGTACCGTACGTGTCAACATGCATCATTGTGAGATTTAAGTGTGTATTTATTTGCTTAATGAAGAAACATTTAGGTGTCCTAGGTGTTTCTCAAGAATATATTCTGCAAGAGAAAGCTCTCAATTAACTGATTCAAATAATATATTTGGTTTAAGTAGACTGTTGTCATACTTGAAACACCTGTTACGTTTTCTTGATGACAGGGATGTGTTTACACTGAATACTGTGAGTACATGCAATTCTTCTCTTGTCCTCCAGGTAGATATGAATTCACTTTATCTCTGCTACAAGATGAGAAATTTGTGTCCCTAAGTTAGATGACACTGTAGACCAGCACATTATCTCAGTCTAGAGCCCAGAGAACTTGCATATGACCACACAAAACCATGAATATGTATCCAGATTATTTCCTTGCATGTGAAAATGAGGCTGACATTTCTAAGAAGTGCTGGAATCTGGCTGGTGGGTTGTGCATCGCATGGGAAAGGTAAGTCCCTGTGCTATATATGCATATATATAAAAATATATGTTGTGTTCAACAACAGTGTTCTGCCTGTAAAGCTAGAATTGTGTGGTCTTTCAAAATGTGAACCTGTAGAGAATGGGTGAGGTTGTAGCTTTTTCTCCTGCCCTTAAACATCTAGCTTATTTCTGTGGAAAACACTTTCCCCCAAAATGACATAGGCAGAACTACAGTTAGTTAAAGCAGTTAAAGCAGTCAAGCATTTTTTTCATATATAACCTTTTTTTTTTTTTTTTTTTTTTTTTTTTCCTGGAAATACCCCTTTTGCTAGTCAGCGTGGTTATTGGGACTGGCTTGTTTTTGAGTCTTCCCTAGAAACAGACATAAAGCTTTCTGCTCTGTAATTTCTGATGTTGGAGAATCCAGAGCCACACAGAACATGCCACTTGCCTTCTCAGGCATGCCAAGGGTTGCAGGTCCCAAATCCAGAAGGTTCAGTTCCTACAGAAATCCACTTTTTAGGGGTATTCTAGCTCTCTTGCTTTCAGCGTGGGTTTCCAATCTGAAGAATCAGTCCATTTCATTCTGAAATGAAATCTTGTCCATGCAGAAACCTTTATTTTTTTCTTAATATGCAGTATTCTTAAACTAAAATTTAATTACATTGAAGTTAATTTTCAATTTTTAATCATTAAAAATCACTTTTAAATCACTTTTTAAAGACTTATAATTTCCTGAAAACATGAAATTATTATACCTGGTCTGTTTCTGGATTCTAGTTACTGAAGTAACTATTTATATTTATATGTATTTATATTTATATTGACTGAAATAGTGAATATAACATCCTCAAAACAGCTAAGTCAACTCCTCACTCATGGCAATAAATTAAAAATACAATATTTAAAAGAAGAAACAAAACCAGCTACTTCTTTTGATAATGTTCAAATTGAAAGACTTTCGATTTCTTACTGTAACTGTGAGATAAGACAGCGTGCCATTTTCATTCTCACTTAATGCTGAGATTCTCTTCAAATCACAGGTTCCAGGGATTTGGACTTTTAAGAAATCAATAAATATCACGTGACAAATTGCCAACCAAAATCATAGAGCTGATTTTAAAGGTATTGTCCTTATGGGGGCAATACTATTTTCAATATTACTATTCAATATAAAGAACTTTGGGAAAATGGAGTGTAACTTCACAGGAAGCTTTGTAATTTCTATTAAGAAAGCAGAAAAAAAGACACTTTGGAAGTTTTCTCTACAATGAAAAGCTAGAAACACAGTTTCAGTCTATTTTTAAAAAAATAATTTATGTAGTCTATTTATTTATTTATGTATTTATTTTTGCATGATAAAGCATGCTTTTTTGGAATCTAATGATTTCAAGGTGAAAAATTCTCTAGTGTAAAGATGTGGAGCACATACCCCCTTCTCAGTTTATATTTCTTTTTAATTGGAAAAGTTGGCATGTAGCCACAGAAATCCAGTGATATTGCTGCATCATCTTGACAGAAAAAAATAATTCCATCCAAAAACCTTGTTATTATTTTTTAAAATAAAATTTCAAGAAAGAAATTATAAGACCTCCCCCCTGCCACCCCTTATTTTTATTTTTATTTTTATTTTTATTTTTTTCCTTTTCTTTTAGTCATTGAGTTGCAAGGAGTGTTTCTGTGTAAAACTTCTTCTCTGTTACACAATTAGGGTCACATTCCTCTGTGCTCTCCTTTAGATACAGGCATATGGAGATGGATGGAGGAGAAAGTTAGTCATGAAACAGATCATGAAGAGCCCAGCACATACACTGCCTTGGCACTGCTAATTTCCTTTTCAGCTGGGCAGGATCCTGGGCAGCGAGAGAATCAAAAAGATGTAGCTTTGTTTTCCCAGCCTGTGTGTCCCATGGGCCGTGGGACAAACTGCTTTCCCAAAGGGTGGGATTGTAGCAGGGTGTGAGTTCTGTGAAACTGCTAATGGAGAGGAGCACTTTGGCTCTCCTCAGAGATGACACATCTCCAAGAGGGTGCTTTTATGGGTGAGATGTAAATATCAAGGCTGAGATCCTGTAATTCATGGTTCTTCTTGAGAAAGGAACATCCTGAGAGTCTTCTGTGGTGGTAATTTAAGAATCAATAATTTTTGGACTTCTTTATTTGGGATAATCATTAGTTTGACTGACTAGTTTAGGCTAACATATAACTCAGAACACAAATATCATCCAGACAACCTCAAGAGTAAACCCAGAAGAGCTTAGAGCCTTCCCTTTTGTATTTCTTGTTTCTGTTTTGCACGTTACCTTCAGTATTAGTGCAATTTATTTCTGAGTGATATAGAATGCTGATGAGAATGAATGTAGTATTCTGGGTAATGTGCATTTGAATATCAAGCTACCCTATAACATTTTTAGCAAAGTAATGTAATAAATGAAAAGAGAAAGATCTGAAGGAAATTACATTTGTGTTTGAAACAAAGCAGTGGCATCTCAGAGCTAGTTATGAATGGAATGGGGCTTGGATTGGAGACCAAAATCCCAGTCATTAGAACTTCCTTATCAGTTTCTGATCTGGGTCTTCTCAAGATAAAATACAGATAATTGTCTTAATGTCATTTCCTTCTTTCTTTTCCAGATTCCACATCAACAACTTGCTCTTTTTCCTAATCTTTTTCCCTTCTGTTTCTTTTTTCTTGCTCTTTTTTTTTTTTTTTTTTTTTTTCCTGATGCTTTTGTTTTCATCTTCTCATTTCTCTTTCTCTGCCTTTCCCTTTCTTCCTCCTTTATTTTTCTTTGCACACATCTCTCCCTTGCTTGACATCCCTTCTTTTATATGTTCCCTCTTACTGACTGCTAAAATCCCCAATTCAATCTCTGCAACTGCTACTTGGGTTCTCTTTCTTGCAGCCACTGGTGGTAGTTCTGCATTCTTTGCTGCACTTGACTCCAGTCAAGGCAAACAGAAAATAAGGCTTTGAAAGTCCCATAGCAGTAACTGGTCTTATCCCAGGGGCTGTGTTTGGATTGTTTGCTATAAAGTCAGTGTTGGACAGTGATACAAGCAATTCACGTCCCCCCTGCTAGCCAGGCCCTGACTTCCTCCTAGGCAAGACAATGACATGGGAGACAGCTCAGACTTGCAATATTCTTCTAGCTCAAGAATCATTTTCTCACTTTTACAGACAGTGCAGGGAGACAGGAGGGACAGAATGAATGCAGCCCTAGGACTTGAAGGGAGCAGCCAGCTGTGGTTCATGAATTTCTCTGGGGCTTTCTCACAAAGCTGTGAGATCTTCCCAAACACTTCATTAAGTGTGTATGGGAGGGAAATGAGGAAAGCAGCCTTTTAGTATAGGAATTGACTATGTTTGTTGTTTGCACATGTTGATTTAAGCCAGTGCACAGAGAGTTCATTTTAGGATTTCAGGATTTAGATGGAATTCTTTTTCTTCCATCCATATAGGGAAGATATTTAATTGCCCTATGAAATATCAGGAAAGCTTTCTGAAAGTCCAATGCCATACATTGTCAGGCACTTTCAGCTGCCTTTGATATCACACAGAATTGAGCTTTACTGGCAGTGCTCAGGAACATGCAGACAGGCAGAATGGGAACAAGTCACGTGCTCTTTCACAGCTTGCTTTCAGTTGGTGATGGCTCTTGGTTCTTCCCCTCTCCAGTTCCTATGCCTCTAACAAGCCTGTGCCATTTCATTTGCTCTTTCAACTGGAAATGCCTCATTAAGATTTTTTTTTTTCCCGTTAATCTCACATAATTTTCAATCATACACAAAAACTCAGTTTGGGTTTCTTGCTTTTTTAACCTGTTATCTCCTCATGTAAGTTGTGCACAAACTTTGAAGATGCAGTCACAAATCTGTGATCAGGCACCTGGATGGCTGTCAAGAACAGAACTGGTTGTGTCTGCCAACTTCAGCATTGCCAGCTGTACTGCTGAATATCCACAAAACCCAGCCCAAGCCAAACAAAGCCAACATCCCCCAAGCATCCACTTTTTCAAGTCTTCCAGTGATTAGAAGAGGAAAGAATCAAGGCTTCTGTTTAAATTCGCAGAGGAAAATAAAACTGTTCCAGGCCATATTTGGAGTGGAAAGCTTCTGCACAAAACAGTCTCAGATCTGTTGGGAGGTCTAAAAGTGTAGCTGTGATCTAGAAGTGGAGATGAGAAGAGGTAATGAGAAGGCAGCCAGGCAGCCAGTTGCAATAAAACAGAATACAGAGACTTAATCTTACTATAATTCTGTGGTAGTGAGATTTTCAGAGTTTTTTTTTTCTTTTTTTCTTTTCTTTTCTTTTCTTTTCTTTTCTTTTCTTTTCTTTTCTTTTCTTTTCTTTTCTTTTCTTTTCTTTTCTTTTCTTTTCTTTTCTTTTCTTTTTTTTTTTTCTTTCTTTTTTTTTTTTTTTTTTTTTCTTTTTCCCCAAATTGTAAACAAACTGATAGTTATCCTGAAACAACCCTTGGAAAAAAAAAAATGAATCTTGGTTATTTTCCCTTTAGGCTGTGCCATTGTTGCTAAGCTGTCCATTGGCTCCAGAACATGTAACATCTCAGTCATCAGCAATCTGGCAGGTATTTTGTCCCTTACGTTGATCCAAGAACTATATGCCAGGCTGTTTGCACCATCTGTCATACCAGAGTCAGCAGGGGGGACAAAAGGTGGACAGCTGGTACGATCAGCCTGCAATACCATTTTAAGGGGAGAAATACCAGAACCTGTGTCAAAAAGCATTGAAAACTAAGTGCCTCAGTGGTGAAAGCAAATACATTTCAGATGTGGTAGCTCATCTTTTCTATCATTGTCTTTATGGTTATTAGAAATGCACTTCTAAGAATGAAAAAGGTCATGGTGTGCCTAAACTGAACATAATCAGTCATCATTATGCATACTTTCACTTTTCCAAGGAAAGCAAAGTTGTCTAAAATGACTGGTGATAAAAAGCCAATCTGTAATGAATCCCTCAGCTGCAGAGAACTGGAATAAAACTGCAGTAGAGAGAATTTCTGGATTGATTTTTGCCATAAAAATGTAGTTACCAGCAAAGCATTCATCAAATGCTGGCTGGGACCTGACCTCAATTCCTCGGCTCCTCCTTACAGGTTTGTCTTTGGTAAAAAGCCAATTTCACAGTCCTATGAATATGTTGGCAAGAGTGTAATGCATAACCCAATGGCAGGATGCTTGGAGGGATATTTTGTGTATCCAAAGGCAAGTCAACCAATGTTCAACTCCACAGTACATCAGCCAGATCATCAGGCAGTGTTTCAACCAGTCACGTCTACAAATCAACCAAGATGTTAGGAAATGTATGGAATGATATACTAAAGATTTTGGTAAGGGGTGCACTGCAGCAAATGTGCTCCAGGAGTTACTGCACCATTTTGAAATTTACAGCCAGTCTATACCTTCTGGATTAAAAGTGGTGCCAACATAACATATGCAGCTGAGGATTGTGCTTATATTCCCTTACTTGTTTTACAAAGTGTTGCAATTTGGTTTTGACAGACTTGAATGATAACTGCAGCACTGGAAATAGAATCATGGCTCATCAGAAGATAGTGATTTCACATATTTCACGGAAGCCATTGTAGTACAGAGTAAAGACCAGCAAGAAAACTTGTTGAAGTTCATCTGAAGCAAAGCAGACTGCTTTGGAGGTTTAAGATGAAGGCTTTGCTATTGCACACAGGAAAACTGAAAGCCAAGGGTTTTTGCTCTGTGGACAAAGTTGAAACTTCCAGTTTTATTCTACTTTAGAACAAAAGTTAAGTTGACTTAAATATACTTTTATATAGTCATTTGACTAAAAACCTGATTTTTATGGAGATTTTTCCATTCTATAGTCTTTATGCATAATTACATAATTCACCATCATTAGAAGAATGATATGAATACAATATGAAAAATTGTAATGACAATCTGTAAAACTAGCATTAAGGCATTCTGTTAAAAATATGACTTTCTTTTGAGAAAAATCAATACATTCTGAAGAAAGATGTGATTTTGATCAAAATAGTATTTTCTGATAAAGGAAAAACTACTAAAATAGTTTTGACCAGCTGTAAGAATAATCATAAAATTTCCAAAGTCATATGGGAGACAGGTATTTTATATTATATAACTGACATTTGAAGTGACAAAGAGCTGTTCCACGTGGTCTGAAACACAAGCTTCTAAAATCTTCACTAAATAGTGATGACAAAGTAAGTGAGGATACCATAATGAAAAGTAATCTGAATTTTCATAACCAAAGTAGGGAAAAATGCAAATTTTTATTGCTTTGTATGGCTAGATTCAACAGACATTCATTTGTCTAAGTTAAAGATCAATGAACAAAAGTCATCCAAAAATATTCTCATTTTGATCAGCCTTCTGTCCATGTTACATAATGACAAGCTCTCTTCAGAAAAGTTCTGATATCATACAGTCATATTATGTACATTTAAATAATTGTTAAGAAGGTAGACACTGAGATCCTGAAAAGTGGATACTGTGGGTACTATGAAGTATCCTTTTTCTTCATGTATTTATTCATGAAACAAGATATGCTAAACAGTGCATGGTGGAGTATAATCTTTCTGTAAAAGAAACATAGGAAAGAATGAAAATTACTGTGATCATCTTCTGTTACAAGTCATACAACTTCAGCATCCCCATTCTAGAAGTTCTTTTTTAGACAAGTCCTCATTGCTTTCACCTTCACTTGTGTCTACAGACCTAGGAGAAGCTCTAGTTCATATAATCACACCAGAGGCCAGTGCAGACATATCTTATAAACAAACAAACAAACAAGTACAAACACATTGATATTGTACATAATTTCATTAATTCTGGATTTAATTCTGAGGGTTGTATGCAAATATTAGCCTTGACATTCTCTTTCAATTTAGACCTTGGAAGAAATAGTTATGTCATTCAGAAATTTAGATGTGAAGCAGAAAAGGAACATTCAAGAACATTTTCCACTGTTTGCAACAAGATCTACCAGCGTACCTATGAACTTGGAAAGACATGGGGTCTGAAGTCAAAGCCTATCTTCTTTTCTGCCTATCTTTCCACTCACCAGAGGAACAATTCTTTCTATTCAATTGCTGCTGTTTTTGAGGGACAAGTTGTCCCTCAACACAATTTGAGAGTTGTCTTTGCATTGTAAGGAGTAAGGATTTGTCTCCTACATTATCCTGAATAAGTAATAAGGTAATAAGGTAATAAGTTTTCAGTGAAGTGAAGTTCATTTCGTGTTGCTGAAGAAATGTGAAGTAGCTTTCTCCTGAGACGATCTTTGAAAAGCTGTATTTCCAGTTTTGCTTTTTTGTTCACCTTTGGGCATTGTTGCACTAAGACTGTTGTGGAATCATAGAATCACAGAATGGTTTGGGTTGGAAGGGATATTAAAGATCACCCAGTGCAACCCCCCCCCGCCATGGGCAGGGACACTTCCCACCAGACCAGGTTGCTCAAAGCCCCATCCAGCCTGGTCTTGAACACTTCCAGGGATGGGGCATCCACAGCTTCTCTGGGCAGCCTATGCCAGTGCCTCACCACCCTCTGAGTGAAGAATTTCTTCCTTATATCTAACCTAAATCTAACCTTGTATAGTTTAAAGCCGTAACCCCTGGTCCAATTACTACACTCCCTGACACTCCCCTGCTTTCCTGTAGGCCCCCTTTAGGTACTGGAAGGCTGCTATAAGGTCTCCCTGGAGCCTTCTCTTCTCCAAGCTGAACAACCCCAATGCCCTCAACCTGTGCTCACAGAAGAGGTGCTCCAGCACCACGATCATCTTTGTGGTCCTTCTCTGGACTCATTCTAATACTTCCATGCCCTTCTTGTGCTGGGGGCCCCAGAGCTGAACAGAGAACTACAGATGGGGTCAAAAGTATCACAAATGGGGGTGCTGTGCCAAAGAATACATAAATCCTAGTTCAAATTTTGTGGGTTAGATTATGATTAAAACATTGTTACCAAGTGGAGATCCACTTTTGCAAGTGTACTTTGCCTAATAATCGTATCCCATACTATATCAATATTCAGATGAATACATCATCTGAAGTAATACCTGTTTTCTTCTGTCTGTCTCAGAACAAATGAACATTTTTTATCATTGTCAATATGAAAATTACTTATGTCATCTTTGATATTGAAATGAAACTCAATTACGTTGCCCTTGATAACCAAATGAACAGTCTAATATAAAGATTACATGTATTTCACTCTTTTAAAATTTCCAGAAGTTATCTACTATTTTATATGATAGATGAGTTATTAAAATAAGTCAAGTAGAGAACTGAGAAAACTTTTGGTTAAATTAAATAGAGGGTTTCATTAGTAATTTATTTAATATAGGAAGAAAATCATAACTTAGAAATGCAAGGGAATGGTGGTAGACTTAAACTCTTCACAAATTATCATTCTTGCTCAATAAGAAAACTGGTCAAGGGCATAGGCTGTAGTTTCAGGGGAGTCTACATCAGGATGCTAAAAGCAGAAATTAGTATAACCTTGAAAGCTATGTATATTAGGTTGAAAAGAAGTAGAAACATTAAATAATGTCATAAAATATATGGTAGAAGAATGTTTGCTGGTGCATTTGGTCAGTGCCAAAAGGGATGTGAGTAGCACAGAGTCTGTAAGACCAGGTTCTGCTCTGAGATGTTACCAGTATTGAAGGTGCAACAGGCTAGGCAGTCAAGCTCTTTTCACCTCTTTATGGTACTGTATGAGAAGAGCACTCCATAAGTGGGAGATCTTACAGAGTATGGAAACCTATTTATTCAAATTTGTGCAAGCCTCCTTGTGCAAAAACCTGAGTTCAGCAAGACCCAAAGGGGTTTTCTTCATTTGAGAAAGAATCCTAGTAAAGAAAAAGAGGCCTAGAGTTTTCATAGGATACAGCAACTGTCAAGTAGAAGAGGCCTAGAGCATCTTTAAGAAATTGCTTGATAAGAAGAACGCATCAGTGTTTTTCTTCATGTGTTCATTTGCCTTTTCGTAGAACATAGAGATACTATTTATTTTGTTAAAAGAAAATGTCAAACTCTTAGCCTTTCAGCAGGTGAGCACACCAGTGTATAGAGGAGGTCAGCGAGCTGAACTTTGGCAGGGATATTAATATTTTAGAATGCTTTGAATCAGCATAATTTAGCTCATCAGTTAGGTCGTGTCACACTCCTGTGGCTTTTAAGCCCTGAAACATCACTGGCACTTACTAGCCCTGCTCTCGCTGAAAACAGGAGAACCATGAAGGTAATTTCAGCTCAAAGCAAGCTCAGATCCCTGGATGCTTTAAAATGAAAACAGAATAAATTTTTAATGCTTTTTGCTGAACAAAGATGAAATGCAAGCAGATAAGTGAGATGTGATATTAATAAATAAAAATAATTGAATTAGCTTCTGAGTCACCAAGAAAAATTAGTGTTAGCTTTCTTTAGATGGTCTTGCTATGGAGATTTTCTGTATTGGGATCCTGGACTATGAGAAGGGTTCTCAAGATTTTTTGATAACAAGAAATATTAACTGGCAGGAAAATGTTTAGAAGGAGCAAAGGACTCCACAAGGAGTGAATTAGGTTGTTTGTTTTTTTTTTTTTTTTTTTTTTTTTTTCTTCTGCAAAACTGAAATCCTAATGATACCAATTGCAACAACAGAACAGCTAGTGCCACTTCCAGTAACTAGTTACGGTATTTCAAATTATCTCAGGACAAAGTTAGAGGAAGAACAAGCACAGCTTTTAAACTAATGCTCACTTAAATTCAGCATCTGTCCTGTTGACTTGCAGTTAGTAGGGTTCCTTATTGTGCTTATGTGTTGATTTCCCAGTCTTATTTGACATGTGTCCCTCCTTCAAGGTTTCTTGAGGAGTTCCATCAGTGCTTTTGGGTAACCCCTTCTGAGAGGTATGGAGGCAATATCTGCTTCTTTGCTAGAACTGGCTGTGGTGGGTCAATAAAGGGTGGGAGGCCAGTGAACCCATGTCTCTATCTTTCTGCAGCATCTTGCAGTAGCCTCATGGATGGCTCTGGGATGTGCTGCAAGGCAGCTTCTCACCGCTCCTTTTCCAAGATAAACCAGTTGATTCTTTTCTGTCTATCCAAATCTGGAAAATGCTGATGCACTTGCCCAAAAGCATTATCTTTAGCAGCACATACACACAGCCTTATCTGTCAAGGCACTTCAGTTCAGACCTGCTTTAACCCTGCTGTTTCAGACTTCCTTCACTGCACCCTCTCAGCAGCGCAAAGCTTGCTGAAAATTTGGGGATTTAGAAAAGCAGACTAGATTTATTTTCCCCTGTGCCTTATGCAATGGCCTAAGGATATGTTCTCAGTGGTGATATGATAGCACCCACTGAGCCACCTTTCCGCATGTCTTATACCTGTCTATTAATCTCAACATAATTTCTCCTTCAAAACTTCCTATTTTACAGCCATAAATGTGCCTGTACACTGTAGGTGCATGGAATGCCATTAGTTATTGTAGTAGTAGAAAAGCACTGAAGACATGTTGCTCAGATTTCTTCAGTACTAAATTCGCACATATAGCCTCATCTCTTTATTTACAAATCATAGCTTCTCTTGCATGAGAGTTGATATTCATGGGCCATTAGCTTTGTTTGTCACTTAGGGTAATTAGCAAACTTGGTTACTCATTATTCATCACTTGTTCAAATGGCTTGAACAAATAGAGGTTTTTCTTTTTCTCAATTGTTTGTGTTAAAGCACCTAGCAGTGTTTAGCTGAAGTAAAAGAATAATTTGAATGTGAATGTAAGTCCTCAAATTTCATACCCAAATTGTTAGGCACTCGCTTTCAGAATTCCACCATACACAGTGTGCTACACGTTGAAGAGGCAGGCTTGGTAAGTTACCTTTCCCTTAAAAATTCTGTGCCAGTGTTGTTTTGGGCAAAACATTTGCCATTTTTACGTATATATAAGAATTGAGTTCTCCTGAGTAAGCTTATACGGCTTATATACTCAGTGATTATGACTGAATTCATAGTAATTGTCTCTTGCTATTCTCTTATTAGGACTGAAAAGGAGAAGGAAAGCTTGTTTATATGCTGTGCATTTTTTTCTGTGCTCAGAATGTCCAACTATTACAATGGACAACCTGACACAGAAGAGTATGTTCTCAGTGAAGAAGTAGTTAACATCAAATCCTAAAGTAATGCAGTTTGTTTCAGAAAAACTCAGTAAACATTTATATTGTGCCAGTTCTAAAGTCAGGAATCATTTTTAATATCTGACAATGGCTAAATTAGACAGTTTTCCATTACTGCCTAGAAAAGTAAAAGTGTAATTGCTACTTGAGTCTGGTGAAATGGATTCTGCATTGTGATATTTAACACATACAGAATGAGCAAGCTAAAATCAATAAAAAGTAGACTGAAACTTTTTGCTTTCCCTCCCTTTACTTGTTGTTCCTAGGAGCACTGGGTAATTGATGCAAGTATTTATTGTAGAGGTGTGGATACCACAGTCTTCTTGTGTAATATTTCTCTGTAAAATTTGTGAATTTCAGCCAGAACTCAAAACAAATATATTTAGTCAAGTCAGGCTTGTTTCCTATACCTAGTAAGTAAGGAGGGGTTGTACATATTCAGAAGTAGAATCTGAATGTCCCTTTCAGGAACTGTGCCAGTATGCCAATACAGAATATAATTCTGGAATACCAGGGATGCTTCAGCCTCCCCCCAAAGGGCACGTTGTTGTCTTGTGGGATAAAACAACAGAAGTTTTGGGTAACAGCGGAGTAATTTGTCTTGTGCAGTGTTGGCAAGGGTTTCCTCTTCCCCTAAGGTCCCAGACTTGTCAGGTGTAGACAAGGCAGTAGATAAGAGAGAATTTTCCAATAGGTTGCCTCCGACCCACAGGCCATTGGCTAGACACCTCTGTGTAATTCAGTCACTGGGTGTCAGTACACAAATATAGGAGATTCAAGATTAGTCTTGAAACTTCTCTTACTCTATTGGCAATCTATTTATAGATGTATTTGAGCCTGAAAACAATTATTACAGGCATGAGCTCATTCAGATGCTCTTTGTAAGTACATGGTCACTAGTTTTGTTTTTAACAGCTTCTGAAAAGATGTGGTGAAAGAAAAGGAAAGTAAGATCCTTGTAAAACTTTCCTTCTCAAATCAACATCCTTGATATTATAGAATCATAGAATCACAGGATATCTTGAATTGGAAGGGACCCACAGAGACCATCAAGTCCAACTCCTGTGCCCCCAAAGGACCACCAAAAAATCAGACCATGTGTCTGAGAGCATTGTCCAAACATTTCTTGAACTCTGACAGGCTCAGAGCCATGCCTCTTCCCCGGGCAACCTGTTCCAGTGCCCAATCACCCTCTCAGTGACTTTTCCTGATACCCAGACTGACCCTCCCCTGTCCCAGCTCCATGCCATTCCCTCAGGCTCTGCCACTGGTCACCAGAGAGCAGAGCTCAGTGCCTGCCCCTCTGCTCCCCTTATAAAGAAGCTGCGGGCCTATACGTGTCCTTGATACTCTTTGCTCAGAGCATAGAATAGCTATAGTGACATTGTGTATATATATATAGTAGAACTGTAAGAACAATCTGAAGGCAATAATTTATTTTACATATTGATTTTCTCTCTCATATTTGCCTTTGTCTGCCTTGTCCATTTAGACAGAAAGGTCTTTGGTTACATCCCAACCCCTGTAAAGTCAATAGTTAGGTACTGACATACTTCATTAAAACCTGGATCTTACCCTGGGGGTTTTCACTTAACAGCTTTATGGAACTCTGATATTTACAAAGCAAAATGGACCAATTATTTAAACAAGGATACATGGAGTGAACAAATAGCTGTGAGAACTGAAGGCAAGAAGTTTGGTCTGGGCCCTGGGTCAATTCTCCACTCATCTATTAAGAGGTGATTGCACACCTTAGACTTTTCGTCATGCTTCATTTTGATAGGCTGTTTGAAAGATAGCATCTCAGAGACCTTTGTCCTTTTGTCAAATTTAGTTTAATTCAGACAATAGGAATGGAAATTACTGAATGGGATGGAAGGCAGGAGACAAAGCGATTGATTGCATAAGCCACATATTCTAGGAAAACAGTTTAAAATTACCCTTTTCAGAAGAATTTTAATTGATTTCCCCTTATTACTGTGTCATTTTGGAGATTTTTTAGCCTTATTTTCAACAGGAAATTTTAAGAGATCCTTCATTTTCTCTAGCTGCAGTTTCATAATATGTTTCATCATGAAATCAAATAAACATGTGTTTCTTCACTTTTAGATTCCTCTCAAATAAATTAGTGAAGAGGTTTGCCATAGAGTGTCAGAAACCAAAGCAAAGAAGTAGGGAGAAAAAGTTAGTTCCACAGTTCCAACCACGTCTTTTTAGATGCACTGAGTCACAGAATAGGGAGATCATACCTGTGTTTTATATAGATATCTATATGGCTAAACAAGAGTCAAAGACACTTGCTAACTGCATGGTAAGATGTCCTTTTTAGAGTTAGAGGAGGATATTTAGGATAATCAGAGCTAGAGAAAACATAGAAAACATAGGGTGATTTCAATGTCTTTCCAAAGAGTCCTAAAATAAAGCAGAAAAAAATAAAGGAACAAATTAAAGGTTCTTTGAAGAAGAACAGCCATAACGCACAGAGATAATGAAGCTTCATAATGAATTGCTTGAGGATCTCAGGTTTAAAGAACTGTAGAAATGGAGAGAGCAACTAACAGAAGATAACCAACCTCTATTATCCAAATTACATCCATTTTGGCCAAGAATGTCTAAACTGTTAAGCTTCTTGCAAATCAGTCATCTGTCTTTGGCAAAAACACAAGTCTGTAAAATTTGAACACCAATTGCTTGTGTAGATTTTTAGCATCCTCAATTTCTTTTAATGTCAGAAAGTATATTCAGCAGGATCACAATACTAGGAAATCAGAAAAAGCTGCCACATATCTTGGAATGCCCAGGAATTTTGTGTACCTTTGATATTGATAATTTTCTGAAATGTATTATGCTTCTATGCGTTTGCATTACAGCCTGACAGCAAAAGTGTTGTAATTTCAAACTGTTATGTACCATGACATGGTATTGAAGAGCTCTGAGGTATTGATCAGAACATGCAGGAGAATAAATGAGACTCAGGAATGGACTTAAGTGACAGACTTCAGCTTTATGGGTATAACAGAGCAGCTGCATAATAAATGTCTAAATCACAATCACATAGTAGGCAATTAATAGACTTCAGCACGTGGTTACAATAGTATAGCCATAAAATCACTGATTTATGACAGAACTTCCTCTTCAGCCCATACTAGGATGCAACCTTTTCCCCATGTGAGCTAATACAGAAGTTAGCAAGAAAGGGATTATCCTAAAGATTCAACTTGAATGCCCTCATTAATATTCTTTAACTTTGGATTAGTCCTGAAGTATTCAGGAAGGACTAGATCAATTTTGAAGGTCCCTTCCAACAGAACTCTTCAGAAATGAACTTTTCTCTGTGTTTACAGCAATCCTGAGATACATTTAGCTTGGCCCCTGACCCATCCGTAAAGCATGCTTAGATCTTAGTGCAATCTGACTCCCAGCACCCAAGAATCCAAACTCAAGGCCTTCCAGGGGTTAAACACCTCAGCTGCCTCTAAAGCAGTCCTACACGAACCCACACCAACAGTCAGAAGGGGCAGTTCAGACAACTAGTGTCTTCTTCATGACCTTGTCAAACTGACTCTAGCCTTATGTGTGATTAGCCATCCTGCATCTGGAATTAGGTACTGAAAAAAAACACCACACCAAAATACAATACAATACAATACAATACAAATGTCAGCTTTCATGGGTCTAATATGTCCATGGCTATATTCCTTGAGTGTGACCCTGACATTCCTCTGTTGATTCATTTGTGAGCAGGTCAATTTCAATGACACTGCTTCTTGCATAAATTGCCCAGTCCTTCCAATGTACACCTGGAGCTGTTCCTCTGCTGCCCGAAGCACAAAATCTCTAATCCTGGAAACCAGAAAAAAAGCTTCAACAAATGCTGTTTTAATCAGCTGGCTCCCATTCCTACAAAGGTGATTTCTGAATAAACATAAACTGAAAACAATATTGATTTGGAATATCTATCATCTTTCTCGTCTTGACCCAACAGCAGCTTTAATGCTTTAATAACAACTCTATTTAGTATATTCATAGAATCATAGAATATCCTGAGTTGGAAGGGACCCATAAGGATCATCAAGTCCAACTCCTGCCACCGCACAGGTCTGCCCAAAAGTTTAGACCACGTGACTAAGTGCACAGTCCAACTGTTTTTTATTTCAGACAGGCTTGGTGCAGTGACTATGTCCCTGGGGAGCCTGTTCCAGTGTGCAAACACCCTCTTGGTGAAGAACCTCTTCCTGATGTCCAGCCTAAACTTCCCCTGCCTCAGCTGTAGGACCATTTCTGTAGGTCCTATCACTGGTGTTTACAGAGAATAGGTCACTTGCCTCTCCACTCCCCCTTGTGAGGAAGTTGTAGACCGTGATGAGGTACCCCCTCAGCCTCCTCTTCTCCAGGCTGAACAGGCCCCAATGCCCTCAGCTGCTCCTCATATGTCTTCTAGAAGGGGGGAAGTCTCTATATTGCAATACTGTGTAAGATCAGATCTCCCTGATTTGATCACGGCTCAAGATCATGGATGCAGTAGATTCATTGTGAGCTATTTTCTCCTCTTCTTTGTTTTCTTAAGCTTACAGATTGGCCAAACATATTGGAATAAGATTTGTACTCTCCTACATTTGACAAATTCCACCAAATATTTTTGGAAACTTTAATTATCCAAGGTTTTCATAGAATCATAGAATCATAGAAAAGGTTTAGATTGGAAGGGATGTTAAAAATCATCTAGTTCCAACCCTTCTGCCATGGTCAGGAACACCTTCCACTAAACTTGATTGCTCAAAGTCCCATCCAACCTGGCCTTGAACATTTCCAGGGATGGGGCATCCACGGCTTCTCTGGTCAACCTGTTTCCTCTATTTTCCCATCAACAATTTATGTTTGGCCTGTCCTGGGAAGAAGGGCTTCAATATATGTAGTGGTTGTTTGGGACGAAACGTCTTCATAATGAGAGCTCTCCCTCCCTTTCTCCTTTCCTACCTTTTATTACTGAGTGTGACACCATATGGTGTAGGATATCCCTTTGGTCAGTTTAGGCCAGCTGTCTTGATGATGAAGTGGTGCCCTTTCCACTTCTTGCCCCCCCCAGCCCACTGGCTTTGAGGGGGGTTTGGAGGGAGTCTTGGTGCTGTGCCAGCATTGCTTAGCAATAGACAAAACATTGGTGTGATACCAGTACTGTTCTAGCTACAAATGCAGAACACAACACTATATGGGCCACTGCAGGCAAAGTTAGCTCCATCCCAGCCAGATTCAGTATATCTTCACATAAGCAGACTGTCAATATTCAAGTAGAGAGTACTGTGTTAACATTAGTTGAAGTTAGTTGTGTTAACATTACCTGAAATTTGTTGAAAAGATACTTTTTCAGTTACTGTAAAAAAAAAAAAAACTTTTCTCAAAGGCAATGATATTTCTAATTAAATGTTCTTCTTTGATATTATAGAAAGAAACTGGAAGTACTCTGAGGTTTCAGAACCATTATCTCCCCCTTCCCTGCTCTTTCCCCTCCTCCTCCCCCACCCCCTCCCGCCCAGTTTCTTAATTTTAAGGCATCAAGATGAGGGTAGAAACATAATATTTAGGAAAATTTTATGCAAAAATATTCCCAGACAACCTGATCCACAAGAAACTAAATCTTTCAAAATCAGAGAAGGTCCTGAAACATAGCCTAAATTTGGATATTTTTGGTAAAGGTAGCTCTCTAGGGCTGTTATGTGTAAACTGTAATTCCAGTTCCTCTTTGGCTTCATTGCCTGATTTGCAGCTGAAATTGTTTGGAAAAGTTTAGATATAGTTGGGGTAATCATCCAGAATTGCAGGGGATTATTTGGACTGCAGATTGAAGCTTTTAAGCATTTTTTCACAGCAGCTCCAACTCTTGTGATCAATAATGGTGTAATATACTGTATGCCAGAAATGTCAAATATCTCACACTAAGTTCTGATGGCATTTCAGAGTAAGAGACAGTAGCAGTGTTAATAGAAATGACTGAAACAAAAGCTGTGTACAAATGTACTTGTTTAATAAAATAATCTAAACTGTCTTGCAGGAGCAAAGAAAAATTGATAAAATCCTCTCAGCCAATTAAAACATTTTTTTTTTTTTTTTTTTGCTATAGGAGTTACAGAGAAACAATTCAGCAAACAAATACATAGTATTTTACTTTCTTATATGATAAGTTGACTAATCCTGGCAGTTTTCTTTTGTCACTATTCAAACTGCAGGAAATATGAATATAAAGTAGTTGACAATGTTTCACTTTTCTATTCACGGAGATTTATGAACAATGTAGCAACACTATTCAAAATCACTCAGAATTACTTATGAATTAGAAATGTCTGTTTCCTGCTTGCAAAGCACTACTTACATAAACTGTAAGTGCACGGCTATTTCTGGTGGTGAACTATATGCCGTATTTCATTTTCTCATCATGACAGTTGTATACTTAATGATAGGATGAATTTTTATATGTAAATTCAGAGCTTGGATTATGCACTTATTTATTTATTTCAGAACAACCTGTCTGAAGTTTGAGAAATGATGATTTCTGTTAAAAAACACATGTGGCTAGCATTCATGGCAAAACAGATGAGTGAGAATGGTATCCTTGCTTTCCAAATTCAAGCACTGCTTTATTCTCAATGCATTTTGGAAAGTTAATGAAAATGTAGTTTTGTACTTGTGAGATGAGTTGAAATAAATGTCTCCAAAAACCTCCACAATATTTTAAAAGGCAATTTAGTCCTAATGGAGGCAATCAATGGACGTACCAGTCGCACTAGATTTGCTTCAATTCCCATTTGAGTCAATGGAGAGAATCCCATTGGTTTTAAGTAGGAATTAGATTAGCAGGATTTATGAAGCAATTGTGTTTAATCTGCATTAGGAATAGGAAACTCTCAAAATTATCCCCTTTTTGAGGAAATCAAGTCTCTGTACCTTGTCTTCAGATTGCATATTGAGAGAGAGAGGGACAAAAAGGCAAATTTTTATTTCACTCAAATAGTCTGTACATATTGTAGTGAGTGAAGAGACAGAAAAATGTTCTACAATAGAAGGCTTATAAAAATCAATAGTAGAATCCTTAACTTCATAATATAGTAAACTGAAATATTTGGAGACCAGGAATTAGACATTAAAATTAGACATTTTAATACTTTAAAATTACTGATATTTTAACCTTTTGTTTTATAGTCTTTATTCATACATACATCAGGCCTTGAAGAAAAATTCAGAAGGAAATAGCTTGTGGTCCTGAGACAAATAGCTCTGGCTGATTACTCTGTAAAAGAACGAAGAATCAAAAATATGTGTACAGACAGGCTTTGCAAAATGTATCTTTCCATGGTAAAAAGTCACGTACTGTAAATCTGTAGCAAGAATAGCACCTTTTCTTCTCACCTATGTTTCAGAAAGCCTATGTGTGATCTTCTTTTCTGTCTTGCCTCTAACACAGCCTCCTAATTTAGCCAACCTTTCATTTATGAATATGATCTAAGCACAAAGTTCAGCCTATTTCCAAGCTCCTTGAGGGCTCAGATGCAATCAAATCCATCTTAAAATGAAAATGATGAACATAAGTCCAACCAATCCTATATACTTTTTCTTCTAATGACATCAACTTTTGTTTTGCCTGCCTTCTCCTTGCCTGTGAAAGGGCTCATACTTCATTCAGCAACCTCAGAGAGTTTGATTTAAGATGTGGATTTTACTGCTGCCTATTTTTATTGCAGAAGTTTATATAGATATATAATATATATATACACACATATATATGTCTCTGTGGTTCAGTGAGGTTAGAGGTGTGTCATTGTACTGGGTTTACATGGAAAGATTTTGGTAGTGAGGGGTGGCAGGGGTGGCCTCTGTGAGCAGAGTCCAGCAGCTGCCCCACGAGAGAGAGGAGTGAGAAAATTCAGAGGGAAACAGCCCTGCAGCTCGCAGGTTAGTGCAGAAGGAGGTCAAGAGGTGCTCCAGGCACACAGCAGCAGTTCCCCTGTGGCCTGTGGAGAGGCCCCTGGTGTAGCAGGCTGTCCCCCTGCAGCCCATGGGTTCCACATGGAGCAGATCTCCACGTTGCAGCCTGTGGAGGAGCCCCCGGTGGAGCAGGTGGATGTGGCCTGGAGGAGGCTGCGGCCCATGGAGAGCCCCTGCAGGAGCAGGCCCCGGGCCAGAGCTGCAGCCCATGGAGAGGAGCCCCCGCAGGAGCAAGGGATCTGGGGAGAGCTGCTGCCCATGGCAATTAGTAATGAATATGTATTAGCCTAGGATCATAAAAAACAGCCACCTGATGTAACGGGTGTGTGTGTTGGAGGAGCCCAGACTCCCCATGCACCCAGCACAGTTTACTTGCCTTTTATTGACCCCATAAATAAATCTTGTAAAGCTAAATTGACTTGGAAGTTATAACACTACCCATGTTGAAATTTTCCTATAATTGAAAGGATGTTTGATGCCTTAATAAATACATCTGTATTTCACAGACATCTCATCATTTGACCTGTCATTATAGAGGTGTAATGCAACATGGAGAGAACATAGGAGGCTGTAGTCTTTTCCCTGAATTACCCAGGGAGCGAGAGCACAGCTGCATTATATTGTTGCATTATCTTTTACATCTCTGCCAGATCTCTCTCTGATACCAGTTCTACTAAACAATCAAGAAATCACAATTCTTCCAGAAAATGGCAAAATACGAACTCATTCTTTTTACAGTAAGAGTTTTCAAAGTCTTTAGTGTTATACTCAACCATATGCAAATGAGCTCACATGGAGATTACTGTGCCAGCAGGAGAGATAATGGGGACAGCATTGTAGGTCTTTGTATTCTTTGGAAATTGTAACTTGACTATAATATTATACAGTCCTTAAAATGCATTAAAAGTGAATAGTCTAAGGGCAGTCGGTTACATACTCAGAAAGACTCAGTGTCTTCTAAATTATAGTGTTAGGCATGTTTATCCAAACGAGTGATCTGATGGGATAACTGGATGAAAATTCCTTAAGTGCTTTATAATGGCTGTAGCTTGCAGAGTAAATCATACACATTTTAGAGTTAAAAATAAATTGAGCTCATGTTGCTACTGAAACTACTGCTGCTGTAGTTTTGGGAGATATGTACCCCCATTATTGTGCTTAAATCCAGACATAGATAACAACCTATAAATTATTTCTATTTTCCCTGTGTGATTCTGAGTATTTTGAAGCTGCTGCATTTGCTAATTAATTTAAATATTTCAATCTTTATTTATTTTTAAATATATGCATTTTTACAAAATATTTAATTAAATAAATAATTTTTATTGTGTTGTGACCAGAAAATGTTGAAGATTAGTACCTTGTCCCTGAAATTTCCTTGTGGATCCACAGCAGGATAGTGGTGGATCAGTGGTGTAATGCTCAGTTATGTATTGTCATTTTGGAATGTGCACCTCCAGATAAGGTAAATCCATTCCCTGCAGGGTGTTGGAAGAACAAAGACAATCTCAGAATCATGACATGCAACTGAAGGTGTGATGGAACAGCTATTGGTTTGAAAAACCCTCTTGGGGACTGAATCACATGATAGTGGATTGGTTATATGGAGTCAGAAGGAGATTTACATCTGAAATTTTCTGAGCCTGCCTCTTCAAAATGGAGAAGAAACCTTGTTTGTGTTTGGAATCTTGGCAGCTAGAGATGCTTTGTTTCTGAAATAAAGCCTTTATTTCCAGACTTAACTGCCACAACTCTTTATGCATTATATTTCATGACTTATTATAATATGTACGGAAGGCTAGGCACAGGAAGAAGAACCAGATATCTCTTTCTTACAAGCTGAGGATCTTAGTTGCCTGGGCAAGGTGATCTACTGCATTTTCCATCTTTCATTAATGACTATCGTCTTCCTTTCTATAGCACAGCTCTGTGTTGAAGGGAGGGATAGGAAATGTATTCTGCAACCTTAACAATGCAGCTCTGTTCAAATATGAGGATATGGAACTTTAGCTGAAGGAAGATCATATCTCTCATACCCTATAGAATTCCTTCTATAAACCATGGAATGGATCATTAAAACTAACCCAGCATCCTTCCTCTGCATTTTTTAAGAAAAAAATCTCTGTTTTGCTTGCAGTATTAAGTGTCATCAGTGGCTATGAGAAAATCTACTGAATGGCATTTAGATTTCTACCTCATAGGGTTGATAACCTTAAGAACTTGTCTTGGGCTCTGATATCACAGAATCATAGAATGGGGGAGGCTGGATGGGACCTCTTATCCAAACCTCATGCTCAAGCAGGGTCACTTAGAGCAGGCTGCTCAGGCACACAAGCAGAGGTTTACTAAAGGTGAAAACAGTTCTGTGTTCATGTAGAAACAGGACTTTTAGAATTTCACTGGAAAAAATATCACTTGTCTGAGGACTCATTCAGGGCTTTGGAGGATTAAATTTTTAGCTTTAGATCTGTACTCAGGCACTGTCTAGGTGTAACCTCACTTTTGGTGGATTGCTGTACTATGTAATTTTTCAGATCAGATACAGTGGATATCCAGAAGGTTAATGCCTATGGATCCCAAGGGGTATTCTGGAGATATCCTTTCATGATATCACATATATCCTGAAAAAAAATTCAGCTTAATAGGTAGAGGGTCCTACTGGTCTCGGTTCATGAGATATCACAAGCTATTGAGCCTGTTTCTGTAGGGGATGATTTAGTCCCTTGATTCAGGTATATAGATATTCTGCTATATAAGTCTTCAGTGATGAGGACTGAAACAACTAATTAGGATGCTCCTTTGGAACATTACTGTATTAAAGCCTGCCAGGGGAAAGTGGAAATGTGACTTCTGGTGAATGTTACCCTGAAGCACGGTGAAGGATTTAATAGATGATTTTCTTCTACCCTGGGAAAAGTCCAACTCTGCTCATTTATTTTTCCTGCTATACAGATTCCTACAATCTTACTTCTTTGGATGCTAGCCCATTCAGCACTTCTTTTGCTTTAAAGATGTCCTGTCTTGATGTTTATTCTGCTTTTTGACAGCACAGCTTTGAAATTTAGAAAAGATTGGATAGCAGGAGCAGCAAATACTGTGATTACATGAAGCGCAGAAGCTGAAGTTCCCTGCACCTTGTAATTTGGCCACTTCCAAGGCAGTTAGATAAGAATCCCTGTAATGCAGTTCTGGACTTTCAAGTATAGTATTAATTTTGTTAGCTTTGGTTTCACACTGTGGCACTGGTGGCAATCATTTTGCATGTTCATTTCCTGTGCAAGTACTCACCAGAATGCAGTCAATACGAAAAGCAGGTTAGTGAAACAGCTGCTAATTTTCCACCATGAATGAATACTCCATCCTACTTGATAGATTTTTTTTCCCTGCAAGTTCAATAAATATTTATGTCAGCCCTGCTGTCAAGTAGCACTCTCAGTAACAGACAGTTCCTAAATTAAGATACTTTCCCTGGCAGTAATGGAAAGCTAATAATGCAATTGCCATATGCAAGCCTTAGAGAAGGTTTGCCTTATAATTACCATAAGAGTTTGAACTACAACTCTGAGAATAATAAGACACAGAGGCAGACTGTAGTGCCACCAGGTGAATTGTGGTAGCACTGAGAGGACATGAAGGTTTCTTTCCTTAAAGAAGGTACGAGCTTTCTTTCCTCAGTAATGCTATTTCACAGGGGCACCTGCAAGTGAACTTCAAACAGGGGAGGCAGAGAGGTTGGAAGATAGTGCTGTTGACTATGACCTGCTCACAGAAGTGTTCCTCCAGCAATATGTCCCAAAAGAGCTGGGCTGTTGGGTTCATACTTATCTTTTAGAAGGTACTGGCACAGACTTGTGCTAGTAGAGAGGAAGTGAAAGACAACTGCTACACATTCAGCCAAACCTGTTTTTCCCTCCCTCTATTATCTCAGGCTTTGCTGTTATACCCTCAGTAAAATGTTCCTTTTTGCAGCTGCAGTTCAGGAAAATAGTCTTGGAATCATCACTGAAAGTTTTTTGAAATAATTGTCTCTATGTGCAGCAGCAGCTAAAAAGGCCAACAAAATATTGGACATCAGCAGAAAGGGTATCAAGAACAAGGTGACATCAACTTTTCACCATGATGAACCATGATGAAACCTCAGAGCACCTTCTTTGATGCTGTGTGCAACTCTAGCTTCGGCTTCTCAGGAAAGACAAGGTAGAGTAAAAGAAGTTACTGACAAAAGTGAACAAAATAATCAAGGGGATGGGGCAATGCTTTATGCAGGAAGACTGAAGAGGCTGGGAGTTCCCATGATTGGAAACAGTCTCTTCATACATTGTGAGGTACTGGCATATTCACCAGCCTCTCTATACTCCCCCTGTACAGAGAAGTGGCTGAGGCTTCTCATAGGACAAGGCACCTCAAAATTTTGCTGGATTCCTTGCAAAGAATATACTACTGGAAAAGCAATTGTTACATTTTCTGTGAAAATTTTCAACAGAGAGACTGTACATGAGGGTAATAGAAAGTAATAATAGCAGAAAAGGTCATATTGTGCAGTGGAGTGGATAGTATATTGTCAGGTGTGAGAAACAGCACATAGAAGAAAAAACAGTCCTATATGAGAGCATCCTAAAAAGTAACAGAAAAGCTACTTTAAGGTCTAACAACTGGGGATACTCACGAGATAATCCAGAAGGTGTTCCATGTTCTACACAGAGTAGCCAGTCAAGGAACAGGGCCTTGAAAGCTATGAACTAAATACACATATTACAGATATTACCAGTAAGAGCTTTGTTACCCTAACTGGGTTAGGGATTTAGATGTCTCGAGAAAGTGAGTTACACAGTTTAAACATTACACATATGCATATATACATAGATAGGCACCTGCTCTCAGTCACATACATACATATGTGTATTCATGTGCATACATTTTAGTGCCTTCTAAGAAATAACATATGGTCTGTTGCATTTCCAGGGTCAGAGGAGTGAAGTTCAGACCATAGTAGAGGTGGTTCCATTGGTTGCTGTTAAAAGGACAACACTTAAGAGGTAAATGTGGCAGCTGAAAGACCACTTTCCCTTTACAGCCACGTACATGTTTGAAAACAGAGATAATTGTAACATCCTGCAAAACGTTGATTTTTAAATGTTACAAACTGCAATAAAAATATTTATTGATTCTTTCAAGCTCTTCATACTCAAATTAAAAAAAGGTATCCTGTCCAGTTACTTACACTGCCAGGCTAATCCTCAGACTAAGTCATTAAAAATTTAAAATCGTGTCTTAGATATATGATTTAAATAAGAATATTGTTTCATTTTTGGGGAAGCTGGACATTCAAACTTGCTTAACAGTTATTTCTTTGGAGGTAAATTCCTTGGGCTTAAGTCTGAGTCGTCTTAGTCCCTCTGACCACTGGGGATATAATGGCTTTTTAAAGTGAAAATAATTGAACAAGTTGTGCATCAGTGCTATTGCAAGCTGCAGTGAGCACTGTACAGTGTTTAATATAGTGCATTGAATCCTGCTGAAAAACATGTACTGCAAGTCATGTTTTGCTTTGGTGCTATAGAAACAGCAGAGGTACAAGACAGAAATACCTACAGGGCCTTAGGATCCAAAATCTATTTGGATTTTGGAAAGTTTATTAGCAATAATTAATACTTTCACAACAACCCGTGTGGGGTCACCGTACAAGACATAACACATTCCTAAGGGCTGTGAAAGGATGACTCACCAGCTGGTGCAACTCCCTTGTAGCTGGACAAAGATGATGCAGACATCTGGCAAGACCTGGCCAAAGCACATTGCCACCTTAAGTTGCTTGAGACCCTTCCCATGGCAGGCAGAACCTGCAGGATTGCAGGGCACCATAAATAAGTCCCAGCAAAACCTCACCCCATGCATCTTCTCAGTACTCCCCATCTGTGCTGTACAATTCAGCTGATGTCTCATTTCATAGTCCTGAGGTTTGCAGTTTCTTTGTACTCTGTCTTTTAGTTACTCCACTTGACATCAGGACGCTGATATCTCCCAGGAGCAGATGTGGTCAGTGCTATTCTGCCTTCCTGCTGAGTTTGGTGGGAGCAGAGTCTTGCTGTGCTAGGATTTACCTAGTCCTCATCTGAGACAGCTGCACCAAAGCCAGGCTTGGCACAGGGCTTCAGCCAACCCAAATGGTGCCATTCCCAAAACAGAAAGTAATGTGGTGGTATGGTATATCCCAACCTCTGCTTCTCTGTGTCCTTGAAAAAGAGAAAACAGCTTCTTAATGTCTTGCAGTCTTCTCCCTAGAACACACTGTTGAGGTAACTTGAAGGGCTATATTCTAGAAAGGATCCCTTTTCAATTCATAGTCTCAGAGGCTGTATGCAAAATTGTTCATGCTGTAACAAAATAGCTAAAACCAAATTGTTCTCTTTGCTGTATTTATTATGGAGCCACTATTTAAAAATATGCTAAGGGACTCTTGCTGTAATGGTTACATCTTGGTATGAAGAAGAATTTGATTCCCCACTCATAAAGAGAGTTTTCTGCTCTCCTACTTATTTTTATTTGATTTCTATTCTCTGTCTGCACAGAAGGTATCTGCAAAGATGATGTCTCAACACACAGAAAAATTCTTTATCTGAAGAGACTGGAAAATTACCAAATATTCTAGATTACCATTCATTTACTAACTAAATAATTTCTGTGTAGTGTTGGTAGAGAAAGGAGGAAGGGTGGTGGATGGATAGGGTTCATTCTGCAGCTCTGAATTTCTATTTCAAGTGAAAACATTTAACAAAATATCTCATTAATGAATGCTTAAAAAACAGCCTGAAATTCTAAGTATTTCTGTTTCTCAGCAAGAAGACAGTCCAAAGACTTCGGTTAAGCTTTTCATATACAAAATGACATTCCTCCCACGTCCTCCTACCAGCACCCTAAATTTACAGACAACTTCAAATACCTTTAAATATGAATGTTGAAGGACCTTTTTACAGACTACATCCTCTGCAAATTGTAGGCAAATCTGTCAGAATTTTGTCTTCTGCCAACAATGAGGATAAAATCTATCTATCTATCATTCAGAAGTGCAAAACCTGCAATTCCCAGGCTTTCATTCACAATGTGCACATTCAAGAATAACAAGCTGCATGTATACATCTAGTGACTACCCCATAGAACTATTGGCCAGAGAGTAAAACCCAATTGATCTAGCTGTTATCAGACTTTCAGAATTTGAGCCATCAAACGCATTCTAGTTAAGATTAAAGAAAAAACAGACTTGCAAAGCTACATGTTCTTTCAGACATAAAGCAGCTTTCTTCCTACATTTTTATATTTTAATCAGCTTCATACAGTATGTTCAATCCTCCATGAAGGCAATTCTATTCCCAGAGCCAACAGCTTTATCATTTTTTTTTCTGACTTAAAAAGGAAATCACTTCCAAGTGGTGGCAGAAGGGGATTAAAAAACAGAACTTATTTACTTAAGATGTCCCACCATTCATGTGACCTTCCAAGTATTTTAAAAGCAGCATAGGGAGCTATAACTGGGATAGTGTGGTGAGGTAACTGCAATACAGAATGCCGTTTACAAGACTGCCTGTTTCTGTTAGCTAATGGCTACATGCTACTGTTCTTTAAATCCACTACTTGGGGTTCCAAAACCAATTGTCTCTCAAGGAGTGTGACAAAGGTGTGACTCCTTGATTTTAGAACATTTTTTCAAACGTATGACTATGTAATAATCTTACTTACTGATCACCTCTATTTTGCTTGTTATTATGCCTAAGTCTGCAGAAACTGATATCCGGATACCTCTCTTCTTATCCACATACACAAAAGAGGTTTGCCAGGTTCTGGATGCTCCTTTTCCCAGTGGGCAAGCACCCCTGTCCCAGTCTGCCCAGTCTGTCTTTCTGCCTTCTGACCTGATGTACCAGGTATCATCTCATCACCTGGCTCAGCAGAGCATGATCTCACACTGGGGAGATGTGTCTTGGTATGAATGGCAGCTGACAATGTGGCACTTCGTCTAAGAAGAAATAATTATCTTCCTAATTTATTCTGCCATTGAACACTTGTGATGTATGCTAATAAAAGGAAATAAAACAATTATCTCAGAGCTGCATAGCTAAAGATATCAAACAGCACAAGAGAAAAAATAGATGAGGTATGACACTACATGAAAACTCATGTGAAAGCAGTGTTTGGTTTCATAGCACAACTTCCAGTTATTCTTCAGTTTTAGTACCTTTACCCACGAGGTTGATTGCAGGTGGCTTCTGAATGTCATTACAGTCTCTGAAATATAAACCAATATTAGAGTGGTTTTGCATAAGAAAGAAGCCTTGCTAATCTCTGAATTGCTATTTGGATAACACAGAATCACAGAAGGCAAGAGGTTAGAAGGGATCTATGTAAATTATCTTGTCCAGCCTCCCTGCTCAAGCAGGGCCACCTAGAGCCAATGTCGCAAGATCATATTCCGGTGGCTTTTGAAGATTTCCAATAGCCTCTCTGGGCAACATGTGCCAATGCTCAGTCACGTGCACAGTAAAGAAATGTTTCCTGATGTTCAAGGGAACCTCCTGTGTTCGAGTTTGTGCCCGTTGCCTCCTGTAACTGGACATTACTCTTCCTGGCTATGTCCTTTTTGTATGCTCTCTTTAGAGAATTTATAGACATTGATGAGATCCCCCCAGGCCTTCTCTTTTCCAGGCTGAGCAGTCCCTGCTCTCTCAGCCTTTCCTTATAGGAGAGATGCTTCAGTCCCTTCATCATCTTTATGACCCTTTGTTGGACTCTTTCCAGTATGTTCAGATCTCTCTTGTACTGGGAAACCTAGAACTGGACCCAGCATTTCAGGTGTGGTCTCACCAGTGCTGAATAGAGGGGAAGGATCACCTCTCTCAACCTGCTGGCAGTAATCCTTCTAATGGCAGCCCAGGATGCCACTAGCTTTATTTGCAGCAAGGGCACTTTGCTGACTCATAGTTCACTTGGTGTCCAGCAGGACCCCAGGTTCTTTTTTGCCAGGCTATTTTCCAGCTGGGTGGCCCCCTATCTGCAGTGGTGCCTGGGGTTGTTCTTCTCCAGGTGCAGGACTTCGCACTTCCCTTTGATGAACTGCACAAGGTTCTTGTCAGACCACTTCTCCAGCCTGTTAACATCTCTCTGGATGGTGGCACAACCCCCCGGTGTGTCAGCCACTCCTCCCAGTTTTGTTTCATCTACAGACTTGTTGAGGGTACGCCCTGCCCTATCATCCTGATCATTAAATGTTTGATTCTTTTCCTGTGTCTTACAGGGATTCTTCTGTTAATTCTGAAAGCTGACTAGGCAGCCCAGCAGCAGAAGAAAAAGGTACAAACAGGGTAACCAGCTTGATGAAAGCAAATTAAACTTATTAGTAACTTGTATTAGAGAAAGGTGAAGTCAGAATCAGACTGGCCAGACCAATTCTAGCAAAAATTGTATTCCCAGGTAGATCATACATACAGGTTCACTTTTTATGAATGCTGTTAAAACCTCTTGTTTGGACTGTTTTCTTTTCTTATGAACTCTGTGATCACCACTCCAGGCAGATCTGTGGTCCTTGAGGGTGTTTAAGCTGTCATCAACCATGCATCAACTGTTCCAATCCAATGAGTCATTATATTCCCCATGGTCTGCCAAAATCCTGGCAAACACTACCTTGAAAACAGTTCGTATCTGCCCTTGGTTTAGGTTAAGATTTTTACCTTTCCCCTTACAAACAGCCTATTTCTGCTGCTATAATTTCTGTAGGATCTTTCATTACTGTCTGTCCCAGGAAGACACATGCTTAAGAATGCTTAAGACACAACTAGGACTTAAATCACCTATTCAGATTAATTGGATTAGGCACTAGTATATCCTATCCAGTTGGATACATTATTCTGTGTAACACATTGGGAATTTCTTATTGGCTAGTAGATAGTCAGGTATATAGATCTCTAGTCTTAGGAGATCAATACTTTTAAAAACAGATTTCTAAATCTACTCCTTACAGAGACAACATATTAGAACAATCCTAATGTAATCAGATTAATTTAAATATACATCTTAACTAATTTTCTATTCCTCTAGTAATATCCAATTATTCAAGATCATATGAGAGTCTGTTTTTTGTTGTAATCACCACATGAAAAGCGAAATCCCAGATCATTAACTCAAATACCATTGGCAACAATGGCAAATAGTTTTTTTTTTTTTTTTTTTTTTTTTAAAGGTATATTATAAGAGTAAATATGTTTATCAGCACCATTAGCACCATTCTATAAGGAACAAAAAATCTTTGTCTGATACAGTCCATAGATGTTTTAGCAAAACCCTCAACTAAAGAAAGATCAAAAGATCAAGCAAGTGTAGAGTCCTGCACCTGGGAAGGAACAACCCTTCAGTACAGGCTGGGGGGACGACCTGCTGGAGAGGAGCTCTGAGGACCTGAAGGACCTGGGTGTCCTGGTGGATGACAGGTTGACCATGAGCGAGCACTGTGCCCTTGTGGCCAAGAGGGCTAGTGGGATCCTGGTGTGCATTAAAAGGAGTGTGGCCAGCAGGTCAAGGGAAGTGATCCTCCCCCTCTACTCTGCCCTGGTCAGGCCTCACCTGGAGTACTGTGTCCAGTTCTGGGCTCCCTGGTACAAGAAAGACAGGGATCTCCTGGAAAGAGTCCAGTGGAGGGCCACAAAGATGATACAGGGCCTGGAGCATCTTCCCTATGAAGAAAGGCTGAAAAACCAGGGTCTGTTCAGCCTGGAGAAGAGAAGACTGAGAGGGGATCTCCTCGGTGTATATAAATATCTGAGGGGTGGGGGACAGAAGGATGTAGCCAACCTCTTCTCAGTGGTTTGTGGGAATAGGACAAGGGGCAATGGCTGCAAGTTAAAGCACAGGAAGTTCTGCACTGACATGTGAAAGAACTTCTTCACGGTGAGGGTGACAGAGCATTGGAACAGGCTGCCTAGGGAGGTTGTGGAGTCTCCTTCTCTGAAGATATTCAAGGTCTGTCTGGACGCCTACCTGGGCAGCCTTCTCTGAGGAACCTGCTTTGGCAGGGGGGTTGGACCCGATGATCTTTCAAGGTCCCTTCCAAACCCTACAGTTCTGTGATTCTGTGATTCTGTGAAAACTAATATTGTTCTGAGAGAACATCTAAGAGTGCATCCTGCAGAATGGAGAGTGATTACAGTTCTCAGATAAATGAAGAGTTTTGCTAGAGAAACTGAGATTATAGTTACAGTCAAGTTCAGGCTTAGAAGCATTTTATGAGGCCAAGTGTACTATGTCTAGTATTTTGTAATGGTAGTAATATTTCCTGTGAGTGTATATATATATGTATATATACATATAATAAATTCCCTTTGGAGTCAAAGGTAATTTAATCCCAGGAAGAGGGGTGATGTTGGGGGAAACTGCTAGGACTTACCTTGGTAATAAAGACTCTTTGAAAGACAAAGGCATGTGACAATGCAGAGGTAAGAAATCAAACTGTTATGAAAACCTTTAAAAAAAAAGCCTTTTATGCGAGTGTTATGGGTGTTATTGTATAAGACTATTATTACAGATATAGCTGAAATAGCTTGCATTTTTGAGGTATGATAGGAGCAATTTTGAAGGCAATAAATTATTTTGAAAAGAGAAAGCACAACTTCAAAATATTTTAACTCTTAATTTGCCTTTGTGTCATTTGATAAATAATTTATCAAAGTTTTCTAATTGGAAATGTCTTATCATAATCATAATTAGCTTAAAACCTTGGTCAAAAATACTTTTTCCTTTTTTTTTTTTTTTCTTCTTTTTCTCTCCAAGTCTAGAAGAAATATGCTTCCTAGTGGATACCAAATACACTAAATCCTCGTTGCTCTAAAAAAAATGACTAAGAATGATATTTTTAGTGCTAGGAAAGTGCCAAGATGGCTCAGTGCTGAGAACGGTCATGGTGAGGGTGGGCTGAAGTGGAGAGTGGTGGAATGGCTGGAAAAGGTCACTGATCTAACAGCTGCCCTGGAGAGTTGTGATCCTGCCCCTCTTTGTCTCATTGCTTCCCCTCTTTGGTCCATCCACTGCTCAGGCTGATATTCCTGTTGCTGGTGCTTGACTAGCTAATACAGTTCCCTAAGCTGAAAGGTTGTTTGGTTGTTTTGCTGAGCTGAAACCCACTCATAAAGGAGTCAAAGGGTAAGGTTCTGTGTGGAAGTGGGAACAAGAGGGCAAGGAGGGAAGCGGGAGCTGGTAGGAAGTTACTGCATCTAAATTTTAGCCTTGCTCATTGCCTGGGTGTTGGCCACCTTGCTGTGACAGAAGGCTGGAGCAGAAAAGACAGGCATGAGTATGTTCCTTACAATCCCCATTCTTTTTGATCCAACTGTATAGGAAAAGAAAGCACCTTACATACAATTTCTGCAGTAGAAAACTGTGGGGGATGGCAAATGAAGAAGGGGAAGGGAGACCTATTGGGGGATGGCAGAGGCACAGATCAGGCAAGGCATCCTTAATGGAAAGAGGTAGAGAGTGAGACATCCCTCTCTGTTCCTCCATCATCCCCAGCCTTGTAGGGACTGTGACTGTATTTTCAACAGAAAGGCTTCTGTTGTCACATGATGCCCATGCTTTCTAGGGCCATTGCTACAAATGATGGGACTATCCCTTTTGGCAACACTGAGCTGTTAGGTGTTCACTGTGGTTTACTCATTAATTGATGTTTTTACTATTGTAAATGGACATTATTTGTGTGTGTATGTGTGTGTGTGTGACACCTAACAAAGTAGATCAGTATTTGATCCAATGCACAACTGAAAAAAGTGAGAGTCTCTCCTTAGATTTCCTTCCACTGGGTTTTGAATCCAGTCCTTATTGACTTTTTGAATAAATAATATGCTTTTGTATATTTCTAAATGGATGTGTGATGTATCAGTGAAAAATATGAAACTATAAATAAATAAATTTCAGAGACCTAAAATAATCTTTGGTAGGAGGATACTGCAGTCTGAAAATTTTCCAGTAAAATTTTCTTTGTCCATAAAGATAAAATTTTTGCATCTTGGGATACTTTTTGGACATTTTTTTTTTTTTTAAACTAAAGATGACAAAAGGCCTGAAAGTGAAAACAACTGTGATCAGCACCATTATAACTGAAAAGCTCCAGATTTGGTTTCAGTGCTTATGAAATTGTGGGGTTGATTCAGACATGTCCATGAGAAAATTTATGAAAAAAAAAAAAATAAAAATTTGAAATTAACTGTACATGTAAAAAGAGGTAGTTACAAGTTGAGTTGCAAAGCAAGTTTAGACATTCACCTCTGAGACATAAGCCTCACCTCTGAATGAAGATGGCTAAGACCATCTGCTCTTTTCACTGCAGAGAAAGTTTAAAGCCTGAAGAAATCTGCTTTGTCTGACAAAGTGCAGCTGACAATCAAATTATACCTTATGCTCTTTTAAATTCAGCTCCTCTGAAGTTTACCCTCCATGACACATAAAAGCTCAAATCCATTTCTTTCCTTTCTCTTTCTTTTCCTTCCCTACAACCTGCCAATAAGAATTAATGAAAAATTATTTGTCTTTTTGTCTTCTTCAAGTGTACACCTTGAAGACCTTTTGTCTTCTTATAGTGTACACCTTGAAGTTTTTACTTCAAGGTGTACACTATAGTGAAACCATGTATACATTTTTTTTTTTTTTTTTTTTTTTTTTTTTTTTGTGTGTGAGTGTGTGTTTTCAAATCTGTGAGAGAGTTTGGGCAGAAAGACAATTTTTTAAGTGAAAATATTTGTTGCACTATGCCTTTGGCCCTGTGGTTGCAATGAAAACAACTGCAGACTTCTCATCGTTGCCTAATTTTGACTTTTCATCTAACAAGATAAAAGACTGAAGACTTAAGGATAAAATAGAAATTAGAAGTTTTATATGAAAAATTTTACTTCTTTTGTTTGTTTCTTCTTAATAATTTCTTCCAAGGACTGTAGCATCCCTAAAACAAGAAGATAGAAGTTGTCTTTTCTTCCTCACTATCTCAATTTACAGTTGAGAGTTCACTTTTCTATGGTGAAGGTAGAGAAGGAAGAATCTTGTGGATTTTTTGTAATGATCATAACAAGAAACTCTCTTGAGCTGTTTTCCTAGTTTGATCAACCAATATCTCCTGAAACCCATTTTAGGGAGTGCTAACAGGCAGACACTTAAGCAACAGCACTGTGTTGTGTAATTGGGCCTTGTTGACTTCACAGGGTTTCTGGGTAATCATCATGTCCTTAAGATACTAACTTTAGACTGTCACTGCAAGGGAGTATGTCATTGCCTTTTAAGATCTAAGCAGATTGAGGTGGTGCATGTCAGGGCTGCTCATGCAGCCTGCAAAAATCGGTGGCATGTGTCAGACAGTTGTATATAGCTTTTTATTTTGTATGTCAAGCTAAAGTCTCCTTTTTAAAAATCTTAAATACTGTATAGTACCAGAGGTGATACTTGGAAAAGAGTAAGTGTCTAACGTGAAGACAAGAAATAAGAGAAAGGAAAGTAAAAGAGAAATGGAAATATTAAAATCCCTTGCAGCTGAAACAATGTAGCAGAGTCCTGGGAAAGAATAAAATAAAGATTTGACATCTAGATGTGAGCAGATAGACTCTTTGAGAAAGGGAATTTAGAGAAGTTAACCTTTCTGCAGCTATTGCTAGACCTGGAGCTATAGATGTCTTTGATAGTCTAAGCCAGGATGAGTTAGTCAGACTGAGGAATACTGTATTCTCAAGGAAAGAAAAGCAATGGAAACACACAGGTTTCAAATGAAACTGCTCAAGGAAACAGGCCCTTTCAAAGGCTGACATTAACTTAGTGAGTCAGGTATGAAATCATGCTAGTTAGGCAGATTACATTATCAGAGATTTAATTTTGATTGGAATCAAACATCTAAAGTGATAGATTGGACCTGAGAGATCTTCTCAGACCCTGTGGAAATTACTCAGAATAAAATGAATACACTAAAAATGAATCACTTAAAAATGCTAGAAAGCCACAGGCAGTTATATTAGACATTGACTAAGAGAACAAGAAACTGTAAAGTGGAAAGATGTGAGGAGGCTAAATATATCAGAGAAACACTATAGAGCTAATGCCAATAAAAATTGCAGTTATAACAGGTCTATGAGATGGGAAACCTACAGGAGTTAAAACATGTCCACCACTGGAAAACATTACACAGACACAGAGTCACCAACAACAATAACCCTCCTGTCTTTTTTGGTGGAGGCAGTCCTGAGGCGCGGAGTCGACCTCCTCGCTCCAGGCATCCTCCTGGGAACATTTGCTACCTCTTCCTCACACACCGGCCTCTCAATCTCTAGGGCCTCAAACCTGTTGTGTAAGGGCACCTGGGAAGGTGGGGCCGGAAGGGGAGAGCATCGCCTGCGATGTCGAGCAGGGACCTGTTTCCATTCCTCCTCAGCTCCCAGATCCCCTCCCTCTGCCCGACGGGGACAGGGCAGGGGGTCCGCCCCCATTTGGGGAGTCTCACCTCGGCACCTCCCCTTGAGGCCCTGCAGGGAGTTACTCCAGAAGTCTATCTCCCGCTCACACTCCCTGATGGCCCTCAACCTCTCCACCTCCTCCTTGAGCTCCGCCACCATGCGGACCAGGTCATCCACCTGCTCGCACCTCACGCACGCAGTTTCTCTGCCTCCCGCCGATGGCAGCAAGAGGCTCAGACACTCCTTGCATCCGGTGACCTGAACTGCGGCATTTTTTAACGGGTAGTCGGTCTGCGTGTGCACCGACTTTCTGGAGAGCGCGCCGTGCCTGGTGGCCAGTGTTTTGTAAGTATATGCAATTAGAACTAGAAAAAAAATAAATAGAACTATCAGCAGGCACATTAACAGTGCTGATATGTATTTCTCAGGATGCCAATGGAGACAGGAATGAAGAAAAATTCTATGTAGAGACAAAGCACAAAAATCGATAGGGCAGAATGTACTCCACTGGAGACTAGTGGAACTGTTGTGAATTATTAACTGGGAATGAATTAATATTCAGATAAATGTTACATCTCAAAATATTGTAGAATATTGGAATAAAAAACATAAATACATTGAAGTAGGACTGCTATATCTTAGTGTTTACAGAGAAGACCTAAATTCTGTTAAAATAATATATGAACTTGCACTGAAACCTTTAAGGAAAAGTGGAACTTTTTTTTTTTTTTAATATATATATATACTGTGAATAATGAGCCAATAATGTATCTAAAACTTGGCAAATTCTTGGTTTTCTTAAAGTTCAGTTGGGTATGAACAAACATAAAGGAAATGTTGAATAAATCAGGATGTCAGAGGAGGTAGGGAAACAAATATAGATGCTGGCAAAATATTTAAATGTTGAATTATTCACTTTGTTCTGAGATAACACATCCTATTTAAAACATGGTATGTTGTTAATTAGATTTGTATTTACTAAACATAGAACCCCATACATTTTATCTGATGATCTAAGAATTTGCATGAGATTCTAGATTTCAACATATACATGTATCATCAGCTCCCAGACCTTCTCAAATGAGTCTGGTGGAAAATACTAACACCACTAAAAAGATTTTTAAAATGTAGGTTAAGTAATTTGAAACATATCCAGTGTTGCTGGACTTGACAACAGTTGTTTTTACTAAGTGAACTGACACTGTCTGAACACTTACTGAGCAGAGAGATAAGAAAAAGACTTCTCACTAGTCACAAGCACAACAGAAAATACAGCTTAGGAGGATAAAGTAGAAGTGATCAGGAAATTCCACATAGACAAGATAAATCTTAGTCATATTATGGTTGCAGTGGTTTGTAGATGCATTTTGTATACATAAGAGCATTGGATGAGTCTAGAAGGCTGCAGCTGGCAGAAAGATTGCTCCTTGTCCTTATGTGAGCTCCTGTCTTTTGAGCAATTGGTTTTAGGACAAGAGGGAACAACTGCAATTTATTCCTTTGGAAAGAGGAAAATGAAGGTGGAACAGAAAAAGTCAAAGCATCTGAAAGTAAATTGGAAATGAAGGGTTTTGCTGAGCCACTAATGGAAAGAGTTAAAGCTGCAAGTGAATAGAAATTGGGATAGTTTTCTGTGCAACAATCCAAACTCCTAGAACTCCTGAAAATCCCTCTTCATACATGTAATGTGTGTGTAGGTGTTATTCCGAGGTATTATGTAGGAATATAAACCGCCACACTGCACAATTTTCTGTTTAAAGGAAAGGGGAGTGTGTGAATATTACCTCTTTGGGATCTAAGCACTCAGATGTTGTCTGAAACCAGGGCAACAGGTCCACAGGCCACTGCAGCATGGGGCAGCCACATACACCAGAGAACTGTTTATGTCCAAAAAGCCCTTCCAAGCTAGCATCTATCTGAATGTGAACGCTTTTCTGAGAGACACTAAACACCCAGGCTTCAAAATATTGTTTGTGTTCTTCAATCAGGTATAATATTTGCTGTCCTCAAAGGAAATTTTTGTTTACAGTGAAGGAACACTGGAAATTGTAAAGACAAAAAAGCTTAATGGTAAAACCATAATAATTATTACCATTGCTGTTACTATTAGTGGAATGGTATAAACAAACAAACAAACATATGCATGTGTGTGTTTGTATCTGTATTTATACATCTTACTATTTTATCCACACAAAAGAATGCTAATGCAAGTGTCAATACAACCTGAAGAAGAAAATCTCCCTATAGATCCATTTTGCTTTGCGACATGGCTTTAACAAGATCTTTTCTGGAACCTTTTGAAACTCTAAAAAACATTTCCTTGGAACTGTTTGTTACAGAGGGTGCTGAGGGATTGTAGACTAGTACATGCAGAGCTACCGAGTGAATAACTTTGGGGCTTTGCAATTTTCCTTGGTTGCACAGCAAAAATCATGTTTCAGCATTTATTTTTTTATTATTTTTTTTGCCACAGTCCATTCTACTGGGAAATTTTGTGCAGTGTTTTTGTGCACATTTGTATGGGCATAGCATTTTTGTGTGTCTCTGTGGAACAATGCTAGATCATGGCCAAAATGATAGGAGGGGTGTCAAGTGGAAAGCTGCAGCATCAGTAATAGGGGATTTAAATTAAATAAGGGAAAATACTTTTAGTGTATTTCATTTACCTTGTAAGCCACAACTGTTACAAAATACTGCAGATAAGCTCTGCCAGTCAGTCTGATTGTTAAGTGGAGGTATTTTAGCATGGCAGTTTGAGGGGTGTTTCAGATTATGGATCTGTCTGCCCTGAAAGTGTTCTGCCTCAAGTATTGGACTTATCCATTTTTAATGATTACTTTTCATTTTTTTATTCCTCAACAATTCCTCTGACACACTTACTTAATGTCCTTAGTAGACATACAGAATGAATTAAATATTAATGCCTCAAGATATTTTTAAATGTCATATTATGGCAATTTTATATCTTCAAATTAAAAAACAACAACAACAACAACAAACAAGCCACAAATAAACAGTGCTTGTTATCATATATATCTACTCAAAACAGTTTATTCAGCATAGACAATATTTCTATAAATGTTACTAGTTCAAGCTAAATTTTCACCTTCAATACTGAGAACAATTTTGAGACCCTTACATTCTCTAGAACTAGGATGAATTTTTAAACAGTTACATATGAAAATGCAAAACAGCAATATTAGAAGCTTAAATGACGGCCAAGGAAAAACTCTAGCACTGATGTTTGAACAGCCTTTCAGTGTTTAAAGCTGAAGAGTGAACTTTAGTATGTGGAGTACCTTGCTAATAAGATGTTGCAAAGCATTTCACTTGGCTGCACATTTCTGGGAAGAGATTTAAGTGTGGATTTTACCTACAAATCGCTCCAGATTTTAAGTTTGCTTGAAGGAACCTAAAGAGGTCTCAGGTCATCTTCTCCTTCTTTTATTGATGTATTTCTTCTATTTTGAAAGTGTTGGCACATGTCTGATCTGCTCTTGAACTTTTCATATTACAAAGGTGGCTGAGAACAAGGTACTAACATTTTGCCAGCATTCCTCCCTCCGAACCTGCTTTGTGAGACCAGATGAACATCAGTGCTAGTCCAGCAGGCAGGACAGGTGGGTTTTTCACCTGTGCTTAGTGCTGCAGCTGTGAGCATCAAAGGATCTCTATAAAAGAAAGACAAAGAACAGCCTTTTCTTCATAAGGTCTTTCAACTTTAAGATGTGTTACTTCCATCTCATTTTCCTGTTTTAACCATTTATTTTGAGTCTAAAATTATATAAATTTGTTCACCTACTCTCATGTTTTGAAGTTTTTCCTTTTTAAAGTCTACCTGGGAGGAGTTGAATTAGGGAAAATGACAAATGCCTTTTATTTGTATTCATTTATTTATTTATCAATTTAACATTTTTATTTTTATTTTTCGTTTGCACAGTCCAAGAGAAACAAACTGTTTGGAAGGACTGTTTAGATGGAAAAAACAGTTCGGGAAAATGTTAGTACATATACTTCATCCCTGCTTTAGAATTTGACCTTGAATTCTTGCACGGAATAGCATACTTAAGTAAAGAATAAGCAAGTACTTACATGTTCTTCTAAATAGAGATAGATTCCTACATTGGAATCAATTATTTTCTTTTCAGTTGACAAAAATGTAGAGAAATGTTTTTTACAATTTTAAAAGAAAATCAATGTATTTTATCTTTTCCAGAAGGCTAGAGATGTCTCTACAGGCATGGAAAAGAGAATTCAAGACAGAAATAGTAAGAAATATTAGAATTAAATGAAAGTTACATATGGGCTGAGAGACTTTTCATGTTGTATTTCATCCAACACAAATTAGTATAAATGAGATATGCAGTACCTTTGCAGCATAGTTTTTGAGAAGTAAGTGCAGACAGATTCTTAACTGGAGTGGCGCAGGCTTAATGTGACTGTGATGTTACCGAATATGCATTAACGTGTGGTAGGGGTTGGGTACATCTTTAAACAAGTCAGGAGAAAGAAAGCCTCTCATTTTTCTCTGTTCTAATTATCTTCGTTCCAGTGGATTAGAAAATGGAAAATGTAGAAGTCAAGCTGAAGACGGTTCAGAGCTCAATCGCCTGCCAAGTTAAGTCTGACAAATGGCAAGTGTATGTAATTAATACTGTCATCTTTCTCTGGACCAAAGGGTGACTGCAGTAACTATAGATTGTAATTGTCATCGTTGTCACATAAAATGTGCTATTATTAAGTTCAGGCTGAATTTTATTGCTAAGAATGCTCATAAATTGAATGGTCAGTCATTTAAATTACCAAGTAGAGAGCTCTGGGGTTTGCTCTAGAGCTGCTTTCTAAGGCAATGCATTTGACTTTAGACCTCTGGAAAGTAGCTACATTCCTTAAAGAGATGTTAGATAGGTTGTTACCTATAGAAGAGGATGCTCTGACAGATGCACTGCATTCCATCCATGTTTTAATTATCTTTACTCTCTAATTTGTAATTTATTTATTTATTTATTTTGTTGAAAGGCAAGTACTACATATGCTGTGATTGCAACTTAAAAAACTGGAATTATTTTCTTGTTAGAGCACCAGAGAGAATGAATGAGGATGATTTTGAAATATGGATGAATAATATGTAGATGCTTAAGATGGAAAGATGAAAAGGGATGAAGAGAAAGCGACTCATTCAAAAGAGAGAATCTTGAGTTCAAGAAGTTCCCCAACAGGATGTGAAGTTTTTCATTCTAGGGTAAATCACAGGTCATCAGTGATTTCAAGACTTTTCCGTCTGATGACTGGATAAATCAAAATTATCAGGAAGGCTGACTCAAAACTGTTGTGAAAATAATTCTCACCTAGAATATGAAGATTTGGTGAAATGAACAGAATGCAGGATTGGAAAGTAATTGTGATGTTCAAGTCCTGCTTCTTGCTGTTAAAGAAAAGTTCATATAATATCTTTCAAAAACTTTTTGTCTCTCTCTTAAAATTAGTTTAGGTATTTGTCCTCACCATGCAGTTATTACTTTAGAGTCTGAATTGCCAGACTCAGACAATGGTCAGAAAACATCTTTTTATTGCTCACTTATTCTTATGCTAGCCTTGTCTTTTACTTTAGGTGTCTCATGCCCTTCTAGTATATTGTCAACAAGAGCATATAAGGGTAAGATTATATTTACACTCAGCTTTTGTTTTCCAAGCTAAGGAAACAAGGTCTTTTGCTTTAGTGTATATGTTTGATCTTCTTGATCTCTTTCATGTTTTACTATGCTGTCAGCTGGCCAGCATAAGACAGTTTGGCACTGGGAGCCATATATAACCACTTTCTAACTGTGTTCAGGCTAATAAATGCTGCAACGTGTTCTCTCTCAAACAGTTTTTCATTTAGATGTGTCTAGAGATTTCTCTGTGAGTTTTATTTTTTTCTTCCTTCCTTTCTTTTATTATTATTTTTTTCTTTCCCTTGGAAAAAGATTCCTGGTAGATCATGTACTTTTAACTTACTATACCTTTTCTTTTTACATCATGGGTACCAAGTACTGGAAAAGACCAACTGGCCAGATGGATCATTAGGTCTGTTTGCTTGCTATTACAGGCAATATATAGAAACTACTAGTTTCTACTCGGTAGAACTACATTCAGAAAGATCTGCAGAACATTGACTCCACCTGCTACCATTCACATTGGTCACAAACCACTCAATAACTATTTTTCATATGGTATTAAAAGACCAAAAGCTAAAACCCTAATGAGCCATGGGAAAAAACAAACAAAACAAAACAAAACAAAACAAAAAAAAAAAAAAAAAGGAAAACCAATGTGTCACTTGTACTGTATGTCCCTGGAATGGTAAGAAATTAGGTAGATTATTTTTCCCAGATGATTCTAAAAAAAGAGCCAAGAGTTATGCTGCAGAAAAAGATAACGCAAGCAGTGGAGTAGGACATTAATTCAATATTTCATTTCTGCACAAGAAATGTATTTTGAATCTGTGTGAAATAAAAGCACTGCTTGTGAGTGAAAAAAACAATTGCATTGAAAGTTTGGAAGCATCCTATTACTGCTGAAAAAATGTTAACGTCTTCCTTTGTTTGTGTGTCAGAATAAGTATTCACTAGCATAAATGTAGCAATGTAAATTAAAACATTACCTTGGACAGATGCCAAATGAAGATTACAGTCAAAATGCCTGGATAATAGGGAAAAATATTTTTCTGTGCCTTTGCTTATCTCTCTCTCTTTTTTTTTTTTAATTTTTAAATTTATTTTTTTATTTATTTTTAAAATTTATTTTAGCAAGATGCAGGCTTTCAGATCAGATGCCAGTAGGACAATGACACTTTAACAAGGCTGCTGACTGATGTATCTCAACTGCTTTACATATTAACCCTACACAATCCCTACCCAAAGGGATTATTCCTCTTCTGGTGAGTTCATGGTCTCATGCACTCCACATAGTCAAAGTGCACTGACAGTATAATACCTTCCACAGCATATCAGGATGAGCAGATAAACTAAAAGTATTAAATTGGGTCCCCAGGGCTCGTTTCTCTTTCAGATAAACTCTAAAACCCTTTTGTGTGTTTCTGCATTTTTTTTTTTTTTTTTTTTTTAATTCTCATGAAATCCCTTGACTGGATTCAAGTGAAAGAGATAAAGAAAACAGTGAAAAATCATCCTGTTCATCACATTAATTGTAGGTGTTAAACACAAAGTTGCTTCATTAAGACCCCTTTCAATCACGGGATTAAATTCAGTCCAGCACAAACCCACAGCACATAGTGGAATTTGGTCAGAGAAACATTCCCAACTGCAGTATTTAAAGGTTTCTTTCAGTGTGAACTGTTATGGATCATAAAACTTCTAATGATTCTTGCCAAATCCAGTCTTTTAAAGTTATGAAAACAGCCAAAATCAGAAACATCTTTCTTGCTCCCACTATACTGACAGTTTGAGTTGCTCTCAAACTTTGCTCTCAAACTTCCACAAAAAAGTATTATCTGAGTAAAATGCTGTTTTGCAATCAGCTCCCATAGCTTCACTGAATCAAACATAGCTGTAGGGAAAAGTGACTAAAACTTCACTGGCACAAATGGAGTCACATCTGCTGGCATTAGGCCTTAATTTGTCATTCCTGTTTTTAATCTCAGGAATTATGCAAGAACTAAAAGGCGTTAATCTTTCATATGACAGGAAGAGAATGACCAGAATACATCCAGCACCAGGGCTAAGTTAGGTATCAACCCTATTTTCTGAAATAGCCTTGAACAAATTTTTGAATGTGGATGTGTAGTTCAGTATTTTCTTAAGCATTTGTAGCCCACAGTACATTTTTTAGGCTATATCTAGGCATGACAACTATCCAGATTGTGGTGAAAAATTTAAAGGATTTTCAGAAGGGGAAGAACATCAGCATAGTTTCATCTCCTTTTCAAGGAAATCTTTGCAGATTTCCAACCAGTCCTGTAGTATCAGAACACCAAGAGAAAAGGACTTGTAATCAGCTCCCCTCACCATCAAAATCATATTTTGCTGCTTCCATTCTCTATGTCAATATGAGGTTGCTGGTAAATCAGATGTGGTTGTCACACCTGTATTTGCTGCAGTGCTGTGAGAAGGCTACTGCCCTAGGTCATAAGAAAATGCATAGGAGCTAATGATGGCTTAGGATTTCCATGTATAGGAAGGCTGTTTGGGATAGCACAGTGCTCTCAGCCAAGAAAACATTATTCTAGAGCATGGGGTTGATCCTTGGAGAGATGTAGCAGTTATGCCACAGGGTGGTCTGGCAGTGGCCCTGTTGCCAGCACACATGTGACAAACACAACATAGAGCTACAGGGCTGTCATGAGCACTGGAATAATCTCTTCCTCTAGACCTACAACAACGCTGCTCACTGTCAGGTTAAACTGACATTGAATCAGGCCTACTGAATCCTACTAAATTCATGTTACTGATTCTAGGTTCATTTCCCAAATGAAAAAAAAAACAAAAACAAAAACAAAAACAAACAGAAACAAAACATATATATATATATATTTATGTACACACATACGTGCATAATACCTTCGGCAATCCCAGCTCATTCTTGCACAAGTTTATACACTGCTAGGCACTGTTGTCTTCTTATCCACATATCAAAACCCCTGATGCCTTTCATGTCAAGAGCAATCCATCATGGATACTTCTACTAATAATGTTGTAGGGGCAGTAGCACCAGCGCAGCCTTGGGCCCTAGTTACTTTCTACTTTTGCTGTTACAGTCACAGATGCTTCCACAATTTAACAGTGTTAATTAAGCTGTGATTTAATTTGATATTCTAGGAGGTTAGTTCTATTTCCCTAGCTGCTAAGGTGTTCTGTTGGATTTTTGGAGAAAAAGGGAGCTATTTAAGTATTTGGAGACTGCTGAATGAATGCGTGTCTGAAGGACTAAGGAGTAGGTGCTGATACGTCTTGAAAAGCCTGAGTGTTTCTGTCATCAACTCTATGTGTAGGAACTGGCACAACAGTTGTTAGTGTAGAAAGATATCCTGGATGGGTGGGAAGTTAAAATGTGGAAAAAAACAGGATCACTGCATCCATCCTTTGAAGTAGGAAGGTGGGAGGGGGAAGGCTGTTAGCTGTCGATAACGAATAGACTGTATCCAGACAAATGTATTCTAGTGTATTTTGCAGAAATAGTGAAAAAGGATTGTGTATCTATTTAAGGGTTGAATAGTATTTATTGAATACATTCATCCAAGCTGTACAAAAATGATTTAAAAATCATAATGCATTGCTCCCTGAATAAACTAAAAGTTAAATGAGCATGTGGCATGCACCATGCTGTGCCATGCTAGCTAAATGAGTGTATTGAGAAATCTCTTTAATGGATCCCCTTGAAAGCTATACTTTCTCCATCACTTGGTGGTTGAATGTCATGGAACAATGTTGTACTTAGTCTGATAGGAACGATGGCCTTCGTAATAATTTGCTCTCTATCCTTTGAATATTATAATATTGAGTAAAATATCTATTCCAAATATTAAGTATAATTGATCTTCTCCTTCCAGGGTGAGTAGACTAACAACAAGGGTTCTGTTGCTTATGCAGAGCATGGTAATTATTCTGTGTAAGGTGTAGCACCATCCAAGGGAAGGAATTGAAAGCATCACTACACTTAAATGAGTAGTAAGAGATTTTTTATTTTTTTTTCCTTAGATAAGGGAAATTTGAACACAGATTGCCATCAGTTAAGGGAATAACCAGTAATGAAGGGGGTTGGTCAGATATGACACATTCAAACCACTCTGATTAAAAATTAAAAATCTGCCTCATGTTTCCTCATTCTTTTTTTTTTTTTTTTTTTTTTTTTTTTTTTTTTTTCCAAATGAAGGGGAAGATCAAAAAAAAAAAAAAAAAAAAAAAAAAAGAAGCAGCAAAATCTGATCGTCTTTTTGTTAAGACACTACCCCTAGTTTATTTTCACATGCCTTTGCTCACATAACCTTCCAACACTAATCTACTTCCCCCAGAACATCTTGTACATAAACCGTTCCAATCTTGTGGAAGGTCCTGGCAACCTATGAAGAGATTGATGTGTCCCAGGGGGGACCAAGAGGATGGGAACACTTTCTGAAAACGTGTAGAAGAGTGAAGTGGGGGGCACTGCTCCGCAGGGCCTAAAGGCTTGCAGCTGGGCCATCAACAGTATTGCAGCTATTCCTCATTGAGACAGATCCCAACTACAGAGCTTAATTGTTCTTTTTGCTGGGCTTGTCATGCTGGTTGTCAGAATAATTCCTTTGTGTATGGCTGCATTGGACATACATACATAGTGCCAGCTAAGCCTTCTGATATCCTGAGGGGGCCTTTCCTACTGCAAATAATTTTCCATTGAACAGAGGGTAACTTGAAGATTGGTCCTTATTTGTCCATATGGTAGCTGTTGTTTTCTTCCACTGTGGAAGTCTGACGAGGAGATTAGACACAGTTGCTCTATACATGCCTAAAAGTATTTTGTTCCCTGTGGTTTTCCTATCACTGGCTGTTGGAGTCTTATATTCATTGAGAATAATGAACACTAGTAGAAGAAAATGCTTTCAATACATAAAGCAGACTGTACGCTGCTCAAATGTAGCAAGGTCTGGGTGACATTTCAGACTATTGCTGGATACCTTGCTCCTTTATTTAAAAAATAAATTTAAATATATTAGAATATAGGGGTCCTGATTCATCTGTCACAGTGTGCAAAAAGTCTTTAAATATGTTCCAGTAAAAAATGGGTCTCAGGATACAAATTATCTTTTCCTTTTCCTTTTCCTTTTCCTTTTCCTTTTCCTTTTCCTTTTCCTTTTCCTTTTCCTTTTCCTTTTCCTTTTCCTTTTCCTTTTCCTTTTCCTTTTCCTTTTCCTTTTCCTTTTCCTTTTCCTTTTCCTTTTCCTTTTCCTTCTTCTTTTTTTTTTTTTTTTTCTTTTTTTCTTTTTTCTTTTTTCTTTTTATTTTAAATCCTCAGGGAATATTACTCTTTGTGAAGGATTTTTGTTTATTTATTTATTTATTTATTTGTTGTTTTTTTTTGTTTGTTTCCTCCAGAGCCTTGAATGACTTGGCAAGAGGAGATTTACTCTGCATGACTGTAGAATACTGGAGTTTAAACAATGAAAAAGTGTCACAGATTTATTTAAGAGCAGTGAATAGTTGCTGCCTTAATATACATTGTCAGCAAACTTTAATGGGGGGAAGACAGTGAACTGCATGATCACTAGGTTGTTTGTCTAAACTAGAGACATTAAAGATGAGGTAAATGCTTCAGGATTTTCAGGATTTATACCAGGTAGGCCACTGATGTTGCTTTGATAAAAGGTAGATGAAAATTGCATACGTAAAACCACTTTTTTTTTTCTTTCTGAGAACCTCCCACCTCTCCCGATTTCAGGATTCTTTCCAGTCATTAAACAGTTGGTTGTAACTTTTCAGCTGTGCAAATCCCACTCAGTTCCCACGAATGAACAAGTGGATCTCTCTGTAATACCACAGGCTTTGTTTCCTCCCCTTTCTGTCCTTTTTCTCTGTTCTTTCATGGTTTCACTTCACTACTTTCCTGCATCCTCAATGTGATTGTTCTTTTTTTTTTCTCCTCCTATGAATCGTGCATTTTAAAATCAGCCTGTTTGACTCCCACAGTGGGCCTAATTCTAGAGCTGCCTCAGAGCAATTCCTCTTCTGTGGCATTTTAGACAAATGCTAAAGCTATCCATTGGTGGAAAACACTTCATTCACTATATAAGGAACTATAGATCTGTGGGTATGTGTGAGTATGCAATTAAAACCCATTTTCTATTCTTTATTTGGGACATTTCAATTAAGTAAGTACGACAATCAGAATTTTTTCATCTTTTAATTTTTGGTTGCTTGACTTTACAGTCTTTGCAATCCTGTTTCCTTAAATTGAAGTTTGTTTTTCTGTGGGGATGTTATATTCTTATATACAACACATACAGGCAGAAATGCAAAAATATGCAATGTATAATTATTATCAAAGAAACTCAGTGTAGAATCTTCAGCTTCTTTCAGGAGAAAAAATGCTTTGCAAAGAAAAACATGATCATGTAAAGATTTAATACATCTCAAAGCCAACACAATTTGGTTTGATACATGACCCTTTTATTTTGCTGCCTTAAAATGTCTCCCTCCTGCCAAAACCATTTGTTACCTTCTTCCTTGGGGAAATATGCAAAGACATGCAGTTATGCTCAGGCCTCCCTACTGGAAGGTTTTTATTTCAATCCTATCAGCCTCTATTCTTGCCAATCATTTTTCTTTTGTTCTCAGTATCCATTCTTTCCAGTAATTCACTTGAGCTACAATATCTGAGAAAGACTGAGCACCACTGTAATTTAAAGGAAAAGATCTTTTCAGGCTGATTTGGTTTCAAGCAGCTTTTTGTGAGAGTGGTTTGCAGCCTCCAGACAATTAAATACACTGACTGAAGATTGTTTACATACAGAAAACACCTTTATTTTTGGCAGAAGACACCAAAAAGTAACAGCTAACATTGGATATAACTTCTTGGTGAGTGACTATATGAAGCCCAACTATGCAAGCAAGTAGCTGTTTGCTGCAGATGTGACAAGAAGGTGGCAGGCTGCAATGGAAGTGACAGAAACTTGGAGTGAAACACTGACCATACCACAATCCTCAGTCAGTGCCACCCACTTCACCAGGGCCAAGATTTTTGCCTGTATGATCATTCAAATGACTACAGAGAGGTGTTGTAGCCATAGAAGAAAAGAAGCACCATGTCCTTCCCTACAATAGACTTGACAAAAGCATGAGAAGTGGGACTGGCAAAGGATTTCTTTTTTTGCTAAATAAGCAGCCTGGACTGCACTAGGTCAAAACACCTTCAACTTCAATGAATTTTCCATCAGGCATGTAGACAAACTTTGTCATTTTGGGAAATCATATGCATTTTGATGACAATGGAAGAACATTAGAGAAGACCAAGATGATGGATTCTGTTTTCTGGATTTAGTATAGGCTAGTCATGATGAAGTTTACGAGATGCCTGAGCAACCTGTTTTTTCTATATCTGTCTTGATCAACTTAAGAAGGGAATAGGCATTTCCAATAGTGGAAATCTCTTCTGTACCTCCTTAACATCACCAATATCGAATATTGCTCTAATATATGCCTACCATGAAATTAAAGGTGGTCTGCTTTGATGTCAGTTAAGTAGAAATATGGATGAAATCTGATAATAACATTTAATTATCCAGGCAACTGCTCTCAGACCTATCTGCAGACAAGACAACCAAGGTTGGGGTTTTCTACATGCATATAAGGTCCATCTTATACGTATGGGCAGCACTGCAGCATGCACTAGGCTGGATTTCCTGACAAGGGACCCATTCAACTCACTCTGGAGAGAAGCCTGGATAGGAACTGTCATGAACTGTCAGAGTCCACCTCTCTGGACTGAGGCTCCTGCTGTGAAACAGGTTTCATATTGGGAAAGATGCAGTGTCCATCTATCATTTGTGCAAAATGCTTAAAGATCTCCAGGTAAGAAGGGTTATATGTGCAGAATGTATTACAAAAGCAATGCTGCCCAGAGAATAACAATCTACCTCTGTCTAATTGCAGATTTGGCTAACTGTGGAAAAAATTCTCCACCACTGACTTGTAAGTAGAACTAGATTTTTTTTTTTTTCATTTGAAGAAGTTTGCATCCAAACAGTTTCTTTGAAATACAAAGATTTTTCATTTTAATGATTTTCAGTGAAAAAGTTTTCAAGTATTTTGTTTTGTTAATCTTTAAATCTCTTTTATATTTCTCTTTTATATCATAAATTCTAAGTGTGTATATATATATATCACTTCAGAATGTTCTGACAGTTTTGAAAGAAAATGCTCTGATTCATTTTGGAAATGGTTCTTTGAGGGGATATAAAGAACTTGCATCTCCCACAAATCTCTAAATTTAAACTTTTGCATTCAGATCTGGGGCAAAAACAAACATTGAAATGTCAGAATTTCATACATGATAGTTTTCTTTTTTTTTTCTCATGACATTCTGTTTAGATTACCCTGCACAGTACATGCCTTCCTTCTCTAGTCTGCTTTTGTGTTCAGAAAAATCAATTCGAGTAGTCTAAACAGAGATCTGCTGCTGGCCCTGGCCTGAAGGGTTTCAGAGTACCCATCACTCAGCCTACAGGGCTTGAGATACAAACTGATACTTGAGCTCAGCAATGAGAAAGAATTGGAAAATCACAGCAGAAGAATAAAAAGATACTGCTGTTTCCTCCCCCCCCCCCTTTTTTTTTTTTCAATTTTTGTTGTTGTTTTTACAATGTCCTAACTGACTTCTCTTTCCTCTCTTCATTTTCTTTTGTGCTTGTTAAAGAAGACAAATGAGATTCCACCCTCTTCCAACAACTGCTCTTTGACAATGTTGGCAAATGACTTTTTCCTATGTGTTGCAAAAGCCCTTGACTGAGTTGACCAAGACTCTGCAGTCTTATGCTTGATCTAAAAAAGGACTTACTAGTGAGTTCAGACTATCTGAACTTCAACCAGCTCCAAATTAAGGTGATTTAAGTGTTTCTGTCTTAGAAGAAACCCAACAAAACAACAACAACAAAAAAAACAACACTTCAGATTTTCTAGTATCTTACCTTTTCGAAACCAAATAAAACATCCCCAGTTTGGGCTCCAAACTTCTCTAAGCCTCTAACCAGGGAATCCTATGCATTTGGAAGCATCATTTACTGCACATACTTGTGGAGTTTTTAGGCTCCCTTATAGCTCAGATAAGCTATTCTTGGTTATGCCGGGTCTCTCAACATCTTTTAGGTTTTATTTTTTATTTTTACTTTTTGCTGTCTCATTCCCATAGGGAAAAAAAGACCACAAGATGCCAAGAAAGAGATAATAACATTTTTAGCATTTGTACCCTGTTAAGATACATCTCTCTACCTCTCACTATGTTTCTATCCCTCCTGTGCTGTGTGGGCAAATTACTCATTGTAAACAACTCAGGGTCTGAGTTTCCTTGAAGAGGAACAATTACCTACAGTCACAGCCTGAAATCTGGCTGTTCACATTTGGGTGGAACTTGAGCAAAACAGTCACAAGAAAAATTCTATGAGCACAAAAACAATCTCTTCCCTCCAGCTCATCCTTGTAAATTAACCAGAATATTAACTTTGCTTTCATTTTTTTTTTTTTTTTTGTCATTTAGCTGATTCTTTCTGTTTCTGTACAGCTACTGCCAGCTTGTTCTCCCTATCTGTCTGTTGGAAACAGAACCAGAAATTGTAGAAGTTATCTGCTTTTAGACTTTGCTCTCAGGAATGGATCTTTGAGGTCTCTGATGCCGAGCAGCAGATTGTTGTTTGTTCTCAGTACATCAGACTGTAAATCCACTGAAAGTGACGTGGAAAACAAGAAGTGTGTTCTTCTCAAACATGCACTATCACAGTGTGTGTGTGAGGTGTTGAATATTCTCCACTGTCAACATGTTGTCAATAACTTCTGGGAAAGCAGTATAAAAATAATCAAACACATAGTGAGGCAGAGGGGGAAACACAGTTTCTGCACCTGTGAGTTAAAAATGTGCAAAAGTAATTGCTCAAAGTGATTAAGAAATGCAGATACTACCTTATTTATGGAGGTATTTATTTATTTATTCATAAACCCTGGGTTGATAGCATTGGTTAGTATAGCATTTTGTATATCATCAGTAGAAAATTGTTGTTATCCCTAAAAAATAGCCTGCTGCATGGATGAGTTTAATGTGCAATAAACTCAGTGGTGCAGACACAGATTTAGGATGCTTGAAAACTAAAAATTAGCTGGAGAGCTGTTTGGTGGGAGTATCTGTGTAGATACAAATGGAACATCTGCCTACATCTTACCTGAGTCCAAAGATGACACACTGTGGAGTACATGTAGTTTCCACTTAGAGGTAGGTGGAGCTCCGGCTGCTTGCAATGGCCTCTAGCATGTTGGAACTGATGAAGGGAGAGTAATAGCAAACTCTGCCTAGGAACTGACCTTACTCTGCAGCTTTTGCAGCATTTTTGATAGTATAATAATAATAAATTTAGTTGATGTGATTACTGCTTTCTCTTTCTTCCTTTTTAACTAGATAAATAACTGACTCTTCTCAATATGAATTGTGTTACAAAGTGGGTAAAGCTCACTAGGTCTTTCTCTATCATTACACAACAGAAAAATGCAATACCCTGGGCTGACAGAAACTGAGGGAGAATGGTCACAAAAACAAACAAACAAACAAACAAACAAACAAACAAACAAACCCAAAAAACAGTTCTACCAAAGGGTAGGAAGGAAGTAAGTGTTTCTTAGACATTCTAGATGGGTTTGTAAAGATTTATTGGGCTCAGAGCAATCTGTAGCCTGGTAAATTGGTGTTTGAGGGTGTCACAAACAGTAATGTAGTACATCTTGCAATACAAGGTACAGGTGTCCAAAAGCTATTACAGTCCAACCACCGCACTAAAAGTGTATGTGTGCCTGTGAGTGGTACAAAAAAAAATCTTTTTTTTTTTTTTTTTTCATTTTGGTAGAAATATCAGAGAGGTCCCCACTCTGAAAAAGGCCAAATAAATTTTTTTGTTCTCAGATTCAACATCTAATCTTGTCAGTAATAACTCAAAGGGAAATAACTGTGTGTTAAAAGTATGTCCTGCAACTTTTGATAGTTATGATATTACATGTTCCTGAAATAGATGGACTATACTGTAAAATCTTGTATTGCTCCATGGTATTACAACCTTCTAGTTCTTTAAAGAATATAAATGTACTCTTTCTTTATCCTTGTTTTGTCAAAATTGGCTTGTTCTTTCTCAAATCTTTGTCAGAACTTCCTTGCCTGCTTCATTCTGGCTACTATGATAGTACAGCACTGCTGAAGGCTGAATAAACTGACCTTCTAAGGCTGCTATTCATTTTAGAAATATTTTATTCCCATTGAATATCACAATATCTGATAATATTTAATTAAGTCCAGTGATACAATCATATTAAATTGAGTATGTTTCTTAAAGTGGCTCAGTTTCTTACAATAATTTTCCTTCTGGCCTGAGGTGAAACCTTTTTTTTTCAGACTAGCACTCTGCAGATTTATATGACAAGCTTAAGAACAGATTAACCAGTTTATGATGTGCACAACATAATTACAAATTTCTAGTCAACTTAGAAAATAAATCAATGAGGATTTTGTCCCTTACCAATAGTAGAAAGTGATGGCTTTCTCACAGGATTTGAAAGCTCATCTCTGAAAGAAAGTAGATGAACCAATCAGGAGTTAGATCCTTTGCAAATCACCACAAGAACCTGTATTTACTGGTAGTTACAGAATCACAGAATCACAGAATTGTCTAGGTTGGAAGAGACCTCAAGATCATTGAGTCCAACCTCTGACCTAACACTAACAAGTCCTCCACTAAACCATATCGCTAAGTTCAACATCTATACGTCTTTTAAAGACCTCCAGGGATGGTGACTCCACCACTTCCCTGGGCAGCCCGTTCCAATGCCTAACAACCCTTTCAGTAAAGAAGTTCTTCCTGACATCCAACCTAAAACTCCCCTGGCGCAACTTTAGCCCGTTCCCCCTTGTCCTGTCACCAGGCACATGGGAGAATAGACCAATTAGATCCTCAATTGGTCAAACAATAGATCCTCCTGCAGAGCCTTCCTACCCTCAAGCAGATCAACACACACACCTAACTTGGTGTCATCTGCAAACTTACTGAGGGTACACTCGATCCCCTCATCCAGATCATCAATAAAGATATTAAAGAGGACCGGTCCCAGTACTGAGCCCTGGGGAAAGCCACTGATGACCGGCCTCCAACTGGATTTGACTCCATTCACCACGACTCTTTGGGCGCAGCTATCCAGCCAGTTTTTAACCCAATGATGCGTACGCCAGTCCAAGCCAGGAGCAGACAGTTTCTTGAGGAGAATGCTGTGGGAAATGGTGTCAAAAGCCTTGCTGAAGGCAAGGTAGACCACATCCACAGCTTTCTCCCATCCACCAAATGTGTCACATTGTCATAGAATGAGGTCAGGTTCATCAAGCAGGACCTGCCTTTCATAAATCCATGCTGACTGGGCCTGATCACCTGGTTGCCCTGCAAGTGCTGCATGATGACACTCAAGATAATCTGCTCCATGAGTTTCCCTGGCACTGAGGTCAAACTGACAGGCCTATAGTTTCCCGGGTCTACCCTCTGGTCCTTCTTGTAGATGGGCATCACATTTGCTAGCTGCCAGTTGACTGGGACCTCCCCTGATAGCCAGGACTGTTGATAAATGATGGTAAGCGGCTTGGCCAGCTCCTCCGCCAGTTCTCTCAGTATCCTTGGGTGGATCCCATCTGGCCCCATCAACTTGCGTACATCCAAGTGCCGTAGCAGGTCACCAACCATTTCCTCATGGATAGTGAAGGCCACATTCTGCTCCCCATCCCCTTCCACCAGTTCAGGGTACTGGGTATCCAGAGAGCAACTGATTTTGCCACTAAAGACTGAGGCAAAGAAGGCATTAAGCACCTCCGCCTTTTCCTCATTTTTTGTAACTAAGTTCCCCCCCGCATCCAGTAAAGGATGGAGATTCTCCTTAGTTCTCCATTTAGCATTGATGTATTTGTAAAAACATTTTTTGTTGTCTTTAATGGCAGTAGCCAGACTGAGCTCCAGATGAGCTTTGGCCTTTCTAATTTTGTCCCTGCACTGTGTCGCAACATCCTTATAGTCCTCCTGAGTGGCCCGACCTCTTTTCCAAAGATTGTAAACCCTCTTTTTTCTCCTAAGCTCAAGCCACAATTCTCTGTTCAGCCAGGCTGGTCTTCTTCCCTGCTGGCTCATCTTTGGGCACTTGGGGACAGACCAGTCCTACGCCATGAAGATTTCCTTCTTGAAGAGTGCCCAGCCTTCCTGGACTCCTCTGCCCTTCAGAACCGCCTCCCAAGGGACTCTACCAACCAGTGTCCTGAACAGTTCAAAGTCGGCCCTCTGGAAGTCCAATACAGCGGTTTTACTGGTCCCCTTCCTGGCTTCTCCAAGAATGGAGAACTCTACCATTTCATGGTCACTCTGCCAAAGACAGTTTCCAACCACCACATCTCCCACCAGTCCTTCTCTGTTTGTGAAGAGAAGGTCTAGTGGGGCACCTCCCCTGGTAGGCTCACTAACCAGCTGTGTCAGGAAACTATCTTCCACACTCTACAGAAACCTCATAGACTGCTTTCTCTGGGCTGTGTTGTGCTTCCAGGATATATCTGGGAAGTTGAAGTCTCCCACAAGAACAAGCACTGATGATTTTGCAACTTTTGTCAGCTGCCTGTAGAACTCCTCATCAGTCTCTTCATCCTGGTTCGGCGGTCTATAACAAACCCCCACCAGGCTGCTTCCCTTGTTGGCCTTCTCACTAATTCTAACCCATAGGGACTCAACCTTATAATTCCCAGACTCAAGTTCCATGACATCAAAACTCTCTCTGATATAGAGAGCCACACCACTACCCCTTCTGTGCTGCCTGTCCCTTCTGAAGAGCATATAGCCAGACATTGCAGCACTCCAGTCATGAGAGTGGTCCCACCACATTTCTGTGATGGCAACCAAGTCATAGCCTGGCTGCCACATGATGGCTTCCAGCTCCTCCTGTTTGTTACCCATGTTGTGTGCATTAGTGTAGATGCACTTCAGTTGGGCCATTGCTTTCTCTCCCAGCCTTGCCATTGTTACCCCTGGCACAGCTCTAACAAGCCTTCTTTCAGCCCCGTCCCCCTTCTTACCTAGTTTAAAGCCCTCTCAATGAGCCCCGCCAGCTCCTGGCCTAGGATCCATTTTCCACTTAGAGATAGGGACCCGTCTGTGGCCATCAGGCCAGGTGCCAAGTAAAGCGCCCCATTGTCAAAACAAACAAACAAACAAACAAAATTTCTGTGTTGGCACCAGCCTCTGAGCCATGTGTTTATCAGGTGGGCTTTCCGTGTCCTCTCTATATCCCTCCCTGACACCGTAGGGATAGATGAAAACACCACCTGTACTCCCGCTCCATCCACTAACCATCCCAGTCCCCTAAGGTCCCGTTTGATAGTCTTCAAGATTCTCTCTTCAATGTCATCACTGCCAGCCTGGACTATTAAAAGAGGATAATAGTCAGAGGTGTGAACCAGGTTGGGAAGCTTTCTGGCAATGTCCCTGACCCTGGCCCCAGGAAGGCAGCAGACCTCTCTACTGGTAAGGTCAGGCCGACAAATAGGTCCCTCTGTTCCCCTGAGAAGATAGTTGCCTACCACAATCACCCTTCTTTCTGTCCTGGTGGAGGCAGTCCTAAGGCGTCGAGTTGACTTCCTCGCCCTAGGCATCCTCCTGGGTAGACTTTCTACCTCTTCCTCAGCTACCAGTCTTTCAAGCTCCAGAGCTTCAAACCTGTTGCATAAGGGCACCTGGGAAAGTGGGGCTGGTAGGGGGGACATCACCTGCGATATCGAGCAGGGACCTGTTTCCATTCCTCTTCAACTACTAGGTCCTCTCCCTCTGCCAGACACCCCCCATTTGGGGTGTCTCACCCCGGTACCTGTCCTTCAGACCACACAGGGAGTTGCTCCACAAGTCTATCTCCCGCTCACACTCCCTGATATCCCTCAACCTCTCGACCTCCTCCTTGAGTTCTGCCACGAGGCAGACCAAGTTGTCCACCTGCTCGTACCTCACGCACACAGTCTCTCAGCCCCCTGCAGGTGGTAGCAACAGGCTCAGGCACTCCCTGCACCCGGAGACCTGAACTGCCGCAGTTTTGAGCGGGCAGTCAGTCTGGCTGTGTATAGACTTCCTAGAGAGAGCACTGTGCCTGGTGGAGACCATTGCAGCTGAGGTAGCGGTTAACCGCCGTTAGAGGAGGTGTTCATATGGGGGGTGGGGGAATGCTCTGCCCTTCCTGTTCACCCTGCCTGCACGAACTGCCTCGCAAACTGCCGTGCCACTCCCTACTGATGCACCATGCCCTGTTTGCCTGCCCTGGTTGCCGTGCTCCTGGTCGCTCGCGCTCCCTAGGGGCAGCTTTTGAATGGCCGGGGAGGGGGCGCTGCTGGCTCCGCCTATGCCTCATTCACCTCCCTCACGAGGGCTTCCGGGTCCTGGAGGCTCCCTCAAGTGGGCTCAATGCCGGAAAAATGAGCCCTGCCTGTCCGATCCCCAGCTCCACCGATCGCCTCGGCAAGTCAAGTTAAGACAAGAAAGATACAATCCATCAAAAATGGTAGAGAATAATTTAAAGACAAAAGGGCAGAAATTACTTGATCCTCACTTTTTTTTTTTTTTTTTTTTTTTTTTTTGGCAACATTCTCAGCAACTGACCATACCCCTAATTCTTTTCTTTCCATCTCCAAAAAAGGGTCTTAATGCATCATGTGCATTGTTTTCACCTGAGTTACTCTGTAAGACAATTGCAATTCACATAAAATATTAACAGTGATCTCACTAAACAAAAATTAGAACTTCTATTGGAATGGTGTCCTTACAGAGGTTTGGATGGATTGTGGATGGAAGTCATTCTCAAAGCTTAATGTTTTAAGACTTTAAGACCTTTAAATGTCTTCTTTAAAGGGATGAATTTCTCTCTCAATAGATCCATATATGCTCTGAACAAATAAAGTGAGTGAAAAAATCTGTGAAAGAGATGATACTTTTGTATTTATTGATTGTTTCAGCAATTTTCTTCTTGCTTGTTAGAATATCTGAATCAGTTTCTGTCTGCTCTGTTCCCTAGAACACAGGGAACAGAGATAGAATGGAATAGACCCTATTTCTATCTCATTATCCCATTTATCTGATTGGTTATGTTTTCATCTGCCATATCCTGTCTAGGTCACACCAAAACTAGTGTACAAACACCCAGAAGTAAAACATTTATTATACATATATATACATAGGGATCTTGGCAGAAAGTACAGCTTGCATGGGAAATCACATCTCTTGAGCAGAATGTCCATAGCTGTCTGGGTGGCAATCGGAATTTCTGTTGTGAGAGTGGTAGATGAGACTATCCAAATGCTGTTCAGCTCAGTTCTTATAATCTGTCTAGACCGTGATCCTACATGCCCACTCCAGCACATGCATCATCCATCATTAGAGATTACCACAGAATCATGGAAATGAATGATCTCCAAATCCCATGTACAAAACTATCTCCTAATTAATGCATTTACAGGAACCATTCATACTGACCATATACAAGCCTATGTCAGCCTATACCTATGTGAGTTCTGCAACTGGAGCCACCTGGAAATACCAGATTCTCTGCCCAGATTGTTTTAAATACAAAAGTGTTCTTGGCCCAGCAGGAGTTTCGTGGGAGGAATAATCCTCAGGCTCTCTAAAATACTCTCCCCCCCCCCCCCCCAAAGACTTCTTGCAAGAGTTATTAAAACACTTTTTTTGTGAAGTTGGTGTTAAACTGAGTCTGTTACCTTGTCTCAGCCCATTCCATTCTCTCAAAGCAGTTGAGTGTTTCAGCTATGTAGGACTAAGAAGTTCTTGGACTACTCAGGGAGTCAATCTCTTTAGCACACTGAGCGTGTAAATGAACCTTTCATATCCAGCGATGCCACAGTTATAACTAAAGGATAAACATGAGTCTGCCTTCTCCTTGTAACATAATTTCCGTCACTTATCCCACGTGAGTGACTTTACAGTTTTTCTTGCCGTGGTTTTCTATTGATCTGTTTTGAGCCTCCTCTAACACAGCCTTCATTTATGGTCAGCCCAGATGTCTTGTCTGCCATTCTCACAGTGTTTTCCTATTTACTCTGTGAAATGTAAGAGAAACTGTGGTTTACTCTGGGCTAGAGATGCCAGTCTGCTAGTATATACCTTGGGAAAAAAGTTTTCAGTAACTTGCATAAAAGGGTAGTAAAAGTTACCATGCTTAACATTGCCATGAATCAAATTCTCAACCTTAGAAAGTAAGTAGTTTCATACTTAGAATTAAAAATAATAGTAGACTTCAATTTATGGAAAAAAGAAGATTTTTTGATTTATGACAAACGTCAACTAAAATGTTCATGCTTTGATACTCCCTAGTAACTGATACACACTTTCTCCAGGAACAGATCTAGGGTGGGGATGGCTGAAAAGATTGTAACTTTCCTTTGTTTTCCTGGTGTTGAGAGACTACCTAATTGCACTTGGCATTTGTTAGCATTTCAAATACTGACACACACCAGCCATCCTTCAAAGAGCTGGTTCTCAAAGCTCCATCCTCAGTGATGCATAGTCTAGACTGTGGCTGGAGCAGAAAAGCGGTCTTTGTCAAAATGATGTTTCAGTGGAAGGAGCTCCAGGGTTTCCACACTCAGTCTCATTTTTTTGTGCATTGTGGCTAGGGTGGCAACCACAGTGCATGTTATTTGCTGGGCCAGATTCTTCTGCACCTTCAAGATACTTCAGTTGCTCTTTTGGATCGGAAGAGAAAATAACACAGATAGTTTTTTTCTTGCATAAGGCCCTGAAATCTATCTTGGAAGTGTCCTGACGTTGTCAGCCACAAGAATAGCTGGAAATCATAATTCATTTAGCAGTGAGGGTATGGTGTGGGGTCTTGGGAACAGCCTATAAACCAACACACTTGGGAAATTCTTGGATATTTTGTAAGAGAACAGTCACAAGGGACCTGACAGTCCTCTTTTCCTCAGCCAGACCCCTCTGCTGATCATTATTCCAGACCTATTTTCCCAGGAAATTTGCCTATTTTTCTATTGATGCCTGTTTGTTAGTTTGGTGTCAGTCTGCTCTGTTGTGTCAGAACAATAGAAAGCAGACTTGGCAAGGCAAAAGTCTGCCTCTTGCTCACATGTGCCTGTGTGTGTGTGAACAGATGTGTTTATTACTGGGAGTTTCTTACCTTGACATTGGCAAAGGCAGGATCTAGCCACAGGTATTAAATTTATTCTTTGCTAAGCTTTCTGAACAGAACAAATGTTTAGATCTGATAACACAATCCAGCATCAATGTAATTCTCCAATTTGGGCAAAAAGCTGTTATTGTTTATATGCTCTATGTGCCAAAAATTAAAATAGCTCTTTTTTTTTTTTTTTTTTTTTTTAACATGATTTGCCTTTCAACTAGGAACTGAAGAGAGAGTTGAGGAAGATTTTGGTTGGAAAACATCTTAAATATTTTCAAACTGGCAATCACTGTGTAATATCCATGGCCACCTGCTCAGTAGTTGTAGCAATTCAAAATGTTTCTGTAATTAGAACTCATTATTATTTGTGACTGAATTGTCAGGCTAAGCCACCTCTACTTTGCTAATGTTTATTGCTTTCGTAAATGAGAACTTTATGTCAGATGCTAATTTTATGTGTCATATATATTATATATATACGTTATATATGTCCTCGTTTCTTTGGAAGAATGAGAACTTCAAAGACAGAATAAATGAACATGTGACAAATATTGAAATATTTTGTTCTCATACCTGTTCTCATTTCTCCAGATCCCTCTAAGGGAACTCATGTCCTTTTTCTCATTTATCACTATGGACATTATATAAAAAGTGTATGGGAGAGATAAGGATATGTGACTTTAGAAGGATTGATGGGGACTGCTTCTTTTGCAATATTTATGCATTTTTTGAAGGTCTGTACTACAGAATTAAAAAAAAAAAAAAAGAAAAAAAGGGAAGAAAAATAGCGTATACAACATGGAATCCTTGTAAAGTTTAGGTAATGTAGGTTTGGCAGTGTCTTGCATATTTTCCCCAAGGAAGATTTGTATGAAATAATCAGCTTGTTAAATGAATGCCTTTTCCATTCTTGTTGTCTCTCTTTCCCTATTGTATACTTTAAAAGACAGCAGGGTCATATTCTGTATGCAAACTTGAGTCATTCTTCTAATTTTAATGTGATTCAGAAAGTGCTTCTGAGGATGGATTTGAACCTATTACTCATTTGTGGAACTGACTGTGGAGTTGTTTCCTGTTGCTTTCAAAGGAGTTACTATTTTGACTGCAGGAGTTAATGCAAAATCTTGTAGAAAGCCCCTTAACTCATATCAGACGTTCCCATTGATTTCTCTGATACACTTAATATAGTATTATGTGAGAACACAACTAGTGAAGACACTGAATACAAAGTTCAGATTTTCTAAAAAAAAGGAAAATATAAAGGAAAAAAAGTAAAGACAACGCCAGTAGTGCTGGAAAATAATTATTGTTTACAAAAACATGGGAAATGACAGTTCAAATTGCATTACTTTGTCCTACCAATGACATCCCTGAGTAATAGGACTATAGAACAGGACAGCAGAAATGAAGACTAGCTGGAGTCCTGGGGGTTGGTCAACCCTTGAATTTTGTAGTGAGACTACTTATCAAACTGCCAGTGAATAGAAGAGGTGATTTGCTTTCTTTTTGTAGTGGGCATCCATTAAAATATAAACTACAGACACTTCCAGTCTGATCCCTGCTTTTTAGCTATCTTTGGTATTTGAATATCCTTTCTATCACTACATGTATTAGAGGGAGGGAACTGAGAAAAAGGTGGATCATATTTTTTAAAGAAGATAAGTATCCTGAAAATCTCAAAGTTTGTTTTTATTATAAATCTGACATGGACTCATTAGATCAGTAGTTTGACTCACACTGGGACTGGATCAACTGCTCTGACAGTTAATGCTTGGTGCTGGCTTCTGCAGCTCTTTGGAAATTTAGAGACTGGTACTAGAGGTAATGGGATGTACTAGAAAGGACAAATCTTTGCATCTAGTACTTTCAGGAAATGAAAGAAAAGCACTTGTGCAAAAAGAAAAGTGCATGAAATCTAACTGATGGCAAGTTGATTATAAACATTATGTTGAGGGCAGGGGTAAAGAGTTGTAGCAAAGTCCTAGACCAGAAAAGTCAGCTTCTGATTCTATTGAATTTCTACATGCAGGTGTTCGCTGACTTTGACTGACTTACAGCTGGTTTAAACAAGCAAGCCTGTTCCCTATGGGTCAGTCAGAACTGTTTAATAATTACACAGCTTTTTGTTCATTCTACAGTCCTTCCCTAATTTTTAGGTCTCTCCTAAACAATGTGCAAAGTATGGTGGAAAAAATAGCAGGATGGGTATGGTTCCACCTCACAAAGGAGAGCATTGTGTCATGTAACTATACCGCACATGGACTCTACCAATCCATTGATTGATGAGTGCAGGCAATCCCAGCATGAGGAAAGAATTTTGATTCTTAGAGGACAGAGTGGGCAGGCTTTTCTGCTGAGTTCCTGCAGCTGCTATGAAGAAAGTCTTCTCATTGTTCTGGACAGCATCTTTGATCTTGGAAAAGCAGTGGTTCAGAATCCAGCTTGTTTCATGGTTTCTGCAAGATTTCAGTAGGAAAAGAGTTTTACTTTACATTTCCCCAACACTGCAGCTGCTTCTGGCATTCTGTGTTCATTTGCTCAGGACAGCACCAAGTGCTGGTTGGTGTAAATAGCGTTGTGGTAGATGAACTATTGCACACTACCACACTTTGATCGTAGCCTTGAGAAAGTAAGTAAAAAACTAAAATCACTTCAGTTTGCTAAATGATATAACCAGGGTTTACATAGACTCTGTTTAGACACAGCTTATTCTGTAAATAACAGATTCTGTTATTTACAAGTGCTGTGAACCTGTGCTTTTCATTAAGCCTGACTGAGTGAAATGTTTAGTTAGGAATCTATCTAGAATATGAGGTCAGATTTTTTTCTGTGAATGTATTTATTTATTTATTCTATTACATACATTTACACATATGCTTCCATGTCATCTTGTAGTAATGTTATACCTAACAGATTTTGCTCAAGAAGCTTCTTTAGCAACCAGTTATAACTCTTGACATACCACATATGTGATGGATAAATACAACATAAAAGTTTGTTTTGTTGGCAGCCTGAAGACAATATTCCAACCACTTATTATGAATACTTTAGTTCCTGTCTATTGTTTATGTTCATCACACTAATGAAACAGGTTCTTACCTTTACATACATTGTGATTTAGTGAGATTTAGTCTCCTGAAGAATTTTCACCATGAAGTTAATGAGAAATTGAGGGCTCAAGTCACAGCAACAGTAAAAAATTTCTGTTGCTACTCACAGCACCAGAACACACTTCTGATTGCAGAGAGGTGAAAGACACGAGTCACAAACCAAACAAGCAACTAGCATCCACGTTACTGCATGAACTACTCAAAGGACAGTCAAACAAGCAACATATAGTAGCACTTGTCTTATATACTGTCTTGCAGGATTCTTAATTTATCACCACTGTTATCTTCTCTTTTAAATTAATTTCCCTTATTTGACAGCATGACATTTTCATACCGTTTTCATTTTTCCACACATGTATTTCAGATCTTATGATGTTTATTATCACTAGATTCATCCACCCTATTACAACTTTAGGATTTGTGTTCTTATGCTTTCAGAATTATATCTGATGACTTGATTGTTTTTTTTTAAATCCTGTAATTTTCATGTTTTCATTCCACCAGTCATCATAATATATTTTATCCTTAGAGTTTACTAAACATTGTACATGCATGTCTGCTTAAAGGTTAACATTTTATTTAAGTTGGATGATGACAGATAAATACAGAATTTATACGGTTCTACACATCACATACTTGCTCTCTTTTCCTCTCTCCCTCTCTTTTTCTCTCTCTGTAAGCTTGTGATTTTTTTTTTTTTTTTCCCCATTTGTCAGCATGTATCATGAGTTTTTTCTATTTGTCATTTTACCTGTGATTAAAGAGTTTTAAGCTATTTCCTATCTTGTTATATATTGCCTCTCAATACCGGTATGATCTAGATATTACTTCCCTACTTGTTGATATGTTAATATTTGGAAAAAAGAATGTTTTCTTTTTCTATAACTCTTTGCATGCAGCAGACTTAGAAAGGAAAAATAAAGGGAGGAAAGAAAAACAAGAGAATAACTTAGCTGTATCTGTTCATATTTGCAAAAAGCGCATTCTTCGCCTTCAGTTTTCCACAAATATTTCCTTCAGTGTTTTCTTGGAGAGTGAGATGGCTACTAAAATACTTGTGACTATTTCTTGATTGATTCCATGCTCTGGGACTTCAGAAGGCTGCTCAGGAGCCTTATTTATTTATTTATTTATTTAGTTAGTTCTTGGGCCACAACCAAAAAATATCCCCAAATTACTGCTGTTTTTCAGGGAAATGAGCTATCTTCCCTACCTAGAATTCATGATATGTGTAGAAAAGGAAAGGAACTAAGATCTTTTTCTTAAAATTGGCATTTTATCTTCTGGCTTTTTTTTTTTTTTTTCTTTCTTTCTGTTGCTCAGAAAAGGGGATCAAAGCAATCAAGTGCTGTTTCTCCATGGGGAAAGAGAAAAGATTAAGGAACAGAGGGTGAATGTAATGCAGTTATATTTTGAGTTCACATCTGTCTTCACCTGCTGACAGAAATTACAAAGAGAGATTTCATCTTCTCTCTCTCTCTTTTTTTTTTTGGACATGTGTGATATTCTAATGAGCATTTTTAAGACTACTTTTTGTTGCCTTAAAATTGCAAGCAAAGAAGCAAGCAATATTTTTTATAAAGGTAATTACAGAGCACATAAGCAATTGTTCCTGGGGTTACAGAATGTGACGTGGGAATTACCTTAAGTTTAACTCAGAATGTTTTATGAATCAGATGCAGCACTTGTATAAAAGTAGCATTCACTATGGCATAAGCAACTACATGTTGCAGTGGCTTGGCCACAGCTGGCTGCCAACTTCCCACCCAGCTGCTTACCCCTAAACCTCAGCATTTCTGAGGAAGAAAATATGAAGAATGAGCAAGCAAGGTTTATGGATTGAAATAAGAACAGAGAGGTCAATTTCACCCAGCTTAAAGGCTGCAAGTTGCACTCAGTCCCTTCAGTGAGTCAACAAGCAGTGAAGAGGTTGTTGTAGTCATACCTTAGCGGTTCATCTCTGCTGGTTCTTCCTTTTCTTTTCATCTGCTCTGTCACAGATCCTCCATGGACTACAGTACCTCTAGGAACATCCGCTCCATCAAGGAGCACTGCCTCATCCTTTACCTGTTCTTCCTCTGCTAGTGTTTTCTGCCCTTTCTTAAACATGTTTTCAAAGAGGTGCCACCAGTTTGGCTGACAAGCTCAGCTGTGTCCTGCAGTGGGTCTGTTGGAGCTAACTGGAATGGGCTGTGTCTGGTCTGGGGCAACACCAGCCTCCTTCCTCAGAGAGGCCACCCCAGCACTCTGCTAGCAATGCTTTGCTACCTATGCCCAATACACACACACACAGGTATTAGCAGGGACTTCATGCTGCAAGCACGAGTGAAGGTGACCTCTTTGAGTGCTATCACCAGGAGCAGAGGATGCTGATAGGTCAGAACAAAGGCCACTGGTACATTCCCAGCTTCTTCCAGGATTAAAAAAGAGCACATAAAACAAAACAGAATACTAGCTTTAACACTAGTTTAACTAGCTTAACATTAGTTTACAGTTATAAGCCAAATACAGCTGAAACAGCCCAGGAACTGGACATGTAAAATTTACCATGGACAATTATGTGGAGGCTGACATTCCTCTGTGATTATTATATTTTCTATTTCATGCCTTCATAGTTATGTTTGGATTCATTAAACATGAAGCTTACACAGCTTAGCTTGAAATGACTGTGTGATGGAAGTGGTGTCGCTAATTGCTATTACTGTTGCTAATGGCTAAAGAAGGACTGGTAGGCTCACAGGAGAAAAAGGGAAATTGGATATTTTAACCAGACTAATGCAGATTAAAACACAGCTAATAAGCCTCATGTGAAAAGCTTGTATTTAAATTACAAATGTCATTTTCTTGTGGAAATTAGCATTCCATTTAAAGTCCTGTTTGTTCCTCACTTTCTGTAACTATGTAGGGACTATGTTTTAGGGTATTCATGATAATAGTAGAAAAAAGAAAAGAAAAAAAATCACAAAAGATTTTTTGTTTCTAAATACTGTTCACATATCTATTAGACTAATACAGTTTACATCATCAGGACATTTCTACAACATGGAAAATTAAAATGTTTCTTTTTTTTGTGTGTGTGTGGTTTTTATATAACCTAACATGTTATGGGTGAATTTGTAGATTTCTTTCCCTTTTACTTACAGAAATAATAGTATTTATTTGACTTGTAATGTTACACTTTTTTTTTTTTTTTTACTTTTTTTTTTCTATTTTTTATCAGTTAACTGCAGAATTCTGCTTTCTGGTACATAGCAAGAACTTAATTACTTCACATCTATGACTTGTTGCTTATGTAGGAGCTTGGCAGTTAGTGGTAAACTTGACATTGTTTACTGGATTTCAGAAGCAAATTTACAGGAAAAAAATACATGATGGAGGGAGGGATGCTGTACAACAATAAGAAAGTAGCTGTTTAGAAAATATTTCTGAAAGCGAGTTTCATATGATTAGAAAGGTTGTTTCATACATTGCCAAACACCAGTGTTTAGGACAGCCAGAGAGATTTCCTGTGGAAGAAATACAGAAGAGCAGTCCCTGAGGATTGACTCCCTGGGAACTCAGGACTCACACAGTGCAAAGGCCTCATGCAAATGAATGTTCACAACAGTGTTCTGTTTAAAACCTCAAAATACATTTTTCAGAATTCATCTTAACACACTCTTGGTGGCTTAAGATCTTTCAGAATAGTGTAATATATTGGTGGTAAATAGAAGAGAGGAAAATGGGATCATTTTAAAGAGGACTTGCACTGCTAATTAACAGTTTGTCCTGATAAGACTTTTTTTTTTCTTTTTTTTTTTTTTTCTCTACCAAGCTTTCAGAGCACATGCAAATATTTCTATACATATTTTTTTGGCTTGCATGTATGTGAGAAGTAAATGTATATCTTTATATAATTATATACTACATCTAGTTATACAGATTAGTTTAGTCAATTGAAAATAAAAGACACATTCTCTTTTCTGGTTTTTTTTTTTTTTTTTTTTTTTTTTTCTGGTGTTCTGTAGGACTTCTAGTAGAGCATTTTTTCCACTGCAGGGCACACTAAACTGATAGATGTGCCTTGATTCTGAAAGCTCTGGCTATTCTTCTCTGGCAGGTGGTCAATTGGCTAAATACAGAGCAGTTTCACAACTAAAGATCTCGGGGTCTGCAAGGTTGTAACAAGTTCCTTTGCCCTATTCCACCCTTGTAGATGAGATGAATCAGGATCAGAACTCACACAGAGAATTTGACACTGCTAATGTTGCTACAGGAAATAGAATGGACACAGAGACTTCAAAAACTTTCTGCTCATTCTGGTTACAGCAGATTACAGATGTACATCAATCGGTATATAGAAATGAAAAATATTTTTTTCCTCTATGAATACATGCTACTTAGAGAATCCTGAGGGAAATTTCTAAAACAGATCATTCCAATGATATCTTTTGCAGAACACTAAAAACAGATTGTAGAATAACAATAGAATAGGTGGTGATAGGGGGAATCTCTCTGATATTCAGTACTGCGTATGACAGCGATTAACATCCCAATGGAATAGTTTGATAGGTCTGATGAACCTAATAGAATAGAAAAAGAAGGGTTTCTTCCTATTTTGGGGAAAAAATGTCTGAGATAGCCCAAAAGAATTCCTCAAAAGTCTGAGGAAACCCTTTTGCAATTATGTTGAGTGTGGGATAGAATTGTAAAAGTTAGAAATAAGCATGTGGTGAATGTAAGAGCAAAAAATTGAAGCAAAAAATAGAGATTCCTGTTGCAGCTTTACTTTTGGAAAAAGGTGAAAGACAAACATCAACTTAAAGGCAAACTGCAATAGTGGAATTATTGTAAACAAAAGAAGGCAGTTGTTGCCTCTGGAAAAAAAGGAGTTGTATCCTTAAACTCTCAAGGAATTTGAGCTTTCACCTTTATGGTTAGAGGGTGCTATATCCTTAGATGAACAGTGTGAAATGCATCATTGTTCAATATATGTGTATGCAGACACAAGCTTGCTCTGTTGCAGTCTCAGAAAAACAACATTTACATAACTGGAGTTATATTCAGGCTGAGATAAAATTTCCTCTGAGGGACAAAATATATTAGCTCTGACTCGATGATCTGGTGCTATGGTTTTCAAATCAACACAGGGTCATGTCTCACCAGGTAAGAACACAGCAGGGGATCTGGTTAACTGCAGTATATGCTCATCTCTCTGTTCATTGGAGGGTTAACAGGATAGAACAGTCCCCACTGGTTCTTTCTTTAAGATCCAAGGGAGTCCAGCTTGTGAAGCTGGGCTGATCTCATTGAATTTACTTCATGACTGAAAGTGAACATCACAGTATCCCATTTGGAAAGCTATCATTTATAATATGTCTATTTCATTTAAACGAATATTAAAAAAGGGCATCTCACAATTTTTCAGACTACTGAGACTATATGTATGTCTCTTCTGTGATTTATTCTGGTACAGTCATGATTAGTTTTACTCTTGTAATGAAGGTTGCTCCAGGCAATCCAGGTTTTAAGTATAGATAATTCACCATGCACACTACACACCAGGTAATAAGACATAATTACCATAATTCTGTATTTTTTTAGTCTTTCTATTCTCACTGGATACATCCTGAACTCTAACATGTCTTCCAAAACTAATTATTCTATTTTTTCATTGCTTTTTTACACAATTTTGATGTTAGAAATAAATCATGAGTTTAGTGTCATTAGAAATGAAAATAAATGAAACTAAATTCTGCATCACTGCTGCTTGAATCTTCAAGGGTAAATCAAAAGAACTCAGTAACAGCATCATTCTGTCTTCTAAATTGCTGACATGCTACATCTCTGATACCAATGAAAGTTAGATTTGTTAATGGAATTCTTGCAAAAATGTTTCTCATGAGGGAAATTCCTCTATTCATTTATGTATGAACTCAGATCATCTACCCTGTGAAGTCAGAGTTTGTCCTCTCTGCCTTTAGAAAATGACAAAAAATGAAATGAATTTGGTTAGTTCTCTGGTAGTCAAATTTGTTCCTTGTATATGACCGATGAGAGCACCAATGATTTCTAAGACTTTTAGCATTGCCTTGGTTCAGGAAAAGTCATCTTTTCTTCTTTTCCCTCAATAACAGAGTCCACATTCCTGATAAATTGTAATTTTCTAGAGGAAAAGTAGTGTAACAAAACAATTGTTGCTCAGGAAGGGAGCTAAAAATTTTGTCATAGTTTGTTGCTACATGGAGAACAAGGCAAAGTTTAGTTACCTTTACAGTATCAGGTCTGTATCAGAACTGGGGCAGGGTAAAGCCAAGTAGAAGTAAAGTCAGCTGTGATTTTTGATCATCTTGAAACTAACAACACAATTTTGATTGAAATTTTATAGCTGAATTGCATGGTTAATTAATGAAGGAAGTAGTAGAATATTTATGGGACTCACCAGATTTATTGGAGTCCATGTCTGACCTCTTCGTGGGGAAAACCTACTCAAAAGTTTACTTTCCATGGAAGTTCCCGTGCCATTGGATCATTTAGTATTCTGTGTGGGATGGCTTTGGAGGGGATGATTTTATCTTAACAGTAAAGTTGTTACTGTTTCTAACACTGAAATCCAAGTGCTGTGTTTTGGGGTTAGGCCTGAGCATCATTCCTTCAGAGCTGTGTGTTTTATCCCTACTCTGTTGGCTCTATTGGATGTTTTAGCTTTGCAAAAGCTACAGAATAATGCAAAAGAAGCCATAAGTGAATTACATTGTTCGTAGGTTGCTAGAAAGAAACTGGCCTAATATGCAGAAAAGGTACAATGATCCAGTTTTATTTTTATTATTTTTATTTTTATCTCAAAAAGAAAATGGGAACATGATATTTTATTATTTTAGAATTGATAGGTTGTTACCTAGAACTGCTTTGATTAATGAGGAAATACCAGATTAATCTGCAATAACAATTACATTATAAGTACTAAAGTGAAATTCACAAAAGAGATTTATGAAGCTGATAAGAATCTGTCACATTGGTTAATATTTTAAGGTCTAGGAAATAAAGTTAAGACATTGTTTTTACTGAATTGTGCATTTGATTTTCCATTTGTACATTGTTTCCATTTTGTAGTCAGGTCTCACTCTGTCTTTCCCTTATCCTTTATCCAGGCTTGACTCAGTCTCTTCACATGATATGTCCATCCACACAGGTCTCAAAGCTGATTGTATCAAACTCAATGTCTGTTTCTTGGCCCTAAATAATCTATCCTATCACCTGTTTGCTGTATGAGACCCCTTCCCTCCCCATTGCTCTTTCTTTGCACCGAAGAGCCAAAAAGGCTCTATAACTGTAGACCGTTTCAGTGGTTAAACCTGACTCTTACTTCAGGAGCTTCAGGAGTTGGAAAGAGCAAGTTCCCCCAAGAGCAAGGCTCTTGTGCTGGTTATGTGGCAAAACTGAAACTTCAGAGAATTACGAAACTGCACTGAGACAGGGATGATCGTGCATTAGATGACTTAATTATCAGTGATATAGAATCATAGAATCATAGAATATCCTGAGCTGGAAGGGACCCATAAGGATCATCAAGTCCAACTCCTGCCACCGCACAGGTCTGCTCAAAAGTTTAGACCATGTGACTAAGTGCACAGTCCAATCATTTTTTAAATTCAGACAGGCTCAGTGCAGAGACTACGTCCCTGGGGAGCCTGTTCCAGTGTGCAAACATCCTCTTGGTGAAGAACCTCTTCCTGATGTCCAGCCTAAACTTCCCCTGCCTCAGCTTAACACCGTTCCCGTGGGTCCTATCACTGGTGTTTACAGAGAATAGGTCACCTGCCTCCCCAGTCTCCTTTGTGAGGAAGTTGTAGACTGCGATGAGGTTCCCCATCAGACTCTTCTCCAGGCTGAACAGGCCCAGTGCCCTCAGCCGTTCCTCATATGTCTTCCCCTCTAGGCCCTTCACCATCTCCGTCACCCTCCTCTGGACACTCTCCAACTGTTTTATGTCCTTCTTGTACTGTGATGCCCAGAACTCCAGAACTGCACACAGTACTCGAGGTGAGGCCACACCAGCGCAGAGTAGAGCAGGACAATCACTTCCCTTGACTGACTAGCAATGCCGTGCTTGATGCATCCCAGGATACAGTTGGCTTTCCTGGCTGCGAGGGCACACTGCTGGTTCATATTCAATTCGCAGTCAACCACATATATATATTCTATGTATCCATCACTTAGGCCATACAGGGGTCTTAGATGTCTGAAGATGTCTCATAAGTGTTACTTTGCTGAATTTAGTAGGAATCAGCTTCTCTTAGAGGACTTGAACTGCATGGCCACTGCAACCCTTGTGTGTCAAGAGCTGAAGCAAGGTTAAACCTAAAATGTTGGCAGTTTGGAGGCGGAGGTTGAGAAGCCATTTGGAGAATATAAAGTAGGTGCTGTTTGCTTCCACATCTGGAGGACTATGTCTACGATTCTGTAAAGAGGCCTGCAGAAGAAGCATCTTGCACATGCTCAGCTGTTCCTGGGTTTCTAGATAGAAAGAGCAGCCAAGAATACCTTCTTTTTGTTGGAGAAGATTTTGTCATTTTCTTCCTGATGCATGGAGAATTGTCTTGGGGATCTTCTTCAAACTTAGTTATTATTATTGATCTGCCTCCTTTAAAAAATCCTTTAATCTGAAAGCTAGTAATATTTCTGTGACTATAAATTAAACAAGTTTGTTCATGTTCAAAATGAAATAGAGAAACATCTCAAAAATTATTTTTTCACTCAGACTTTCACTGTTTTTAAGCAGAGTGCAACATCATATCCAATATGACACCTGGCTATTTAGGACAAGTTTTCTGCTGTGGTTTTCTTTTGAAACAGAAGATACAACTGCACTGTTATAGGAGGGAAAGGATAAGTGGAGAAGTCCATGATTCTCTCAGAGTTTATTGATGCATATCATAGAGTCAAATACTTGTCTGTTTTGCTGGAATTTGCACTCTTTTTCTGCAGAGTGAAATAAATTTACTAAGTGAATAAGGCATGTAAGATTTAACTCACTATGAAATGAAGCTCAGTATTGAGACATGACGATACTCAGCTCCAATACAGATCGATGTCATCTTGTGGTGCTCTGTAAGAATGCTTCAGTTTACAAACCAGCACCATTCTGGGACATGAGAAAATCAAATATTCTTAAGTATATATCACTGTAAACTTAATAGGTATGTGCAAGTGACAAATGATTATCACTAGCTAGGGATATTAAACAGGCTTTGTTTATATATGCTACAAAAATAACTAGCGCCTGAGGTATCTGAATTGTAAATCTTAGAGTGTTACCAAAAGCTGGAACTTTTCTGTGGGATGCAGGTCCCTGGGTGGGAGAAGACACTCTCTGGGAGTTGAGGAAATGTCCACCTTTTTATAGATAAGGGGTAAGGAGCAAAAAGTTATTGGCTGGCTGAAAAAGAAGCAGGTGATGAAAAGATTTGCTGGAGAAAGAGGAGAAAAAGTATAGTAGGAAGGTAGAAGGAAAGAAAACATTAAACAAACAAACAAAAACACAACAAACAAAAAAAATCACAAAGATAAAAAGTCCACAAAAAAAAAAAAAAAAGCAAACAAAAGCACTGAAAAGACTAGACGTGTAGAGAGTGGTGTCTAAGGAGAAATGAGGCCAGTATGCAGAAGACTGTGTAAAAAGATGGGAACAGAAGGGAGAAAGATCTGCAGACAGAAGGCAGAGCAGAAGGGAAAGGACTGAAGATTCATGCTACTGTCAGAAGGAGGTAAATGTGTGTGACTAGGGACTCCTTGTTAAGAAAAAATGACAAACCTGTCATCAGACTGGCCCCAGAAAATGGAGTGGCATGCTGTCTGCCAGCATCAGAACCACAGCAGTGAGGTTGAAATGGATCCAGAGGGAAGGGATCCATGTGTCACCTCACCACAATTTCACTGGAATGAGTCCAGGGTGACACAGCAGAATGGGAAAGGTAACACACTTCTTTTTCTTAAAAAAAAAAAAAAAAGCATGTGTGATCCTCAGAACACTCACAATTTTGTAGGGAAGATCTGAGGTGATCATGGGATGGTGCAATAAAGAAGATCTGCAGGTGCTCAGCCACTGGGATTCACTGAAAACTTCTTGAAGGGTGACTAAGCAAGTGACCAAATGAACTGGTTCTAGGTGCAAGAACATATCTGAGCACTGAAAAAGTTTTTCTCATTTCTATTTATTTATTTATTTATTTGCCAAGTCAGTGTGATAATTTGAGATAATTTGAAGGGTGTTTCTTTTTTTTTTTTTTTTTTTTTTTTTTTAGCTTTTGAGCATGATACAATGACATCTCCAGTAGTGCAGGGTAACTTTCTCAGCTGGGAGATACTGGCTAAACTACAAAGTCCTCTACTGGGGAATATATTTCTCTCTGTCTTTGAGCTACATTCTTAGTAAGTGCAGGTATTACAATTTAAATGTGTCTTGTATCTATCACGAGACATCTAATTTTCCAGGAAAAAAGTTTTACTTAAAGAAAATGATCCTACTCAGTTGAAACTAGAATATTCTCAGTGACTTTGAGTCCAGAAGGTTGACTGATATTTTCTTTCCAGGATAAGGGATGATGATGATGGAGGCTGAAAGATGATGTTAAAACAAGGACACATATTTTGAAGCAATTTATTAGGGAATTTGGCTGCTAAAAGAGTGTAGAGCTGTTTTTGCTGGAGCTCATAAAAGTGATGCTCTCTCCATGTGCCTTTGTCTAAATATCTCACAGCAGAAAGGCTGTAGTCAGCCAAACATTTGCTGACTGTTTTGAAGAACTACTGTGGCACTTCAGTATGTCATTTTCCCTATGGATCAGAGTCCTCCAGGGTGGTAATTCTGGCTAATAAGATGTTTGTATGCTGGTCAGTTAGTTGAGCTATCACTGAACCACGTTTGATGATTTCTGATTCACAGTCTGGACTACTTGTATTGTATTTTTTTCCCCTTTACTGTTTTATTTGTGCCAAGTTGGTTTTGGCCTTAATCCCATCTATGCAAAATGAGAAGTAAGAGGTTTGTACACCACATGTGCAAATCTACTGACAGACAACAGGTCTGTGTCAGGAACCTCAAAAAGCCTGAGATTTTTTGACCTCAGATAAATATAATGGAGACAGCACTCACTGCATTTACATTGGTATTTTAGTTCAGAGGAGTCATCCAGTTTTGAAGCATTTCCCTTGCTGGTCTTCTGCTATGTGTTGGCTTGGTTTACAGAGAGGTTTTGTTGTGCATGAACAACATTCTTTCTGAGGAAAACAATACCAGTGCTTCACTCCAGGTGAGGACACAAATGTTCTCCAGCCTCACCTGGATGTGTATAGGTACATATGTCCCTTGGATGTCTATAAACTACAGAATGAGAAAGGACAGTACAAGACATCAAACTGAACACAGTTTGAAGAAAAATTTCTGAATACTGTATAAATGCAGGAGCTTGTGCAAGACACTTGTTAATGAAGGCATTACTGTATGTTTTCTGCCTTCAGTTTTCTGAAGAGTAAAATCCAGGGTGTAGGCATGTGCTGTAGGTGGTGTGGGGCATGGTAGTCAAAAGTGGCCATGCCACAGCTCCCAAGTCATTGCAATGCCTTGTGACTTTCATTTGGAGTTCAACCTTTCAATACAAATTTCTTCTTGCCCTCCAATAAGTCGTCATCTATGTATAGTGAGGTATAAGGCTGTCCATGTTGGTTTTATCTAACAATGGCCTTATTTTTTTAATTTGTATTTTCTATCCCAGAGCCATTCCTGCTTCATAATCTGCAGCATTTGCTCTGGATGGGCATGCTTCAACTAAGCATGCCAAGTATCAGATACTATTCACTGCTGTGCCTAGTTTAAGTGCCCAAACTGGTATGTTAATCTGGAAAATTTCCTTCTTGCTCTCAACTACCAGAAAAGTAATCCTGAATGTGAGCAGTGATTTCAATTAGACTACACTTTCCTGTGAGAATTTAGACTCTGAAAGGCTGGTTCTTTCCCAAGAGGCAATTCCCACCTGCCTCTGCTCATGCTCAGGGCAGACCACCTTTTAGTACACTCAAATACAGCCTCCATCTCCAGTGACTGCAGTGCCAAAATAGAACTTGCTAGGCTAGCATTTGCCAGATACCATATAGTATCTTTTAAAGGACATATTATGTCCTATTTCAACTGTTTTATGTGTTCTAAGTGGCAATTAAATGTAACTTTGCAGCTTTTTTTTTTTTTTTTTTTTTTAAATTCTGTTTAATACCAAGCCATCATCATTATAACCATTCCTTGGATTTGGGATAATTTAACCTTCAAGAACCTTCAAAGTATTTCATGGTTTTCAACATTGTCTTTCATAAAGTATTCACTTTGTAGTTGTTTGCTTTCTTAATTAACAATACTGTAAAGCTGAATGTGTGTCTTTCTGTTTCTGCTCTTTTCTGTACTAAACAAACCAGAACACTTCTAGCAGCAATTTATTTATTTTTTTTCTGTACCTATAAGCTGTTATAAAATCTTTACCTTTTGGTTAATATATGGGACCCTGATGAATAATTTCAGCTGAAAGGGAAACTGCTGATCAGTATCATGTTATTCTCCTGTACATTTTTTTTTTTTTATTTTTAAAATATTTTAAAAGAATACGCACATATTCATGAATGCAATTAAAGCTGTTTACTCTTTTCTTGTGCACATTTTCCAAGGCTTCATTTTGTGCATTCTGCTTCTGCTCCTTGCAGGACTGCAGTTATCAGGAAGCTAAACAGGTGATAACCCCCTCATTTTCTAGACTACTGCAGGGAGAATGTTCCCATCCTGTGATGCTGTTATAACTACCTTGTTTCCAAATTCCCAGTAAGGATGCATCTGCACTTGTCATGTCAGGGTCACTTTCAAGAATGCTCTTTCACTCTCTACTGCTTTTTTTTTTTTTTTTTCCCTGACAAACATAAAAGCACACAGCTGTAACCAAGCAATCCCTTAATCCATGTGTTGGTAGCCACAGTCAGGGTTGTTGATATCAGATCAGTGGGCTGCTGAATCATTTGGAATAGAGATTAGAAACAGTTCAGGTGGTGCATCGCTATATTTTATGTGGGCTTTACCACGTTATTGAGACCAATTCCTGGCTGACTTCAGCTAGCGTGGTTTAGTTTTGGATGGAGTTTGCTGAGTGGTTATGGCCTTGAGTGATTTCTTCTCATTGCTTTTATTTACTGCTGTATAAAGGGACTGCCCACCCCAGTATTTAGTGATGGTACATAGATGCCTGTCAAGCTGAAGAAAAATTGTGTTTGTTGAAAACAAGGGTTCACTTCCTGGCAGCCATTAATGCATTTCAAAAAAAAAAAAAAAAAAAAAAAAAAATCATCTGACCATATTGTTTACAAATATAAAGTTATACAAATATTCTGTGCATACTTTTCCTACCTCTATTACGAATACCTCTATTACATCTATTACATTTGTCAATGTAATACTTTAAAAGCCCTTTGTATAACCTTAGCTAGGCTGAAGACTGAGGCAGAGAGAAACTAGCTCTGAGTCTGTGCCAACTGAATATATATAGTTTGGACAAATTGAGTATAGGTGATTACTGTGGCTCTGACAGAATCAAAGGACTTGGGAGTACAATCACAGACCATAATGTATAGAAATAAAAATAGACTGCTGAGGTAAACTAAGTTTGGTCATGTTTAGCCAACAGATTAAGCACACCCTGATGAACATTTTACTGTGAGAAAATTGGCTACTGTGAGTTGTCTCTCTTTTGGTGTGTTAGTCTATAGCACCTTGTCAAACTTCAATGAATATCCAGTTTAGCCTGATGCTGAATAGCAACATGTGGTTGAGCTTGGCTGGGAGACAGGCAAAAACACTTTCTAGTACTGTGCAGTCTGTCTCATTTTGCCTACTGCATATACCTTCCTGGCTATTTCTGTTTCTTACCAAGGTGTCACACTTGAAAGAGACCTTTCTTCTCCATTGGATAACACTTCATTATCTTAAAATACTTGTGAGTCTCTCTAAATTAGATGAAACTAACTGAACTTGCCTTCATTTTTTCCTTTTGTTAATTATCTTATGCATGACCTAACCTTGGTTATAAAGCTACACAGGGACTGTGATATTAAAAAAAAAAAAAAAAGGAAAAGGTAAAAAGGAAAGATAAGTTTCTTCCTCATGTCATAACTGAATCGTATAAACAAGTTGCTGCTAGACCACTGTATCTGCACAGTGGAAGGGAAGACAAGGAAGGAAATAGGTAGAGGACAATCTCTTTTTAGGGTACTTTAATTAATAAGAGATGGTTTTATATATGTTTTTAGAGTGCTTCAGAATACTTCATACAACATTGTACTGATCATTAATAAAGCTTGTTAAAGAAAATTTGCAAAGTGTGTTCCATTGTATCCTGACATTTGTGTGCTATTTTAAAAAATCATCCTGTCACAGAAGGATGCTAATGGCTTAACAACCTAAATTTTGCTTAACAACCAAAACATTGCCAGTTTGAGAAACCTTGTTGTTTAATCAAGATATTTTTTCTTGTTTATATAGATATGTAATCAGTGTATGCAGGAGAATTATGGTCTTATGAAACTATTAACTCTACTTAAATATTACATTTTTTCAGTGGACAAATACATTCTTTTATACAGCAAGGTGTCACAGACAGAAACTTATGATTTTAATAAGAACATTCTGATGTATTTTTTTAAGGCATTTTATATGTTCATAGGATATAGTATAATTTTTCATAAAGCTTCATGAGTCATTCTAGCATATCATTGATTTCATACAAATCAAAAAATTGAAATTTTAACTTTTTCAGCTGTTATTAGCTTGTGTGCTTTGAGGAAAACTGTTTATTACTGGCCATTTCTCAAAATAGTAGATCTGTTCTATAAATGTCACTTGTGAACTTATGCAATAATATAAAATCATACACAAGATCATCAATTAAAGATCCAGCACTGAAAGGGTCTTGTCTTAAAATATAAATTGTTAATTTTATTGAGAATTGTATCTGTACTTCTTTGATTGTAATATAGAATATAAAAGACATGATCAACAAATCTTTACTATTGTGTAAAATATCTGTAGGCATATTTATATACTTGAAGACATAGAAGACGATATTTTTATTTGTAAGATAATAGTTTGAGAAGAGAAAAAAATTGCTAGACATGGATGAACTGCTTTTAAAGATAGTAAATTTATTTGCTTTCATACAAACTTGGTGAACAGACGATCTTCAAATAAATGAAGTAGTTGAAGAAACTGAAAACAATGAAAAATCTTTTGCTTGCATATTTTCTAAATTAAAAGATTTAACATTTTTATTTTATTTTATTTTATTTTAACAGTTGAGAGAGTTTAGATATTAAAATGACTATATTTTCAGGAACTGAATTTTTAAAAAGAAACAAAATGATACTATGAAACAAATTCTTTGAGAATGAGGGAAAGTATAACTTCTTTTTCCTTTTCTTTGTGAAGTAGAAGAGATGGAGACTGTTGATGAGGTGCAGGCAGGAAACGTTCATGACTCTCAGAACTTTACTTATAAGATATTATCAGTTATGCATGCAGCCTTAGTGAAATATCCTGTGGTTGCAATTCTGATTGTGTTACATCTGTGGGAGTTCTGTCACAAGTTTGAAAGGAACCATGAATTCCTTCTCAATCTTTATTTCCTTAAGAAGCATTTCTGCACTTATTAAATGTAGAAAGAAAAACAGTGAGTTAGCAAGGCAGAGGTGTGAGAATAGGTAGGAGTTTTTTTGAGATGGATGGAAGAGGAGGATGTTCTTCAAAAACAATTAGATTTGTACATAAACCATTTCTGTTTCTCCAGTGTCCCTCCCTAGCGCTGCTCCCTCTTATTTCATTCTCTTTCCTTTGTAATTTCCTGAAAGTGAGAACAATCAGTGAGTGCTGCATGGGAAAGTGCCAAAAATATTCATGAAGTTCTTTATTTCTGCTGCTGTATCAAACACATCATGAAGAAGCAGCCCAGAAAATGTTCTCTCCTTTTTTTTACTACATACACTCCAATACTTGAACAGGTATTGAAAGACAGCTACATGTATGTCAAATATACTAAGCAAACCATTCCAACATGCTCTGGAAGTAATGTGTTCCTTGGAATCACACACAGAATCACAGAATTTCTAGGTTGGAAGAGACCTCAAGATCATCGAGTCCAACCTCTGACCTAACACTAACAGTCCCCACTAAACCATATCCCTAAGCTCTACATCTAAGACACAAATTAAACTGTATCCTGTGGAATGTCTTAAAATTTCTATGGGGATTAATTTATTATTTTGTTTTCAGAGAAAAACAAGTACTGAAAACTTGAAATAGACTTTCAGCCATGAACCCAGCAGAACTTCACTGAAATTCTAGAACTGCTAGTTATTGCAAATACTGAATATTAAACTTCAAATGTTCACTAATATATCATTTTCTTCATAGCTATTCCTGGGGCAGATATTTGCACAATTATGACTTGGTACTATGTGTGAAAATGGGATACCAAGCCATCTGCACACACTTCACAAACAAATCCATTTTTTTTTTTTTTTTGTACAGAAATGCAAATATGTTTATACTGATAAAAAAGGACAAAAATCAACAACCACCAAAAAAATCCTTTAAAAATGTTTATGTATTTAGAATCAAACTTACATTATTTCTCCCTCTATGCAAACACATTTTTTTCCCTGCATCTTTCTCCAACTGTAAGTAGAATGCAGTTTCAACACTGATTGTTTCTAAGTGGTTTAAAACATTTAAACACAAACTATTTGCATTCAAAGCCTTGATCTTTGTTCTCAAGACCTCAGAAATGCCAAGAAAGGCAGAACTTCTTGTCATTTATTTTCACCCACATGCATTAGTAATATTCAATTTCTAGAAAGTAATTCTGATTCAACATCTTTTACGTGAAGAAACAGGCAATTTCTTCTGTAATTTTCTTCACTTGCTATTTGTGAATTAAGGGACTTGACAACCCACTATAATGGTTGGACTAATGACCTATCCTCAAAATGTCTCAGTTTTGCATTTTATAGTTTCAAGGATGATGATGACAGTGATAGAAATGAAGCTAATAAATTACCATACACACTATGCAGCTTTAAAGTGAACCATAGCATGAATGACTCCATGATGCCTATGTAGGAAGAGACTTTTCACTTCTTAAAGAGAAACTTGGATCAGAAATGAATATTTAACCAAGAAAGCAAGCCTTAGAAAAATCCTGTTTGTTCATATGGCCTAGTCATCTACATCCAGTTTCCTCTGGAACTAATTATGATACAATACTGGAATTACTAGCATTTTTCCCCACAGCATAATGCAAAAACAAAACAAAATTCATTGCACTGTAGATGGTACTTTTCAAGTATGGAAAGTTTCAGGTGATTTTCAAATTCTTTTAAATTTTCTTTTAAAATTTTTAAATAAAATATGGGTATATTCACAATCTGCAAGGACTTTGTGCTTTTGTGATTTTTTAATGAATGGAAAGGATATAATCTAGTCAGGTGCAAAAAGTTTGACATTGTTGAGCATCTCCTGAGTCTGATGACTTATTTAAGAATTGGGTGCACAAAGTGCAGGATTATGCTTTATTCTTGATTAATGTTAATGTTACATGTGAATTACAAAACTCCATTTGCTGCCTTCTGAGAAAATGCCATGCAGTTCTCTGATTTTTCTCCTTCAGCTGCTTGGTGATGTAATCTTTCTTGTTCTCACCAAGGCTGTGCACACTGCTGCAAGCAATTGTGTGACAGAGGTCTGTTAACCTCCGTTACCCTGCAGCCTCCCACTGTTTTTCTTTCCATCTTTTGTCCACCTTCCGATGTCCAGAAAAGTCATTGCACAGTCAGTCTGAGTCCAGGTAAATAGTAGCTAAAAATTTGTTTTCTAAGGCCTGAATGTCCTGTAAAAGGTTTCATGATTTATGATAAGAGAGAATAAAAAGGCATCCAAAGACAAGGAGAAACGTAAATCAGGCATTCAGTGTTAGTTGTAGTACCAAAGTGACCTCTTACCATTAACAACACTGGAATTTCCAATTGCTGGAAATTCTTGTACCTGAAGGTGCTTGAACAACCATTGAAAGCCTCTGGGCTCAGCTGTGTCCTGCAGCACAAAGGAGGAAGCTAGTAGGAAACAACACAAGAATATAAAGAAGAAGTGGTTTCCATTGATGAAGCTTGAGACCTGTTACATGAAGTGAGTTTGGAGAAGGGTTGGCAGGAACTTGGGTTCTGCCTATAAGGCCAATAAACTAAAAGCCTAGAGCCTCCAATAACCTCTAGGTTATTAGTGAAGTTTTCTTTTTTTGTTGTTGTTGTCTCTATCAGTTCATCTTCATTGTTTGCGTTGGGCCTAGGTGGCAAGGTGTTGGTAGAGCTGCAGGAGGAACTTTTGTGGGAAGAGGCTAGGGACTAACTGTTGCAGGACAGTGCTGAGTCCATGAGCCAAGCTAGTTGCACCCCTTTGAAAACATTTAAGAAAGAGCAGAAAACACCAAGTGGAGAGGCAAAGGGAACAGAAAATAGTGAGAAACAGCAGACGGAACACCAAGGTGAGTAGAAATGCTACATGATGGAGCAGATGTTTCCAAAGAGACTGCAGCCCTTGCGGGACCCATGCCAGATCAGAAGAAAAGAGAACAAAGGAGCAGTGGCGATCCTGACCACAGCCAGCCCTGTGCAACTTGTTGCCTCACCGAATGGATTGAGTTTAACCTTCAGCAATCACAAGGGGGAGAAGAGGAGCCTTGAGCATGGGAAAAAAAGAGAGGTGTGTTTTCCCTAAGTGCTTTAATTAAGTGTTTAAATTTGTATTTATTTATTTCTTTATCTTTACTTGATAACCAAATCAGACTGCAGTATTTACATTATTTGGAAATAAATGCAACTAAGTTCCCAACTTGTGTCTGTTCTGCCTGTGACAGTAACCAGGAAGTGGCCCCTCTTTTTATTTCATCCTATGAGTCATCTTGTTCTCTCATTAATCCTGTTATTACCCTTTCTCTCCCATTAGGTGTAGAAGGAGTGAGTGAGTGGCAGGGTGGGTGCTTAGCTGTTGGCTGAGGCTAACCTACCACACCAGCTCACCTGTCTCCTTGAGCAATCAACCAGTACCAAAATGCCAATAGAAACTGGTAGTGACACACTTTCAAATGAACATGGCCACATGTTAACAAATAAATAAGGGATCTCTCAAGTCATTATATCAGCATCCCTGGGCCAGGCCAAACTGAAGATCTTCCAGTGACCAAGTTTTGTCATTCAGAAATTCCACAGAAATTGCTAGCTTTCCTGTTTGCACCTGTTACCCTCATATGAAAATAGATTTAAGCCAAATCTAGTTCTCCCTGAAACCACTTTTCAGTCTTGCTTTTGGTCCATATCTTCTGATCCTTAGGCTACCCAGTTGCTGTTTTCCTCTCTTCTTTTAACAGGTTCTACATTATCTGTGTCGTTTATTCCTTGAAGGACAAATAAACCAACCGTCCTCCTTCCAACATCCTTCCAAAAGCCACGACTGTTGCACAAAATTTATATCAGAGCTGAAGCCACTAAAATCATTCTGGTTAAGATTTCTCTTTATCTTAGTGGTTATATTAGACATGAAAACTTGAATTTTCAAAAAAAATCATTTAATTAAAATTTGTATGATTTGTGGTTTAAGATTTTGATTTCCTTCAGTAGATGAGCACTAAAAGAACTTAAAGAACTTTTTTTTTTTTTTTTTTTTTTTTTTTTTTCCCCCCTCTGGAAATAAATGTATGGTGATTATTGCATTATTTGCCTTAGGGAACATGCCTATGGGAGAACCTATAGAATGTATTTTATGTCTATATGTCTATATTTTATGTCCTGATGTCTACTATTTAAGGGCATTAGCTCCTTAATATTTTTTCAAAAGCTGTCACTGAAGATCATTAGTTGCAGAGAAAGTTGCAAAACAAGAAATAGCAACAGTTCAGGAAATGAAAGTCTAATTTCTCTTTCTCTCATTTCTTGTGATCCGATTTTCCTCATTTTCTAGTTTTCTAGCCTTTAATATTCCAGCTTTAATATTCCATGATCTGAATTTCTGAAGTAAAACGATAGTAAAATACTTCAGAAGTTCATATGAACTTTGTTTAGAAGTTTAATAATATTTAAGGGTAATAGACTGCACAAATATCACTTATTTTTCTTGGTCATTCTTTATGTCAGCTCTTGTGATTGGTAATTGCATGTATACAAAATGAATGAGGAGGAATCAGAATTATTTACACTTCCTCACATGATTCCTGGAAGATCTTAATCCCAGCATAGAGTGCACTGCCACATATCAGTGCGAACAAGGTTCTGATTAGATCCAGATTTTAGATTCTAAACTAATTCTGAAGTATCTCTTTAACTAGTTTTCTTTTGGAAGTCACAGGAAGACATGATCTTAAAACTCTAAAACAAAGTCTAATTTAAGTTAGGCACAGTTCTCTGATCTCTAATAGAGGAAAAGGAAAATGGAGAGATATCTGATTATGCACAATGTACCAGAATCATACATTTTGCATTGGTTGTCCATTGAAAAATCATAGATTTCTTTCCTGTTACTTATGAATAGTCTTTCTCTGCTTCTCTTTACAGTGTTCACAGTGACACTGCAGTTTCACCTAATAAGAAACCACACTGAAATGGGATGATCTAATTAGCTATTTTCATTGAATCATATTCTGGAAATTGAATAAAATTATTTTTCTTCACTTCACCCACATTCCTTTCTCACTTACTCCTTTTCTTCTTATTTCTTCCTATTTTTCTATTTTTTCTTTTTTTCTTTTTCTTTTTTTTTTCTCTCTCTCTCTCTTTTTTTTTTTTTTTTTTTTTTTTTTTTTTTTTTTAAATAGGCAGCATCACAGCAAATAGAACATGCTTTTGAAAAGATTATTCTAGAAGTACTGAAATTGCTCTGTCCTGCCATTTTTATTCAATTTCAAACTTTCAGGTTTAAAAGGTTTCACGGTACAAAATGTAATTACATCTGAAGATGCCTTCTATCCTAAAGAATGTCCATTTATGAACAATATATTCTATTCACAACCAATCTCTTGCAATCGCAATAAATAGCTCTTATGTTCTGTTCATCTATTGTTACTTAATTTTGAATTAATGGTTTGAAACCTTTCAAGGAACTATATTATGAATATTTTCCTGAAATGATATATTCACAAGTCTTAGAGAATCTGGTGTTTCATTATGCATTCTTGAAGTAGAATCTGTTGCTTGGAAAGTTTCTTCTCTCTTCTTTTTCTTTCACTGTGGTTGAAACATTTAAGGCATTTAATTATTTTAAATATGGTGAGAACAGATAATGGAGATGGAGCCTGTGAATTTCAGTTATATATTTCACTTTTAGACATTTTACAATGTCTAAGGCCCAAAAATTCAGTGCGAGTGGAGATGTCATATCCTGCATACAAACATACCCTAAAATAACTGTATCTTTTACTAGTGGATTTACCTCTAAGACCCTTATGATGCTTGTAAATCTTGATAATGACAACCTGAGAGACATTATTAGTAGATCCCAGATCATGAATTTTACAAAGCTACCCATCAAGTAGCTGCTCTGCTGTATAGCTTTAGGATTTGAGAGAAGAGGAATGAACTGAATGATGTGAATGAAGACAGATAATTAAAAGATCATCAAACTCTCTAAAACATGTAAAAAAATCATTAAAAGCAAGGCAGTTGGAAGTTTTAATTTCTCATAAATTTTCTTTACACAATATAGGAGTCAACAATCATGTAGTCTGGGGAAAAAAAAGGGAAAAAAATAGTTACAACTATTGAAGCCTTGATGAATTAAATACTGCTGGGAATCAACTTTACTAGATCTGTAGATTCCTGTATCCAGCTTATCTGGTGATTGACAGTCATATTGATGAAAAGATTTCATGACTCATGCATGATTGATAGCCATCTATCAGGAGAAAATAAAAACAACTTCTTTTGAGTCACACAACAACAACAAAACCTGTCTCATTGCCATTAATTTCAGTCAGTGATGTTTTTTATTTCCCATTTAGAGAGACAGAAATGTACTTCCAAAATCTGAAAGCCCACATGAAATGACCCACAGGCAAAGCTCCTTATTGCCTGGATGTACTTTCTTATTTACATGTATAACAGTGACAATTCATAACAAACTAGAATAGGAGTGAATAAGACAGAAAAAGCTCAAGCTGCTAAGCATTAAAAGGATGTATGTAACAGCAGTTTGCCCTTAATCAGGCATACATGTGTACATCAGACTGAATTAACAGTGGATGAAAACTGGTACCACCTGTGACTCTAATGTCAAGTTCAGCTATGTTTCTACTGAACAGCCTGGGAAAAGAAAAAATTAAAGCAAATGTTTTTCACTGACCATCAAGACTGGAATGCTTTTGGATGCATGTGTTCCCTGCAGAACCCACGGAAGAGTGACTCTTCAATATTTTGCTATACTTTGCTATTCTCCTTTTTCATTGCATCAGTTACATGCATAAGGAACTGTCAGTCCAACATTAGCAACTTTAATAATTAGTAAAGGCAAAAAAAGTTTGAGGGGAAAGGAGGTAAGGAGAAAAACATAATCCCTAAGATTTGATGCATTTCTTATTTGACTTGAGCAATTTAGTGTCAATGTGAATGAGACTTTTAATAAAAATTAACAGGATGTTTTTTTCTTTGCTGGGCTTATTTTCTCCAGCTGAATAATTTGGAATGTCTGTTTTGAATTTCATATAAAAGTCACAGAACTAAGTATTAATCGGCCAGCTAGATTAAATAGAGCTTGAATAATAGTGCTTTAATCTGTTCTGGATAAATCTTGAATGGTGTGGTTGAGAAATTCAACTCAAAAAAGTTTGGATAAAATGCCTTGATCTCTGAAGCAACAAAACTCATGTGAATTTCCAGGAATCTGCTCTGGAAAACAGACACAGATGTCTGGTTAATCAGTATTCATGGTGTGTTACAGAATTCTGGTCCCTTACCTTGACTTGAAAAGAAAAAGTGGATATTTGCATGCGTTTTTTTGTTTGCACAAAACAAAATGTTTGTTTTTTTTTTCAAACAAAATGTTTGTTGCCATTTTAAGGAATATCTTATACATAAGCATGCCGGGGAATTAAATATATATTAGTACACATGAACTGATAAATGAAATGAAAAACTCTGTCTATAGTTCTGTCTATGTTTGCCCTTCTCTGTGCGTGCTCATTTATCGCAGTGCAAAAGTGAGCACCACATAGATGCAGGACATATAAAATATTATGGTGCTGATGAAAATAAACACATATCTTAACTCAAAGGGCTTTAACTTTAATCTTAATTTTATTTATTTATTTATTTATTTTGTTTGTTTGCTTGTTTGTTTGTTTTTGTATGGTAGAGGATGTAATCAGAGGCATATTTTCCTCTGTGGCACTTATTTACTCTGTTCACTTTCAGAGTCAGACTGTTTTCCTCCTCTCATCTGGGAATGGTCAACTAGTATTTCAAATAAATCTTTCGTCTTTTTGACTCCATTCCACTCTGTCTTGATAGTCTTACATACCTTATTTATAGGTATAGCAAGCAGTAAATAAAGAGAACATATTGTGATTTTGTCCTATAAACAAGAAAAAAAAAAAAAAAAAGGAGAAAACCATAAGTGTGTAGGTCCATGAGTCTGGGAGGAAAACTTACTTTGGATTTCATTTTCAACAGGAAAAATATCCAGACAAAAACAAGTTTTATGGAAGTGGTGTGTACACAGATAACAGAATTTATGCAAAGAAAGTTCAGAAATGCATAATAAATAGTTTCTTCTGAGTTTTCAGCCCTCTTCCCTCATACAGAAAAGACCTGGATACTTCTTATTTATAGATTTTAAAGAAGAACATAAATCTCTAAAACATAGAGTTGTGAAAGAAGGGGGTGGAAAAACAGTCCCAAAATTGTATTCATGAACACAAAAAAAGGTAAAAATGAGTTTGTAATTTACTGCAGCTCAGAGGCAGCAATAACTAATACAGTGGAAATTTACCCATTTTATGCATCTATTTTGCTTGCTTTACTACTCTGCTGTTCATAAAAAGAGCATTTATTTCAGCAACTGTCATGTCACTTGGCATTTATGTGATCTCTGAGCTATGTGTGAAAATGCTCTTTTTTTTTTTTCCAGTTCCAATTTTTATTGAAAAGTTATTTATTTTACAAATTGATATCGAGGTGATTTGTTCTCTTGTCTAACTAGTTTTACTATTCTATTTTTATTATGTTCATTCTTATCACTTGGGAATCAGAATCATAAATCATTTGGTTTTGTTTTTCACATCCTGATTCCTACCATTATATTTGCATTTCATCCTCTGTGCACTGCTATCTTAAAAGCACTTAGCTATTAAGCTATTAACTGGGAGATTAAAAAGCATACATTTCGATTGGTATACATTTTCTTACCTTTGCACCAAACTTATGAGGTGCTTTGTGTTGTCCACCATGTTATGAACTCAGTGGTGTCTTTTGATAGTTTAATCCATTGTTTCTCTTTGCAATTATTATCATCTCTTGCCTGTGTACAGCTGACATCCACACAGGGATCAGAAATGCTCTGTGACTGGCACTGCGCACATGTACAACCAACAGGGATCTCACCTGTCTTGCACAACTTGCAGTGTCAAATGTGGGATGAAATATATCAGATGCATAGAAGTAGAGAGGGGAAGTGCAAGATTATCTCCTCCTGATTAAGCTCAGCATGAAAAAGAAACATGGCAGGAGCTAAAGGCAAATGAGCAGTGACATTACAGGTGCCTGTGGGAAGTCCAAGAGGTAAAATTTCCAATCAATGTAATTCAGCTGCAGTGTCCTACTGCTTGGTATGGCACTCCTTGGAGTTTCACCTCAGTGCCTTTTTCCTCACACTATGTGTGACTCCACTCACACTGAGAGTGACTGAAACAACCTCAATTTTCCAGTATGCTACTTTCTCATCTTTTCTCTTGAAAAATATTTAAGGGGAGGTAGTTGAAAAGATTTCAGGAAAATGCAGTTTTCAACACACTCTTATGAAACAAATATTCTGTAGGACTATACATACTTGGGACTGAATACCAAGAGCAAACAGCATAGCTTTGCGACAAATCACTTTGGCTATCTTGCAAGGTGGCTTGTGGGGGGAGGTAGAGCATGGACACCTAGGATGTTTGAACTTGTCATCCCCATCCTCCAGGAATCCTTTTTCCTCACCAGTTAGATGACCTTTAAGCTGGGGAGAAGTGTGCAGAATGGTGTGTTGGGGGTGCTTTTGCATTTTGGGTCTTTCTAAACCAGAATAAAGTTAAAAACTGAAATTTCAAAATTCTCAGTGAAATGGAAGTACTGATCTCTGTCCAGTGCTGTGCAAGAACTACTGAAATAATTGTTAAATACTTACAAACTTTTCTCCTGGACAGTAGGAACAAATAGGATATATTTTCAGCTAACTAATTCTGTGTGAGAGGATGTGTGTGTCCTTGTGTAGCAGGATACATACACAAGTGTAAGTTTGACATGTTGAAATACGAAAGTGCTTATTATATTTCCAGCATGTTGGCACCGGTTCCATAGTTCTCTTAATTAGCACAGGATAGCTGCTGAAGTTCATTGATTATACAAGGTATGGTGAATAAGATAACATGCTGTTACCCAGAAGTTTTCACCAAAACAACATTACTTCTGAGCTGTGCAGATTGTTTAGATAAACTTCCCCTCTGAAGTTTTTGTGACAATGACACCAAACCTTAGAGGCTGACTTTGGGGTGAAGTGCTTCTTTTTCTTCATCTGCAGTAATAGTTTTTCAGAGAGCTCTCCTGTTCATCCACTTGTAGCATGGAAATTACAAAAAGAATGACAGCGAAAGAGTCTTGAAGTGATGTAAACATCACCTGCTGTGGAATTTGTCCTCTCTTCTGTTCTGGAGTGGAGCACACTCTCAGCTAAGGTCCCTGGTGTCTGTTTTGGCTGTTGCAGAGATGTGCTGTGGTGCCATATACCACCTTTGAAATATCACAGTTCTGGAAGTTCTCCAGGAATCACCTAGAGGGAGCAAAGACTGATAGATAACCTCCTGAGAGGCTCTGTTTCTTCCAGGAGGCATTCTTTTCCTAGTTCCACATCCAAAAATGCCGAAGGGGAACTGGAAGATGATAAAACCACACCAAATATGTAAAATGAAATATATATATATATGTGTGTGTATATATATATGTGTATATATATATATATATATATATATATATATATATATATATATAAACCTGCCCTTCTAGCAAAGAAACACCATGCATTTATTCAACTATTAAATTAACCTTCAGGTCAAATTGTTTATCTTCTCTTTTGTTGTAGCTGTTGGAGTTAATGGCCTTGTTTCTTTAAAAAGATTGGCATAAAATGGTGGCTGTTTATTTCTAATCACAAACTTAAGCTGTTACACGGCTATATTTTAGACCTTCTTGGTCTAAAATGGATCACAGAACAAGTGTCTGCTCAATGGCTATTGATGGGAAAATCTCATCTGTTGCCTTGGCAGTTTCAGTATATTTAGAAGCTGAGAACCCAGATGTGAGTTTGCGTTGTGCTTGTTTATGACTAACACAATATGCAGGGCCACTCAATCCTGTGAAATATTCAAGGCTTTTTCTTTGCTTGAGATAATTGAGCTGCAGCGTCTTTACTGGGCTCCACACTTTGTCCTGTCACTCTAGAATTTATAGTGAAAGGGTAATGGTGGAATGCAATCTAATTTTGTGAAAATGAGTTGGAATTATTATCTTCTGAGCATCAACTGTGAGACAGTGTGGTGGCTGCTTCTGTGAGGAGAACCTACTTGTGCCATAGGTATTTTTACAACTGCATTCCTGCTCCTATGCAAAAGCTTTTTGGATTTACTTGCCATACTGTGTCAGGTGCCTACAAACCAAACAGCAACTACATTTTATTTTATTTTATTTTATTTTATTTTATTTTATTTTATTTTATTTTATTTTATTTTATTTTATTTTATTTTATTTTATTTTATTTTATTTTATTTTATTTTATTTTATTTTATTTTATTTTATATAAAGACAGCCTGGTCGCTGGCCCATATAGCAATAACATATAGCAAATAAACAAAAGCTACAGCAAATCCTCTGAGAGATATGCTCATTTAAGAAGCATTCATAAAAGCTGTGTTTCTATTTACATGCAGCAGACCTCCTGATCCTGAAGGAGATCCCAAGCATTGGGTGTGATCCCCAGATAATCAGTCATATTTGCTCTAGAGGTAATGCCATTTTCAGTGTACCTGTGTTCAGACACACCATAGCAAACAGTGCTGCCAATTAATATTTCTCCCTTGCCTCAAAATTTGGAGGGAAAATAAAAGGAGCATTGCTGACAAAAACATAAAAACCATCTTCTCTAGATCTCAGGCTGGTGTTCTGTATCCAGCAGTAGTTAATGACTCATTCTTCAGAGGAAAGTCAAACCCCACAATTTGTGCAAAGCCATAAAATAGGGGAAGTATTCCTTGCAGAGCCTGCAGCCATCAGCTTATTCCCTGAAGCATGAGATTTGATTATGTGTTTGTTTCTTGGGGAGAAGAGCTGTGAGTGTTTAAGCTTTTCAGGCTGGAGATCATGCATTAGATTAACCTGGAGGAATCCAAGGCCTGTGTAGAACAGATTGTGGAATTCCCTTGGCAGAAATGAGCAAAGCAGCCATTACTAACATGCTGTCATATTGCTAACTGGAGCCGAATGACAAATTCATAGGAAATTTTGCTTCTATTTCTGCTCTTGAGCTATCAGTGAGGAGCTTGTGATTTCTTCTGGGTGTAAGTAGCAACCTTATTTCCCACATAGTTTCTAAGTTTGTGTTGTGTTTGCAAACATTGTAGTCTGGTATGAGTAGTAGCTGGGACTGAAGAGCCGGGTTATATAGAGCTATCCACATTTCTACCCATGGACTTCATGCAAGGGGTGGAAAGCAACTGTTTTGACTCTATTCACTCTTTTCTACCTCTCTCTGATTCATCTTCCTTCTGTTCTAGGCAGTACAAAGGAGTACTTTCATTTTTTATTCAGTTTTGTTTTAAATTGCTTTTCTCTGTTTGTTTGCACTGTTTCTATGTAATTTTTTGCCAAGCAAACCAAAGCAGACTGTACCTCTGTCACACATAGTTCGGGGCTTGTCCAAGCTTTGTTAACAAGGTTCATCTAGAGAAGACAGATGAAAAAAAAAAAAAAAGAAAAAAGTCATGATTTAAAGAGCTATCCTGTGGGTTGTGAGCAACCTCACAAAACTCCAAGGAACTGAAAGGAGATTTGGGTTCCCACTAAAGATGAATTTATGTATTATCAGGCCTAGGTACAGGAAGAACAGAGAGGTCTTTTGAAACTTCTGCCTCTAACACCTTTCCCTCTAGGGCTGTGGCACTAATAGGCTGCTGAACAGAGTACTTTCTTCAGTCACCCTGCAGTATGCAGCTGGCTTTATTTATGGACTATCAGAAGCCAGGTATACTTACATTCAGTGCTGACTCACAGTCTGCTCCCTCCAATAACCTATCAAATCCCCTGTGGTTCAACAGAGAATGCACTCAACAAGATGCTCAGTGCATAATGTCGGTTTTATCATGGTTAATTCATCCTCCAATGCTTCAGAGATCAGAAAATCAAAGTCCACCTCAAAACGCTGCTATGGACAAAAGCTTTTATTTATTTATTTATTTATTTATTTATTTATTTTTCTTCTCCAGTTTTGGAAAGAAAACACATTATTGTCTTCACATAGTTCCCTGTCCTGTGAAAGATAGGAAGTATTGCTGTATTTTCTTCAGAAGTGGTGAAAGGCCTTTTAGTTTTAAAGGGAGCTAAGGGCAACCAATGTTTCCTGCTACCTCCCAGGATAAGATTTCATGACAACACTTACATTGCTCCCCCTGCTTTGACAATTACAGCTTTGTAATTGAATAATAAAGAACTGGCAGCACCAACTGATGCTGGCATGTGAGTTAAGTCTCTGAGCTCTGCTTGCGCAGAGTAGCTGTGTCGTCTTGTAGGCGTCGCTGAGGCTTCATTTTGATCTACAATAACCTTCAAACTGTGAATCCCAACCCTTCTTCAGCTTGGAAGGAGGTCCTATGTTCCAACTGCCATCTCCAGGCTATGTTAAGCCACCACCTGCCTTTTTCTCCTACCAGTGCAGGAAGTGGGGTGGGCTGCATGGCACTGAGGTGGTGGGGTAGGACTGAGGAACATCTCATTCTAGAGTTGCAGTCACAGAGCCCTGCCTACAGCAACAGTAGGTGGACCTGGCTTGTTGCATGGGCTTGCTGGTTTTTCATTTGCACCTTATGTTTCTCTGGTGGCCACTGGATTATTGGTGGAGTTTGTCACTGTCACCTGACCCATTCTGCTCACCTTATTCAGATAGTGTGTCCTGGCCAGAGAGATTGTATGCTCTTAGGATATCCACTTTGGATTTTACTCTTATGTTATGAACCCATAATAGCTGTGAACAACTTAGAAAGAAACCCAGCTTTCAGTCTTGCAAGATGAAATAAATATTTCTGATTTGAGGGGTATTGGACATTGTGAGAGAAAATAATAAATAAAAATATATTATTTCCAAGTCATAAATCCTGATATTTGTCTTCTATTTACTCTAGCTTTTGACATCACATGACTGACTTGCTCATCAGCTAGCAGTTAGTGTTCTCCCAAACACTGAAAAAGTGTGCATTGATTTGGATCACATACAAAAATAGTGCAAGGAAATTGAGCTAATAATAAAACTATTCTTCATAAACTAATTTTTTGCTCTGTGCAAAATTTAATATCAAAGACATCCATAACAAGTCAATTGTGGCAAAATGCCAAGCTGTTTACAGGTATTTATTCCTGCTTTCTGAAAACATGTCATCTTCTGTTTCTTAAAGACTAAAGCCCGTATTTTGATGAACCTATATTAAGTCATTAGATGCAGAATGGTTCTTTCATGTCCATTTTCAGCCATTAATTGAGTTCCTTGTGAAGACTGCCTTCTGTATTGTTTACTATCTTGGTTCCAGATATTTTATCCCCCAAATTTATGTTCTTTTAGGAGAAAAGATAAAAACTGATTGCAGTAGAATCATTTTCATGTTAACATAAAACATAATCCAGTCCAAACAAAGCCTGCTATAGACACTGCAGCAATAGCTGCCCAAATGTCATAGAAGGCCAAATACAAAAGGACAGATTAACCTTAGTGAGATTTTATTTTTGTTGCTACTCTTTAACATTATAAGGGACTCAACTGTAATTTTAGCAGACCTGTTACAAAAATGTTGTCAGACCATTAGCCCACCTGGATTCAATTTCTAAATACCGAAGCTCTGTGTTTCATTGGAACCAAGATGGGAGAGGGTTGCTGGTCTCCTTATGGGTTAACATTTTCCTACCTCCTTTCTGTGGGAATATTGCTTGCCAGCTTGTGGTGTAAAATTGAAAATATAATAAAATAAAATATATATATATATATATTGCCCTGTGCAGATGGATAGATCAACCTTCTTACCTTTATTTATATGTGTAGCAATGACAGGGATGTGTCTGATCACAAATGCCATCTCCTAGATCACCATTTTGCCATTGGTCTCTCTTTTTACTCCAGCTGCTCAGCAGAAAGCACCCTAGACACTAAACTTGGATCACATTTTCAAGCTCTCTTTTAAGATATCTTTGTATATATACATATTTAATTTCCAAGTAAAGGTTTTAAGCCTTAATTCCTCTTCTGCTTGTTCTTTGTCAAAGCTATTCTCCTTATTCACACTGTGATCTGCCCCGAATTTAAACCAACAAATCAAGTCAGCAATTTAACAGAAGTGACATTGATAGATTTTTCAGAAGTGATATTCTTGGGATTCATGTATGTCTTCCACATGACATTGTTTAGTCCTGCATTCCCTGAAATCTTATAGAACAGGTGTATTTTTCAATTTGAAAAAAATAAAAATAAAAACAAAATAACCACAGTGCCTTGATTCTTGCTTAGATAGAGTTTCTGCCTTGCAATACTTTATATTATAACAATATTGGTATTGCCATGGCTTATTCTTCCCATGGTTTCTGTGTTATAAAGCATTTACTATGAAATATTTAATAAAAATATAAAGCATTAAAATAGAGGAGAATAGACCATTCCCGCATTTTTGTGTACTGCTGAAAAATAATTCCTAATGTGTAATGTAAATTTTTATTTTCATGAAGCTTTTGTATCTTGGGATATCATGCAAAAAACGCTGAGCTTTGCAGTCAGTATATTTGTTAACAACTTGGTAAGACAATACATCGAGGCATTTAATGAATTTCATTCTATTGTGAAAAAAATAACATGGGGTAAGGAATCTGTCTTCACAGGAAACCATTTTTTGTACAGGAGTGGAGATATCTGGGAGAGGACAGAACTGTCTTTGTTTTGTTTTGTTTTATTTTGAATTTAGTATTAGCCATATCAGTTATCAAATCAAGTTCATAGTGCCAAAATAGGTGAAAAGGGGTACTAATGGCAGAAATGCTTCAAGCTGGTATTGCCATAAAAGCTTAATGTTGCAAAACTACAGCCTTGCAGGTACTCATTCCTATCTACTGTACTCATACCTAATCTGCTGTGTATTCTGGCATAACTGCTAAATATTAGATGGAAAGGGTGCTTCTAACTATCAGAGCTGATTTCTGTACAACTCTTTCTCTCCAAGGAGCCTGTTTTTCTTTGTGTATTACTATACTTTAGCACATAAAGATGAATCATCAAATGTCTCTTCAATTTGTTGAATGTTAATTTTGAAACCGTGAAGAAACAGAACCCAGTAAGCATTTTAAAAAGATATTTTATTATCATGCTGTTTCCTCTGACCTGAGTAGCTAGCTGGGATCAGGCCAGCTCGGGAAGAGAAAGTGATAATATAAACTGGGCATTTTTGCTGGTGCTGATTACTTACAAAGATTGCACACAAGAGGCCTGGCTTCCCTGAGGCAGGAAGAAAACTGTAGGTGGCTTCCCTCCTCACAGTTTCCAAGCCTTTTTCCAGCTATCTTACACCACAAAGGAGCCTAATTGCTTCTTCCATTTAGCCTGAACGTAAGGTGCAGAACACACTCTAGAGCTCTAACAAGATCAGTGATTTTCTGCAGATGAAAGCCAAATTTGAAGGCAGCCTTTAGCACCTTCCCACGCAGACACCCAGCAGGGCATGGCCAGGCTGGGCAGGAAAAAGGTCTGCCCAGAGGAGGGCAGCTACCTCACCATGAGCTTTTATAAAAATTCTTAGCCGGTCCCATTTAAGGAACTGATACAGTTTTTCCTGGTAGGTGGAAAACAATGAAACATAATCACATTCATAATTGTTAAGTGCTGATATAATCCGCATTTTCTTCGGAAATAATAAAAAAAATCAATTAACTTCATTCTATTTAAGTATTTATTTTTCAATTTAGTTTATACAGGAAAAGTGTCTCTACTGAAAAAAAAGAACAAAACAATCAACCAACCAAAAAAACACTACCCCCCAAAAAAAAAATCACAAACAAACAACAAACAAACCCTAACCCACCATCCCCACCAAAATAAATCCACCCCAAACCTACCAATCAAACAGAAAAATCCACTTAAACACAGTTGCATTTAAAACTATGCAAAAGGGTACTGATGTCCCTGACTGCAGTCATACTAGAGAAAGATTGGCTAGCTGATTTTTTGGGTTTAGATGAGTAAAAGTTAAACCATAAATCCTATATTTGGATGAATGACTCTTAAAAGGAAATTAAATCACAGGATTTGAACACTTTATAGTGGATGGATATTAACATAAATATTTTTTTCTCAACATATTTAAACATTATTCTTCACTTTTCCAATTATTACTTGTCAACACTGATTTTTTCTTTTCTTTTCTTTTTTTTTTTTTTAATAGTCATTTATGAACCAGATGCTTATTCATCTTGAGTAATATCATATAGGAAATTTGGAAATTTAATTATTTTCCAGAAAGCATATGGCATATAATGACTTACTGATTGGGGATTTTTGCTGTATATTTATGGCTATGCATATGATCATGAATTTTCTAGAATGGACATGTATTTAGAATCACACATATGATTTGTTGCTTTAGAGTTCATGTGAAAAATCAACTGTTTTTTATTAACATTTAGCTAATTGTTGAAATGACCTCATGCTACCTTATAAATGTATTTTGATATAGTAAAAGAGATTATAGGGAGAGCTTACAAAATAAGAGCATCTCAAACTTTTCTAAAGAAATATGTAAGAAGTGATCTTGGTCCTCTTCTGTGTTAGATATTATATTTTAAATAGCATCACCCACTGCAGAATTAGTGATTGCAGCATGTGACTCATGTTGACTGCTGTCACACCTTTCAAAAAATCTGCTTTCAGTCTCCAGACAATCTTGACCCTTCCTGGTTCTAGCTGTAGAGCTCTTTTGCAACTGAGAAATACTTTCTCACAATCCCCTCCTCACTCTGTCAATATCAATTCCATTTTCTTCCCTGAGTTTCTAGTCAAGTAACAAAATTGATGGTGTCCTTCATACAAAGTGAATACAAGGGAGAGTTACTCCAACTTATGTATATTTGATACTGATGATCAAACTGGAATATTTGATCTGATTTAGGAATATTTGATATTGTAGTTTTCTAAAAAATTTAGAGAAAAACCAAGACATAGAATAAATAGGAGGATTATTTTTTTAATTTAATTTTCCCCCAGGAGGAATAAATTACATAAATATTTTTCTTAATGCACATTGAGGTATTACAATATTTTGTAAAACAGAGCACCCACAAAACCAAGGGTATGAATATTCTTAAGACCTATATGAGTCATATACAAGCAACAGAACAACTTAATTTGGGCTACATAAATTCTATTGTCACCATCTTCCTTTACAGTGATGAGTAGCTAAGTCTGCTAGGCCAACCTCCAATCTCCACAAAATGTAGATTGTTAAGATGACAGTTTGTGACTCATGCTATTTATTGTTCACTGTAACAATCTTGGCAATTTTCTGCTCTTTCTACCATGTATACACAGGGTCTATCAAAGCCCTGTGAAGTTAGAGACAAGGGGAAATGACATGGCAGTTTAGTAGCATATTTGTGAATCAAGCCCTGGAAAAAAGAGTAAGTTTTGAGGCACTACTGTCATCTGATTTTTTTTTTTTCCCCTGTTTATTATCAAGATATGGAATCAAACAGCCAAAGGGTGAAATGTAGACATAAGCATGAACTACAGGACACCTGATCATAAGGCTTGGATTGGACACTTGATCAGAAAGCAAGTATAGTAAGATATATATGGTATGGTTAGGCATAGTGTAGCCACCAGTAGGTGCTATGCTAAAACCATGCTTTACTTTTATGTCTAGAATTAATCAGAAGTATAAAAATTAAGGAATTTCTTTTGATTTCTTTTGTTCATTAAATATGTTACCAAGCTAATTCTATGTAACAAAAGGTTGTAGTTACTACTATAAATCATACTTAAATGCTCCAGATAAGCTCTAATCCTAAACTCTGTCCACTGCAGTTCCTTGTTTTATCTGTCTGGTTGTTTTAAACCTTTTGATCAAATGAAACAAATCCTATTGGTACGAGTGGTATTATACATTAAATGGAAACATATATACACTAAGGGAAATAAAGTTGAATAACATAATGAGAACTACAGAAGTTTTGCAGACTTAATTGTCAGGACTGAATTTCCAGACTTAGGAGAATGAATATAATATTAGTTCATGGTATGTTTGTGTTATCTCAACTAATAATAGTGACAATAGATATAGTAAAGGCAATCTGAGTGTTTATGAGAGCAGAAAACCCAATAATAGCAGGAAATTTCATTTATGCCATGTGTAGGAGGTACCACAATGAATTGAGAATAATAGAGAATAATTTGAGGCACTGTGAACAACTGTTTCTTGAAGCAACTATTTCAAAAAGTTATGTAAAAAAATCTACCTTCATACCTCTATTAAATCCTGAGCAACAGGTAGAATGAAGTTCAAGGCATACTCAAAATCAACAGCCTTATAGGAGGACAAAAAAAAAGTACATTTGGTTAAAAGAATCTTAATGAAAGTATGGAAAAGGTTGAAATTCTTATAGGTGGCTTGAAGACTTTTTAAGTCATCACAGTGGGAATGTTGAGTAAATATGTATTGTTTATTAAAAGAAAGTGCTGTAAGGAACACATAAAATCAAAATGATAAGCAACATTCTAACATCATTAAACACAGGGGCTGTTAGAAATGCAACATGCTTGTGGAAAAAGGGAAGACTTGTCTGAATGAGATTAGAAAGTAGCATAAATACTATCTGGTTAAACATGAAATCATAATAGGACATGCCAGAAATGATTTTGACGTAGAACTTGCTAAAAATATTAACAAATAATAAAATCTGTCTCAAATACGGGACTTTTACCAATTTGCATAGCTGGTTCCTAGTAGAGGTGTAAAGAGGAATAAGACCATAGCAAAAAGCTAACTGAATCCCTTTATGTCAGTTTTTACTACAAAAGAATTTCTGGGAGTTTCCCACACTGAAACCTATTTTCACTGTATTTGAATATAAGGAATTGTTTCAAATTGAAGCTTCACTAGAAGATTCTTAAGTGCAAACTGATAAAATAAATGATAAAATGCAGGGTCTGAATGTTTTCCAAAGAGTTCCAAGGAAAATGAAATAAGATCTTTTCAAAGTTGTCATTATGTTATAACTTGATGCCATGATGCCAGAGAGAGTAGAATCAGCAAATGTAAGATGTTTCTACAATTAAAAAAAAAAAAAAAAAAAAAAAAAAGACTTCTGACTCTGTGTAATCTCTGCTTCCACCCTGGCAAATTTCTTTTTGAACCTATAATACACACGATAGCAGAAAACAGAGAATAATATAGTAAGCACAGACAGAAACTAAATAAGTTAGAATACTTTTTTTTTTTTTTTTTTCTAAAGAGAAGTCACTCATGAATCCCAGCATCATCTGAGGTAGGAAATTAGTTAAGGGAGAGGAATTCAAGAGATCTGGATTTAAAATAAAAATTTCAAATGTTCACTCACCAAAGGCTCTTAAGGAAATTAAGCCGTAAGCAGGTGAAAGAGAAGGTCCCCTGCTGGATTAAAAATTAGTTAAAAAACAGTGAAAGCGGTGTGCTTCACAAGTGCTTTCAGAATACATTGCTGGAGCCTTCATTGTTTGCTGTATTCACAAATTAGCTGGAAATAGGATTTAACATTGAGGTGGGAAATGAATGGGAAGGAGGAACCAAGAAAACTGTTAAATTACTTCCAGCAAACTACTTTGTGTAACAGATTGTGGTCTATGTAGTTTTAATCACAGCACTGAACATACTGTTGATCCACAAAGATTAAAAAAAAAAAAAAAAAAAAAAGCTTGGAAAGTGTGATCAGAAGCATGGAACAAGGTGAAACTAAGTTGTGGAGTAGGAGTAGGGAGTTATGGAGTAGGGGCAAGTATTCAGAAGATGGCACTGTATGAAATTATCAGACAGTAGGCTTATAAGAGAAAAGGAGATTTTCCACAGAAAACATCATTTAGGGTGAATTGAAAGGTTTGGATAATGAAAATTTACAAGAGCTCAGAAAGTAATGAAAAGTTCACAAAGAGCAATCTATCGAGGTGCATTAAAAGTAAATTTCTAGACTGCACCCAGATTCAATCTTTGAGTCAAGGAGATCTGCAACCATACACTACTGGATAGTGGGATGACAAACCAGAGAATTTTCAGCATGTGGTTGACCAGTGCTTCTGCTATTTGGTAAACCTATATCTCTGGTCAGTGAATGTTATATCAGGCATGTATAGACAATTTTATATATTTAGTCTGCTGTTTCCCAGTGAATAATTTTTTGCCTAGTGAGGTTGTACAGTGGTAATACACTCTGTCTTGACAAAAGATGAAACATATTTTAAGAAAACACTTTCATGGCATTATGAATAATTGTAATATTCTTATCTCTAACAATTACCCATAATGAATATATATTAAGGATGTCTTTTAAGTTATGACCTTTATTTATTTATTTATTTATTTATTTCCCCTCCTGGTCACTGCCAGTTCAATTTCATCATTCACAAGAATTTGTGGCACTTTAGATTATATCAAATGGTAGTAGAGTGAAATCAAAGCAGGTATATCTTATGACATTTCTTTCATTCTTTTACCTTCTATTGTTTTAATGAATCTCAAATGCCTGTTTCACTTTATTTATTTGTTTGTTTATTTATTTATTTAAATCTTTCTTTATTACATTTGACCTTCCAACACTGCTTGCTCCTTCACAAGGATTACTCAGCTGGGCATTCAACTAAGTGAGAAGTATGGAATTTTTATTTTTGCATTTTCAAAGTGTATAATCTGATGTGAAATTTGGGGAATTAAAGCAGGTGATGTGGACTTTGCAGGACCTTAAATACAAAATAATCAATTCAGGTCTCAGTTATTTAGGTACATAGCCTTATTGTATATGATATGCTTATATGGCTTTGCTTCCTATGTAGTGTGTAGGAAATTAAACCTAAATTTCATGCTAAAATTTTTAGGCCTTTGGTCCAGGTTCAATTTGCCACTATCTTGTATGGAAAATAATACAAATTACAAAATAGAAAATAGCTAAATAAAGATAGTAATTATAATTAACAAAATAATTTGCAGAGCAACTTGAATAAATAATAAAATAATTAAAAAATGAAATATATTCATTACAACATATTTGAACAATTTGTGTTAATTAGCTTGTTTGAGTAAGAATAAGAATATGTTAAAAAATACCTTACTGAACAGAGAAGTCCCTCATATGCAGCAGTTAAGCTACTCCCCATTGACAGATTTCTCAGCTCTACTTTACACACATTATTGTATTCTGTCTAAAAACATTGTTGATTCTACTCACATTCAGGGTGATTATTTTAACCGTCAATCCTGAGCATGAGAAGTAAGTAAGTTATAAATAAAGGCAAATTAGTACAGTAAAGATTTGCAGGAAAATCTACCTGGGGAGATATGGAGAAGATGATACAATTACTATTATGGATGATGGGAGGTGGCTGTATCCATAATATTTCTGCCACCTTAATGAGACTAGAAAAACAAATTAAACAGCTATTCAGTCCTGGTAAATATAAAAACTAACAATCCCATAGGGAAAAAACAGCAGCAAAACCTTGCAGTAATCATGCATAGGAATTTGCAAAATTTAGGTTCCTTTCAGAACTGTTCAAAAATAATGAGCATATGACAAATTACAGCCTAAAATTTGAGGTCTGCATCTTAGAGAAGAGAATGGATTTGTTTAGGATGTGCTGGGAGCAGTCAAGTCGTCCTACTATGCCCATCACTTGGCTTGCCACTTTGGCAAATGCTCCTCACCCATGTGTAATGTAGCCAACCATGTTAAAACAAATCAGTACACTGATAAAGCTTTCTCTTAATGCAATTAGCTTTAAACTGTGGTACCACAGATGCTGCTACATGGATATCCTTCCCATTGAGGTTGGGAAACCCTGAGAGAAGGATGGGAAGAGCCAGACCATTACCCAATGCTAAATCATGTTGATCACTCATCCTGAGTGTTCAAAATTGTATAAATTGAACTTCATGCCATGGCAAATGGGGGTTGCATTTCTAGCATGAAATCTAGACTTGTAAACTTTGAAATATCTCAGACTGAATCATAATAATTTAAGTTTCCCTTTGCCCAGGATCTTCTTATGCATCCTGTTTTGACTTCTGTTTAAGCCCACTGGCCTAATTTGGTGCATTGGATTTTATGAGGTAGAAGTGAGAGCAAAATATTTTTTTAAATATTTTTTTTCTATAAATCTAGGCTTTGAACAGAGTGACCTAATGGAGAAAATACAGGAAAGCAAATATGCAGAAGAATTTGTAAGTAGGATCTCATCTAATAGAAAAAGTTGCAAGTTTCTACCCAGCAAGGTGTCTGCTGAGAGTCGCTCTGGAAGATGAAAAATATCAAACTGACACCTTTAGGAAAGTGTTTCAAGCAATGAAATTGTGATAAGCCAGTCCACTGTCATCCTTTTGTTTAACTGGTGAACATAGGAGTGTCCTTCCACATAAGAACATGACTTATTTCTCTTTGTCTTTTTCAGTTAGCGTATCTTGTATACAATTGTGTGTCCAAGGTTTACTGTAACTAAGTACAATTTTAAGTTTTTCTTATCCTTTTGTGAGGAAAAGTCACAGTTGAAACTGACTTTTGTGTTTAACAAATGACATGATGCTGAGTGGTGAGAGCTGGCCTTTGAAGAATGTAAGGAAAAGATTCAAAAAAAGAAAGAGCTGTAATCTAAGACAGCAAAAAAAAAAGAAAGAGCTGTATCAGCTGCCTGTTAATAGGTGAATTATTAGCAGAATGGCAACACTGAAAATAATAAAGTACAAAATATATTCAGCATTATAGCTTGTTCATTTCAGTAACTTAATACCTTTATGAAATATATGAATTAATCTATTTTGAAGAATAAAGATGTTTGAAGTGTAGACATGGAGGGAGCTTAACTGGCCACTGTAAAAGGAAATACTGGAGTCTATCTGTAGACTACACAAAGACACCTTTGGTAACATCTTCTGTGATACAAACTTAAGTATACAAATAATAGAGGCGACTTTCAGTCATGTTTTTAAACTGTTTCCTAATTCTTTTGCAATGATCAGTCACATGAAAGCATGTGTTATTTAATCTGTCTGATCATCTTGTCAAATAAATTGGTATAATATACATCCAAAAGAAAACTGGACCAAAGGCTGCCTTCAGATCTCAGTTTCGAAACTGAAGCGTGAAAAAAAAAGCTTGTAAATATATGTAAGAACCCAAGAGAGGGGAAACTCAGGTGAAGAATGTCAGATATGATGATAAGACACTATATTTCCTGGTCCAAGGCGTTAGAATGAACATTTGCATATTAAGAACTTAATTTTCAACAGTACTCTAGTGCGATTTTCAACAACCATTGCTGTTTGAGTCGTAGCCATTATTATTAGATGAAATTAATAAAAATTAAATAAAGTTAAAACAGCAGTGCATAATTTGATATAAAATGCAACAAATAATAATAATAATAATAATAATAATAATAATAATAATAATAATAAAGTTGTTATCTGGGTAAAGGTATAAGATAAGATTCAGAAATTGTGCTTTCTAAAGACCCAAACTTAAAAGAAACGGAGATAGGAGTGATAAATAAGATTTTGTTTATCCTAGCTGGCAGCTGAGAAATCAGTCCACATACAATGCACTGTTTATACCTATTTATGGTGCCTTCTGTACTATGTGACACATTTACTCCGTGGTTGCTACTAAAGGTTAACAACTTAGTCACAATCTTTATATTAAATATTGTGCAGACATTAACTTGTTATTCATATGTCATGAGAGAGTCTCAGAGACACATTTTTACAGGCTTCTAAATATTGTCTTTATATTTATGCCTGTTAGGTTACAGGTACACCGCTTGATCTGGTTGAATACTTAAGCAAAGAATAGAGGCCATGAATCAAAAGGAATTTCCACATTTTGAAAAAATTGGCCCTCCAAAGATTAAAAGCTAAAAATAATTTCTATTGAAAACACTCTGGAGGTATCAGAGTTTGGGGAATCTCTCTCAACCTTCTTGCCATCTTTCTTGCTTATTAATACAAGGCAATTGTCTGAAGACAAGATCTTGGCTTTCTAATCTGATTCTTTTTCTATAATTACTAACACTGGCTAATAGAAGCCATTCTCCAAGATCACACAGTGGTCTCTCAATCAAAATACAAGCTAAAAATAAGAAATAACTACAGAATATATGTCCAGTCATGAATGATTTATCAGACTGTAAAACGTTGGCTTCAAATTGTTTCTCAGCACAGGAAGGGACAAAGAAACATTTCTGGTCCAGCTGTACTTCTTGGGACGTACACATTCCAATGTGGCTGCACAGAGCAGCCATGGGCAGTTGGAGGATAAGATAATGTGATTGGAAATCTTCAACTTCTGTCCACATGGCCTGAAAATTCCCCTGGGTTTGTGCTGCAAGTCCTTTCCATCTTTTCCTTTGCCTTCCTTCCAGTTCTCCTAGATCCTTCCATGTGCTCCATGCGTTTGATCCTGCAAGCAGCAGCCCACACCAGATGGCTGCTGTTTCTTGAAAGAGACATTCTCAACTGTCTGCCTCTCAGTGGTGGTGCTCACACAGGTCTTCAGTTCCCCTGCCAGCTTCCACAAAATGTAAAATGTTCAGTACATTTCTAATCTCCACTTTAAAATATTTTTGACCAAAATTGTTTTGGAGATTCAGATGTTATTAAGAGCATTTGGCAAAGAGAAACCTATTGTTTCTTCTCACATGGAGATCTTGTTTTCCAAGCCCAGTCATTCTGTCAGAGCTCTTTTTACAGCTTGACTCTACAATGAATAGATTCAGGCAAAAATTATTACAAGAGGGTAAGAAGAGTTTAACTTCAGAGGGTAAAGAGGGTTCAAAGGATTCAGAGTAGCATGAAGATGTTCTGATAAAACCCAAATATCTTCATCACCATGACTCCCTAAGAATGTCTAAGTGATTACAGATTTATAAGGAGAAACCTAATGATTTATTAGATTACAGTTGGTAAAACAAACAAACAAAAACAAACAAACAAAAACCAAACAAACACCACCATCAGCAAACCCACCACAAGGTATCTGAGCCATAATTTTATAGGTCTGAAATACAAGCAACAGCCTTCATAACTAAATATAGGTTGAGACTGATTACTTGGAGTTTAATATGACCATGTTGCCCAATCTTAATCAATGGGAATTTTGCTACCTTTGTGAAGAGGGTAAGACAGAACTGTTTCTATTTCATATATAGTAGGATATAACAAATAATAACAAAATTTACTAGAGCAGAATATGACAGTCTGCTCCAAAGCTTGTCTTTTTTTTTTTTTTTTTTTTTTTTCCAACTATTAGTCCATTTCTTTCCAACAATTAGTCTAGCAGAAGCTATATACTTAACTCCAGTGTAGGAATTACAATACAATGAAAAGTATAACCAAAACAATCTCACTGTTTAACACAGATATTTCTCCAATATGTCACATGCTTTGAAATTAGTGTTAATAGTACTTCTCATTTCTCCTCTCTAAAATCATTTAATTAGATACTGTTTGCAGTGATACTTTGAGAGGCATCTGAATTTAGGAGAGAAATATGATAGCTTTAGGTGGGATATGAAATTAAAAAGCCATTGTAGCTTTTCAGAGATACAGTTGCAGCTGCAGTCTGTAGTCATATTATGGATAGTCCAGCCACAGCACTTGGGCATAATTAACTACCTGAGATAACACGGGTCAACTATGTCAGCCAAAGCAGTAGTTTCAGGTTCTTGTTCCAAGGCTAAAAAAGACTGCAGAACAAAAGTGAGGATACAGAGCTGTAGTTCATTTTAATCATGATACACTGTTCAGTCCAGGCAGGAGTGGACTCCTTACTGAGTTTAGCTGGCAGCAGTTACAGTTTCCTGCACACTCAGACAATATCTTCAAATTCCTCCTGGGTGATCTGACCCTGCTTCTACCTCTTGTATGCTTCCTTCATGTGTTCCACTTTAGTCAGGAACTCATTGTTCATCCATGCAGGCCTCCTGACTTTCTTGCATGATTTCTTGCTTATTGGGAGCTATTCTTGAGCCTGGAAGAGGTGATCAGCCAGGTCTGCTGAATCCCTTTTCTCTCCAAGGCTGTATCCCATGGTTCTGAATGGCTTCCCACATGAATTGTTGTATCTCCTGGCCTGCAGAAACCATGACTAGGAGCTACAGCCTGGGCCATGAGTGGGCAGAGGAAAAGGGATATCTGGGCTCCAGCCCTCTGCAGTCAGTGAGGAACAGAGACAGCATCCCAAAAGCAAGTCGATTGTCAGCATAAAGCTGAAAGAATAAAAAAATAAAGAAAGAAGCATTGCTGACTCTCTAATAATAGAATAGTGATTACAACCTATCTTAGCAAGAATCAGATTGCAATTTTTACATTTTATGTGTGATGGGAAATCAGCAACAATCTGGACAAAAAATACACTCAGATTAAAAACTAGGGCTGAGTCTAACCTTGGTAAGGGATTTAGGTTTAAAATAGCTCTAAAGTTCCATATGTACTGCTTTCCTTTCTCTCCATGAATTTAAAGGTCTGTAGTTGAAACCAGAGAATCTGGAAATTGCAAGTGCATTATCTAATCCAGAACTAAAATACTACTGAGGAGGAACAATTAGTTCAGCCTAATGAACTGACCTAACTCCACTCTAGCATAGCTGCAGAGACTTATGAGAAAGCTAGTGAGAGTGACTTTAAATCTTAGTGTGCTGCCTTGGTATCCAGTGCAAGATGCAATCTCTTTGCAAAAGAAGGAAGAATGTTTCTGAGAGCAGCCAAAATAGATGCTAGTCTAGTGACTTCTTGCATAATAAAATCAAACAAACAAAAAATCCTCCACGGACATCTGGTAATTAGAAAAGTCTCCAAAACTGGTTCATTAAACCATTTTCTGGTCAAGTACAAATTCTGAACAGGGAAGAAGAAATTACAGTCTGTGTTTTAAATGTTATTAGATGTTTTAACTGTCATTACAACCCGCTAAAGGAGCTAATGGTGGTAGAATTAGTGCCTGCATCTCTGCGGGGAAAGCAGGCTCAGACGGGGCTCATTATACTGTAAGTGGAATGGCCATTTGTTAGCTATTGATTGCGATTCCAGCTATCTGGAGACTGCTGTGCTGTCAGATGCAGCATGGATTTCATGCCCTTTCTAGCAGCTCTTGACAGTTACTGGATGTGGAATACCCACCACAAAAGCCATGTGGGATGTGGGGGACTGTCCTGTCCTGTTGAATGGTAAAAATATATGCACATCTCAGGGAATGAAGCTGACAGCTCTATAGCTTTTTCTGAAGAAAATACCTGGATAGAAATAGATACCATCCTTAACATGCTCGCTATAAACAAATATATACGCACATACATATATGCATGTGCATGTGTATACGTACATAAAAATACGTATTTATAAATACACATTTATTAAAACATGCATATACATACAAACAAATAAATATATATACATTTGTGTGTGTGTGTGCGCAAGTATATGCATGCATAATTACATTGTCCTGTTGTGGAGAAAACCGAAACTAAGAATTTAATTTTCCTGATTGAAATTGAGAAGGACATTAAAAAAAAGAAAAAAAGAAAAAACAATCATAGAAAGCTCCAATTGGAAGGGATCTCAGAAGATCATCTGGTCTGACCTTTAAATTATTCCTCTCTTTCTTCATGATGCCAGCAAAGCAGCATCCTCATATAGATGTTTTTTTCCAGTGTTATAATTAAAACATTACAGTCTTGAATAATATGCTCAGAAGTGCCTGACAAATCACGTGGCTGCATTTCACTGCAAATCACTGCAACATTCAGCATTTTGGAGTAAGTGGACAGAAAATTGAAGTCCCGTGTATTTAATCTGATTTACAAGGAAAGGCTAAAAGGAAGAAACATAAATGCTGTCCTTAGAAATCACTTTGTGAATAAAAAGGAAGGACTGAACCAGAGTTCAGTTCATTTGCAAGCTAAACACACAAGACAGTTGTAAAGGCAGTGATACAAGACAGCCCTCTCTGTTTTGCGGGCCTGTAACTGCTGTGTTGGCTCACTTCAGTAGGGTCTTTTAAAACAAACTGCATGTGGCTTTGTGCTAGCTCAAAAGGCACTATAAACTCTGCTAAATTTCAGATTTGTATGCTCTTAGTGGGGTAAGATGGGTAGAAGAGTGCTGCAATGCCATGAGCTGCCACAACCTACTCTTTTTCCTCAAAATGTTGAGTTTTCATTATTTGTTTCTCTTCCATTGTGTCACAAAGCCAGGATGTCCCTTCTTTAATTAGTGGATAATATGAGCTTGCTGGATAATTTAATGAGTGGATGTGGACAATATCAGCTTGCCTGTGGATAATACAGCCTTTTAGGAATGACTGATATTCTGATGCTTTGGGGACTGCTTAGACATAGAAGAGTTAGGTTTGAGCCTTTGCTTGATCTGCTGCAGATGCACATGAGGATTCTGTGCCCCACAACTGTCCTTGCTTCTAGTTACTCATCTATTCTAATCAACAATTAGAAACTGATGATGGGACACATGGGAATGGCACAAAGCTTCACCAGGGGAGGTTCAGACTAGCTAGAAGGAAAAATGTCTTTACTGTGAGGAAGGTCAAACCCTGGAACAGGATTCCTGCAAGGTGGTCAATGCCCCATGCCTTTCAGTGTTCAAGAGATTTTTGGACAATGTAATCAATAACAAGCTTTAACTTTTGGTGATTCCCGAAGAGGTCAGGTAGTTGAATAGATGATCTTTGAAGGTCCCTTCCAACTGAATTTATTCTATCCTATCCTATCCTATCCTATCCTATCCTATCCTATCCTATCCTATCCTATCCTATCCTATCCTATCCTATCCTATCCTACCCTATCCTTCACTACTCTACTCTACTCTGTTCTCAAGAATCTGTTTCTGCCTTGTGAGGAAACAGGATATAATGATGCCCTCAGTCCTACCAGCAAATATATGCCTAAATGGCATGACCTAGCTTAAAATTTAAAACTTTAAGCCTTTCACAACCAGGAGAAATATCTCCTGATAGACTGATAGTCAATAGACTATGTTCCTTTGTGTGTGTGAACGAAGACCCAAGCATCTTTGAATAGCTCAATAATAAATATCAGGAATCAGAAGTGAAAAGTGAAAGCCATGGTGGGGGAAAAAAAGGAAAGAAAGAAAAAAAAGAAAAAGGAAAAAAAGAGAAAAAGAGTTGTCACTGATGAAAATATCAACTTTTAAAAAATATTATTATTATTGTTGTTGTTGTTATTATTTTTATTATTATTATTTCACCAGAGACTGATTAGTAAAATGGTAAAATGTCTTCTAACAACTTTTTTTTTTTTTTTTTTTTTTTTTGAGAGAAAACCCTCCTCTGAAGAAGAGGGACACAAAGACAAAGGACAATCCCATAACACTGATGCTTTCAATTAAAATAGAAAATATTTTGATATTTTGAATATTTTGAATTGATGTTTTAGAGCTTGATGGGAGATTTTACTGATTGCCAGACATTCCCTCTCATTTTTGGACTGACACCTTAATGAAATACCTAAGGCAGGGAGTAGTACAGCTCTACAATTATGCCCTAAATATATCATATGGCCTTTATCCATTCATCTGTTTATCAACAGATTAGATTCAGAGGTTCTAGAAGGCTAAAAAGATGTAATGGGGTTGCATCACACGGGTTCAAAGCCTTGCAGTGACAGGAAATATAACATTCTTCACATCCTATGCTGCAGGAAAGCATGAACAATCCTCAAGAAACACAAGTCTGCACTGGGAAAAAAAATGTCTCCTTGACTTTAAGTGTGAGAAATCAGTTGGTTGACTGTTTAAGGTTATTTTGATCAGTTCATATCTCTTTTTCATCAAGCTTTAATTATAAGGGCTGGAGTTTTCCTAGGGGGGCAAAGACTGAAACAGGCATTGCACAGATATCCCTAGTTTGACAGTTTTATATCTTTTGCATTACCTTCTTTTGTAATCTGAAGAAAAAAAAAATGTTTTCGGGATTATGATTACAGATGTGTGGTGAAGTCAATTTTCTCTAGGTGGTTCTCAGTTCATTTGAATAAGCGGAAGCAGAATTGTCACATTTCTTCCCAAGGTCAATTAGAGCTTTTAGAGGTTAATAGTATTATTATTATTGTTCCTTATTCTGTTTTTCTGGTCATTAATCTTTACTTTCAAGACAAAGAGAATGGCAGCTCTTGTCCATGCCCCTACTTGCACTTCTCTCTCCCTCCATCTCAAATTGTATCTATTTCATTTGAGTGCTCATGGCTGCATCCTTTTTTTATTATTATTATTTTTTTATTTTTTTAGGTGAATAGTTAGAAGTCCTGTGATATTCTTTCCTGTTACTTTTGGGGAAGTGGAACATTTTCACAGCAGGGATTTACAGGATATTTTATTGCTTTATGCAGTTAAAAAAGAAATTAGAAAGCACTAGATCACCAGGAGACTGGTTACTGTATTTTTACTGGTATTAGACAGCAGTGAACTGTTGTTAAAATTTGCTCATAGCTGAAAATCCAAGTTTACTTTCATTAAAGGGTGACAGATTTTTTTCCATTAAAAGTAATAAAAATGCTTGTTGCTCATGGATGTTCACCATAGAGGCAAGCCAGTAGGTTGGGATGAGCAATGACAGAAGGAATGCGATGAATGTGTGTGCAGTTGTTTAACACTTTAGTACTCACAGGTGCCTTCTCTATCCCTCTGCAAACTCAGCAGGAGCAAAATGTTTCTGTCCTTTCAGATTCTCTAGTCTAGCCAGACATCCTTCATAGCCACTTTAGGTCATGGCTCCCCATATTGTCACAAAACATTTTAGAGCAAATATAAATTAGTGCATGGACACAGATAAGTGTAGGTCACCTTCATCACCTGTCCCTGGGGTAAGAAACCAACTTCTGACAGGGAAGTGAGGCAGACATCTAAGGATAGGAGCATCTGAAAGCACATCAAACTATTTGACAGAGGATATCTGTATCCTGCCAACAGAAGTTGCTTTAAGGCCACAGGAGGCTTTATTTTTTATTTATTTTTAAAGTTACATAGGTTTTCCCCAGAATCATTTGCATTATTTTAACAGTGTATCCAATACAATAACATGTATTGTCACTAAAATCACAAGTTATACGAGAATAATTTTTGCTTGGGCTAAGTAGTGACTTATCCACCAGTTATTTAATAGAATGATTTTCAGGATAACAAGCTACACAGAAAGCACATCTCATTCTTCTTGGAATTCATTTTGAAGTCTTTTGAGATTTAGAATTTTATTTTATTTTATTTTATTTTATTTTATTTTATTTTATTTTATTTATTTTTGTTGTTCCTTCAGAATTTCCTGTGTTATGTTTGGGGCATATATGTTATTACTCCACAAATTTTAACATAATCTCCTCAGTGAAGCCTTATCTAACAGAGACTGTTAAATACCAAAATATCTGTCTCATTTAGTATAAAAGATAGAGGTGCCATATGAAGCTGATATCTACTCAATGTAAAAATTGATATCTAGCATGCAGTTGCTTTGCTTTGGTGGTTCAATGTTAGAACAATTCTTTATTAGTTTACCATTACTCTCTTACCTTGTCTTACGTTCCTCCTCCCCACAATCCCTCTTGTAGTTTTCAACTAAGCATAACGTCTATATATATGTGATCTTTGATCTTCTCCTTCCCATCTTCTCTGAGAAAACAATATGAAGCTGAGGAATTAAAATGGCCGCTGTCAGACAGTATCTGAGGATCTCTGTCATTGTACTGAAACTTAAGGACAGCTCTGCAGTCAGGTATGTCTCAGCTTTCAGCCTCTTGTGTGACTTTTGTGTAACAAATTCTAAAGAAAATAAAGCACAAAATAGTCCTCAGGCCATACAGAGGCTATATACATTTTTGGAGGAGTGTAAAAAAAGACACAGTCAGTGGCAGACCTTATACCAAAAATCTTCAATGGGTGAGGAGAAAGGCATTCCCAGAGAGAATTGTTCCCTTCCTAGGCATGAGATTTTTCCTGAGAAGAGGATCATTTCTGGGAAGAAACATCTCAATCCAGTGAGTAAAATTTGTGTCAAAGAGCTGGTTGTTTGGTTAACATCTTGCAGGATTTGACTGTGGGACAACAAACAGATTGTACCATAAAGGACCTGAAAATTATTTCTGCATGGTTTAAAGTCTTGCAAAAACATTTAATTAACCATAAAAAAGGCATAGGCTATTGCTTTGAATTAGCTGTTTGGTTTATTCTGGCATAAAAATAACACGTGAAATAGCTGTAGAACATACCCATAGACCCTTGCCTAAATATTTGCATTTCTGTGGTCCTTCTCTGCATGAGACTATCGACAGAGAAATGGAATCAAACCCTCGGGATGGCTGTCTATTATATAGAAACTGGATGAGTAATTTCTAAGCCTGAATTTCTGCTCTTGTGAGATCTGTGTTCAAGTTAATTGCTTTAATTGGTAAACCAAAATGTTGCTATCTCCTTTGATGACTGTAAAGGAGTAGGTTTTTTTAATTCTACAGCTGATCACTTTGACCAATCCACTGAGATTAGGGAAGAAAATAAGTTTTTTTTTTTTTTTAAAAACAATTGTTGGTTATATTATATTGCAACTCCTGACAAATATGCATATGACCACCCACAGAAAACCCTCTAAAAGTCTAGCAGTAAAGCACCCTAGGTGTAGTTTATATATTCCACTACTTTCCCAGCTGCATATATCAAGTAAATGCTTACTACTCTTGCTAATGAGTAAGGTGTAAAGTTTTCAAGATTTTTTCTTGAATGAAGGACATGATTTCTTTCCTTTTGTTGCTTAAGAGAGCTATAGATTCTGGCTTTAATAATAAGTAAATAAATAGTTGACTGATAGATAAATAAAAGATAGCAGCAGCAGGTTCTTAAACAATTCTGCACAAGTAATCTGACCTGACATTTCCGTGCATCTCTTTTAGCTTAGTGACCTTTGCTGGAAATTAAAGTACTGTCTATGGGGCCTGATCCAGTACTCACTGAGGCCAACTGAGAGCTTTTACTTCAAGTACATTTTGACTGGGGACATATTTAGAAAAATGAATGGGAATGCAGGACCTAGTGTTGACCTGACTTTATGAAGTGCATGGCAACACGGAGAGATTAGCCTGACTCTAGAACAGTCTCACTATAAAAACTTCTACACCTAACATCTGAGGCAAATGTCATTGAGAAAGCACACATAGAAAAAGAACCATAGAAAAAGAACCAGAAGTCCTCTGTATTATGCAGTTGAGGTGCACTGAAATTCAACAAAAGAAGAAGAAGATAAAAAGTTTGGTCTGAGTTATCAGGTTTAAGTTGAAATTCTCTCATCTAGAAAGGTCTTTGCAGTTTGAAGATATAGACCCATAAATCACTCGCTTGTGGATGTTGATTTCTTCTAAAAATACAACAGCATCCATGGGTAATTATTACCCACTCTGTATATCAGTCCAGCAAAATAAAGATGAGATGTAAATGGAAGTCAGTGTTCTCTGTTTAAAATGTATAATTATGTAAAGCAAGACAAAGTTGATCTGGCCACAGATAATTATTCTCATGAGGGAGGTGAACTGAGCAGGCAGTACTTTTCATAAAAAAGTAAAGAGCCTATGTCTGAATCATGATGCACAGCTAGAAATGCTGCTTTGTTTCCCACACCTTGGGTATACAGCTCTGTCTACAGCTATTACTTTCTGTTTTGTGGAGAATGCCCTTGGGGATCCTTTGCTGTCTCTTACAACACAGCAAGGGCTTTGGCATCAATGCATCTAACTGCACATAAGTCCTGCAAATGAATCAGAAGAAGTGTGGTGTCTGTAATGGGGTGCAAAAGACTTTAAATTGCTTTCTCTGACATCTTTAACCACCAAAATATGCAGACGCCTCTACTGTTGCTCCAAAGCAGATCCAATGATTGTAATAGACTTTGATGACTGGATGCCAGTGACCCTGTCCTGCCTGGTGCTGCTGACTTGTATGCTCTTCTAAATACTTGCAGTTTCCATGGAAACTAAAGAGAATCAAGGGCTTTAAACCTATGTAATTTATATTTCCATGTATTCATTAAGGGTAAAACAGAAAACTGAAAGCCCTTATTCAGTGTGAGACATTTTACTTTGTACTACAAACACCTATAGTACATCCTCATGTATACCTGAATGCAAATCACATAGAAACATTGTATTTCTTGTTTAAACACTCCAGAAAGGCAAGGCTTGTCTAAGTTGCATTAGAAAACTTTTTTTTTTCCAACTCTGAGGTAGCTATTTAAGTGTTTGAACTAAGTAGATAAAATCTCCCTCTGTCCACATGCCACTGCCTTTGCCTCTCACCATTATCCTCTATCATCTGGTTTAACTGGTCACACTACTGCTCTCTAGCCTCCTCCTACTTCAGTCATTTTATAAACAGTCTTTTGTAGTGTTTTTGTTTGTTTGTTTGTTTTTATATATATATATATATATATGTATATGTATATATATATATACAAGCCTCCGTCCTGAAATTTTGGAGAAAGTATAGAGAGTAATCATATGGGAAGTTATGCCAACAGACATGAGGTTTGGACATTGCTGTTGACACTGTAGGGGTAGTAGTAAACAGTTGGTAGGTGGAGAGAGAAATAGCGATTGCAAGTGTTACTGTGTATGACAGATCTTTTGCAGTTAGCATAGTTTATTACCTGTGTACTCAGGAAATCTCTCTCTCAGCAGTGCCTCTAGAGGAATTAGCATAAATTAGCATATTCCTTTCGATATTCTCCTGTCTCAAAAGTGAATTTAACACTTGCAGAAGGACACAGATTGACAGTTCTTGGACCAAAGCCTATTAATTTCTGAAAGAAATACAGGATCCGTGAACCGGAGATGCAGACTTGTTCTCTGAAGAAAGCATTGTGCAGAAGAGGAGTCAGCACTGCAGGTGGGAAGGAACATCCCTTCTTGCTGAAATCTTGTCTTATACTGATACCTTCATCAATAAAAATGAAGCACTGCCCACTGTGCAATGGCTACAGCTGTCAATTATCACCAAAGATATTTTTACTGCTGCTGAATAAAGATAAAATATTTTGATGATTCACCCAGGCTTACCATTCCTTAGGTATTAGTATATGATTTTATGATTAGTATATGATTTTGTGAGTTATGATGTAAGAACTCAGAGTAATCCAGTTTAGGTAAAGCCAGTGTACTACCAACACCTTCTGTACTAATTCAGAGAAGAGAATGAGAAAGGATGAAGAATTCCTACTTTCAGGTTTCCTTCAGCATCTCTGACTCTTGACCTTGTTACAGTCATAAGAATCTGTTAGTATCTGGCTCTAGCTTGCCTACAAAGAAGATTTCTTTGTCCATAATATCTATGCTTTGCTGTTCAAACAGTAGTTGCATCACAGGTTAGCCACTTTTTCCCCTCTAAAAGTAATTTTATTCTTTTTGTCTAACCATTTGCACCAGAGCTTTATAGTCTCAACCGAAACTTTTGGAAAGACACTTTCTGCTTGCAGCAGTGTGTAGCTTTGAACATGTTTACATGGCAAACCATGTTATATATACTAACCTTAAACATGTTCAAAATTTCATTAAGCAGTCAGGTTTGAAGCTTGTTCTACAGCAGATTTTTATTGCCTGGCTTTGGGATTTTCTCATCAGCCATTATTAAAATAGGATTGAAAATTGCCCATAGAAATATTTGTCAGGTAATTGTCTGGTTGCCATACCACCTGAACATCTGATCTTCTATACAACACCCCTGCAAGAAAGAAGTGTTTCAATGCCATTTTTTGAGGTGGAGAATGAGGAAGCTGCATGCTGCTTCTGCTGAGAGGGGATATTGCTCTACAGAGAGCACTCTGCGACCTCAGTCGCCCATCTGATAGCCTGGCTGGAATGCATGGCACCTCCCAGCCAGACAGTGCAATGGGGTTTTCTTCCCACAATACCCAAGTGTGAGGAGCTGATCTGTGTTAGTTTTTACCTGGAATATGGCCAGAGCCTGGGAGCTCTGCAGTGATCCCATGTCAACCAATTTACATGTAGCTAAAATGACTTGCTGAAGATAATAGAGGAAATCTGAAGTAGAGCAGAAAATGGGCTCTGGGCATGTGATTCATACTGAGATGTACTGCAGTGTCCCAGATACCTGACAGCTACTACACCAGGACTGCAAGAAACCTGCTTCCTTCTGGTGCAGCAGCTGGAGGCAAGTGTCAAAAAAAGAGTAGATGTTTTGCAACAGCATCCTAACCTAGGATTCATTTAGGTACAGTTGGAGAGCTTTGAAAAGCTTGGGTTTCTTCTGCTCTATACGACCAAATAGCCAATGAACAGATATGAATATTTTTATAAGTAATTAGATAGAATTTCCACTTGAAATATTCTTGCTGATTCCGTTATTTTAAATAATGTTCCAGCAGAGCATTGAGTGAGGAGTGAAAAAACACTTGTGGAATTTAAAAATATTAATAGCACCTCCTTTATTATGGCAAACACTGTAGAGGAAGGTATGAACCCTGACTGGCATCTCCAAGTGTCTGGCGCATTACTGTGTTTGGCATATACAGCAATAAATTTCTTATTCACCTGGTTGTCAGTGAGTTGCTTATGCAAAAGCATTTGCATGTTTTGTGAAGGCAGAAAAATGCACCCCATTATCTACTGCTTGAATCTTTCCCTTTATCTTTGTCACACATTCAGAGCTCCAGGGCATGTTTTTGATAAATAATTAAGGGCTAATCCTGGAAATGCTTTGTGTGTGGAGCTGCCATTGAAATCAATGGGATTTCTGAGCATGGCAAACTTGCCTCAGTGGGCCCTTAATCTTGCAGTAAACCAGAGAGGCTTTTTTTTTTTTTTTTTTTTTTTTTTTTTTTTTTTTTTTTTAAGCTGGAACAATGAGAGCATGTATATTGAGATTTTATTTTTCATCACTCATTGCAATGAGGAAGGACACCATAGCATTTATACTCAATACTGATGCAATGTAAGGAAACAATGGTAGATTTCTGAGGATATTATCCTCCTTAGCTTATAAACTAGTCATTGTTGGCTATTGATCACTATCCATCTTTATCAACTAGTACGTGAAAGACATGTCTCAACAGTCATTAAAATATTTACAATCATAATTACACTATCCTATGATTCTATGAGCCTAGTCACATATATATAAAAGCAATCAGAGTAGCTTTGATTTTCTCTCCTGGTAAACGTGCCAGAGATAAAACTGCAAACAATGCAAGGTTAGTTGTTAAGTATAAATGACTAAGGTAACTTATGAAAAACAAACATGATGGATGGCATAATAACATATAAGATAAAGCTTATTGAGAAATGCTGCTGTTCTGAAAATTCTATCTGAAAAAATTGCTTTGCATTGCCACTGTCTGAATAATTTCTTTAAAATTGCTACCTATTTTATCATCATTGTTATAAGATTTTTAATACAAGATAGTAGCTGAACTTAAAGGTCAGGAACCATAAACAGATGAGACCTTTCTTTTACATATACTCTCTGCATTTAAAACAAAGAATTTAGTTCTTTATGCAATGGAAGTTTGAGTTCATCTCTTCTTTGCTTATGCTGCCTATTTACAAAGCAAAAGCTTCTATGTGTCTCAGTGGGCTGAAAAGCAGATTATTATAAAGCCAGATATACTACCCTAAATTGAAGTGCTGTCTTTACTTGCCATTTTTGAAAGATGTGATGTGGAGAGTTTTCCACATTTTATTTTTCTCATCAGATCAAAACTTCAATAATTATGTGCAGCCTAGCCCCAATGGGGAGAACCCCCTCTGCTGCACCAAGCACAGCAGCCCACCCCAGGAGATGACTGTAGCTGTGGTCCCTTTAGGCATGCCAGGGTCCTGCAGTGATGGCCAAGTGAATTGGTGTCTGCTTCTGAGCTGTGTGAACGGATGTGCCAGAAGCTAGTATATCTTTTTGCTGTTGTTGTTTGAGGCTCTGTGGCCTGCTTTAAACACTGTTATGCCCTGTGTTGGGTCCCAGGGATGTGTCCTGACCTCATGTCCTACACCTGGACAGGACAGCAGCAAAGTCATTGCAGTTCACATCTCTCTCTCTTCAGTGTGAAACATGGCATAGCTACATGAACATTTCAACTCTAGTGTATAAGCTGGTTCATTAACAGTCTTTCTAAAACTCAGGCCTTTTATTTTATCTTCCTTTCCCCCTCTCTTTTCAATTAGTGATGGAAAAAGCTTGGCAGGGCATGAAATGTTGCAGAATTAAATGCTATGATAAAAACATGAAGTCTCATATAAATCCCCCCTTTTTAAATCATTGAAACCACACTGCTATAAAAATGTTTCTGGTTTGCAAATATGGACAAAACTGTATTTGTAATATGTGAATGGAATTTCAGTTGGATAAATTAAATAAAACATCCCTGTGTATCAAATTTCTTTTCAAAGAACACAGCATTTAAAATGAACTTTTATGTAACAGCCTTTTGAAAATCTTTTACTTTAAAGGAGAGCTACACAACAGCTGACATTGAATTCAGAATATATTTTTCCTCTCTAAACTATGCTGTCCAGATTACATTCATCAAGCAATTTGCATGACCTTGTAGCTTAATTTTCTCACTATCTTACAGATCTGTGCACGGTTGTGATCTGATCTTTGCTAACTTATGAACATTGCACTTCCAGCCAATTGGTTAAGGGGAACGGGCTTGGTCCTTGGCAGAGAGCTTGCCATAGCTCATCAGAATTGAGAGAAGAGGTCTGAGGATGCCTCATACCTATGTGACTTCAGTCATTTAGTCTCATTGTCCTGCACAGGTCAAATACCTGAAGGTTGTTTTAAACTGGCAAAGCCACTGGGAGGTAAGGAAGGATTTTCTGGGTGAACTTTTTCACAAGACCGGAGTTGATAGAACAACATAAGACCAGATCTTTGCTGCACAAGAAACCTTTCTCACCTGAAGACATTATCAATTGCTAGCCAGATCCACAAGATGTAAAATTAAAATGGCTATATGTGTTGGCACAACACAGTCAGAGTGCAATTCCAGAAAAAGGGAATACAGATATGCCAATGTGCTTTTTGTTGTCTTGTCTTAGTTTCTTTCCCTGTGATTTTTCTAACAAAGCAAGTTTTCTGACTGAAAATGTGTTGAAAAGATTTGGAAATGCTGGTACTCGGAAGGCTGTGGGAATCCTTTTTCCCCAGCCAGCTTTCTCTTCCCTCCCTTACCCTGTCAACGATTTTAGTTTGAATGTATATGGTCCAGGATGGAGAATGTGCTAGAAAATAAGCAAAGCAAAATATAACTGGGCAAAGCTTGTAACTGGAGAATAAGAAGGTGTGAGAAAATGATAAGGCCTATGAAAATCATGTAAATATTGAAACTTTAAATAAAAGCTAACAAAATATTTTAGCAAACAGGGAAAGTTGATAACACTACTGCTGCCTAAGCTAAAATAGGATAAACAGTTCTCTCTGCAGTATATTAATGCCACTTCTGAATCATCAAGAAGCTTAAGGTCTGGATTTTTTCCTGAAATGGGCAGTTAATAGAGTGAGAGAATATCAGTTGCAGCTTGATGTAAGTGGAATAACTCTGTGCGGCACACAGTAAGTTACTGGAGAGAAGCAATCCATGTGCAGTAAACATCAGTGCTTCTGGTTTTACCTTGATAAAGAACTCTAATCTATCTGCTGAATGAAAAACCTTCTGGCTGTTAAGGCCCTGAACAATTGTTATGTTTTAGACTTTTGGGAAACTTACTTTGAAAATGGAAAGTGTCTCAGTTTTGGTAGATTATGCTGAGATAAGAATACTAAAAAATAAAACAGAGTATGCATTACACCTCTGACAGAGTATGCAACTGACAGAGGAGAGATTGTATTTTCCTTTTTAAAACATGCAAGTACCAGAGGACTATGTTCTTGTTGACATGATATCTTTATTATTATTTCATATATTAGAGAACATGTTTAAAAAAATATGATTCTATGTTACCAAAGTAAATTAATGTATGGGATTATCAGTCAGACCATTAAGCGTGGTCATGAAGGAGTTCTAGTTCTGGTCAGACAGTTCTATATCAGGGATATCTGGGAACAGATTGACAATCTGATCAGTTGTTTTAATGGTAGAAGCCTCATCTAATGCATACATGTTCTGCTTGGGATGCTCTTTACTAGCAGAATGAAAACTGAAACATTACGCACATGCAAAGAAATTGACAGCTTCATACTTGGCATGGGGTTTATAGTGTCTATTTTATAAGGGAGAATCTGCTTCAACATTGCTAATGTCTGTTATATAGAATCATATAAATAAATTTTATATAGTAATCTTGGGTGCACGCAGAAGTGTTGCCTCTATGGATTTAAGGAACAGTAGGCTTGCAGTTGCTGTATGCCTGTGTTGGAGAGGCAGGTGTATGGGGGCAGCCTGCTCTTGGCAATACACAAATAAATGGGTTCTGTCCAGATATTAAAAAACAAATAATAAAGGAAAGAAAAAGAGTCAAAGCTAGGTATGGATTCGTTAGTCCTGTTGAAGGCATTAGCTCTTGCTGGATTTAAGTAGTAGTGGAAATATTATGCAGTCAGCAGTGCTTTAATGCAAATAATATTGTCAATCAATTACACCGCGTGGCTAAACCTTACCTTAATGAACAGTTACTGCTTTTCTGTCCAGTGAGTTTGGACACCTTGAAGTACTTGCTTCAACTCCAGTTAAATTCTTCTGGGGAGAGGGAGTGGAGCATATTGAGAAAAAGAAAAAAAAAACAAAAACACAACACAGTTGATATGCACTCATTCTACTATCTCTTTCTGCCACATTTATTTGTTCTTCTGGAAAAACATCAAATAGCAAATTCCTGGATAACTTTGTTTTGTGAGCTCTCTGATTGCTGATCTAACTCTCCAATTAAACAAACAATTTTCAAGTTACAGGTAATAAAAAAAAATACATTTAAGTGGACTAGTGATATTGCAGGCTTGCTTGTACACACATTACTGTATTATTGACACATCCTAATATAGATTTTATTGCTTGAGTTTCTACAAAATTCCCCAACAACTAGCATTAACCATGCTTTAGTACCTGCTTCAAATGTGCTCTTTGGTCCTTTTCTACTCTACTCTTTGAATTCTCTTCGGTGTGACAGGTGTAAAGAATTTAATGTCACTAGTGTGGTGTTCACAGATGCTAGACTCTCTTTACACTTTTAATTCACATTTTGAGAATGAATTTAAATACCATGAAATAATGGCCTAAATGGCCGTGAAATACATTGATTTCTTTTTTTTTTTTTCTTTTTTTTTCCTTTTTTTATTTTTTACCAACTTATTATGTTGGTACATTGTGCTTACAATTTAAAATTCAGCAGTTAAAAGTTTCAAAACAGAAATTTTACTCATAGTTGAAAAACATCAAATAGCCTAGTTCTCAGTGAGACAAATACATATCTTAAACACCACTGTACCTGAATTTAGGATTTGGGATTCAAGCTGTATTTCTACATGATTTTGCTTTCTCTAACCAAGTAATATAGTTGAACAGTACTATGAATACTGTATTGCATCTCACTCCTGGATGAAAGGGGAGGGAAATTTGCATTATTAATCTTATCATCCAACCAGGAAGCTTGGCTTCAGCTATCAGCCCTGTAAGCTCCCAAAATAAGGCATTTAATTCCAAAATGAACCGACTCATGCATGTGTACAGACTCGATAAGACAACATCTAGAAGTTTTACCAGCACTTAGTCAGGCAAAGAAAAGGTCCAGGACCAAGGAAACAAACCTTGTGAAGTTCTGACTTTTATTCAGCTTGCTGAAAAGATATTAGAATTTGTCTGCATATAACTGGTGATTACATAATTTACTGCAGAGAAAAAAAAATGTAGAGAGAATTTTCAGATTTCAACAGTGTAGTATTACTGATTTCAGTGGCTGAAAATTTGAATTTACTGAATCGAATTATGAAATATGATATGACTTGTCAACAAAAATTATTTTAGACAAAACAGTGAACGAGTTTAAATGCTAAAAAGAAGGAAGAGATTTTTGCTTGGTTGGTTTGGCTTTGTTTTCTAATGTTTCTTTCTAAAAGATAAATTTTAATCCAGATTCTTGAAAAATATTCTGGAGACTATGCAGAGAACATCATGCTCTCTTTTGTCTTTAGCTGGGTTCATGAGCATGGCCTTATGCATGGCCTTATGCACTGATCCAGATTATTAAGACCCAACAGTACCTGATGGGTTTCAGAAATATGAATAGCTTTACCATAGCTGAATTCAACTTCTTGATTAACAAAGGCCAACTGGATCAAAACTGCAGTAAGGAAAGCAGATGAACCTTGTCTGCTAAAGGAGCATTAATCTGTGAGTATCTACAGTGAGATATCTTTTCAGTAGGCCAATTCATCTTCCATTTTGTTTTAATTGACCTTTTGAGACATTAGTGCAATAGAGCAACCTAAAAACAAAGAGTAAGATTAATACAGGTATTTTGTACTTGGTCTATGAGAAATAATCTATTTACAGAAAAGAAATTAAGTTGAATAAAGAGATTCTACCTAACCTGTGGGAAAGAAAGAAATATCAGCTAGAAACTTCAGATAACAGTATCATATTTACATCTATTCCCTTCAACAATAGAGTATTTCTAGGATCTTACAAATTAATATATTTCTGCAGAACATAATTTATCAGCTTTCTTCAGTGTTTATTTCTACTTGAAATAATGGTACACTGCATTATATATGATATTACATAGCAAAAGGAACAGATTGCAAAAGCTTGAAAGAACTGATATTTTATGATTAAAATGGTATGCTGGTTTGACATTTCAAGTTCAATGAAATTCTTTGTGTGTGTCTCTCTCTCTCTCTTTTTTTTTTTTTAATTCCTTTGTGTGGAAAATTTTTGTAACATTAGTTGCATGTAATGTGGGGTGAGTGGGAGGTGGAAGAAACTCAGTGGGAGGTCGAAGAAACTTCCTTAAAAAAAAGCAAATGTGTTTTGAGTCTGGCCTTCAACAACTTTATATGAGAAATGAAGTCCATTAATGAAGAGTTTTATTAGGATAGTTTGTATCTGCTAGCTTTGAGGGAAGGGAATGAACACATGTGAATGAATTTATGGTCTGGATTTAATGGCCTGAGCTCAAATCATGAACGTTTTGATTTTAACACATATTTATTTTCTTTTTCTCTGATACCTTCAACACTGTCTTTGAGATAGCTCTATGCCAAGAGCTCCCAGGAGTGCCAATTCAAGGGTAAAAGCAGACTCAGGGAACAAGTTAGAGGAGATGAAAATCCCAGGAGTTATTTATGGCTAGTCTCACCTCATTTCTCACTCCTCTTCTGCTTTATTGATAAGAAGCTTTATCCAAGGCTTTGGATTAAAATTCCCACTCTCTAGACATAAATACATGTTTTTATATATTTTATTTATTCTAAACAAAAGAGCAATGTAAGACACAAGAACAGTGTGCTCTGATTTGACCTGCTGCCTGATCTTTAGCTTGCTTTAGCACGGATGCAGTTGCAATTGCTCCTGTGCCAGCCCAGCTCCCCCTGCCTTTGACAGAAGACCTGCAGCATAATGGTTCAGTTCTTGCTGCTGCTTGCTGTTGTTTGCAATACCTGGCACCTTCTTTAAAGTGCCAGATCTACACTAAATCACTATTAAGACTGTGATTGTTCTCTTTTGAAAGTCAGTACAAAAAGAGAAATAAGTTATTTGTATCAGTCTATTTCAAACCTTCTGTCTTTAGGACAAGTTACCACACAACCTGAGAGTTTGCTAGTAGCCAGTTAGTAGCTACAAAAGCAGAAACACCAGAATCCCAAAGCTCTGGTGTTTCTCTCACTTGATATCAAAAATTTCGCTCTAGCTTCTCTCATCTATGCCCATGTTCTATGTCTCAGGTCAGCCTAGACCAAAACACTGCATTGCAAAATTGACTGGGGTTTTAGCATCCTCCTCAAAAAGAAGATTGGCAAATATTTTCAGCACCCTACGAGAACTCTCCAAACCTTCCAGTCTGAAGCCTTGCATCTAGTAATAAAGATACTAGTAATCTAGCATCTTTAAAAAGTAATTTTGCTTTGCATACTCTCCATCCTTTGATACCTCTGAGACAGTGGCAGAAGTTTCTTTTTCCTTTCCTCCTTGTCCTTATATGATATGTCTTTCATAATAGTTTCAGACACTAATTTCTGGATTTCTGGTCTCCCTTACAGGGCCCTCACAGTCATCTGGTATGTGCTCAGCTGATGCTGCTCTTCCCATGCTCTCATTCAACACTACAATTACAAAAAAACCACCACCACCACCACCACCACCAACAAACAAACAAACAAACAACAACAACAAAAAAAAAAACACCACAAAATCAAACCAAACATCAACAAAAATACACAATAACAAAAAAAAAAAAAAAACAAAAAAAAACCAAAACATTGTCCAAAGCTACTGAAGATAGGCCATTTGTCTCTCTTCTGTGCTAGTTGGCAGCTAATAAATGTGTACTAGATCAGTGCAGGCAGTTGTGCAGGCACTTTATTTATACTAGTCTCTGACCAGCTGTGTTATGTGCGTCTTCTTTTGCTAATGTGCTGCTGCCCAGCATGAGATGCAAACTCATTCTTCTAGAAGTTGGCAAGCAGAAGAGAAGCCATCTGGCATGGAGGGAGGGGGAGAAATCCAGTGAATGCCATCTTAGCCTGTGAGATGACACTAGGAATGGAAGGGTACTAAATAAAATTCTGAAATGGTACTAGGGAAGGCGGTAGACTAGCAAGAGTTAGAAAAATAGTGGAATGGGGACAGTGTTGCAAAGAAGAGAAAAAGGCAGCATAGGAACATAGGATGTTATGGGGCTTACTGTAGCATTAAAAAATAGAGAAATAGCAAAGAAGAAAAAATACAGATTAAAGAAATATATTAGAAAATGGAAAAAGAGAAAATTGGGAAACAGGGAAACTGACAAAGTGAGTCTTGAATCACTCATTTCTTTTTAGTCATGGTTAAATGTATTGTTTTTCCCGTTGTCCTGTTGACATTGTGATTTGTTTTTGGGTTTAGTGTCTCCCACTGCAGTAGCGATTATTAGGCTTGGAAAGAATTAACTAGGCAAGAATAAAAGATGCTATCCATCAGGCAGAATTGAAGAACAGCTTTCCTCAGAACAATACTGTTCTGAGGTTCTGAAGTTTCACGGGGCTGCTGTGATGGGAGAATGGGAATGTCTCATGTTTAGCTTTGACAGTGTTGAAATATTTATATTGACTTGACTTACTTATTAAAGACAAGATATTAAAGATATTATCTTTAACATTTTAATATAAGAGTTTAAGTGAAATGAATCTGAATGTGGAAGTCTAATATGTTTAGATGATATTAAAATATTTGGTATTGGAAGGTTTGTTAATTAATCAAATTATTGAGATGTTTATTTACTTTCTTATGAACAATATGAAATCTCAGAACACCTTGTGAAATGACAGAACTCATTCCAAATCAGCAACAGAAATAATGTTAATGCCTACCTAGTTGATTTAAAGATTAATAAGGTCTCATTTTCTTAAACACTGGAGAAATAGATTATAATTCTGAAAGAGCTGGCTACAATCTTCCAGCTAAGCCTTTTATATAGTAAAATGTCACTCAACCAATTTTTGCTTTATCAGAAGCCTAGTGCTTGGAATATGATTTAATATGCTAAAATCACTATAAGTTTTGCTATATTGCCCCAAAGGTTAATTACTCTCCATGTTGTAAATTTATGCCTTGCTACCAATCTGAATGTATCTAGTTTCTCTCAATCTCCAGCCACTGTGTTTTGTTGTGCTTTTGTCTGTTAAGCTGAAAAACAACAGCAACAAAACAAACAAACAAAAAACCCACAACCATTCTTCGTGTCAATATTATGGAGTGGGATTGTGTTGTTTCACATTCCCTTTGTGAAACTAAATAGATTATCAATAATTTTGTCTCTCTCTTAGTAACTGTTCTTGGAATTCTTTCTATTTTGTCCACACCTTTTCTGAATTATGGACACCAAAAGTCAGCAAAGCACTTGCTGTCTTAGTAGTATATAGTTTGTAATCAATATTCTTCTATTTACAGCTGTATGAAAAAGATCAGCCTGTCAGGCTTATCTTGCCCTGAGAGAGCATTTAGAGCAGTTCAGCTGTTGCTTCCACAGCAGCTTCAGATCCTGTCTAGATATTTGCCTTTTGTTAATTAATCAAATTCTTCTGAGAGGTTTATTTATTTTCATTTTTCTACTGTGCAATATGAAACTTCAGAATTCCTTCTGGAATAAAAAGCTGATTCCAAATCATCTCCAAAAATGAGTTGATTTAAACATGAATAAGAAGTTGATTTCTTAAGCATTGCTGTAATACATTGTAAATCTGGAAGAACTGATAACAATTTTCTAGCTGAATCTTTTACACAGTACACTGTTTTTACTGTATACCAGCACCTAAGTATATTTTACTGTATATCAGCACAGAATCTTCCATTGAATATCTGCTCTTCCAGACTGACTTAATGTTTAACAATATAAAACTCTTCTTGATTTTTCTTCCATTTAGACAGAGATATTTTAATAGGTCTAAGTAAGTTGTTCACCACCCCATTCTTTACGTCTCATTTTCTGCTTAATTGTCCATTTTTCATCAGTAGCATTATTTCTGACTCCAGAGCTGGTCTTGCTCTGAGCAGAAGATTGGAGGGATCACGTACAGTCCCTTCCAACATGTATGATTCTATGATATTATAGTTGTCTTCCTAGTAATAGAAGCAAAGAACAAACTACTGAAGTTCTCTCCTACAACCATCATGCTTGATAATAATTCACTGCTTGCAACTATACTTTGAGACAATTCATTAATTTTTAATCTGTTTAATATTTAGTCTGTTGATTTTGTGTTCCCCTAATTTCTTGATCAAAATATTTGCATGGCACCAAATCACGTGTCCTAGAGAAACCTTAGATATGATTACTGTTCATTTTACCAGGCAAATTTATAATCTCATCAAAACCTTTCACGATGCAATAGCCTTCCTAACAGTGAGCTTTTGAACAGAGTCATAGATGACAAAAATTTAATGTTTTAGCAGAGCCAGCAGAGAACTCAAGAGACTTGTCTTGGCTTTATTGAGTGGATAATGCTTCTTTCTCATTTCACCCTGTAGCATCCTCAAATTATGGTTTAAGTCTTTGTTGTGAGAACAGTGGTTTGAAGGATGATGCCAAAATGTCCCAGCATATTTTTAAAAAGTCTTTTTTTCTCTCTTGCTGCCATCTAGTTTTTAGGCTCAAAAGCAGCAGAAAAAGTGTTGTTCTTTACATTAATATTTGAAAAATATTTTTGTCCTCTACTGAGAAAGTGAACTCTGGCTGCTTGCCAGAAGGACTGCTTCTCACCTTCTAGAAAAAAACATAGCATGAGATAGCTTTTATTTAAATAATTTGTGTCACGTATGAAATACTTCTGCTAATGGAAGTTACATAAATGTTTGAATCTGATTTTACACAATGATTTTAGTATTAATATGAAACTTATAATTGTACCTTAAATAAGTCAGGTACCTTTATTTCTTAAGCAGAGTCACCAAGTGTATTTTATACAGAATATGCAGTCTGATAAATTGAGTTGATGTGATCTACAGTTACAGTTCTGCAAGAATGTCAGGAAGGACCACAAGGAAAACAATTAAGAAAGAAGTGTACGATGAAAGCTGAAAAAGGATAACACAATTTATTTCAGGGTGAGAGTAAGTGGTTATAAAACCATAGTTAACACTTACTCAAAGGCTGGATAAATGAAGAAGGGTTTTGGAGGCATTTGTTCTAGGAGAGGCAGCACTCCAGGGGACAGTTCCTTTTTATAATCTAGAAAAGCAACAGGGAACTGCAAGGAAAAGCTATGGGATTTATATGTAGCAGCAGAAAGAAAATTGTCAGAACTAAGTTACTGATCCTTACCTGCCATATTCATGACAGATGCTTGTTCCTTAATAAATGTCCATGCATGGAGTCCTTCAACCTACCATTAGCTTCCTTAAAGACTGTCTGCTCAAAAGGCAAATGCACAGGCACAAATGTAACCCATTTTCCACCCATTTTACACAGTTTTGGAGGTGTCAAGGGAGTCTAGACTTAGATTTGGAGCTTGACAGACTTAGGACTTAAGGACTTAACCTATGTAATTATATCTATTGTGAAACTGGCTGTTCTGGCAAATGGGGGCTTACAAAAAGTTAGACCCAAGTAGGAAATTGTTCTTGGCCATCTATGACAATTACAGGTATGTTTTTCTGCAGTGGATTGATACTGTAGTCATGAAACCTCAAGCAGTATGGAAGAAATTGCATACTTATGTATGAAGACGTGTTTTGTGGAATTAAATTAAATGTGCATGATTTTTATTTTTATTTTTAAATGTGGTTTCCTCAAAGTCTCTGGTTGAATAAGGATGTGCACCACAGAACATCAAGAACACTCCTTTTCTTAGCAGTTGTTGAGATGAAATACTAGACAAAGAGCAGGCTAAACGGGTCTGATACAAAATAAAAAAAAACACTGCACATTAAGTGATTATGCTAAGTTTCTCTGCCTGACTGCCTAAGGAAAATAACTCAGCATGGGTCAGATTCTCAGCTGACACAATGGTGTAGGTTCACTGAAACAAAAGAGAAGCTATAACTATAAATATTTTGCCACTTCAGAGTAGCTCTGTGTTGAAAAATCATATAACACAAGCTCTCCTGTTCTAAGTCATTCTTCTGTCTGCATGTACCACCTCTGGTGAACTCCAGGCATATTTAATTATGTTACCATATGCTGGCCTTCTTAATAGATGTGTTTTTAATAACTTAACTCAAGACTGTTCATGAATAATTTAAGACTTAAGGAGGCAAAATTTAAGGTTATTTTTAAATTAAAGTTAATTTTTTTTTTATTTTTAACTTAAAGTTAAAAAATTATTTTTAACAAAATAACTTTTTGTTATTTTTATTATTATTATTCCTTAAAGCCAACCCTTCAGTGGACTCAAGAGCCAGGCTTCATCAGAGAGAGTTTTTGTTTCCTTTCTAGCTCTGTTCTTTCCCGCTCCCTTAACAATCCTGTCCTAACAAAGTCACTATCCAAAACAGATTAAAACAGGTTGCAAACAACAGGTAGGGTGTATTTTGTCTCCTTTAATAAATTAAAATTTGAATAACAATCTAAGGTAGTTCTAGTCTGCTTCTTTGGTTGAAGAATTTAGACCAAGATTAAGTTAGGACAGTTTATATCCACCCTCTCCCCCTCTTCCTCAGTTAGGGTTAGAGCAAGTTTATCTCCAGCAATGAAAAGTCAAGGAGATTAAGTAGAACCAGGCAAAATCTGGATTTTCGAAGCAATAAAAAGGAAGTAAAGTAGAAAGGGAAAAGTAGGTCTGATTAAAATATGTTTACAAGCCTTGTATTTTTTGTAAACCTGACCCAGTACAATTGGCACAGTGACACAAAGTAGTCCCCTCACCTGCGGATGTGTAAGTGTGGTTGAGCAGAATCCCCAAACCACTGACTTAAAACAAGCAGCACAATGAGTACTATGTGTTCTGACCTACCTCTGCAGAAGTATACATGCTTTGACTGATTGGCGAAGTGTTTCAGAAACCAATTTTCTTTCAGTTCAAAGCTCACTGGTTGAAGAGGCAAACAAACAAACAAACAAAAATATTATTTGTGATTAAATAAATAAATAGATGTGTAGAAATACATACATCTATAGACAAATGTGGCAATATGTATATTTCTGTTTAATTGCTGGTGTTTTGGGTAACGTGGAATACGCTTAATTGGCAGAAGTAGCAGGAAGTAGCCCTTTTTTTCCAAAGTGGGGATAATGTTGTGCCTAATGCCTGATAATAGTAGCTGCAGTAAGGATGAGATATTTTTTATTTAAAATTTCCAGTGGAAATTTATGATGCATTCTATTGTTTTGAATTGAAAAGAAGATGTAGAATTACATCTAATTACACCTTTAATTAGAAAAAATTATCCAGTTCTTTTATCAATAAGTAAGAAAATTTATTTTGAAAGGAATAGCAAATAAGATTTTTCTCTCATTTCTTTTTAGATCTGAGAGATTTTGTTTATTTCTAATGATTCTTCACATTGAAGTGTCAGTGGAGACTGTGTTTTGTTCTTTCACTTTTTCTGAGTTCACATGATCCTTTTACTAATGTCACAGTATCAGATCCACCCTGTAAATAGCCATTGTGCATTAGGCCACTTTGCCACCTGGCATCTTTCTTTCGAAGCATCCATTGCTTGCAATAAAGCAGTCAGCTAATTTTTCTCTGTGCATGGCACAGCAGAAGATTCAGTAGGAGCTGGTCTGACAGAGCAATGATTGATGACCATAATCGTCCCTGTCTGGATAGAAAGTGTATCACCTATCAATTTGTTCTGTTCCTGCCAGCTAGCAAATCAAAGGTCCTGACTCCACTAACAAAATACCTGAAGGTCTCTAGCATGGCAGCAAACCTCTGCACCAACTATTAGAATCAGTTGACACCTATTTGCTATGTGAATATAAGCCTCCTCACCCTCTAGCCAGGTTGTAGGTTAATTTTTCTTTGCAGAGAGGCTAAACAGGCACTAAACATAAACAGACCAAAGGAGTTGATTCTGAAGGACTGGAATAATGTCTGCCTCACAGCTCCAACATGGTTTTCAAAGTATGGGGAAGATACAGTTTTAAAGAATCACAGAATGGTTTGGATTGGAAGGTACCTTAAAGACCATCCAGTTACAACGCTCCTGCCATAGGCAGGGACACTTGCCACCAGACCGAGTTGCTCAGAGCCCCATCCAACTTGGCCTTAAATACTTCCAGGGATAAGGCATCCATAGCTTCTCTGGGCAACCTGTTCCAGTGCCTCACTACCCTCAGGGTAAAGAATTTCTTCTGAATATTTATTCTAAATCTACTTATTTTAATTGAAAAATGTTGCTGCTTGTAATGGAGCACTATCATTACACTGCTAGTTGTTACTAGTAATAGTAAATACTATTACTTCAGTGCCTGACAAAGTGTCCCTCCCCAGCTTTACTGTAGGCTTCTTCAGGTACTGGAAGGCTGCTATAAGGTCTCTTCAAAGCCTTCTCCTCCAGGCTGAACAACCTCAACTCCCTTAGCCTGTCTTCACAGGACAGATGCTCTAGCCCCTTGATGGGCCCCCCTCTGGACTTATTCTGCTGCATCCATATCCTTCTTATGCTGGGGGCCCCAGGGCTGAATGCAATATTCTAGGGAAGTAGAAGAAGAGAGTATACTCTTCAATAAGTTTTCTGTTTTTCACTGTTAATCATCTGGGATTGCACTACCACTTAAACTTCATGCTTAATTTTGTTGTTGTTGTTGTTGTTTGTTGTTGAAGATTTTGTGATGCTGGAAGAAGCAATTCACTGCTTCAGGATATTTTTATATTTCACAGAATTGTAGAATCATTAAGGTTGGAAAAGACCGCCAAGATCATCTGGTCCAACCATCCCGCTACCACCACTATCACCCACTGAGCCATGTCCCTAAATGTCAGATCCAACCTTTTCTTAAACACCCCCAGAGACAGTGATGCCACCACCTCCCTGGGCAACCCATTCCAGTACCTGACTACTCTTTCTGAGAAGAAATTTTCCTTAATTTCCAACTTAAACCTCCCCTGGTGCAACTTGAGGCTTATATGGTCCTATCTAGTCCTATCACTAGTTACCTGTGAGAAAAGGCTGACCCCCAGCTCCCCACACCTTCCTTTCAGGTAGAGGTAGAGAGCAATGAAGTCTCCCCTGTGCCTCCTCTTCTCCAGACTAAACAACCCCAGTTCCCTCAGCCGCTCCTCACAGGACTTGTGTTCCAGGCTCTTCGCCAGCTTCATAGTCCTTCTCTGGACATGCTGCAGGGCCTCGATGTCCTTATTGTAGTGAGGGGCCCACAGATGAACAAAGTACTCAAGGTGCTGCCTCACCAGAGCCAAGTAGAGGAGGACCACCTCCCTGGTTCTGCTGGCTACGATATTCCTGACACAAGCCAGGATGCCGTTGGCCTTCTTGGCCACTGCTGGCTCATGTTCAGGCAAGCATTGACCAACACCTCCCTTTTCCTCTGCACAGCTTTCCAGTCACTCTCCCCCAGGCTTGTAAAGTTTCATGGGGTTGTTGCGACCAAAGTGCAGGACAGAATGAACCTCATCTTACTGGTCTCTGACCATTGATCCAAACCACACTCTCTGTTTCCCACAACCCCTGCTGATTGTTACCCAAGACAAGGAGAAGCTATTAATTTTCCTGATGCTTTTTTTTAAAAAAGTTATTTATTTATTTATTTATTTATTTATTGGTAGAGGAGATGCACAGATTCTACTAAGGTATGTAAGTCTAACAGAAAACTATTGCAGGAAAAAGTGCAAAGTTGGACAGAAATTATTTTTTTTACTTTTATTCTCTGTGTTTGTTTTCCTGTTTTTGTTTTTGAGTCTGTCTATTGGCCATGGCCTTGAGACCATCTTGTTTCTTTTCACTGTTGGATGTTGCTTCACCTTTGGCTTTTGTTCCAGAATCCTTTCATGATTTCTTTTACTGAAAACAATTTTTTTAAATAGTATCATTATGACATCTACTTTTGTTGAATGTCCTCCTATTTCATGTGTTGATTACATTGCTTTAGGAATGAAGGCAAAGATCAATGTAAAAGATTTTTTCTATGTAGAATTTTCCTTCTAAAATTTGATTTTGTAAGGAATTCACTGTATGATAACAGAGCTGACCCCAAACTATAAAGGATATTGAACAAATGGAATCTCAGGGCACATAACAATGCTTGTAGCCTGCACCTATGTGGCTGTTAGCAACCAGTGCTCATAATTACAAACCTCCCTCTCCTTATGGAGCTTTTGTGGCAGCGTGGTTCCCCCAAGCTATTCATTGTGGCTGGCTTGGGAACATTTGGAGATGTATGGAAGAAGTACAACAGTAAAGAGTATACACACTAGTACTGCATGAATTATAGCTTTTAAAATCAAACACAAGAAGGGCTTGAGGCTTGTCCAAACCCATGGATAGATGTTTTTGTGTCATCACCATGCAGATTTTTCTCTGCTCTTGGCAATGGGCAATACAGTCCTTTGTTGGTTTGTTTGTTTGTTTTTGTTTTAAAACCCAACTAACCAACCACCCTGAGGCAACCCAGAATCAGTCAGTTAAATACTTAACACTTCAAAAAATATCAGGCAGCAGAGATAGGCTTTTGCAATGGGAAATATCTGACAAGGTGGAAAAAAGCCCTCTCTTTCCTCCTGCAGGGACTGGTAGCTGAAGGAGGCTCTTGTAACTGATACATCTGGTATCTATACCTTGATGAGCTCCACATATGTGAGGGAATCTGGTCACCTCATCTGACTTTGATTGCCTTAAATGTCGATGTCTGTTCAAAGTTACTTAGGCTTCCTCTCCAGCCACCAGTGAGAAGCAGGCATTCCGTGCCACATTAAGTGTTTGCGAGATGGGATGAATGGCACTCTTATAAGTAGCTGTCTTTCTCTGATAACTCTGTGGGGAGCAGGTATAATGACTCATTGTCCAACTTAGACTAGGCAATTAGCTTTTAGCCAGCTATAATATTGTGCGATTAATCCTGTACAGGATGGTAAGAGTCTGTCTGAGTAGTTTTCTAGCAGAGGAGAAATTCATGAGAAGGACCACTGATTTATTCATGCTGAATTTACTTTCTTTACATCTCTGTTCTACTTATATTATGTAAAGAGAAATGTACAGGAATTGAAGGAATTATATTTCCCCCCCCCCCCCCCCCTTCTTTCTTAGTGAATAACTTCTGTGTTTGTAGACAGAAACAAGAGAAGACTGCTTTATTTATTTATTTATTTATTTTCTTCCTGGTTTAATGGCTTTCTCTTTACAAACTCACATCTCTAGCAAATTAACATCAGCAACACTCTTATCTTCATAGGACTAAACATTTGCTTGGATGTTTGAAAAACAACTAAGAACCCCAATTATCTGGGGACACTTGACATGATATAATGCACATTTGTACTTGTTTCCAGTAAGTAAAAAAATGGATTTTCTTGAAGATACTCTACGTGCAATTGGCATCTGACATCAAGCTTATCTCCACTGTGTACCGATTGTACTAGAATAATGTTAAAGCACAGCACTTTGTAGTTTTTAATTCATGTTCAATACTGCTATGCATAGTATGTTACTGACTACATGTATAATTCAGCATAACACATACAATGAGTTGTGAGAAAAACGTGGGGAAAAAATCATATCTATTTCTGCAAAAATAAAAACCAACCAAACAAAAAAAGTTCTTATTGTCATTAAAAGAGCAGAACTGTAAGTGACTTGTGTTCTTTATCTTCATGAGAAAGAAGAACTGTTGTCCAAGGCATTGGCATATAAGGAAATAAGCCTGCCCTGAGGTTCATGCTACTGCACAGAGGCAGCTTCAAGGTTGCCAGCTAAACTATTTGACAACTCTGCCAGTGAGTCAGATCCTGCTGCTAGAGAAATATCTTTCAAAGCCTAGCATCTGGGTCCTTTATTGCAATCCAAGAAGAATGGAAATGATGTTTTAGTTTGACTGTAGCTGGCATGGACTTAGACAGAACTGTCAGAGTTACCATTGCCTTTATCTCCTTTCAGATATCTTGTTTTCTATCAGTTTCTTATTTAAGTAGATCTATGATGTTTTATTTTGTTGTTTTGTTTTGTTTTATTACCCTTCCCACCCTGCCAATATTGCTCTCTATTTTATTCTAAATGTCACTGGTTGAAAGAGGTGGGTTCTGCTCTACAGTGAATTAGGTACAGACCTTCCCTTTTTGTACACAGGTGACCCACCAAGCTGAAACGGGTTTTATATCTGAAGGCTCAAGAGAGGGATAGTCACATGTTTCTATGTGTTGGATGTAGCTTTTCAGTTGAAAGGGCAAACAAATCCTTTTCAAGCTGTGTTACAGCCAAGTCCTAAGGGAACTGGCTGATGTAGTTGCTAAGCCTCTCCCCATCATATTTGAAAATATGCCAGAGTCCCCAGTGACTAAAAAAAGGGAAACATCACTTCCATTTTTAAACAGGGTAGAAAGGAAGACCCCAAGCTCACAGGCTGGTGAGCTTCACCCTTGCGAAGATCATAGAATAGATCCTCTTATAGGTCTTGCAACACAAAGTTGCCAGATGCATTCCCAGAAACATGCTCAGCCAGCAAAACAGATAGCAAACTATAACACCTTCTCTAGTTCTTTTGTGCCTTCACTAGTGATACACTGCTTGAGCTTGTGTGGGACACAACCATTTCCTGCAAGACCCATGGGTGGGGTGTAGCTTTCTTGAAAAGATAACCATCATTCAGTGTTGTAGCTTGGAACAGGATGCAACATAACCTAAACTTTTGCAATCCTGTGCAAGATCTATTTTAACCCAAATGGGACATTTTTAAATGATGAGTTTTACAAGATTCTGTTTTTTAAACTGAACAAAAACCTTTGTGAGACCAAGATATTACAAATTTTTTAATTAGAGGCTTAGAAATGGATTCAGGTTTTCCATAAGGAGATAGCAAATTTGAGGAATGGTTTGATTAGAATTTATTTTTAGCCCAGGAAACCAGAATAATTTCAAAAACATCTACAATATTCCAGGGAAGAAGTGGATTTTTCTCTATTTTTTAAAGGAATTGTACAGATTATATATATGCGTATATGTTTACATTTTCTCTCTAAGTTCTGTTTGGTTCTGTAGTGATTCACAGGAACAGATTCAATATTCAGGACAGAAGATATTTCACCATCTAATAACTGGCCTAATGTGCATTCTCTCTTATTGATCTGATTTTGGAAAAGTGACTAGGTCTCATACATTTAGATTCGTGTAGCGTCTGTCCCAGTCTGTGGAAATTAAATTCATCAAGAAATATATTTAAACAGGGAAAGATCCTACTGTCTTTTTTTTCTTTACTTTTTTTTTTTTTTTTTTTGATAGAACAACTTGACAGGAACAATTTTCCCTCCCTCCCTCCCTCCCTCCCTCCCTCCCTCCCTCCCTCCCTCCCTCCCTCCCTCCCTCCCTCCCTCCCTCCCTCCCTCCATCCTTTCCTTCCTTCCTTCCTTCCTTCCTTCCTTCCTTCCTTCCTTCCTTCCTTCCTTCCTTCCTTCCTTCCTTCCTTCCTTCCTTCCTTCCTTCCTTCCTTCCTTCCTTCCTTCCTTCCTCTTTCTTCCTTTTATCTTTTTTTTTTTTTTTATTTTCCTCTTGATTAATATCTCGTTGATGATAGTTATCCCTGACGAATATACAGATGAATAATATATCAAAACCTCTACTCATAGCCTGAGGTTTTTATGAAATCTCTCTCTGGCAAGGAATTTTGCCTGTTACCACACCCTTGCAGGGCTAGCTTCTTGGTTTGGGATAGGCTTCTTCTTTTAACCTACTTTAGCCTAAAGATAATGAAGTTTAGTTCAGCCTACCTGCAAATGTGGAAGTCCATTCTTCACAACTGCAGGTTCACTTTTTCCTCTCCTGCATGCTCAGATCACTGATTTCCTCATACTATTGAAAGGAAAGGTTAGTATGGAGTTATGATATCACAGGGTAGGGACAGCTTCATGTAGCACAAATCAGACCTGAGGGACAGAATTTAGATTAAAAGACATTTCAAGAGGTGAAGAAATTCCCTTTTCTTAACACTGAGGATAAGCCTATCTAAAATAGAATTTATAACAATCTTAAATTCTGGGACAGTTTTTTTATGTCATAGAATAATTGATTTTAGATTCTACTCAGATATACAGGTGGTGAATATAGTGGTAAAACATTAATTCTTGCTCAAATATAAGTAAATCTGATCTTTCCTGAACGGATACAGTCCATCTTTTAAAGGCTGTCTTGCTCAAAGTGTATTTTTAAGGTTTCTGCTTTTATTTAGCATTTAAACTCTATCATCAAAAGTATCGTCAATGTCTGAGCAAATAGTCATTTCTTAAAATATTCTAGCTATTGACTCTCTTGATTAAATGAAGAATTGCTCTTCTGCTTTTCACATTATTGCACTCTTCATCTGACTACTCGTGGGCGGATATTTCAAACAAAATCTTTTTGATTAGGAGAGTGTAGGTGATATATTATTTTCTCATTTCCAAATAATCTCCCCATTAGAAGAAGTGTGAGTGGTAAATGAGGAGTTTCTCCTTCGGGTGTCCGCTGTGTGCATACAGCAAGTTTCTCAGGAAATGCTCATTGGTATTTGTAAACGATCTGTTCTCCATCTGAGAGCTTCAAGTATGGGATGCAGCTGCTCATACTTTGCCCCATTTGTAAATAGTTTTAAATATACATGATCGTTTCTGGCAGATTGTTTTACTTGCAGTATTTATGATTTTTTTTGGACTTCTTTTTTATATTATAATTCACCATGGTATTCTTGCACTTTTTTTTTTTTTTTTTTTTCTTTTCCAAATAAACAGAAAAGAAGCACATTCTGAGAGCCAGGATTTTAAGATGAACAGTAAGAAAATGTAAAATTATGGAATGCCAGTAATTCTCACTTTTAGATTGCTAATCACTTACCTCCCAGGAGTACTTTTCCTTCCCCTTCTTATTCAATATGCCATATGACAGCAATCATCAGTGAGTCAAATTACAGCTCAACACAGTTTTGCTCATACAGTTAGTGGAGAAGGCTTAATCCAGTAACTATTTGTAAGTGCAATGCAAAGGGCACATGGAAATTGGTTAGAAAATTATGGATGGTGAAAAGTCAATGTTATAAATTATTTTATTTGCAGTGTTCTAGGAGACAAGGAGGAGCTTAGTAAATAAGGACGATTTCTAAAGTTTCTTATGTTTTTATAAAAGCCTGTAAGTCCTTTTACTCTAAGACCCCAAAAGCTCACTGAAATTGGCAACCCATAGTGTCAATGATATCTGTGTGATGCATTTTGACCTGCAAACTACCACTTTCTAGGCATGATACATTGACAGTGGCATTGGGTAGCTGAGCTTATATATGCTTGTTTCTAAAACAAAGGATACTGTAGATTACTGCTGCTACAGGGAAGCAACTCAGATCACACAAGTACTCTGCTGGGCTCCACCTGAAGAGTGAGCCCCACCTCACTCCAATTCAGGATTTCCTTGTGGTTTCTCAATATTCTCTGCAGATTTTTCAAATATGTCTGTATTCACATACACATAAAATGTGTATGGGCTGTTTCTTGGACTGTTCAAAAGCAGAGGTGAAGTGACACAGTAGAAATAATACTAGAAGCATTCATTGAGGTAGTGACAACAATAATCAGTAGTGATAAACATTAGAGTTCCCAGCAGAAACTTAATATTTCATATAGTATCATTGTTTTACAAAAAGCAAAGAAGTAAAAAAATGTTAGAAGTAATTATTATTCTCCCTATCCTAACTTCCCAAATCCTAATTTTTACATAGTCCATATTTATTACCAAAATCATCGAATCAAAATGTGACTCATGACCACTGCAGGCTAGATTTTGATTTAGCGTCTCTTCATAGTGAGACTTTCCTCTATATTTTGAGATGTTTTATAATTGACAATCATAAGAAAAAATCTGACAAGCCATGACATACTGTAAATGCATTTTAAACTTCTATGTCTGTCCCATCTATAATCTTTTAGAGAAGATAGCATTTTACTTCTCTAGTTATTTTACCTTCACGAACCAGAACCAACATTGTATTTTCTGTTATGAACTTGTTTCCAAGTCTTCAGCTTGGCTTGTCACATTCCTAACTATCACATGGATATGTCACATGTTACTGTGTTATCTAAGCCTCTTAAAATCTTAAATGAGAGATTTCAGATATCACATGACATAGTTTGAATTATATCTAACCTTGAATTTCTATCTCCCAAATTTTCTTTATGCCTAAATTCATATTAAAAACAAACAAATAAAACAAAACAAACAATAACAAAAAAACAACAAACAAACAAAAAAACACAAGAAACCAAATTAGAAAAAGCATTGTATTGTTTTGCATGATGGAGATGCTTGCTATTGTTAATGTTTCAAATGTGATGAGATACAATATTCTGGTTAAAATAGTATTTACAGGAGTATTCTCTGACACAACTGGATCTCCTGCAGATATATGTCACTATTAAAATCTAGGTTTGCAACCAAGTTGTTGTCAGAGTCAGTGTGTTATCTTTATTTGTTTGAACATTTGCCAACACGATTTGTATTGATTCAAAGGATTCATATGGATGAGACTCAAATTGCAGACAAGACCGTATGGCTGAAGAATTTCATATCACCTTAAATTACTTTGTTATTTTTCACATCAAGGAAGAGTTTTTAAGAGGCTGGTGTCAGAATATCTTTATCTTCTGACAGAATTGTTGTGCCCATATATAAATGTCCATCTTCTGTGCCTCAGGTTGCCAGCATCCTGGCTGTCTTATAGTTAGTAATCTTCATTTTTTTTTTTTTTTTTTTTTTTTCCTCAGTCAGGAAGATGGGTTTTTGTATCATTGAAGCTATATCATTATTAATTCACAGATTTTCATTTATTTTTCATAAGATTGGAAATATTACACTTACCACAATGCTAATATTACCTAGGTACTTAATGGATTAAAATAAAAACAAAGATTGTGGTAAAAAATGCTGAAAGTTTTTGGAATATATTCTTTTTACCAGCAGACATTTGACCTATATTTTGACTGCAAGACACTCTGTGTCCAGGTCCTGTCAGGTTTTCATAGAGCAACTCAGATTATTGACAGAACATGTATACCATGCTTCTGTATGCAGTGACATCCCATGTACAGTAAATCCTCTGACAGCATCTAGGATTTCCTGTTATGACAAAGTTCAACTTCCATTAGGTACTGCAGTAACCAAAAGCCAGAAGCCAAGAGTCTTTCCTAAAGTCATCTTCTTCTAGTGTGAGGCACTGGGTGGATGTAAAAAGCAGCTGGGAGGTGCAATGAGCAGATTATATAGAAAGGAAAGGAGGTAACAATATGTGTTTACCAGACACCTTTTGCCACGTTTGTTTCTTGTAAACATCATTGTGAAGGAGAGTTTCAAGGAATGATTTGAAAGACAGAAGCAAGGTCATTTTGTGGACACCTGTGGGTAGCTCAAAGGTGTTTGCCTAAAAACTTTGTAAGGGTAGGATGGAGCTGATGTGGCAGCAGTTGGGGGATGGAGCCAAGGAGCAGGAGTAAGATAAAGCTAAGTAAAGGCAAGTTATTTTTAGTGTAGAACTAGTAGAATGGAGTTCATTAGAGGAAGGCTGCAAGATGGTGACTGTAACTAAAATAGTGTGTTAGAAAGAGCTCCTTTGCTAATTACTTTATATTATTTTATAATTGTATTTCAAATGCATATATTTTAGAAGAGTTAAGATTTAGAAAAATTTTTGGTGTAAAGTTGTAGGAAGAGGGCCAAGAGAAGAAAATGGCAAGGTTATCTGCCAATGGGAAGGTGAAAGTGCTGTCAAAAGTTATCAAGAAAGAAGAAAGGCCAGAAGGCCAGTGGACAGAAAGATAAATGTTCAGACTGCTTATGATAAGACAGCTGGATATCCAAGAGGATAATTTTTGGAGTGATAGCTCATGTAGACAGAAAGGGGTCAGGTCTGAAGCAAAGAAACAGGCCTATGATATACCTTTCTTTCCTCTCCACTCGATAGAACTGTATAGTGAGAAGGCAGTCTTGGGAATATCATGTTTTGGAAATCACTAGAGAAGCTGAAGGAGCACAAAGAGAATTACAGCTGGATGAAACTGTGAGAGGACCAAATACTTTGGGGAACGTTAGAGTCATCTCAATCTACAGTCAGAAAGAAAGAAGGAAATACAAATAGGACAACTGAACATTATTAACTTACTTTTATACCCAAATTTAGTATTAGATACTTAAAAATAAAAATAGCAATTAACCTGGATTGGAGATATTTTGGATATCCATATTTTGAACATCCATTCCCAAGGTATCACATAAAATAACAGAAACGCATGGAGAAATGCTACTAAAGAGCTTAGAATTCAACGAGAGTAAAACAGTAGAGGAAAGAAAACTATCAGAGGTGATGGAAATCACAGATTTCAGTCTGCACTACAGAGGAAGAATTTAGCCAACAGGGAAATGTAGTGAAAGAAGTAGTGAATGTGAAACAAATGAGTAGTGAGCAGACATGATTTAAGAAAACAAATTAAAGCATCCAGAAATAGATGAATAAAGTAGTACTTGTTTAGAAATGAATCAGGTGAGATGCACAATTAGACTTAAAATGGTAAAACATCCTTACCTCTTTCCTCTTTCTCTCGAAATTCCGTTTTTTGCCCAACTGTCCTGGTTTCAGTTAGATCAGCACTCTTCTCATCCTAAGCCAAAACACAGCATTCCACCAGCTACTAGGAAGAAAATTAATTCTGTTCTAACTGAAACCAGGACACCAACCTTAAAGTGATTCAATGAAAATATTGCCCCTACATCATATAATCTGAGACTGGAAGAGCTAGGGGTGTAGTGTGAGTGACTGATGGAGCATTACAAGACAGATGAATAACAGTCCTACAGAAGAAGTTTCAAGTGGAGTTTTAACTTTATACATCAAAGGAATTTAAGGCAAAAAGCTGTATTAGTATGAGAACTGCCAACAGTAATTTGCTTTCTTCTTTCTTCAAATTAAGAACAAATACAAAAACATTCTAAAATATAAAATGAGCCCTTTGTTGGTGAGAGAATTGCAATTACATCTCATCAAGACACCTTAACAGAAAATCTTTCCTCCACTTCTTTCTCCCTTAGAGACTGAAGGCTGGGATATGTCTTTTCATATTGATATTTTTGATGAAAATTGTTTGCCTCCTTGGACTCTTTGCACACCACCCGTTTAGGGTAAAAAAATAATAAAAAAAAATAAAAATAGGATGATTAGATTAGTATTCTGTTGTGCTTTCTTTTAAAATAAGGAAGTTGAAAAGTTTAACTGACAAGGTATTTAATCATTACATATTCATAAACAACTTTCAAACTTCACAACTGCCATAATCAAAAAATGATAACTCAAGGCCCACCAAAGGAATTTATATTCTCTCTACAATCCTTTTGATCATTCATATTTTTTCTTTTTTTGTCCCACTCTCTTCACACCCTCCCTCCTGATCTTGATGACCTCAAATAAAAATCTACAGAAAATTGCTCCTAAATTTGCTATCGTCTTGTTAACCATAGGGATATATGACAGAAGATAAACAGAAGAGCAGTTTCTGTGCATGGTGAATAACTGTTTTGTAACTGTTTTGTTGATTGCCTCTTCTCAGTCTGAACTTCATGACTTTCATGAAATTCAACAAAGGGAAATGACAAATCCTGCACATGGGGGACATAATCCCCCACTCCAGTACAGATTGCAGCCAACCAGCATAAAAGAAGCTCTGCAAAACAGGTCTTAGGTTTCCTGGTGGACACCAAGTTGAACATGGACAAGGAATGTTTCTTTTCAGCAAAGAAAGCCAACAGCCTCCAGGGCTGCATTAGGAAGATCATTGAAAATGATGCTCTGCTCCACATTGTTGAGCCAAATCTAAAGTCCTGGGTCATTTCTGGGCTTCTCAGCACCAGAAAGGCAGGAACATACATACTGGAACAAGTCCAGTGAAGAGCTGCAAGGTGCTTAAAAGGAATGGAGTATGTCACATATGAGGAAAGGCTGGGAAAGCTGGGACTCTTCAACCTGGAGAAGAGAAAATCTGAGGCATCTGTCTAAATACCTGCTGGGGGGGGGTAAAGAAGTTGGAACCAGACTTTTCTCAGTGGTGCCCACTGGCATGAGGGGCCATGGGCACAAAATGAAAAACAAGATATTCAATTTTAATAAAGTTTTTATTATTATTACTATTTTTTAATTGTGAGAGTGATCAAGTAGTGGCACAGGTTGCTGAGAGGGGCTGTAGTGTCTCTATGCTTCATATTCAAAAACCAGATAAACAAAGTCCTTGGCAAGCGGCTCTATTTGATCTTGCTTGAACAGGAGTTTTTACTAGACAATCTCCAGAGATGCCTTCCAACCTCAATCCCTCTGTGATTCTATGATTCTATTTTGTCTTTTCTTTTAATAAAGTACACAAAGCTTTCTTTCTTCCAACAAACATTTAATTTTTCTGGCTGAGCACGAGTTTAAATTGTATTTCAGGATGCTGTATCATGTTTTGGGGAAGTTTTCTTTCCATTGTGTAAAAACAAATACCAGCTACAGACCTGGTATACGAATTTTGATGGATGGAAGGATTTTAAGGATTGGATTTAATTCAGATAAAGGGGGAAAAATCCAGTGATGAAGAAGCTGGCACTAACGGCTTTTGTTCTATTTAACATTCTGGTAAAGAAACTGTGAAGTCTGCACTTAAAACAACAACAACAATAACACACACACACACACACACACACACACACACACACAAAATATGCTTTGCTAAAAGCAGTTAAAAATACAGACATGTCTAAGACTATTATGTGCTCTTCTGAATAAGCTGTATTTCTTGTTTTTTTTTTTTGTTTTTTTTTTTTTTTTTTTTTGTTTTTGTTTTTTTGTTTGTTTTTTTTTTTTTTTTTCTGATGGAGAATTTACAGATTTCTTTTAAACTAAAATCTGTCCTTTCAACCCCACTACTAATACAGCATGTGATATGACTGGGGCAATTAAAATTAGTGTATGAGGAGGATTAGTAAATAAGATACAGTTCAGCTGAGGGCCTGTCTCCATGTTAAAGTTCTTCATTGACCTGTCTGTGTTCAGAGGTAACTCATTCCTGTGAATCAGTGATTGAAACATACCTAAGATCAACAAAATAAGCACTTTTAAAGCACAATTGTCAGATCAGAAAACTAATAATGATGAGAAAACTCTACTAATGATGAGGTGACCTTTACATATTATAAGAACGTATTTATAGCCATCATCAGTTAAAGGCCTTCTTAAGCTTGAGCATTCATTTAAAACATTGCTTTCAAAAGCTACTAATGACATTAACTTCTGTGAATTTGTGTTATGTATTTTGAAACCATTCATCCTACTGGCCTCGGAAATTCTACAGGAGTTCTGTGGCAATGAATTTCCAGTTAAAATAGATTAATATGAGAAAATGTAGCTTTTATTGTGAATATGCTACCTGATGATTTTGCAAGGGGCAATTTGTGTTTCTTCCATGTTCTCAGGGAAACGATAAATGTCCCCGATAGAATTCGTAGTTTTGTTAAGCAGTATCGTATTATTTTCACTGGCTTTTATTATTATTATTATTATTATTATTATTATTATTATTATTATTATTATTATTACTTTTTAAGCCATAAAGTCCTCTTCTGTATAGTGTCATCCAATATGGAAGATATTCCATATATTTCACAATATTTGTTGCTTTTCCCTGTCCTTTTCTAACATTGCTATAAAGATTTTAGAAGTACTAAGAGCTTCACACAACATTTAAGATGTGGGCACAGTGCGGATTTATGCAGTAATACAATGGTGTTATTTTTTCAATCTCTATACAGTTCTTAGTCATTTCTACTCTTTTATTTACCAAACACTGAACATGTAGTTAATGAGGGTAGATTTCAGAAAACAATAATTATAGAATTTATTTCCTGTCCAGTAGTAGCTAATTCAGAGGCCAGTCTGGTGCACAGTGCCATTTTCTGTTGGAGATATCAGTTCATAATCTGATGACAGCCTCAGACAGCTCTTTCTTGATTTAGCTGTTGACAAGAATAAAGCCCAGGTTTCAGACTACATCTGTGTTCTAATTTATCTTTATCTAATTTACACTTATTTTCTCTTGTGGAAAATAATCTATGAAATATCATTCCCAGTTTGTCCATGGACAAAAATTTCTTAGAAATTTTTCAAACATATATCCCATTCAATCTGAAGTTAATCTGAAGTCTTATTTTTTCTCTAGCAGAAACTAGACTTCCTTCTTTAGTAGAAACTAGACTTTCCTGTAGTAATGAGAATGCAACATATGATCAATTTCCTCTTTGTCAACAGAAGGTCAAACCCAGATGCCTCTTTCTTTTCTTAATCTATCCTCTTAAATGAGTTTCATTTTGCATGAAATTGCTAAAGGTTTTTCAGTTCAAAAGATAGTGCCAGAGCAACAACCAGAGTGAGCATGAGTTTGAGACACAGAGGCAAGACGCTGAGGTTTTATAAGTGAAATATACAAATTAGATTTTGCGTTTCTATTTTAAACAATTGCTTTGTAAAAATCAACAATGATAAAAAAAAGATTGTGTCCTGTCTTCAGCTAGTATACAGTTATTTTTTCTCTTAGCAACTGATAAGGTGCTGTGTTTTGTATTTAGGATGAGGATAATGTTTATATAAACACCAATATTTTAATTGTAATTACATTAAGTCAAGGACTTTTCAGTTTCTCATGTTGCCTTGCCAGCAAGGAGTCTGGGGATGCACAAGGAGCTGGGAGGTGACAGAGCCAGGACAGCTGACCCAAATTGACCAAAGAGATGTGCCACAACATGTGGCACCATGCTGAACAATTAGTATGGATTGAGTGGCTGAGGTGGGAGGGACTGCTATTGGAGACATTCTGGGTGTTGTTCAACATTGTGCATCATTTGCTTTGTACATTCTATTATTATTATTATTATTATTATTATATTATATATATATTATATATATTATATTATATTATTATTATTAATAATAATAATAATAATAATAATAATAATAATAATAAATTTAGCTTTCTTTTCTGTCCCATTAAACTGTCAACCTACAAGATTTTATTATTTTCCTGTGTAATTTTCTCCCTTATCCCACCGGGTGGTGAGGGGTGAGCTGTGCAGTTTAACCCAGCTGCTGTCTGGGTTAAACCACAACAATTGACTGAAAAAGAAAGTTGTATTTAACAGGGGAAGAAGTTCCCCTTTCCTCTCTCCATTCTTATTTGACTTATCTCCTAGTCTCTTGAACTTAGTATCTTCTTTCTATATGCCATGTGGAACGAATTTATTTATTTATTTTTAAATTTGTCTCAGTTTCTTTGAATAATATTCAATTTTATTTTTTTTGTGTCCTGACTTGCTTCATTTTTCCTAGTGCTTTCATTAACAAAAGCAAACAAACAAAAGTTAAAAAATTATGGCAATATTTTAGAAATTGAGTGTCTTTAGAAGCATCCATTTTACAGAATCTCATCAACCTTCCAGCTTTTATTCTGTAATTTCATTTTCTGGAAGACCATCCTCACAATTACACATGGGACAAACCTGGAAGATGGATGCTTCTTCTAAGCTGCCTTTCTTAACTCAACTTGTTTTGCTATCTGTGACAGTACTTGCAGTCACACTGGCACAGAGCTGTGTTTGCCCTAGTTCCAATCACTACTTATAGGGCATTTTTTTTCAGTACAAGATTAAATTATATATAAAGTGTTGATTCATTTGATGGATCACATGAAGTTATGCTGACACTATAACAAAACTTCTCACTTTTCATCCTATATTATAAAGCATGTCAAAAAGCCTTGTTAATAAAAATTGCTGTAAAGTTTTAATGTACCTAGAGAACAAAAAATCACAAAATATTTGAAGGTGCATAAGGATTGAACTACAGATGAAAGCATAGAGCCTCTACACTGGCATTCTGTCTTCAATAATGATTAATACCAGATGCTTTAGAGCAGACAAATGAACATATTGGACAATCAAAGAAGAGAAATGTTTCCACTGAATATTATATATATATATAATATATAATATATTATTATTATATTTATAAACATATTAATAATTGTTTCCACTGAATATTATATATATATAGGAAAAATATATATTTCTCCTTATAAATAACCTTATATTTTTTTTATTGGTTTTGTCTCATAGTGATGAATTTATGTATCTATTCAGTTGTTGTTGTTGTTGTTATTATTATTATTATTATTATTATTTTGGTCAGTGTAACTGGATTTTACTTCTATCCATGTAAAAATCCCAGTCTTGGAAACCCTGAAGTCTTTTTTATAGGAAGAAGTCAGGTCAATTGTGTGCATTGGTCACAGAGTTGTGTTATACGGGGAGAGAAAAGAAGCATAACACTGCATAATAGTGCTTCAAATTCTGTTGGATCCATCCCTGCTAACTTCAAATTGAATGGGATATATGTTTGAAAAATTTCTAAGAAAATAAGCTTTGAAATCAGTATTTTGATACAAATAGGCTCTCTTCCCCACTCCCACCCCCCCCCTTTTTTTTTTTTTTTTTCTCCAAGAAAGTGATTGATTCTATATATTTTCAGCATTTTCCAGTCTAGCAAATTAAGTGTTTTATTGCTTTGCAAGCTTCTGTTATAATTACTCAAGTCCATTTATTCAATGGTTTAGGATAAAATGAAGTACATTTATTTTTCTTGGTAGTCTTGCCTGACAAGTTCTGCTGGTGCTAACTGGGTTGAAGAAAACTTTATGTGGAAGACCCTCACAATACAATTTCCCTCTCTTTAGAGTCTGGCAGATCATAATATAATTCTGACTTCAAGTCATTTAGATTGTGCACGCTTTGTGTTCATTCTCTTCTGCAGCAAAACACGAAGAATAAGATCTGGCAGATGCATAGGTTTCAGTTCATGATCACCCTAATCCATGAGCTGCTTAGTTTTGTATGGACATGTGATTTGAAATGTCCATTCTACAGGGAGAGAGAACGAGCTAGGAAAGGAATTTGTACAGCTTCACGTGGATAAGTTGTTGACAGAATATTTTGAAGGACACTCAGAGCTTTGGCTACACAATCTCACCTGTTTTTCCAAAGTGCAGAAGAAATCCCTTAATAAACAAACAAACAAACAAACAAACAAACAAAAAACACATAAAATCATGGAATTTTATAGGCTATAAGCCTAGGAGCTTTCTCTGTCCTTAGTAATTCAGAAACTATATGTATATTTTGTTCTACTAGTTGCTAATGAAATTAAACCACTTCTGTTTTTGTTCTTAGTCTGATTCCACATTTCATTCTTCATACAATCTTTGATTACTCCTTCAATATATTTTTTGGCAAAGCGCAGTTCTGTTAGGGAAATAGAAAATAGCAAAAAGCATCTGCAAGTAGTGTCATATTCATGACACATATTCAGCACAGCACAGGCCGGGCTTCTGGGAAAAATTTGCCCTGCACGTGATCTCTTTTGGTTGTAAAGGGTTTTGTGTCAGTGACTCTCAGAAATTTCTGTGATGGCAAGAGTAACTATTTTGGACTGTTTTACATCTGATTTTAAAAAGTCTGTAGGGCTTCTGGGCATGATGAGATGAGTATTTTGGCAAATGAAGGACTCAGCAGGTGTAAATCAGCATACAGCTCACTCCAGCTGACAATGTAGTATAACTACTCTAGCACTATATGGAGAAGCTAATTTCCCTTGAAGTAATGATTGTGTTTCCATGCATAAAACCCACAACTCTGAAACCTTTAAAGGTATTATTCCTTCAGACTAAGTTCTCAGATAACCTGCCAACTCAGACAACAAAATCAGATGAAGACACAGAAGGAAGGGATTTCTATTTAAATGGAGTTTCAGTTTATGGTGGAATCAAATCAAAAGATCTTTTGGATGAAAGTCAGCTTTCTGTTAACTTTACTCATGCACACTTCTGAATCATGGGGATTTTTACACATACCCTAGGAGTCACTCTTGTAGTAATTCAGAAAAATTCTTTTCCACAAGCAAGGGAGTGTTTAGAAATATTATACTGTCATAAAGTAGAGGCTGAATTTCCACAGGGGCTTCAAGTGCACATTTATTACCCTATGTACAGTTTAAAGCAATATTGATACAGATTTTTTATGAAAGCTGCTGACTATTTGACTTCTTTCTCATTTGTCATTCCACCACTGCTTAGGTTGACAAAGTCTATTAATTCCTTCAAAGCCATTCAAATTCATGATTTTACAACATGCTGTATTTCATAAGACTTTTTTTTTTTTTCCTACTGTTTTCTAATACAATCCTGATGAAATCAGACAGATGAAAAACATTGAATATAATTTTCAAAGAAGTAGTTTTCTGGTTTATCAAATTTAAATAAAAATACAAGTCTGTGAAATAATATCAAATAAAAGTTTACACAGAAAACTAACAAAACCCCAAACTATTAGTGTGGGATAACTGGAAGGAGTTAATCACAATGGACAGCGAAGTTACTTTGCTTATATTTTTTATTATTTCTGCTCAAATTCTTACAATCAATGTGATGTCAATCAGACCAGGATGCGATGATTGCCCAAGGATGAGAGATCCTTTCCATGGTTTCCAATCTTTCTTGGCCATTCTACAATTCTTACAACTCTTTTGCTATCAGCTCATGTCGTTCATGTAGTTCAGGTTCAGTGTGGCTGATTTCTGAAATAGAGCTCCTGTAGGAAGAATGCCTGGGGCAAATGCAAGAATATTTTGTACTGCTTTCTTTAAACCTGCAGGAAAATAATGTAGGAAGCATTGAGGGTCCCTTAGAAGTGAAGACTGAGACTTCATTGGTCAGGTTCAGCAAGAGCTCATTTTGATCCTTGGGAAAATTTTGGAGTGAATCATCTTGGAGCATGTATCTGAGTGTATGAAAGTAGTTGTTCTTGGAAACAGCACAGATTTACTAAGTTACTAGATTTGTGGAGAACAGTGAATGTCATTTACCTTGAATTTAGCCAGGCTTTTTACACAGTCTCTTTCAATATATTTTTATCCAAACTAGGACTTTGCAGTCTGAATGAGTTCAAAACCTGGTGAAAATCTGTCTGGATAATTATGCTAAGTGGTTAATGGGTTGTGCTCTATGTAGAGGCTGGTTAGAAATGAAGTTGTGCAACAACTGTTCAACAGGCAACCTGAAGGGGGAATGAATGGCACATGGAGGAATGGCCTGCATGGATACTCCTTGCAATTCAGCACAGACAAGTGCACAGACAAGTCCAGCACCTGGGAAGGAAGCCCTCCAACCCCACAGCAATGATACATTGTCTGCAGCTTTGCAGACACAGCCCTGTGAAATGTGGATGAGAGAAGTTGCACAAGAGCTCCCGTGAGCCCTGGCAGCTGCAAGATCCAACAGCACCCTGGGATGCACAAACAGAAGCACAGGCACTGCATCTAGGGAAATGATGACTCTCCTCAGCTCAGCACTCATTAGACAATATCTGAAGCCCATTTTGGGGCCCATCAGTACAAGCAAGACGCTGACAAGTCAGGGAGCTCAGCAGAGGGCACCCAAGATGGTTGGGGGCTCGAGTATTTGTCCTATGAGAAGAGGCTGAGAGAATGGACTGTGGTGTGCTTAGCCTGTGAAAGGGGCATCTTCAGGGGAACAGAGTAGCATCATTAACTACACCAAGGTTTCTCTGAAAATAGAGAGAGGCTATTCACAGAGGGGTTTGATACAAGAATGAGAGAAGGTGTTATATGGTATTATATTCAAAACCTTATTTACAGGCAAAGATGAAGCACACCATACACATTTAAAGCACAGAATTAATTCTTAGTATAACTGAAATCTTAATAGTCCAATCACTGGTAGTCCAGATCTATTACTACAGAAAAATAAAGAATACACTAAAAAGATTTCAATAATCATAACAAGGCAGTTAAAATTGTTGTTTACACACTTCCTTGTTTCTATCCTTTTTTCTTGTGTTATGCATACTCTTCCTTTTCTCCTCTGGGTCTTGAACTACCAGTGATTCTTTTATGTTTGCTGCTATGCTTTTACACTTTACCCAATCTTCATTGCTTTACAGATATGTTACTTTCAACTTTATTATATATAGTACTTTTTACATATGTTAGATACCATTTCTTTATTTTCTTTGTTTTCCTAAAGCTAGTTCTGTCCAGCTCGAGGTCTGCATTTCTTTAATTGTGAGCTATTAACAGCCGAACCATGGTATTCCATATGGTACCTGGAAAGCAAAGACTCTCAGGTCCATATTGTGATGTGGCATTATTTTCTTCTTGTTTATTTGCTTAATACAAGACTTCTCTATACTTATTTGAGAACCTTCACCTGCCTTGTCTGGATTGTTTAACAGACTATAGTGAAGGGAATGTGTTATTGACCTCTTAAGAGCACTTGAGGCCTAAAGTTGAAGGCAGAAGGCTATTAAACTTAATTCACGTTTACAGTAGCAATAACTTTTTCAGCTTTTTTTTTTTTTTAAATGATTTTATATGAGCCATCAGCCCCTGGGCAACCCCAAGAAAAGGTCTTTCAAAATGCTTTTATTCTGAATGGACTCTGACAGATTTGATATAGACTTGTCATCTCTCTCTCAGTGCCCTGTTACAGTATAACATGTATCCTGGAAAAAATGGGTGGCTTCTTTGAAGGTAATGTCTCAATATAGACTTTACATATTCTGACTTCATACCAGGAAGGAGACACTGTCTTCTTATATATTTCAGTTAAAATGTCAGAGGTGCACAGAAAGAGGCCCATTACTTTGGCCAAATGTAAAGGGTGAATCCAGGAAACAAGAAGGTTTTTAATTATTATTATTATTATTCCCAAATAATTCATATTTATGATAAAAGGTGACAGGACATTCTGGCATTTGGTAATGGCTAGTAAAGCACTTTGGCTGTAAGGCCAGAGCACAAAATGTAGAAGACAACTGCTTGACATGGAGAAGAAATATGACCTTGGAAAGAGAGTAAAGAGACAGGATTTGAGTGCCTTAGAGGAGCCAGAAGAAGAGACTTAAATAACCAAAGTGCTTGGCAATCTTGTCAAAGTAGACATGGATGGTCTCATTCTTAGCCATCCTTCCCAGTTATCTCTGGATTTGGGCTGGACTTCTTTAACCATTATACGCCATTGGTGTGATACTACATTCCAGCATGTGGTGGGGTTTTCCCTTTGCCCATGGATGTCTGTATTCTGAAAATGGATAGTGTGGATAAGCCCAAGACAAGAGGATTGTGAAATGAAGCAATACAGGCTTTAAAACATCAGTTGCAGGAGACAGAATCAAGCAGAAGAAAAATGGTTACCTGCTTCTCATAAGGCTTGTTCTCTAGACAACTTACCATCTTCATTGCCCTTTTTTGGACACAAAGATTGAGAGTATATCTATATGGTAAAATGCAGTAATGTGCAGAAGCTGTTAATGAAATCAATGTAGTCCCATAGGTGGGGCAGTCCACCTAGCTAATTGTCCAAGCTTACTTATACACCGAGGGCAAGACTGAGGGCTTCATGTGCACTGTGTATAGAGAGCTCCTGAGTGACTCTAACTGACAGCAATTTCTAAGATTTTAGCTGAGGGAAGAGAGAGAATGAGACTGAATGAACAACTTAATCACAGGACGTCACAGATTACCCAGACACATTTTTTCCCCCAAGAATTTCAGTGGCTTCCCAGGACAGGATTAGGAAACAAACTTGTGGAACTTCTTATACCATGTTACATTAGGTTGGAAGAAGCAGGAATTGGGCAAAAGTGATTTTTTTTTTTTTCTTCTCCATCACTTTCATCTTGTCATCCTGCAGCTGTGAAGTTCTCATTTCTAACTTTTCACCCAAGAAGTTTTAACCAACTGACATAGTTAGCTGTTGTGGTTTAAGGAAGCACAATGGTACACGTTATACTGCAGGATAGCTTTGTCCTTCCCGACAAGGGGAAGAGTGGAGACCTGGCTATCAAGGACTACTGTGTCCAATTTCTTATCCTAGAGAATTTAAAAAATGAGGTTCAGCCTAAACACTCACTGTAATGTTTGCAATAAAGCTATGGAAAATCCTGACATTTGAGAATAGTTCCAAGAATAAAACTACACCAATTTATAGTGAGCATAATAGAAGGAGTACTACAGAGCCCTTCACAGGGATACCTGTGTAAGAAGATGCTGACAGTAACTGTGTCACCATCTTCCAGGAAGATGTTCCTGTTAATAACAGGTGCCATTGATAGCAAAATTCCTGTCTTTTTTTTCCTCATAAAACACAAAACAGAGTGCATATAAGCTGTAGCTTGACAGAAGCAAGTTACTTCTATTAGCAGACTACCCAGGTTAGCTAACTCCCACATCTGAAATTGCTCTGGAAGGCTTACATTTCTGACAGCCTTTGTGACTTAATGGATCTGGTTGCTGCAATTGAACTGAGGTAAAGATAATGCCAGTTTGCTTATGAGCAGCAGTAGAAGATAAAGGTCAGCAAAACATGAAGGCTGAAATTGTGTACACTAAAATCAGCAGAAATGTTCATCCATCTCACCTCTGCAGGTCCTCCCACAAACATTTGCATCTGTCAAAATACTGCATTTCTTGCACAAAATATTACTTACTATTTATTACAAAATAAACAAGCACTAATAAATCTGGAGACATATAATTAAAGTCGTGGCCTGTTTCCTTTCCCCTATAATTTTTATTTCTCATTCTTATTTCTAACTAGCAAGTAACCACTCAGGTTTAATCTCTTTAGATTTTTATTTTTACTCCAAAATGGAAATAGTTCTGTAGTTGTATGCAGCTGGTAATACATGTTGCCAGATTTGCATTAAGTTTCTTCAGTGAGATATATATTGAAATACTTAAGAGTTCTATCTGTTTTCACATAATAAGATATATTAAGAGCAGGAAAAAAAAATAAAATATATATATATATAAAGAAAAAACATGCAAGTGTATATAATCCACTGGAAATCTGAATTTGTATTTGTTTGAAAGGCACCCAAAGTTGTGTGCTTTGATGAATAAAGTTTTCTGATTCTATGCTTATAATATACGATGAAATAATGTATGGTGAAAAAGTGAGATTTTGTTATCGGTGTGCCAGAAAATTCAAAACATATGTTCATGTGGGAAGACAAATGGAGGAGGACTGAGAGAGGAAACCTGAGACTTTGGGGAACAGAAATGAAGGCAGGGAGGAAGCTGATGGCAGGGAAAGGGAGCCTGGATGGTGCACGCTGAAACAGGGAGGGGGCAAAGGGAAGTAATGGGGTGAGGATGGCTCAGCAAAGGGCAGGGAAAAACTTGCATCCAGGACCTAGGGAGGAAGCGGCAGGGCAGCAGAGATGAGATTTTCTGGGGAGATGTGTAAGGAGATGTGTCCACCTGAATGAGATGAGGATGTGCCGTTAGAGACCTCACTTTCACACATTTTGTGTTCCGGCATCTCTTTCTCTCTAAGGGCTAGCTCTTCTCACCTTCACACTGATTCTGCTGGGCAGGGATAGCATTTTATTGTCTATGTCATACAAACATTAGCATTATTTCACTGGTTTTGAAGCAGCAAATCTCCCTAAGCTAGAGGCCTTTTTAAGGGAAAGTCTGTAAACCAGTACAGAACTGGTTTTGGTTGGTTGGTTTAAAAAAAAAAAAAAAAAAAAAGTAAAATCTTTTTTTTCTGCAAGATGTGTACTTTTATATATTTTGGTCTGACTGATGTTTGAAACATTGAATTTACATGTAGGCATAAACACTCATGGCAATTCCCTCCTACTGTTAATAGGCACTGGAAAAGTTTGGTCTGTGGGGAAACTAGTTAGTGGAAGTAGGGATCTGATAAGAAGCTTCTGATATCACGCTGACATGAATTATTTCTGCTGTCTGTCTCTTAATAGAAATCTGCCCACTGTGTGAAAAGTGTTTTGTTTGTTTGTTTGTTTTTTCCTTCCCATCCAGAACATATTTTTGACATAAGTCTCTAATGGGAAGATGGGAAATAAGCAGGCTGGAAAGCAGACTCAGTCACCTCTCTCTGCATGCAGTTTCAGTCCTGCTCCTTTCATTTTTTTTGTATTTTATTATTATTATTTTTTTGTGGTTATTCCATTTATGTTTGCTGTCCTGCAAAGAGAATGTATACCTCCCCAGTGACAACTAATGGAGATTCTCCACTTAGCCCAGTTGGGAAGACTCAGTACTTCTGGAGCTAATGATTACAGGTTAGCTCTCCTGCATGTAGCTTAGAAAGTTATTTTTTCTTTGTCTATGGAGAGCGTGGATCATTACAGAGGCATGGATTGCTGTATAATGCTAGCTAATAATTGATTTTTCTGTTCATTTGAGAGGAAAAAAATAGACTCAAAGAGGCTATAAAACTTTCTGATTTTCCTTTTTCTGAAACAACCCTTCCAACCATTAAATCTGACATCAAATTTCTAACTGATTATAGACAGAGAAGAAAGGGGCATTCAAAAATAACCAAAAAGGAAGAACAAGATTCAAAAGGTAGGATGGTTGCTGACAAAGAAGAAGGAAAGCTTACACTGATAAGTGCCCACTGATAGTGGTCAAGATATCTTTAAGCCACAGAAACGGTAGAAAGTATAGAAGATATTTATTCGGAGGCTTAGCAATGAATTCATAGCGTGCAGAAGTAGAACATGATTCCCTGACCTCTGAGAAGATCGGAATCCACAACTGGCTGCAGCAGCACTGAGAAGTACCCTGTCTTGGGCAGGTCATAGTGTGGTGCTGAAAGCTAGGAACCCAGATTCATAGATGTTCTGCCTGGCTCAAAGCAAGCATTTAAGCAAAGCATTCATTAGCTTTCACTACTTTTTAAAGGAAATGGTTAAATTAAGAAAATAGCAAACAAACAATCAAATCAAATCAAATCAAAACAAACAAACAAACAAACAAAAAAGGTGGAGGTACCACCAAAGTCCTACCTTGGAGAGTGAGGGTTTGTGAATCTGCTGAGAGATCTCTAAACCCAAAGCTCTGAGTGATTTAGGGACTTATGATGCAGACAGTTATTGGATATCACTGAAAGATTAAACTATTGATATGGAATGGAAAGATATTTTGATAAGGTTTAATTCAAGAATTTGATAGAATATGGGTTAATTAAATCTTTGTTTTGAAGAAATAAAACATATTGGACAATGTATGACTTTTCTCTATTTAACTTAGAAAATATCAAAGTCAGAAAGAAATGAAAAAAAAAAAAAAGTTGGAACACATCATATTTCGTGTTATTTTGATTTACACATTTCATAATATTTGATGTTAGCTTGTAAAATTTTGCAGTTCTGGCCTAAAATCTTATTTTCCAACCAAAAAAAAAAAAAAAAAAAAAATTAATCTATTAAAATGTTTGGAAGGATGTTTATTAAATAAGGCTTAAGTGAAGATAATAAGCTTTATTTTCTTCCTTCATAAGAGTAAAATAGAACATAATAGAACATAAATTAAGGTGATCACCATTCTCTGTTTATCATATGTAAACAAGAAATGTAGCTTACTTTAGAGAAAGGTAGGAATAATTAGTGTTCATAATAACAATACCGTCCAAAACAATTTAAAAGTTTTTTTTTTGTTTGTTTGTTTTTTTTTTTTCAGTCAGTCAATCATTTTGCACAACTTCATCTGAGAGTAATTGAATCAAAGGACAGTTCCAAACTGGCTGCTCATTGCTAATTTGTTTGACGGGGTGGATTCATTGCCTATTTTCTATTTGCACATGACATTGCCATGTTTCTGAGTATCTAATTCCACTTACATGACATGACTTGGTTGCATACTGGTAGTTTATCTCAATAAAGCAATGAAGGTTGCTGATCAAGGTGGGTTACAAGGAGTCTCTGCTGACAGATAGTCGTTTTTCATATTGAAGTGCTGTTTGGGGAGAAAAAGGCAAAGAGAAAAAAAAACTTTAATACCTTGCAATGTAACTAGAATTTCCTGTTTCTTTGCTGGTTTATGGTTGCTAAATAGCTTCCAGAAACTCATTCCCTTTGGTCTAATTCCTTTGCTTCTCTACCAAATAAAAAATAGTTGCAGAAACAGCAGGGGTTGTAATATCTTCTCCCCTAGTTCTTCACTTGATGCAGTCTCTTGTAGTTCCTGATACTTGGAATTAAAACAGAACTGTTTGTGTTTCTGTAGTTAAGGATCCTTTATTGCTGTTTTAATGACATAACATATTCCAAAGTTTACAACTTGACTATCAACCTTTCCTCTTGTTGGAATCTTGGCCCCATCATTTTTAACTGATAAATTAATAGTCCATTTTTCATGTTATATTGCTGATTAGAATAATCTGATCATCTGTTATTAGTACAACCTCCTTTGTAGCTTTATGGCAGTCTGTAAAGCTTTGGGTACAGAATGCACTTTTCTCCAAGGGCTGGTTTATTCATTAGTCTGAAGAGGAGGAGGAGGTCTGAGGCACTCCCATCCAGAGGCACCACTCTGGCAACTCAGGTTTGGGCAGAGCATGATTGCCTCAAAGTCCTGATGCTTACCTTTTGCAGAGACAGCAAATGAAAAATTTACTTGAGCTAATATTACCCAGGTTAAATATTTACCCATGGTAATAGGAGTCTCTTCTGTCCACTTGGATACCTTCTTGTAAGTGAATTCCATACCTATCCATACGGGCATATTTTCTGACATATTATTGTATTTGAATATGTGTACTATTTTAAAATCAACTCTTCTTTTCCACCTTAAGATCGTTATTGAAGTAGTCATGATTTTTTCCTAAAAAAACTGATTATTTTCTCATAACTGTTTCTGTCAGTGTCTTTCAGCCTAAAAGCATTTGTTCTTCTCTGTTGGAAGAGAAGAATTCTAGTCTGTGACTTCCCTTTCCTACATAGCACAAGTAATTGCTCATTTCATAAAGGCTCAGTTGATATTTGCTGCTGTATATTTATTGGGGTATTCCTGTGTTGTTTTTTTTTTTTTTGTTTGTTTGTTTGTTTTTGTTTTTCTTACTCTTCAAGTTTTTGTACAATTAAAATATTATTTGTAGTTTTATTTGTAGTTTCCCAGCTAAAATTTTCAGCCATTCTTTTATTCCTCTATCAAAGTAGTGGTCTAAAATTCCTGACTGGCCCAACTTATTTATTTATTTTTTTTTTCATATCTCCCTGTCATTTCTCCCTTTGTTAGCACATCAAAGGCAGACTGTCCTTTAGAAATAACTTTTCTGACATATGATAAGACTAGTATTTGAAGAGATTGTAAGGGTTCTTAAAAAACAGTTTGATTTATAGGACTGTACTTGACAATACTTATATTCTTTGGGATTTATTATCATTTTCATTTTCTATTTGACTACTTTCATCATTGGATACTCCAAGTAATCATATTACACTAAATTCTCAGAAATCAAAGAAAACAAGCTAATAAAGTTGCTCCAATACAACAGGACAGTTGCTGAGGGTGAGATGAGACCTGTTCTAAACTTAAGAACGTAAATAATATTCTATTGGATTAGATTTTGATCCACTTTTAAGAGTGTTCTATCTCTGAAAACAGCATTAGAGAATTTAACTTAGTGAAAGTGTGAGAGTCTGGCCACTGCCTGTTGTCCATTCCCCTTGTATTCTACCAATAAACAATTTAAGAAAGAAAAAAAAAAAAAAAAAAGTGGCAAACAAACAAAACCAACAACAAAAACAACAACAAAAACAACAACAAAAACAGCTCAGAACCTTTCACTTTTCATGTTGCTGTGAGTGTAGAATTTTACATCACCAGAATTATAAACAGAAAAACCCATCATTATTTCTTCAGCTCTACTGCAGAGCATGTCTTTTATGTGAAACTACAAAGTTATAATAAGGAAATCACTGAAAGCTAAAGAAAATGCTTCTGAATCCTTTGCATTTTTCTACATATTCTTCAATATTACTCAACATTTCAAAACGTCATTCTGTGACATTCTGGCTAATCATGAGCATCACTGACCAGAAAGTATTGTTTTCATATTCAGTGACAAGTCCTCAGGGCCTGAACTTAGTCTTCAATATGTAGCAAAAACAACTGGGAGTGGGTGGTGGTGTTTGTGAGTCTTGGTAAAAATGTTCTGTTCTATCCCAGAATACATTAACCACTTTCAGAAAAGTTACAATTTATGTGTGCTTTTACTGACAGCACCTAGTGGCCTTGTGCTGGTTGAACTCTGCTGTAGTATGTGATGTTGGCTTCATTCTGTATCTGGTGCTCTCAGTGAAGCATCCACACCAGCTTTCCAGGGGTACAAAATTTCTCTTCACACTTCCATGTTGCATTGACATGTCTCAATCCATGCCCTTTTAGACAATCTCTGTACAAAGACAAAAAAAATATCAAACAAACAAAACCCACAAACAAACAACAACACAACAACAACAAAAGAGAAGCCATGGGTCAGAAAACTTGTTTCGTAAAAGATGGATGGTATAGATAGACAGGAAACACAAGTTTGGACATGAAGCAGATGATGTGTTGTGGGTAAAGATCCTTATTTTAAGCATGTTACATACTGGGACTGACATCTTGAACAAAACATTTGTTTCTTCTGATGGTTCCCTTGTCTGTTGGGAGGAGAAAGGAAGCTGCCTGATGCTGACTCAGTTTATAATTTCAAATAGCTGGTGATTGAATAGGCAGGCTGTTCAAATTTTGGTACCAAGCCTTTTACCCATTCCAATGATAATATCTGTAAACTGAAATGAGTTAGCATATTTATACCATCCCAGAAAAAATGTTTGATATCTTCTTACCCCATTGTCCTTGTAAGAAACATTAGTTGGCTAACATTACTCTTATCTTAAAAGAGCCTATTTTTCAAATATTTTATCTGATGAATTTCAAAGGCTGCCTTATAATTTATCTGATGATATTTCTCGATCATATCACAGCTTGATGGAATCCATGTTTTATAAACAAGTAATGAGAACTAAAGTGATACTCACTTAAAAAAAATACAAACCCTTTCCCAAATTTCTAGCCAGAGAGAGAAAAAGTGTCTATCATCACATATCTAAAATTATGAAATTTTGAAGTTTCCCCATAAAAGCTAAAATTTCCAGAAAAAGAAATGGTGGTTTTATCAAGTTCTAAGCCCAAAATTATTACCCTTATACAAGTATATAATGTAGCAAATAAAGCACTCGTACATTCTTAGATATCTAACTCTACACAGAGAAAACAAAACATTATGGGAAGAGATTATAAACACGGTCAACAGTTATTTTAGTAGCATACTGCAATATTTGTGAACAACTTGGAAACAGCTTTTGTATTCTTATTATTACATGTAACACAACCTATTAATTAAAACAGTTTAAAATTATTTATTTAATTAATTAAACTAATTAATTAAAATATTTTCAGCTGCCACTTAGATAACTGCCATTAATCCCACTGCTTGCAAATCAAAATGAGATTTTCGTTTCTCTCCTAGGACAAGGATAAGAATCACGTTTTGCTTACCTAGATTTCTGGCAGCTTGAGCAGGATTGTGTTTCAGGTGAAGACCTGAAGATGTGTGAGGCAGGCAGCCATGATGTTGTTACGGTCCATGGAGAGACAGTGCAAGATTCTGTTACCAAACCTTAGGTACCTTGTTCAGGCTGAGATGTTCTTGGTATATGAGATACCTGCAGAGACCTGGCAGATACAACAGAGAACCTGCAGCAGTCCTTGAGGTAGTAGCTGGATTTTCCTCGAGTAAAGAAAGTGACACTAGATATTCAAATTCCAGCTCTGGTGAAAATTGTCTTCAAGGCCTGCAGAGCAGCTCACCTGAAGGTTGACAACAATGTCTGTGCTTAATTGCAAAGACCAGGTCATCCAGTGGCAGTGCTAACATCACACCAAATGCTTATGTTTTGGAACCTGGTTCAGCACCTGGTGAGGCCTTAGTAGTTTATCAGCTGAATCACACTCTACCATAGTTGTAATGGAAGATTAAGCATTTAACTCACAGAGTCCTGCTTTAAGAGTCCGGAATTTAAGTGGTTTAGTCTCATTAACAGCACAGGTCTTGAAACCAACCCACTCCACACATTCGCTCATTGTGTTTCAGTGTTTCCTAATGAAGATATTGCAGAGTTTCAGTTCTGTGAGCTTCCTTTAATTTTGTCTTTTCCCCCTTGAGTCATGACTGAAACACTTCAGCCAGTTCAGATGACTATGTCCAGGCAAGCCATATTCCTGCTGACTCCACATTACGTGTCCCATCTGTCTTTCCCAACTGCTCACAAACCTGGTGTGTTGGTTCTACTTGAGTGTGCAGCTGAGCTCCACCACAATCGCTCTCTCACTCACCCTCCTCAAAGAGGAACAGGGAGAAAATATGATGAAAAGGGCTCAAAGGTTGAGATAAGGACAAGGAGATCACGCAGTAATTATTGTAATGGGCAAAACAGACTCAGCATAGGGAGTAAGTAATTAGCCAGTAAGCTTTATTGCTTATTACTAACAAGCTAGAGAAGTGAGAAACAAAGGAAAGAAACCAAAAGCACCTTCCCCCCCATTCACCCTCTTCCACCTCCTCCCCCCGAGCGGCACAGGGGAATGGGGGAATGGGGGCTACGGTCAGTCTAAAGTGCTTCTTCTCTGCTGCTCCTTCTCGGTCACTCTCATCCCCTGTGCTGTGGGGTCCCTCCCACGGGATGCAGTCCTTGATGAACTGATCTGGCATGGGCTTCCTGCAGGCAGCAGCTCTTCCAGAACTGCTCCAGATATACATGTAGGTCCGTACCATGGGGTCCATCCCTCAGGAGAAAACTTCTCCAACCTGGCTCCCCCACGGGCAGCAGCTCCTGCCAGGTCACCTGCTCCTGCGTGGTCTCCTCTCCACAGGCTACAGGTCCAGCCCAGAATCTGCTCTGGCAGGGGTCTTCCACAGGTGACAGCCTCCATCGGTGCAGGTCCACCTGCTCCACTGTGGTCTCCTCCACGGGCTGCAGCGTGGAACCCTGCTCCACTGTGGTACTCCATAGGCTGCAGGGGGACATCCTGCTTCACCATGGTCCTCACCACAGGCCACAGGGGACTTCTGCTCCGGTGCCTAGAGCACCTCTCCCCCTCCTTCCTCACCGACCTTGGCGCCTGCAAGGTTGTTCCTCAATCCTCTCACTCTCCCAGCTGCTGTGTGGCTCAGCCTTTTTTTCCCCTGTCTTAAATATGCTCTCACAGAGGCGCAAAACAACATCGCTTATTGCCTTGGCTCTGGTCAGCAGTGGGGCCCTTACCAAACTTGGGGCAGCTTCTAGATCCATCTCACAGAAGCCATCCCTATGGCCCCCTGCTACCAAAACCTTGCCACGTAAACCCACTACACCTGGAGCCCCTCCAAGTGGACAATACTGAGATAGGCCTAAACACACCAGACAGTCTTCAAGAGGCCTTGCTAAAAATAGAAGGATAAAGTCATAACCTTCCTCGTTGTTGTGCAGGCCCTTATCCTATACTGAGATAGCCATGGATGCATCAAAACACGTCTTTCTTCACTATTCTTAGGTCTTCTACAGCAAATTCCTTTTGTGAGAAGAAATTACCTTTAAAAAGTAGATATATATGTGAACACCTGTATGAATCTTTGTTCTATGCCACATTTGATATTTCTTCTGGGAAGCTGATGCTGAGCGGTACTGGCAACTTCCTTGTATAATTATAAAAGAATATAATGACAAGAAAATGAGAAACAGGGAAATTATCCCAAGGGCCACACTGTAGTAATATGTTGTATGAATTGGTTTTAAAGTGATTTGTAATGGGAAGGGGGATAATTAAACTTGTGTCTCTTTTTATTTCTCTGCAGCATAATCCCAGGGGCTATTTTAGGTTAAAGCATACCCAATTTGCAGTGTCATGCAGCAAAGGATTTTGTTTCATACTGGATTAGACCTCATAAGAGAATGAAGCAAGAAAGTCCTCTGAAATAGGTGAAAACCCATTTAGGTCCCAAACTAAGAACAACCTGTTCTTTATCCTTGATCTTCCATGAAGGAGATCAGTAGGGATAAAGTTTTGGAGAGAGCTAGTCAGGAAAGAAAACAGAATAATAGGGCACAGGGAAAGTAATAAATAGTAGTTACATTAAAGGAATGGAATTTTCACCTAGTAAAGTAATGTAATTATCACTAATTTTCTAGTGTTCTACCTGTCCTTTAGCAATGTCTAGGACCTTGATAAATGCCATTTAACTGTAATACATTCATAATTTTATTGCACTCTCTTGAAAGTCTTCACTAACTCTTGCAGGTTCTTCTTCAGTTCCCTACAATTGTTATTTGATGAGCTGTTTTCTAATTTATCCATACTGAATTTTAAAACAAGAAAAATCATTCAAGTTGGCAAGTCTTTTAAAAAGGAAACTTTTATTAACTCAAAATCTGTATTATCTGTCCTTGCTAATTCTCATGCTTACTTAGAAAAATGATTTGACATCATGCTATAGAAGCCAATGGTATGAATTTAAACAACCCCCTATTAATCTGCAGAATACAGTGCCACAAGCCAATCTAGTTGTGTGTACAGTAGATAAAACTAACTGTCTCTGGAGATGTCTTTTCTAGGGAAACAACTATGTATATTGAATAACCCCATAGCTCCACAAGGCCTTTAGAGAAAACTTGCTGTTCATTTCGAGGACAAGCTCTGTGAAGGTTGTTGCCATTGAATTTAGCTTGCCACTGCATTGATTAAGGTGAGATTATTTTTTCCCTTGATGCTTGTCTTTTTTTTTAATTTTTTTTAATATATTTTAAAATCCTTCAGCACGGTACACAGTGTCCACAAACTGAAGTAATTTTTATTCCCTGCATCATTTCCACACAGTTTATAAAAAGTAATGGTCTGTATTTTTGTTATGCTTGTAAATAATATGAACACAATCAGAAGTAAGCACATGTTCAAATATCTGCCTTAGCTGAGAAGAGAGACTGAGAAGATGACAACTGGTACCCTGAAGACAATAGGATCACCTAGTCTGTAATTTCTTTTGTGGATTTAGTGATTTGCATAATCATTGCAGATAATATCAAATACTAATTAACATTTGATCAGATTTGGGGTTAACTTTCATCTCACATATATCAATATAGCTCCTCTGACTATAATAATACACTCACTTATATCAGTTGACTAGCTGGCAGTCTTCCTTTTCTGAGTTTGCTGTCACTGCCAACAATGTATTTTGGAGTGCGAGAAAATGGAGAAACTGAGACTAAGTCAGTAGGTAAAGAGGAAAAAATCCTTTAAAACTGTGATGACAACCTGTCCCCTCAACGTCAATCTGGGAATTGTAGGAGCTTGATAATCAGTGAGGAAAATACAGACGTCCATTTCTGGTCTGCAGGTGTTGCAGTAGATATTCTATTGTCAGACAGCCAGTACTTTGAATCAAGGTAATTATTTCTTGTAGAGAAAAAAGTGTAATCTGTGTCATTATAATAGCAATTACCCATCTGTAACAAGCTGGCTACTTGGAGAATACCATTATGTTACTGAATTTCTTACTCTGTGGTCATTAGATTTTCCTCTTTCACTTCCACTTGATGTCAGGTTTCTCCCACGCTGCCCAGTTAATTCCAGCTTCAGATGCTATATGCTTCAAGTCCTTAAGCTCCTGGGAGTACTATAAAAGGCACCTGGCCTTTAAGTAGGCTGTTTTAGTAGAGAAGTAGAGAAGTGAGTACTGCTATATTGCCCTGGTGGTGTTGAGCATTGAAATGAGAACAGAACAACCATAGCCCTGTAGACAGAGCATCAATGCAGTAGCAATGAGGAAGATTTCACAGAGGGTGAAGTGATCTAAAACTGAATGAACAAGCATTAGTCATACATGAAATATTTTCTACACAGTGACCTCAGAACCAACAGCTTGGAAATCTAGAAAGCAATAGCATGAAACAAGTATGCCATTTATGTTCATTTCCAGTTAGAGCACTGTATATATCATTTATTTAGTCTCAAACTTACTGACAGACAATCTCTAGCCATTTGCTACAGAAAGGCTCACTCTTTGTGTATACATTCAATCTTGCAGCTCTGAGTAAAATTCACTGGAGGTGTGAGTAACCACTGTCCCTAGAAGACCATACGCACCTACTATTTGTTGCAGCCATAAACACACCCTGAAACAGATTACAAACAAGGTGCTTAATTTCTTCCCAAAATACAATAGAAATGGGTTCTCCAGAAACTGCATACATGGTTTGCATTTCAGAGAACTGCCTGAGAACCCAGACTCTGGAGGGATCACCAAGAGACAGAAACAATCTCAGAAAGAAAAATGACTTCAGCATGACACCACATACTGCTTTGATTCTCCAGTGCTGCTTGGCTTCCAGCCTTCCAGATGTATGCCAAAGGCTGGTGCCTGTTCAGACCCATGTTCAGTGGTAAGTGGGGAACTATAACTTCAAGGATATGTATTTTTGCCTTTTGCATTTTGGAATTTCTTTCACATTCTTTCCTAGGCCAAATCCTGGTCCCACTGTGTTTGCCACTGCATTTCTAAGGTTGGAAAAGCTTACGCACCTTTAGGTAGATGTTAATTAAGTAGTACAGTCTTTTTTTTTTTTTTCCTTTTTTTTTTTTTCTTCATGTTAGTAGTATGAAATCATCTTCCTTGTGTTGCTTCAGTTCTTTCATTTGATTAGTACAATACACAGCCAGCCATATATTCAAATAACATAAAAATACATCAACAAATGAAATGAATTCATGATAACATATGATTGACAAAAACATGTTCAGTACTTGTACCCACTTTGTAATAAGAAAACAAATAAACAAACAAACAAACAAAAAACACAAAAAAAACATTAGCTAAGGGGAGGAAGTTAGATTTGATCACCCAAGATTGGACAGAGGGGCTAACTTAGGGATGAACAGAAGGATAATTATTTGAATAATTATGATATCACCTACCCACATCTCTCATACATTCCATTAAATTAATTTTGTCATGACAGACAGGCCATAGTTGGGTCTTGTCAAGTTGAAAAGACCATATCTAAATTCCTTACTAGGAATAACATTGTGAATCTGCACAAAGGACTTAGATGAGCTGGCTAACCTAAGGCACAAGCAGGTCACAGGTGCCACCATGCACCATGCACCCACCAATACTTATTTACCTCCTGCCATGTTTCTCCTGTTAGTGTGTCTGTTTAGAAGTTTAGTGTGTCTGCAGTGAGCAGTGAAATGTGTTCTTTCCTGAATCTAAGGTGTCATCTGCCCAATAATGTGTTGCAGCGCAAAGATGTTCTGCTTGGAGGCTGCTACAGGAACTCTGCAGAGAGACTTGTCCAGGATGACTCCTTTAGGTTGCAAACAGTGCTGATATACTCATTACTTATTACTTGTTCATTCTTATATGAAAATCTGTGAAAGATGTATGCAAAGCATTTTTCGTATGGGAAAACTGCTTTCTTTCAAAAGGATAATGTAACCAGTTGTATCAGCACAGTCTAGAAACCTGCAGAACAGTGAATCCTGAAGGATTCACTCCAGGAAGACCAGATTGGTCTCTCTAATCCTGGCTTCCCAGGATGAAAGAAAGTTAAAGGGCTGACACAAGGGCATTTGAAGGGAAAATAATGACCTCAGTTTATATTGTTTAACATTTTAATATAAGAAATGCTGTGGCTTTGGATGGTGAATTTGTATTTGAAAATAAGCAAGTACTTGCTGCAATGTTAAGTAATGGAAATGCAGCTCTTTCGATTGGTGGCTCTATGCTGCTGAGTAGCAGTGTGCTTATTGTGCTGAATTACATATAACCTCAGAGCATGCCTGAATCTGGAGCGATGTTCAAATGGCAGAGGCTTGCTTACCTGCTGCTTTCTGCCCTGCTTAAGCTTCTTTTTTTTTTTTTTTACTAATTTAAAGATGCATGACTTAGCTTCAGGATGAGCTAGAAAATAAAATTGGTGACTCCACCTGATGCACTCAACTTCCTGATGTATCTTCCCTAGGACATTCTCATTAACTTTTCAAAATCTGTGCATTTGGTGGAAATCCTACAAACACTGTAAGAGTGTCATAAATGATAGATGAAGTAAATAGCTCCTATCCCACAACTGCATGGAGAATGAGAGGGAAAAAACTCATAGTGTGTTTGACAGTAATTTGTATTTTGAACAATGAGTAGCGGCAAGGATACTTATTTTGATAAAACCAAGAAAATTCACAGATCATTTCTTGTGTCATAAAATATTAGCTCTTCTGAGAAAAAGACACAGACAATATTTTGGAGTCCAGTCTTGAGCTTGCAGGCAGCCCACCTCTAGCCTTTTATTGCAAAAATGTTTACTGGATATTTACTTAGTGTGCATCCAACCATGTTTGCACTTGAGTGAAATTAAATGGAGCTGTGAGTAGCCCTAGAAGACCAAATGACTCTAGTCTTTCTAACAGCCAAAAAGTAATGAAGGAGTCAATGAAAAGTAGTGAAGTAATAGAGAAATTCGAGATAGTCTACATATCATGGAGCTATTTATTTCTGTCTATTTTAATAGGCTACTAACACTTTAGCTGAAAGATGATCATCAGAATACTATGAATATTTTCAATGTTGAATAAAGCATCAAATAGCAGGAAAATAATCAGTATTACAATGATTTGCAAACTTCATTCTATTTTCTTTTAATATATAAAAAGCTGTAAAGGATTACTTTGTTATTGGCCTTGTGTTACACTAATTTGTACCATTCAGATATATTCATCATGATGGTCATCGCTTCTTTGCAGTGTAGTTATTTACACAGCTTTCAACATATCTATGTTCCTTCTTGAGAGCAAAGAATATCTGTGAAGAATAAATACTGTCACAAAATCAAGAATAGATATTTTGGATACTTCTAAGTTGTGATAGATTTTATCGATCCCATTTTTGACCTCCACCTTGGCTGTGTACTTTGTCTCAAGAGCATAAATATAGTTTTATTTCCAGAAGTCCTTCTCCAAAGTGATTCTTTCTCACTTGAATTAATTAGATAAAAAGTGATTTGGGATTTCCCATTGTCCTTACATTTTTTTTCAGTCACCCTCTTAACTTCCATAGATTCTTCAAAAAAAAAACAACTGTCCTAAAAGCACATCCTGTGTCATTCTGGCTATGTGTAAAAAACTGCTTGTATTTCTTAGTATTGGAAAACAGAAAATGTTTAGTAATAACAAATATTTGCCTCATTAAGAAAGAGACTTCATACCTCTATAGCTAAATGGCAAATTAGGAATGATTCTCCTGATTCTCTTTGTGGTATACAGCAGAAATAGTAACTTTTTTTTTTTTTTTTTTTTTTTTTTTTTTTTAGTATAACAGTACATTTTGTAGTTTTATTTATATTATACTTACAGACTTTAAGTATTATAGAGTTTATAAGTATAAGTAAGAAGTGTGTTAGTAATTATGTAGCTTATTTAATGGAAGGAAAGAGGTTTTGTTACACAGAACTAACAACTGTCTGCATGGTTGTTTTTAATAAGTTGGTTATCCATATAAAGGGAAAAAAATAAATGGATAGGGAATTTTGTTTTCCTCCCTGACATGTAATATTGTTTTTACATTGTTCCAGGCATATTCAGTCTGTTAGAAAATAAGAATTTGGAAAAAATTGAATGTTAAGAAAAAAAATGTCCACAAAACTCAATTTTCCTCTAGAAAATAATGTGAGCTAACACCATCTCAGGTACAGGTCCATTGGTTTATTTGGCAGTATGTTTATAGTTAGGCTCTCAACAGCCTCAGTCTATGCCTCAGGCCCTGAACAGCCACTACAGAACTGTTCAGAAGCTTGACAGAACTCAGAAAGTTGCTCTACTCCTTTATGCTTCTTGGACAGAAACCAACAGAACAGCATGTGCCATGATGCTTCATTCAGCAAGACCTCCAGATAATGCCTCCACTGTCAGCTAAGATCAGTCTTCTTAAACCATGTGTACTTCCCTATTCTATCAAAATTGAAACGCATATCATAATATCCACCATGGTCATCCATGCTATTCTTTGCCTACACAGTAGGCAGATTCTTAGCAGTCTTCCAGATTTCCCTCCAATTATGGGTAACAAAGTTATGGGTCACAAAGCAGACCAGAAGGGAACTATAGAAGTATCAGTAGAAGATTTCTGTGCCCAAAGGCTAGCTTTTGCACACTTGCACAAAGTTCAAGAAGTGAAAAGTTAGAAGGGTTAGACACTTGGTCCAGCTTTCATGCTTGCATAGAGGTGCCACCCAGGAGCTTCTACTGCAAATGTTCACTGGTTTAGAGTAGTTATAAAGTCAGTTCTTAAACTACCTGTCCAAAATTAAGAAAGTACTGTTTTGAAAATGAGAAAATAGCATTTCCAAGTTCCTGCAGTATACACAGAGGTATTTTAGGGACTGTGCTGCCATTGTCTATCCAAGTAGTTCTGGCTTGTGTGTCATGGTAAAGTATTGGAAAGTCTTGCAGCTTTGGCCAAAATTCTGTGGATTCTCTCTGTGGCATCCTGTGCTGTATAAAGCTATTTTATAGGAAACTGGAACACTATACAAATACCAATATAAAGAAAGCTGTCAAACTGACCATCCAAATTCAAAACAAGCAAACAAACAAAAAATGAATAAACAGTGTCTAAAGGAGCTTGTTCCTCTCTGCTTTTCTCACTACTCTTTTTCTCACTATTTTCAGTACTGCACCACTTATGCGTAAAGCTTAAATATTCCGTAATTACTGCATTCCTGTCTGAAACACTAACAGTGAACTTAGGTAAAAATGCCACCTTGAATCATGTTATGTGGTGCCATCCTACAGGTGCAGCACACTCTAGTGTGACATAAAACAGCTCAATGCACTCTACTACAAGCTAAATAAGGAAACAGAAATAAGACATAATTTCATTCAATATGCCATTGTTGGGAAAGAAATTGCAGCAGCAGAAAAATATTTTTATTACTCTCTTTTTTTTTGTAAAGTAAAGTATTTTCATTTTCTCCCTCTTAGCATCTTTTTATTTTAAGGGATATACACAATGATTTATTTATTTATTTATTTTTCCAGGAGGTGGTAGAAGACTTCAAAATAAACTAAATGTAGAATGAAATATAAGATAAATTCTTATCTATCAAGTCATGACTCCAGTGATGAGAAAAGCACGGGTTTGCACTGCACTATGTCTGGTTTAGCTGTTGCAAGAAATTTAACGGGACTACTGAGTGTCCAAACACCAGAGCTCCAGAAGGGTTCCTATGGTCTTGCTACCACCATGCCAGGGATCTTCTTGCCTATACATGTTACTGCTTGTGCAATACCTGCTCATTCAGTTCCTACAGCCATGAAGACCTCTCCAGAGAAGACGGTTCAATCCTTGAGAGGCCTTGTTTCAAGTGTTGTGCTATTTTGGTGGAAAAGTTAAGGGAATGAAAAGAGATAGCTAAGTGTAATAGAGTAATAGAATCAGAAATAATAAGGAAGACAAGGTTCAGAGTTTAAAATAGGAAAGAGAGCTACAGAGGTTAGGAAAATGATGTTTAAAAACATCAGTTTTTAAAGCTGGAAGGGAAGACAATAAATATCTCTTCGGGTGAGGAACCTTTTCTATAAGAGAACCTACTTTTTACTGTTATGGGGTCTTAGTACAGTTTCTAACTGGCAGTGTGCAGAAACTGCAGGTTCATAGTCTTTGCTTCATTGATTTTCATATTTCAGGAATCCATGTTTCAGATGGCTGAATTCTGGAAACTACTCTTCATCATATCTTTGTTTGGTGTACTGAGCAGTAAGGTTTCTGCTGAAGCAGATATCTGCTGGAAATTAGAAAAACTCAAGGTTTGGCCATGACCTCAAGTGAACTAAATAAAGATTTTCAGATGGTCATGGACAGTTATAAATTTTTTGATCAAGAAATGAAATATATTTGTGATGTTTTTGAGAAGATATGCAGAAGAGTGGGATCTTTTGAACACTTCTGGAAATAATCTGTTGGCCATTCTTTGGATGGATTTGCTTCCTTAAAAAATCATAGATCTTTAATTCTAACTTTCAGTGCATTTGTAAATGTTGAAAAAAAAATAGTTTAGATGCCTTAGGTGAAATTTCATTTCATGTTGTAACATCTGAAACTAAGAAATTCAGAAGTGTCATCCGGACATCACTCCTTGTGTCACCTAATTTTCCATTATTTTGCAGAATCTAAGGAAGATTCTTTGCTCTGCTTTATGCAGCAAGCTCAGAGTTCACTCAAAGTTTCTGTATATAGTCAAATCCCTCTAATGATCACCTAGTGGTAGAAAAAAAACCAACATTCAGTAGAAATGTTTTCTCAGTAGAAAAACATTCTTCTGAGAATTTAATAACTTAAGCTTGCTTTCCTCTTTTTAAAAGAGGTTTCTTAATTCTAGAGTACCTTGTACGTACTGTTTAACATCAATGGACATTAAAGTATTCTTTCAATTCTCCAATACAATAGTACTAGGTCAGTGACTTATTTCCTGCCAATCTGTACTGCTATTTTTAGCACAAATACCCTTGAACACAGTTTAAAACACATTAGACATTTGTTATCCCTCACATAATATGCATGAACATGATTAATCTGTATTTAATTGAGACTGAAAGTGAAACAAAAAGCAATGGAAAACACTCTGTTCATCCAGCAATTTATGTAAACCAGCATTATTTAAACTATAACACATCATCTAATTTATCGTTGACATTGTAGAAAAGTGTATGTTTATACTTACCCACAGATATATTAGATATGTGCATCAGTCTGATGTACAACTCACAGTGAGCTGTGAATCAATGCAGAAGTTCACTGAAATATGTGGAGATTAGCAGAAGGAAAGGAGCTAACCAAAGGCTGCATATGATCAAGTAGCATAATGCAAATTTTATATTTACAGTATGTATAAATTAGATGTCATCAAATGTATATTGAAACAAAACAAAACAAAAAAGTAAAAGATTCAATTGCAGCATCCTATTTCTAGCAGTAGGAACTTGATTTTAAAAACCCTGAGGGCCTCAATGTGAGAAAAGCTGGCATTTTACATAGATCTAAAATGCTGTATACTTTTGCACTGTGGCAACTTACACTGGGGAGAGAGAGATCACACTAGAGGATGTCTATGTTAATGATTAGTCAGGTGTAAGGGATAATCTCCTGAGGGACTCAGCAAGGAAAGCAGAGATCTCAGCTGATTAAAATGAATCAATACTGTAAGAACAGATCTTAGCTAAAGTTACAGAATGTTACTAAAGCTAAAGTTACAGAATGCTTGAGATCTTTGATTTCAAGCATTACTAGATTGTGAGCAAATCTGTTCTGCACACCTATAGTGGCAGCAAAGCAGACCAAGCTGCTAGCATGAAAACTATTGGATAGCATAAGAGCCTGGACCTTTCCAAGATCTATACAGCCCTTACATGCTGGAGTATTTAAGTTCTCCCCATCATGTTTGAAAAAAGCATCCATAATATGCCTAAAATGTTAAAGCCTCTCTGATGTGTGACATCCAAAACAATAATTAATTTGAAGACACATCACTGAGAACCAGAAAACCCATATTGCATTCTTTATATTTGTGATTTGTGATCAAATCACTCAAAATATGAAATCAGTGTGAGGGCAGAAACTTGCTTCAGCTGCTGCACAGATATATTTACATATATGGTGAACAATGAAACCAGTGTTTATGTTCTCCAGGCTCACAAGTGTAATTGTAAAAATTTCATGGAAATTGCACGAACTCTCAGCACAGCTATGGCTTGAACCTCATTTTAGAGCTCATCATCTCATCTACATGCCTTTGCATTACAGGTCTGGAAATGATCCTTCTTACCTATTTCAAAACACAGGACTTCAGGTTATTTTCTTCAAAATATCACTACTCTGAGATCTTTGGCAGACCCAGACTGGTAGTATAATCCCTGAATTTATTGCTTGGAATTGGGCGGCTACAAGCTAGAACTAATGGCACAGGACTGTCAAGCAATTGTTTTAAAGACTACAAAAGGAAAGAACAATTCTGCATACAATGAATGCACTTCCTTTGTCATTTCTCCAGAAGTTTAAGTGCCTATTTGGGGAGATATAGCCAGCTCATGTGGTGTAATATATGCTCTGAGCACATTGCAATGAATTGTTAGGTCCTGATGGGAACTACCTGAGAAATTTTAATCTTCAGGCACTAACTGTAACAGCTTGATGGTTTATGTTTTGAAGATATCCATAGCTAAATGCCATATCCAGCTACTCTATCTGTTCTTCCAAGAGAAGCGTTCCGATCTTCCCCCTGTTGTATGAAAGGCCTTTTGGCATTCATACCATCCAGTGTGATCAGCTCTTTATGTTGCTTAAATGGTTTTTCACATACACAAATGTCACAATTTAAAGGTAAAATCTGTAGTTATTTAGCTCTTAAAGCAACATTTTCAGGTCAAATTATCTCATGGGTTTGAATGTACCCATGGAGCAGAGTCTGTGTTGAAAAGGGAAAGCATCTCCCATAAAGCACAGATATGGAAAGCAGCCCTGATTGCACACATCCTCCACCAAAGGAAATTTATGTGGATGTGAGGGCTGTCCTTCCCTTAGATTGTGTCTTCATGGTCATTTAAGCATGGCAACTCACATGAACTAAAGAGGGTTAAACTGAGCTTTCTGTCTTTTGAACAGCAATTTTCTTTCATAGAGTGCTTAGAGAACTCCATGCTGTTTCTCACTGACAAGCCAGGCTCAGCCTTAAAGCCTTTTCCCACACGAGGGGACCAGCACAGCTTTCCCTCTTAGTGCATTCTTCTTGTTGGCCCCAGCCTGGCAGCTTTCCCTGGCTTACCTTACTGCAGGGTGAGCTTACTCCCAGGACTCCTACCTTCCCTGGGTGCTGCCTCTGCCATTACATTTTCCAGTACCATCTGTTCCCCAGTGAAGGGTGTGAGACTTCTTGGCTAAGGTCTGTATTGCCTTTTATTCCTTGAGGTCTGCAATATATCCACAAGAGCAGAGAGCTGGGCTGAGAAATGTCCTTTGCAGTGTTGTTTTGACCATATATTCCTTATGAATTGATGATTCATGGGAGAAGATCATGATATATCATGTTAGGCCTGTTTGAGACTATAACATTCATTCACAGAGTTTTGGCATGTCATTTGCTCAGGGTTTGTAGCAGTTGTTTTAGAGGTTTGTCAGAGAGTAAAGACTGATATGAATAATATAATTTTCTGTAGTAATTGTTTTTTATCAGAAAAAAAATCTTGTTGAAGGCTCTATTATTTTGTTCTGCCATTTTCTTTCTGTGCTTAGTGTTTTATCTGTAATTGTTACTACAGATCTTTTTTGGACTTGCCTCAAGGATAGTCCCACATATTTCTTTGGCAAAACCTTAAGAAAAGTTTCATTGCTGCTTCTTTCATTCATTTCCAGCTGCTGAAGTTCACTAAAAACAGACGCTATTGAATGTTTATGTGACATACAGAATACTAATGACTTACTGTTTAATACCAGCTAAGAGCAAATTAAAGCCAAACAATCTGATGATGAGGAAAGTATCTCTATCTGCATGGGGAGAAAATACAATGGAAAAATGAAATGCAACAAATGAATCTGGTTTATATTTTGGTACTGTGTGCAAACGTATATAAGAACTTAATTCAATTACCATATGAACTGAGAAAATAATGTGAAGTAAATACTGTGTTTAAATTTAGCCTTTTTCAATTCATTTCATAAATTGCTCATGAGCTGCTTAAAAATATGCTTGTCACCATGTATTTATTATTCACCAAGTACATTTCAGCAAATAATTATATTTAAATCTCATAATGTGCTGCAGATAAACCTACCTATATTTGAAATGTCTGTACTCTTTTGAATTCAGTCATGGCAGGTATTTAATTGGCAACTCCTTATAAATTAATGAAAATAAAGATTTTCTATAATTTCCATCTTGTTCTTCTGCTCCTTAAGCAGGAGCAGTACCTTACTTAGCATGAAGTGACAAAGCTATAGTGGCTTCCGTTTTGACTTTCAAAAAGTTCCAGATGGCCAACACATAACAAAATGTACCTTATGTTGATGATCTATTTTGAATACTAAGTTGTATGCACATAGCCTGAGCTTCTGTGTGGATGCATCCTGCGCTGAGTGTTGAGAGGAAAACACTTACTTAGCAAGGGTGACTCCAGTGATCCTGAGGAAGGCGAGGTGAGCCTGCTGTAAGGGTGCATCTCTGTCCCTCTTCAATGTGTAGGCAACACAGACTATCCATTTTATGTGATCCCATTCACATGAGAGGAGTCTTTCATGCTGTATGCAATGAGTTGATCTTCTGTTATTTCCATAATGCAGAGAACTTTCATTGGCAGATCTGTTAATGCACTCGGGCATATTTATCACACATACTGGAGGTGAAACTGCACCTTGGCTTCTAGTTTTGAAAGCCCTAAGCACTGGGTTATAAAAAGAGAAGAAAGCAGATCCTAATACTGGGGCAGTTTTTAGGCAACTGTGTATTTCAGCCCATGCAGAGTGTCACAGGTCTTCTGCAATGCATCACTGAGCTTCTAGAGCCCATCACTCTCAAGCCAGCATTTGACTCAATGTTAAATTCTCCATAAATAACTACTGAGTACACAGTAAGTTTCCTAGTCCTGAAAACTGTTCAGCTCCCACTGAGTTACATGATGAATTAACTCTGGAATTTGTGAAGGTCGTAGAAATTGCAAGGAGTTAAAATACTTTTCTAACAGGAGCTGACAGCTAGGGATGGGGAAGGACTGGGATGTGTTTCATGCAATGTTTTAAGTTTTCCAGGCTGCCAAGGAGACTTTCACAGAACATGTCTGATCACATCTCTATCTAAGAATTTCTAAAGCCAATTTCCTGAGAAATCCATGAGAACTCTTTATAAAAAAAAAAAAAAAGAAGTTACATGTTAAACCATGTATTCTAACCTGAACACCTGTATTGCCTATAATGGAAATTAAGTGGTTAAATCTCTTGGCTGTACTTAGAAAATATACTGTTGGCATTAGTCTGATGCTTTTCTCTGCTTTCCACTGTAGATGAGTGACCTTAGAAAGAAAAGATCAGAACATTTTTAATCCAAGTATTTATTGAATTAGCAACAGGAGAAATTATTCTGTTGCTTTCAATGTTCACGTTACAAGGTTTGCCATGATCACAGTGCTCCAACTGTGCAGATAGAAAGGATTTGTGTTGCATGGGTAATAGGAATTTTACAGCATGATTAAAGTATTTATGTATTTTACAGTTCTAGAAGGATTTTTTAGGCATATATTAATATATATTTGTAGTACTGAGACATGCTGAGAATGTTTAGGGTATTTTTTACATTTTCAATTTACAATTCATTGTACCTTGACTTTTTTATTTATTTCTTTTTCTTCTATTTATTTATTTTATTTTTCTTCCCCTGCAAATATTTGCAGTTTTTGAGTCACAAGCAGTCTGTATTGCCTGGAAATGCCATACCACCAGGCATATCCGTGTGTCCAGAGATTTCAACAGTGGTCTTTCCAGTAGTTATATGGAGAAAGTATCTAGACTTGTAGCTAGGAAATTGTTTACTGATGCTCTGCAGTGTGTTCCCTATATCATCTTCTATGGGCATTCGGTTCAACACAGTACAGAAAATGATGTTTTTCCTGTGAGACTGCTGCCTCAGCTACACCAAAATGTTCTTCTCTGGGAAATTTGCTAGTTCATTCCTCATAACTATACCCAGATGTCAGTGTTCTGGCAAAGACATTCCTCTGTCTTGGGTCAACTTACTCTGCTAAGAAGAACCGTATTGGTCCTTTCTGAAAGCTGCCACTCCAGTTTCTTAGGGCAGATATATCAAACATTATCAAATATGCTGAATGCTAATTTTCTAAATTATCCTTTGCAGTTTTTCATTCCTTGGCTATTTCAATAGAAAAAAAAATATTAAAGTTACCTCTCTGTAGAAAAAATACTGATGAAAACCCAACAGAATTTTCAGTCTGGGAATTTCTTAATATTACCATTTTTTCCACTCAACAGATTTTTAACTAATCATTTAGACTACCATTTCACTAAGAATTCAAATTTATTGAGCTTCAAATGGGACTGTAACTCAGTTTCCCTGTTCTTAAATGCAAATGAAACAGGTTCACCAGGTGAAAGTGTCTTACGCTTTTTGCTTATACTTGCTCAAAATTAGCCTATAACCTGCTGTTTCAAATATCCCTAGTGTAGGAATATGTGGATGACATCAGTCAGAGTAAGAACTGGCCTAATGTTCACTGAAAAGCTAAACATATTTTTTGTGTATTTTTTGAAACATTTGTACAGTTATTCATTATTTTTTTATTATTATTATCTTGCCCTGCTTATCTCCAGACTTGACTGGGAGCAGATGTGGAAAAAAATGTATAATTTTGGAAAACGTTACAGCCTACCAGGAATAAATAAAAATAAAAATAAAAATAAAAATAAAAAATAATAATAAACTTACCAGATTTTATCTTAATTTTATTGATGTCAGTAATTCAAAAAGTTATCGTGGTGGTTTTACCATGCTGGGCAGCTAAACCCCACAACTGCTCTCTCATTCCCCCTCCTTTAGATGAGGAGGGGGAGAAGTAAAGCAAAGAACAACTCACGGGTTGAGATAAGGATAATTTAATTAAAGGGAAATAATTATAATAATTAAATAAAGACTACCATGAACTAAACAATTTAACTACGGGGAAATAAAAGGGAAAGGGGAAAAAGGGAGGAGAACAAACAAACAAAATAAATGAAAGCTATATGGAAGTGCAGAGGAAAGAAATTACTCTCTACTTCCCACAAATGAGCAATGATTGA